>NC_058519.1:548779315-549404315 GCF_904849725.1 Hordeum vulgare subsp. vulgare
ATTCTCTCTACGAGATTGAGTTTTAGCATCAGAGATAGAGATACCATTAGCATTAGTAGAAGGTATATCTACTTTATGTTAACTAGAAGTATGCAAGGTCCTATCATTTTCTTTTTCTTTTTCTTCCTAGAAGGACTAGGTGCATCAATATTAACTCTTTGTGAATCCTGTTCAGTTCTTTTAGGATGACCTGGTGTATATAGTGGATCTTGCGTCATTGTTCCTCCTCTAGTCATTATTCTAACAACATGATCATTCATATTATTAGTCATTTCATGAAGTAACTCACTCTGGGATTTAGCAACCTGTTCTAGTTGGGTTTGAACCATAGAAGCATGTTTTCCTACACCTCTTACATCATTGGTGATACTAAATAACAAGTCACTTAAGTGAGCAATCATATCAGAGTTTTGTTTCAATTGTTTCATGACATAGGAATTGAAATAATCCTGCTTTATAATATAATTATCAAACTCATATAAGCATTGACTAGGATGTTTATTGTAAGGGATGTCACCTTCATCAAACTTTTAAAAAGAACTTACCTCCACCACCCGTGGTGGTGTTTGGAGACCATGTATTTCTTTGATGGGTGGTAAATTCTTAGCATCTTCAGCTTTAATGCCTTTTTCCTTCATACATTTTTTTGCCTCTTGCATAGTTTCAGGACTAAGGAATAAGGTACCTCTCTTCTTTCGAGTAGGCTTAGGTGGTGGTTTAGGAAGTGTACATTCATCATAATTCTTCAATATATTAGTCAATAATTCCTCAGCCTGTTCGACAGTTAGTTCCCTGAAAACACAACCAACACAACTATCTAGGTGGTCCCTAGAAGCATCGACTAGTCCATTATAAAATATACCAACTATCTCATTGTTCTTAAGAGGATGATCAGGCAAAGCATTAAGTAATTGGATAAGCCTCCCCAAGCTTGTGGGAGACTCTCTTCTTCAATCTGTACAAAGTTAAATATTTCTTGTAAGGCGACTTGTTTATTATGAGGAGGAAAATATTTTTCAGAGAAGTAGTAGATTATATCCTGGGGACTACACACACAACTAGGAGCAATAGTATTATACCAAATATTAGCATCATCCTTTAATGAGAACGGAAATAACTTGAGGATAGAGTAATATCGATTTTTTCTCATCATTAGTAAATAGGGTGGCTATATCATTTAGCTTAGTGAGATGTGCCACAATAGTTTCATTTTCATAGCCATGAAAAGGATCAGATTCAACTAGAGTGATTATCTCTGGGTCGACAGAGAATTCATAATCCTTATCAGTAACAAAGATAGGTGAAGTAGCAAACTTAGGATCATATTTCATTCTAGCATTCAAGGATTTTTCTTTCAACTTGCATAGTAGTTTCTTAAGGTCATCTTTATCCTTACAAGCAAGAAACTCTCTGGCAATTTATTCATCCATAACATAATCTTCAGGTATTTCAGTTCTAGGATAGTCATGGCTAAAAGGTATTTCAATATTTTTAGTAGCAAAGACTTCATCAGTTTCAATAGTATCATTAGTTTCAACATGCTCAATTTCTTTAGCTCTAGCTAGTTGTTCATCAAGAATTCACCTAGTGGTACAATATCATCAAGCAAGGTACTACCATCATCATAAGCATCATTCATAGCAGAGGTATCATCATCAATTACTTGTGACATATCATGATTAATAGCATGTGGTGGTGGTGTTGCAAGTCTACTCAAAAACAAATGGCGAATCAAGTGCAGAGCTAGATGGCACTTCCTTACCTCCCCTCGTCTTAGTGGGAACAATCTTGGTTCTTGGATCTTTCAGATTCTTCATAGTGATCAATAAATAGATATCCCAAGCGACTCAGCAAATATAGCTATGCTCCCTAGCAACGGAGCCAACAAATGTTCTTGATAACCCACAAGTATAGGGGATCGTGATAGTTTTTGAGGGTAGAGTATTCAACCCAAATTTATAGATCTCACACAAGGGGAGCCAAAGAATATTTGCAGGTATTAGCAGTTGAGTTGTCAATTCAACCACACATGGAGATTTAGTATTTGCTGCACAATGATCAGTAGCAAAATAATATGATAGTTTTGATAGTAGTGGTAATAGTAGCAGCACTAACTACAACAGTGATAGTAGTTTTCTAGCAGTTGTAATAGCAGTAGCAACAATAGTAACTTAGCAAGCACAATATGTCGAAAACTTATAGGCATTGGAACGGTGATATTGCTGAATAATATTCATCATATAACAGTCACAACATAGGGAGACACAGAACTAGCTCCCGTTCGTCGATATAATGTAGGCATGTATTACGTAAATAGTCATATGTGCTTATGGAAAAGAACTTGCTGTTGGGTTACGTAGCAAAAATTCAAAATTTTCATACGCCATATTCAGATCTTCCTATGGAGAGGCCAGCAACGAGAGAGGGGTAAGTGCATCTTCATACCTTTGAAGACCGCTAAGCTGAAGCGTTGCTAGAACGCGGTTGATGGAGTCGTACTCGTTGCGATTCAGATCGCGGTGTGATTCCGATCTAGTGCCGAACCACGACACGTCCGCGTTCAACACACGTGCAGCCCGGTGACGTCTCCCGCACCTTGATCCAGCAAGGAGGAGGGAGAGGTTGGGGAAGAGCTCCGGCAGCACGACGGCGTGGTGGCGATGGAGCGACGAGGTCTCCCGACAAGGCTTCGCCAAGCATCGTGGGAGAGGAGGAAGAAGAGAGACAGGGCTGCGCCGAGAGAGATGGAATTCCGTATCCTCAATGGCCAAAACCCCCGATATATATAGGGGAAGGGAGGGTGGCGCCCCCCCTTAGGGTTCCCACCCCTAAGGGGTGCGGTAACCCTAGATGGGGGGGGGGGGGGGTGGCGGCCACGAGGGGAGGAGGGGGTGGCGCACCCCCTGGTGGGCCTTAGGCCCACCTGTGCTAGGGTGCCCCCCCTTCCCCCTCTTAGGCGCCATGGGCTGGGTGTGGGGGCGCACCAGCCCACCCAGGGGTTGGTTCCCTATCACACTTGGCCCATGTAGCCTCTTGGGGCTGGTGGCATCTACAGGTGGACCTCCATAACCCTTCCGGTGGTCCCGGCACTTTGCCGGTGGTGTGTGAAACATTTCCGGCGTCCAAACCCATCCATCCTATATATCAATCTTTACCTCCAGACCATTCCAGAGGTCCTTGTGATGTCCGGGATCTCATCCGGGACTCCTAACTACCTTCGATAACCTTGTACAACAATTCCGTATAACCCTAGCGTCATCGAACCTTAAGTGTGTAGACCCTACGGGTTCGGGAGGCATGCAGACATGACCGAGACACCTCTCCGGCTAATAACCATCAGCGGGGTCTGGATACCCATGGTGGCTCCCACATGTTCCACGATGAACTCATTGGATAAACCATGATGTCAAGGATTCAATCAATCCCGTATACAATTCCCTTTGTCTGTCGGTATAGAACTTGCCCGAGATTCGATCGTCGGTATGCCCATACCTTGTTCAATCTCGTTACCGGTAAGTCTCTTTACTCGTTCCGTAGCACGTCATCCTGTGACTAACTCCTTATTCACATTGAGATCATGATGATGTTCTACCGAGTGGGTCCAGAGATACCTCTCCGTCACACGGAGTGACAAATCCCGATCTTGATTTGTACCAACCCAATAGACACTTTCGGGGATACCCATAGTGCACCTTTATAGTCACCCAGTTACGTTGTGACATTTGATACACCCAAAGCACTCCTACGGTATCCGGGAGTTGCACAATCTCACGGTCGAAGGAAAAGACACTTAACATTAGAAAAGCTTTAGCATACGAACAACACGGTCTAGTGCTATGCTTAGGATTGGGTCTTGTTCATCACATCATTCTCCTAATGATGTGATCCCATTATCAATGACATCCAATGTCCATGATCAGGAAACCATGATCACCTATTGATCAACGAGCTAGCCAACTAGAGGCTTGCTAGGGACACATTGTGATCTATTTATTCACACATGTATTACTATTTCTTGTTAATACAATTATAGCATGAACAATAGACGATTATCATGAACAAGGAAATATGATAATAACCATTTTATTATTGCCTCTAGGGCATATTTCCAACACTTGCATGGCATCTTTTGTCTTACTCTCCTGTGGCAGTGGGGTCCATAAGGAAACTAAGGGATATTAAGGTCTCCTTTTAATAGAGAATCGGAACAAAGCATTAACACATAGTGAATACATGAACTCCCAAACTATGGTAATCACCGTCCTAACACGTAGTAGGTGCATATAACATGCAAGATCAGATCAGGAACATAGATATAATGGTGAAAACATAAATGGTCCAGATCTGAAATCATGGCACTCGGGCCCTAGTGACAAGCATTAGGCAAAGCAAAGTCATAGCAACATCTATCTCCGAACATAGTGTATACTAGGGATCAAGCCCTAACAAAATTAACTCGATTACATGATGAATCTCATACAGATCTTCACCGACCAGTAAGCCTACGAAGTGATTACTCACTTCCGGTGGAGAGCACCATGCAATTGGCGTTGGAGAAGGGTTGGTGATGACGAAGACCGAAGATTCCCCTCTCCGGAGCCCCAAACGAACTCCAGATTAGGCCTCTCAATGAAGAACAAGAGGTGGCAGCGACTCCCTATCATGAAACGCGATGAAACTTCCTCTCTGATTTTTTTTCTCCAAAATAGGAATTTATAGCACTACAATTAGGGACAGCGGAGCCATGTGGGCCCCACTGGACACCAGGCCGCGCCAGGCGGGGCCCGACGTGCACTCATGTCTAGTGGGGTGTTGTGGCCTCCCCTACGGTGGATCTTGGTTCCAGTATTTTTTTATATATTTGAGTAAAAATCTCGAAAAAGTTTCGTTCCGTTTCAAGAACTTTTATTTCCGCACAAAAACAACACCATGGTAGTTCTGCTAAAAACAACGTGAGTCTGGGTTAGTTTCATTCAAACTATGCAAATTAGAGTAAAAACAAGAGCAAAAGAGTTAGGAAAAGTAGATATGTATGGAGGCGTATCATCGCTGTTCTAATGTCATATTCTCAATGTTGTTTTAGGACTATCGTTACACTTAACTCTATCCTAAGATCCAGAAAACATGATCACTAAAAACACTTGATCTAGTCATAGAGGAAATACTTGGAATCTTAGTTTTACCATTTATCATTCCACAAGTGCATTTGAGTTTTCCACTGAATCGGATATTCCAGAATCATAGCAGTTATAACATAGAATATAAACTCTTAATCATGAATACGGTAATATAATAATTTGATATTATTGACTCTAGGGTATATTTCCTACAGTCTTCCACTTGCACTATTCAGTAATCTAGTTTACATAATTTGTCTAACACCTATGGCTATCTGTTGTTGCTCATGCTTCACTCGTGGTAAAGCTTCGTCATCAAATCTGACACATTGAAATCCGTGTGAACCTTGAGGACCTTCACAAAACCCTTATCGACATATTGTCAAATAATGTGATACTTGCGTTCGCTATGTGTGGTCTTCATGTGGGATCTTGGTTCCTTTGCTTGAGAAACGACATTACTACTATCACAATAGAGTGCCATCAGATTGACTTGTTCAAGAAACTTCTTGATCGAGACTGCCTCTTTCGAAGCCTACGAAGTCGCGATATATTCTGCATATGTCGTAGAATCCGCAACAATGTTCTATTTGAAACTTTTCCAAACTAATACACCACCATTCAAGGTATAAACATAGATTGATTGAGATTTATAGTCATCTATAAGCCATGAAACTAGCATCGGTGTCACCATTTACAACGAGCTCTTCATCTCCTCCATAGTCAAGGAGCATGTCCTTTGTCCTCTTGAGGTACTTCAGAATATTTTTAACCGCAACCCAGTGAGGCACCCCAGGATCACTTTGGCATCTACTGCTAACACTTAGAGCATAAGAAACATCTAGTCTAGTACATATCATAACATACATGATGGATCCAATTGCCAAAGCATATGGTACTCCACTCATCTACACCCTGTCACCAATTAATTGTTTTGGGGCATTGATTTCTACTCAGTGATGTGGCATGTGATATTGGGAGAAAACCTTTCTTTGAATTCTCCATTTTATGCATCTTTAAAACCTTGCCAATGTATGTGATCTGGCTTAGCACAATAAGATGTCTTGATCTATCTCTATAGATCATTTTGCCCAATATATATTCCGCTTCGCCTAAGTCTTTCATTGAAACCACACTTTTCAAATAGTATTTTATCATGCCACAGAATTTTGTATCATTTCCATTTAACAATATGTCATCCACATATAGAATCAGAAGCGCTACAGAGCTCCCACTAAACTTCTTGTAAACACAAGCTTCTTCAAAAAAGTTAATGAAGCCAAACTCTTTTACCACTTCATCAAAACATTGATTCCAGCTACTTGATGTTGGCTTCAAACCATAGAATGATCTTTGAACCTTACACATCTTTCTGGCATCCTTAGGATCGACAACACCTTCTGGTTGTATCATATATACATCCTCTTTCAAATATCCATTGAGGAATGCAATTTTGACATCCATTAACCATATTTCATAATCAAAATATGCAACAATGTCCATCACTATCCGTATAAACTTTAGCATAGCTACCAATGAGAAAGTCTCATCATAATCAACTCCCTCAATCTACAAAAACCCTTTCGCAACTAGCCTTGCTTAAAAGATAATAGGATTACCAGCAACATTTGTTTTTCTTTTGAAGATCAATTTACATTGTACGGGTTTCACACCCTTTGGAGGATCAACCAAGTTCCAAACTTGATACTCGTACATGGACTCCATTTCGGATTTCATGGCCTTCATCCATTCTTATGAGCTGGGGGCCGCCATCGCTTCTGTGTGGTGCGCAGGTTCATCTTCTTCTAATATTAATATTTCATTGTGAAACCATTTTGGAGGTCCAATAACTCTGCTTGAACTACGTGGTTTAGTTACAGTCTTAGTTGTTATCTCTACAAGTGTTGCAGTGACTCTAGGTTCACCTGTGTGGACAATTTCTGGAACAGGTTCATTTTCATTTGTCACATTCACTTGTGGAGATTCCGTAATCTCATTAAGCTATACTGTCCTATCACTTACTTCTTTACCGAGAAACTCCTTCTCAAGAAAGTGTCCATTCTTTGCGACAAACACTTTGTCTTCAGACTCTTGGTAGAAGGAATGGCCAACCGTTTCTTTGGGATAACCTACAAAGTAGCATTTTCCTGCTCTGGGATCGAGTTTATTTGGTTGTAAACGCTTTACATAAGTCTCACAACCCCAAATCTTGAGATGCAATAAATTGGGTTTCTTCCCATTCCATAACTCATATGGTGTCATCTCAACAGACTTAGACAGTGATCTCTTTAGTGTATATGTTGTTGTTTCAAGGGCATATCCCCAACATGATAAAGGTTGATTGGTAAATGGTATCATTGACCTTACCATGTCTAACAAGGCTCGGTTCCGGTGTTCTGGGAGGAGTAAGTTGTGAATCTAATTTCCAATCACTTAGATGTTTGCTAAAATCATGACTTTGATATTCTCCACCATGATCTCATCATAGAAATTTTATCTTTTTTCCACAATGATTATCTATCTCGTTTTGAAATTCTTTGAACTTTTCAAAAGTTTCAGGCTTGTGTTTAATTAAGTACATATAACCATACCTACTCAAATCATTAGTGAAGGTTACGCAGTACGAGTATCCACCGCGTGCCGGTGTGCTCATTGGACCACATACATCACTATGTATTATTTCCAATAATTCAAGCGCCCGTTCAGGATGACGAGTGAATGGTGTTTTAGTAATTTTACCCATCAGACAAGCTTCACATGTATCAAATGATTCAAAATCAAACAATGTCAACACTCCATCTTTATGAAACTTTTGCATATGTTTCTTTTTGATATGACTAAGACGGCAATGCCACATATATATGGTATTATATGTCCTCTTAATATGTTTAGCATTAATGTTATAGACATCTTTCTCACATTCAAAATTCATAATGAATAATCCCCCTACGATAGGGGCAAATCCAGAAAACATATCCTTATAATAAATTGAACAACCATTGTTCTCAGACTTATAAGAATAACCATCATTTATCAGACATGATCTAGATATAATATTTTTAGACAACTTTGGAACAAAATAACAATTCCTCAGTTCTAAGATAAATCCTGAAGGTAATATTAAATACATGACATCGACGGCTTGTGCAGCAATCCCATCGCCATTTCCGACACGCATCACGACTTCATTCTTTCTCAGCTTGCAAACTTTCTGTAGTCCATGTGTCGTGTTGCAAATATGAGCGACATAAGTAGTATCAAATACCCATGACTTGGGATTTTCAACAAGTAGAATATCAATAACATTAACCTGTATAACTTTTATACCTTCTCCAGAAGACGAGTTCTTCTTATCCGCCAGATATTTCAAGCAATTTCTTTTCAAATTCCCTTTTCCTTGCAGTAGAAACAAATGTCTCGCAAGAAGCTCCACCCTTGTTCCTCTTGGTGTTGCATTTATTTTTGAAACTTTCTATATTGTTCACCATCAACTTTCGATGGTTCCGCAACCTGTTTTCGTTGGCTTTGAGAATAGCTTCATGAAGTGCAGTAATGATCAAATCATTTTCTGGTGTCTTGGGAAAATCAATTTCAACTGCTTTGGAACTATCATAATAGTCTGCAACCATATCACCTTTGTCAACAACTTCTGCTATTTTGCCTTCATTTAATGCTTCAGTCATCTCATGAACTTTAGTTGGTTCCTTGTGATAGAAAACTTCTAGTGCCCCGACAATCTCAATAGCACCGAGTCGTTCAAAACATTCATGTAGCACTTGATCCATTCAAGATAGTATAATACTTCTGATGACATTCAAATCATTCTTGCGAGATATAAATACATTGATGACATCCTCTAATGCTCTTGGCATCAGGGAATCACCAAGTGATTGATCCATAACATACTCTTTCTTAGCACTTTGGAGAACACATCTCAGAGTGTGGATCCAATCCTCACAGTTTCTGCCATTTGGAGCTAATTTTTCTTTTTCAAAGAAAGGTGCTAAGTTCAAATTATTGCGAGCCATTGATCTACAACCATAAGCATAATATTTAATTTAGACACATTTCATAATTAATTTGCATGATTATTAAACAATTTAATACGAAGTGCACTCCCACTTAAATCAATATCTCTCTTAATTGATTAGTAAGTGATTCAAGGCCCTCATCTTATTCTCATCCATTGATGTGGACATCCGCGATGATGAGAATGTTAACCGGTACGCAATATTTTGCCGACCATATCTACATATGACTATTGTTCATCTTTCGATGATTTGTGCTCCGAACTTAGAATGATTTTGCTAGAACTTGAACATAACCGAGTGCTATGTGCTTTGCTAGGCTGATGTAACCTGCCTTACACATCACAAACCGTTTGTACTCATGTGGACATTACACACTCCGGAAAGTTGTGCGTTATAGACGGTTTGCAACACTAGGAAGAGCACCTTTAAACTTGATATTTTCAGTGAGAGATCACCCTAATAATTGAGTACTACGAAATCAAGGGTGCAAACAACAAAGGGATAAACATCTCAAACAATTCATAAAGGTGTGATATGGTATATCCCTGGGCGTCGGGGACGATTCTTCGGGATGATACTTCAGTCACCACCATAATCTCTTGCACCGGGTGAACCCACCTTGCTCTAGGGTCCTCAGTAGCATGATCCTCACATACATTGATAATAAAATAGTAAGTTTGACACACAGTTCATTAAATTGGCAATCGTTTGGCTCCAACCATCATGTCATACTGTGATGGGCATGTGACTTAACTTACATTATACAACCATCTCATACATAAACAAATTATTATGACGAAGGCTATAGCACATCACATGCAATCCTGCAAAACCATGTTAGATGTCCTTTAATCGGTTTTGGAAAATTTAAATTACGTGGTTTCTAGGGTTTTAGGATAACACTAGCTACCTACGTTCACCAATAAGGCGATAATCCTCGTTGCTAGATTAAGTTTTGGGGTGTGTGAGGGAAGAGACTTGATTGAAAATCTTTAGACCCACACTAAACTTTGTCAATACGCGTGACCCCCTAAAAGATCAATCATCCTCATCACCCTCTTGCGCACACGGCGGTTAACTATTGTTAGAGCATATTTCTCCATATGTGGTTTGGTAATTGATGGCAATCCCTATGGACTAATGATTGTCTTGAGTTATATTCGAAGGATTTGTTCATAGGCACTTCTTGAAGTCTATTTGTTGGTTTCAAGGAGTTTATATGATGACGAAGGTAGTACTAAATCTTTTTATCGAAAGATTGGTCATAAAGACACAAGGTTGATCAAGACTAAGTCAAATAGTGAATCAAGTTGATCAATGCACAAAGCATACAAGATGTATCGAGAGGGATCAAGTGATCCCATGGTATGGTAAGCATTGTCCATAACCCTTTGTGTACTAACCCATGGTCTTCGTGAGAGTTCTATGTGGCGTTTGGTGTGTTTCCATGGTCTCGCGTCAAGAGGAAGATCTCATAAGACCCATGGAGGATGACATCAAGTGGTGATCGTCATCAAGATTGCGGTGTGCAAGTTCAAGTGGAGCATCACAAAGAGATCATGCTTTAAGCTTGTCGTCCATTGTGATGACAATTGACTTGTGAAGATATGCCGAAGATTGGCTCACCCATAATGAGTATCGGTGAGCAATCAACTAGTCTTCATCGAGCCAACACAATCAATAAATGTGGTCCATATTGAGGAAGTCAAGATCGTCATCATCTAGCTCAAGTGGACTATGTGCAAGGTATATATTTGCCCTTGATAGATTTTCTATTTTACTTGTCTCATAGAGTTGGGAGACCGGGTTATAGGATCAATTTCCATACTATCAAGGGGGATCTCAAGTGAGTCGCTTAATCGTATCGTTCGATGAGAGCTCAAACCATTTGCATCCTTGCATCGTATTTCTTGGTTCTTGTTTTGGTGTTTCTGTTTGGGAGTTGTAGAGCTTATGGTCATCTTCATGAAATCTCAAGTTCATCGAAAACGGAGTCCATATGCATCTTCTATGATGTTTTCGATGTTGGTGTTTGTGGCGGTTCTTCATTCATAGAGGTTTCACGTCTCTATATCATTGGCATTTTCATAACTACCTCTTCTTCAGATAACCAACAAGCTTGAGTTTGCTCAATTCGGAGCTCATTTGCAGCAGTTATGGAAATTCTAGTCTTACCTATTTTCTTGCGAGCAGTTGTACCGCTTGTCCGAGCGGTTGTAACGCTTGGCCGGTACATCCGGTGCAACTACCGCCCCACGGGTTATAACTTTGAGGTTGCTGCTCTTAGGTTGTTGCCAGCGGTTATACCACTGCCTCCGGGCGGTTGTACCGCTAAAATCTTGGTAAACCCTATGAGACGGTTTCAGGCGGCCCCACCACCAGACGAGTCTCTCTTTTGGTGTGGTACTTGGGCGGTGGTGGCCCCGTTGTTCTAGTCAACTCAATTTGAGTAGCTGTACTGGTGTCCAGAGCGGTTGTACTGCTTGGGACTTAGCCACCACCCGTGCTCAGTCCTGGCAGTTATACCGGTGCTTATAGCGGTTGTACCGCTCCTATGTTATTATGCACATAACGGGCAGATTCGTGGGGACCTATAAAAGGGGGTCTTCTTGCCCATTGCCCAACTCTCGAGCTCATGTTCTCCCCCCATTGTTGACCTTCTTCGAGATTGCTAACTCTCAATCCCTCCAATGATTCTTGCTAGTTCTTGAGGGAAAATAGAGAGGAGATCTGGATCCACATTTCCACCAATCACTTTCTCCTCTTTGTGAGGGGAACCCCTTGGATCTTGATCTTGGAATTCTTCGTGTTCTTCTTCATTCTTCCTCTCATTTTATTCCATAGCATTAGTTGTTGTTGTTGTGGGATTTGGGAGAGAAGGACTTGGGCACTCTATGTGCCCTTGCAATCTCATTTGGTGCATAGGTTTGAGTTCTCCACGGTGATACGTGGAAGTGAAGTTTGAGAAGCTTATTACTCTTGGGTGTTTGGGCACCCTACAGCTTGTGCCTCTTGGGTGCTTTGGTGCCCTAGACGGTTGGTGGTGCCTGTGAGCTAAATAATTGTGGTGTAAAGCTCCGGGCAAGCATATGGGTTTCCAATTAGGTTGTGGAGATTGCCCCGAGCATTTGAGGTCAGCTCGGAGCCACAATCCATTGTGGTGAAGCTTCATGGTGTTGTTGGGAGTCTCCAATTAAGTTGTGGAGATTGCCCCAACTTTGTTTGTATGGGTTTGGTGACCGCCCTCAAGGGTCCCTTGGTGGAATAACGACATCTTGTAGTGTGCGAGGGCGTGAGGAGATTACGGTGGCCCTAGTGGCTTCTTGGGGAGCATTGTGCCTCCACAACGCTCCAAACGGAGATTATCATCCGCAGCGGTGTGAACTTCGGGATACATCATCATCTCCGCATGCCTCGGTTATCTCTTACCCGAGCCCTTTACTTATGTACTTTACTTTGTGATAGCCATACTATTTCATGTATATATGTTGCTATCACTTAGTTGTTTATGTTGCTCAGCATATGTTATTGGTGCACATATGTGAGCCTAGTGGTTTTAGGTTTTGTGCTTGGCTAATTAAACATTAGATTTATTCCGCATTTGTTCAAGACTAAACTGTAATTATTATAAAGCGCCTATTCACCCCCCTCTAGGCAACATCCACATCCTTTCAACTATTCTTGACTATGATGAGGCAAACTATTAGCAGATCGTCGACAACTAGAGCTAATCAATTGTTTGGAACTTCTGTACAAAGCCACATCATGCCATCAATGAACTGAACTGAAGCAACACTTGAGGGAAGCATATCAAGAACATCAAACCCTCACATCCACATGTGATCTGGCTCACAACCTGTATCTACTCATAGAACCGCTCTAATGCCACTATTCGAGAACGTAGTAGGAAACCAAAAGTCCGCTCTATGATCAACCAGGGATACTATGAAAATACAATAATGGTTGGGATCACGATTGTTACCGTCACCGAGCTACAGCAGAAGAAGAGCATGACGATGAAGATTAATCTTGGAGGCCCTCGAACCATAGATGAATGATCCCGCGAATCCCCCACGAACAATCACTCGAACATAAGGCCAAAAGCACGACCTCTCTAAGATTGCATGCGTACGATCTTCATGACCCCAAAAACGCTTTGCCATCCATAGCTAATCATCATCGGAGAATTAGAGGGAGGATATTAGAACCACACCAGTCTTCTATTATGAGGATTAGAGGAACTAGACCCACTGATAACCCACAAGTATATGGGATCGCGGTAGTTTTCGAGGGTAGAGTATTCAACCCAAATTTATAGATTCAACACAAGGGGAGACAAAGAATATTTGTAGGTATTAGCAGCTGATTTGTCAATTCTACCACACTTGGAGATTTAGTATATGCAGCACAGTGATGAGTAGCACAGTAATATGATAGTTTTGATAGTACTCGTAATAGTAGCAGCAGTAACTGTAACAGTAGAAGTTGTAACGGTAACAGTGGTAGCAGTTTTGTAGCAGTTGTAACAGCAATAGCAACAATAGCAACTTAGCAAGCACAATATGTGGAAAAGTCATAGCCACTGGATGGGTGATATTTCTGGATAATATTCATCATACAACTATCACAACATAGGGCGACATAGAACTAGCTCCCGCTCATCGATATAATGTAGGCATGTATTTCGTAAATAGTCATGTGTTCGTGCGTAAGAATGGCCGACCCCCGGCATGGAGGAGTGCAAGGGGTTTTATAGGCGAACCCCTGGTCATATGATACGTCCCAAACGTATCTATAATTTCTGATTGTTCCATGATCTTTTGGGTGACATTGTTACATGTTTTGCTATACTTTTATATCATTTTACACATATTTGGACTAGCCTACTAACTCAGTGCACCCAGTGCTAGTTTCTGTCTGCTGATGTCTTTTTTGCATGGGCTTTTACCCAATTTTCCGAAGCCCGAAAAAATCCAGAAAAATATATAACAAAGTGAGCGAAACAGAAGCTTCGGGATCACCGAAGGGGGCCCACGGGCCTCCCAGGCAGCCTGCTGGCGCGGCCAGGACCCAAGCCGCGCCAAGAGGTCATCTGGGTGGGCCCCACCTCCTCCGATGCCCTCCTTTGGCCTATATTTAGACTTCCGTGAGGAAATCCTCGCAGACTTTCTGGAAACGCGAATTTCTCCATCGTTGTGCCGCCGCAGCGCTTCCAAGAATGGGAGCGTCAGGAGACCTCTTCCCGACACCCTGCCAGAGGGAGGATTGACCTCCAGGAGCTTCTCCACCGCCATGGACGCTTCCCGGATGTGCCGTGAGTAGTTTCCCTTGGACCACGAGTGCATGACCAGTAGCTATGTGATGTCTTCTCTCCAATCTTGTGCTTCAATGGTTAGTCCTTGTGAGCTGCCCTACATGATCAAGGCATCTATGTAATCCTCTTGCTTTTGCTATGCTCGGTTTGTTGGTATCCGATGGATTATGTGATTATGTTCATATTGTTATGAGTTATATATTTGATCATCCTTTTATATTATATTCCTTAGTGATTCTTGCATGTTCTTCGTTGCTTTTTATTGCTTTGGCGAAGTAGTAGATCGTAACTCCAAGACGGAACGTTATGCATGATTGTGGGTTCGGACCCCTCGATGTCTAGCTTGAGTGATAGAAACATGAGACTAGGGGATGTGCTTGTTTCCACCAGGGAGAAAACAACGATGCTTGTGACCACGGTTGCAAGGATTGTTTACCTTACGCATAGTTCGTTAATGCAGTTGTCCGTTGCTTTGAGTTTACACTTTGGGTGGGGCTCGCAACTTAATACCGGAGAGATGTTCTGGATAGATATCTCAAGGTGGATGATTAGTAAGTAGATGGTGATGAATAATCGGTCTACTTGTCTTGGCGTATTTCCCATTACTATTGAACCTCATACTATCAAGGAGCATAATTAGCATTGCCGTGCGATCATAATTTTGTCAATTGCCCAACTGTGATTTGTTTACCCTAGCATAGTTGTTTATCGTCTTTTGGGAGAGCGAAATTGATACGTCTCAAACGTATCTATAATTTTTGATGGTTTCATGTTGTTATCTTGCCATCTTTGGATGTTTTATGTACCTTTTATATCTTTTTTGGGACTAACTTATTAATTCAGTGCCAAGTGCCAGTTCCTGTTTTTCTCTGTTTTTGGCTCTTTTTAGATCTGATTTTGGAACGGAGTCCAAATGGAATAAAATCCCCGAAATGATTTTTTCCCGAACGGAAGAAGATCAGGGGGCCTGTGGGCCAAGCCAGGAGGGCTGCAGGGAGCCCACAAGCCCCCACTCCGCCACTAGGGGGAGGCGGCGGTGGTAGGGCTTGTGGCCTCCCTGGCGCCCCCTGACCTAGATCTTTGGCCTATATATTCCCTAAAATACAGCAAAAAATCAGGGGAGCCTCAAAAATACGTTTACGCCGCCGCAAGCTTCCGTTTCCGCGAGATCTCATCTGGAGACCCTTCCCGGCGCCCTGCCGGAGGGGACTTTGGAGTTGGAGGGCTTCTTCATCATCATCATCGCCCCTCCAATGACTCGTGAGTAGTTCACTTCGGACCTACTGGTCCGTAGTTAGTAGCTAGATGGCTTCTTCTCTCTCTTGGATCTTCAATACAAAGTTCTCCATGATCTTCATGGAGATATATCCAATGTAATCTTCTTTGGCGGCGTGTTTGTCGAGATCCGATGAATTGTGGATTTGTGATCAGATTATCTATGATATATATTTGAGTCTTTGCTGATTTCTTATATGCATGATTTGATATCCTTGTAAGTCTCTCCGAGTCTTGGGTTTTGTTTGGCCAACTAGATCTATGATTCTTGCAATGGGAGAAGTGCTTGGTTTTGGGTTCTTACCATGTGGTGACCTTTCCCAGTGACAGTAGGAGCAGCAAGGCACACATTGAGTGGTTGCCATCAAGGGTAACAAGGTGGGCTGTGTCGTTGATATGAGATTGTCCATCTACATCATGTCATCTTGCTTAAGGCGTTACTCTGTTCTTTTGGACTTAATACACTAGATGCATGCTGGATAGCGGTCGACGTGTGGAGTAATAGTAGTAGATGCAGAAAGTATCGGTCTACTTGTTTTGGACGTGATGCCTATAGATATAATCGTTGCCATAGATGACGTCACGACTTTGCGCGGTTCTATCAATTGCTCGACAGTAATTTGTTCACCCACCGTCTACTTGCTTTCATGAGAGAAGCCACTAGTAAACACTACGGCCCCCGGGTCTATTCACATCTATCGTTTACACCTCCGCTTTTACTTTGCTTTGTTACTTTGTTGCTTTTAGTTCTCACTTGGCGAACAATCTATAAGGGATTGACAACCCCTTCATAGCGTTGGGAGCAGGTTCTTTGTGTTTGTGCAGGCTCTTGTGATACTCCTTCACTGGATCGATACCTTGGTTCTCAAACTGAGGGAAATACTTACCATCGCTGCGCTACATCACCCTTTCTGCTTCGAGGGAACACCAACGCAAGGCTCCAAGGCCACGGGGGAAATCCTTTGCATATTTTCCTAGGAAGTCCCTTAAGGCGTAGCCGTAGCAGAAGGATTCCTGGTGCTGTCGACACACCTATTTCTGGCGCCATTGGAAGGTCTTTTGTTGCAGTAGCAGACATCACTAGTGAACATCATGTTACTCCGGTCCATATCACCATCACTGCTTACACCTCCACCATTTACCGCTTTATTTACTTTTCTCTTGCAATCACTATTACCTTCCTGCTTGTGTTTTGATCATTTGCAAACTACAACGCCGAAGAGATTGACAACCTCTCTGTACTCGTTGGGAGCAAAGTTATTTGTTGTGTGTGCAGGTCCACGGCTTCTGCTGACCAGGACATGAGACGCCTATTTGTCGAGCCTAGGAGTCCTTCTGGTTCGATAAACCTTACAGTCTCCGTGTAAGGGAAATTTGTTGTTGACTACATCTCCACCTTCCACCTAGGGTATCCAACGAGGGACGAGAAGTATATACATCAACTCGTCATCAAGCGAATTTCTGGCGCCGTTGCCGGGGACTCCACTCTTCAAGACACGGGATTTGCACACTATCTTTTACCTTTGATTTTTAGTCTTGTTAGTTTGCTTTTCAGTTTTTGCTTTAGAGTACTATACCAAAAACCATAAAAAAATAGTTGCTTTGTTCTTGCTTGTCGATGCTACTATGGGTTCCACTAAGAACACCAAGTTGTGTGACTTCACTAGTCACAACAACAATGACTTTATCTGCACTCCTATTGCTTCTCCCGCCACTAGAGCCACGTCCTATGACATCAAACCTGCTTTGCTGAATATAGTTATGAAAGATCAATTCTCCGGTGTTGGAGATGATGTTGCCTTGCACTTGAACAATTTTGTTAATCTATGTGATATGCAGAAGTATAAAGAAGTAGATGGTGATATTGTTAAACTTAAGCTTTTTCCTTTCTCCTTGAGAGGAGGAGCCAAAGTGTGGCTTCAATCTTTGCCTAGGAATAGCATAGATTCTTGGGATAAGTGCAAAGATGCTTTTATTGGGAAGTATTACCTGCCTGCTAAGATTATCCAGTTGAGGAGTAACATTATGAATTTTAGGCAACTGGATAATGAACGTGTTGCTCAAGCTTGGGAACGTATGAAATCTCTTGTTAAAAATTGCCCTACTCATGGTTTGACTACTTGGATGGTTATTGCTACGTCAACAAAAGTACTTCCCTGGCAATGGTGCCAGAGATCCTTCTGTCGTCTCTTGAGCTTGCGTTGGTTTTTCCCTTGAAGAGGAAAGGGTGATGCAGCACAGGAGCAGTAAGTATTTCCCTCAGTTTGAGAACAAAGGTATCAATCCAGTAGGAGAATCTCGTCAAGTCCAGAGTACCTGCGAAAACACAAAAGAGCTTGGACCCAACGCTATAAAGGGGTTGTCAATCCCATCAAGATTGTTTGCAAAGTGAGATCTGAAGGCAGAAAGTGCAACGAAGTAAAAAGTGTAAGGCTGAAAATATGGTGTGGAGTAGACCCGGGGGCCATAGTGTTCACTAGAGGCTTCTCTCAAAATAGCAAGTATTATGGTGGGTGAACAAATTACTGTCGAGCAATTGATAGAACCGCGCAAAGTCATGATGATATCTAAGGCAATGATCTTACATATAGGCATCACGTCCGAGATAAGTAGACCGATACTTTCTGCATCTACTACTATTACTCCACACATCGACCGCTATCCAGCATGCATCTAGTGTATTGAGTTTATGACGAACAGAGTAACGCCTTAAGCAAGACGACATGATGTAGAGGGATAATCTCAAATCAATGATGAAAACCCCATATTTTTACCCTTGATGGCAACAACATGATGCGTGCCTCGCTACCCCTTCTGTCACTGGGTGAGGTCACCGCATGGTATGAACCCAAAACCAAGCACTTCTCCCATTGCAAGAATCATAGATCTAGTTGGCCAAACAAAACCCACAACTCGAAGAGAATTACAAGGATATGAAATCATGCATAAGAGAGATCAGAAGAAACTCAAATAAGATTAATAAATAATCTGATCATAAATCCACAATTCATCGGATCTCGACAAACACACCGCAAAAGAAGATTACATCAGATAGATCTCCATGAAGATCATGGAGAACTTTGTATTGAAGATCCAAGAGAGAGAAGAAGCCATCTAGCTACTAGCTATGGACCCGTAGGTCTATGGTGAACTACTCACGCATCATTGGAGAGGTCATGGTGTTGATGAAGAAGCCCTCCGTATCCAAATCCCACCTCCGGTAGGGCACCAGAATGTGCCCCAGATGGGATCTTGCGGAGACAGAAGCTTGCGGCGGCGGAAAAGTACTTTCGATGATCTCCTGATTTTTTATGGAATTTTTGGGAATATATAGGCGCAAAACCTAGGGCAAAGGAGCCTCAGGGAGCCCACAAGCCAGGGGGCCGCGGGCCCCCTAGCCGCGCCATGAGGGCTTGTGGGGTCCCTGGTGGGCCCCTGCCCTGATTCTCCGGCTTTCCGATCTTTTTCTTTTCCTGAAAAAATCTTTTTGGCAGTTTCATTCCGTTTGGACTCCGTTCAAAATCCTCCTCTGAAAGGGGTCAAAAACATGGAAAAAACAGGAACTGGCACTTGGCACCGAGTTAATAAGTTATTCCCAAAAAATATATAAAAGGCATACAAAACATCCAAAGTTTGACAAGATAATAGCATGAAACCATCAAAAATTATAGATACGTTGGAGACGTATGAGTTATCCAAACTTTTTATGCAGGATTGAATTTTACCTCACGGAATCTGTTAGACTCGGCCACGGGAGGAACCTTTATGTCAACTCTTGGTGCTGCCACAAAGCTATTGGATGAGATGATGAAATTATTCTCAATGGCACACCGAGAGAGATCCAACAGGTAGGAAGGTAAACTCTATTGAGGATATCTCCTCCCTTAATGATAAGGTTGACATTATCATGACTCTACTTACTAAGCAAGCTCCTATTGATCCTCATGATATTCCTTTAAATTCTTTGGTTGCTCAAGAAATAGAGCAAGTGGATGTTAATTTTATTTCTAGGAACAACTTCAACAACAATGCTTATAGGAGTAATTTTGGTAGCAATCCTAGACCGTTCCCATCCAACAACTACGGGAACAACAACAACTATCCTAGCACCAAAAACTCCACTTCTGAATTAGAGAGCATGCTTAAGAATTTTATCACTTCTAAAAAAGCCTTCAACAAGAGTGTAGAAGAGAAACTAGAAAAAATAGATAGTCTCTCTTTGAAGGTGGACAACATAGCTCATGATGTAGAGATGCTTAAAATTAGAACTTCCCCACTTGAGGAAAGGAACACCACACCCATGAATGCTATCGAAGTCCAAATTAATGAGAACATAAGAATGCTAGCCAAACTTAAAGAGAGATGGGCTAGAGAAAAGGAAGAGTAAGAGAGAATTAAGAGCCTTCCTACACACACTACCATTGCTACTATACAAGTGGTTGAGGATCTCAAAAAATTTAGCACCCATCGCACTCCTAGTCCAAGTGGACCCATTAATGGTGATGCTAATACATCAACTATAGGACAAGAAGGTCCTATGAATTTAGAGACTACTAAAAGGATGATCTTAGATGACATTACTACCACTTTAATTAATTGTAGTAACCTTGATTTTGACAATTGTAGTCTCTCCGAAGTCATCACCTTTTTGCAAAGAATGGCTAAAGACCCCCACACTAGCACACTTAATATTGCCTTCACCGAGCATATTACCAATGATTTTATCAAAGCTAGGGAGGAGAAGCTCAAGCTAGAGACTTCTATTCCTAGGAAGCTAGAAGATGGTTGGGATCCTATGGTCAAAATTAAATTGAATAATATCTCTTGATTTGCATTGTGTGATGTTGGAGCTAGTGCCTCCGTTATGCCCAAAAGAATGTATGATATGTTTGATTGGAAACCTTATGATCCATGTTCTTTTGGTGTTCGTATTGTTGATTCTTCCATAAAGAAACCTTTAGGGAGAATTGATGATGTTCTTATGATTTTCAATGATAATTATGTGCCCATTGATTTTCTTATGATGGACATTGAGTGAGATCCTTCATGTCCAATTATTTTGAGACGCCATTTTCTCCGCACCGTTGGTGCTATCATTGAAATGAAAGAGGGAATTATTAAATTCCAATTTTCTCTTAAAAAGTGAATGGAACACTTCCCTAGAAAGAAGATTAAGTTACCTTATGAGTCCGTTACACGGGCAAGCTATTCTTTTGGAGTTGATAAAACTTGATCTTCTTGCATTGTGCCTAGCTCAAAGGCATAATTGAAAGCGCTTGTTGGGAGGCAACTCAATATGTTTTTACTTTCTGTTTTAGTGGTCTTGATGTGTGTTAGTACTGTGGAAACATCATTGTATATTTATTTTTAAGCTTTGTGCCAAGTTATAGTCTCAGATTGCAAGAAAGTTAAAAAATTGTGACATGTTGTCCAGAAACAGATTATGTCTGCTTGACGGAAAAATTCGCCAGACATCACCAGATCATCTTTTTGATCTGAATGTTTTTGACAGCATGCTCTATATAATTTTATTTCTCGCGTATGTTCTGAATTTTTTGATTGGAGTTGCAGAAGTTCCTCGAATAAATTATTTACTACCTGATGTTCTGTTTTTCACAGATTCTGCCATGTTTTGTGTTTTCATTGTTTTGCGAATCCTAAGCTTGTTTTTTATTTGCAAAAACCCTTTGGAATTCATGAGAAGCAGTAGGTTTTCATGATATTCTTTATTTACAGCAGGTACTGAATTAGTTTATTAAGGGAACTAACTACTCTAATCAGCTTATGATGAGTTTTGTATGAAGGGAGTTTTCAAGTATTGCGATCGAAGAGATGATGAAAGAAGATAAATGAGTGTCAAACGCTCAAGCTTGGGGATTCCCCGATGCACCCCAAGAAATATTCAAGGAGACTCAATCGTCTAAGCTTGGGGATGCCCCCGTGCATCCCCTTCTCTATCAACAATCATCAGGTCGTCCATCTCCATACTATATTTTTATCACTTCATATGACATGTGGTATGCTTGGAGCGTCCCGCTATTTGCTTTTTAGTTTGTTTTAGTTTTGTTTGCTGGTCATAACAAGTCAGAACCTAGCCTACCTTGTTTGTGAGAGACACACACTCCATTTCACTCTAGAACACAACATAGTTTTCATGCTTATTCTTTTTGTGTGTTCTTCATCTTTTCGTAGCTACTATCATGCTTAGCTCTTAGTTTTCATGCTTATCTTTTTAAGAGCTTTTATTTATGTTGATTTTGGAACTCTCTTGATTTATCATGCTTATCTTGTTTAGAGAGTTGGCTTGTTGCACTAAGTTGTGTGTCTTGCATAAGTAGGTAACTGAGGTTGCTATTTAAGTATAGTAGTAACTTGCAATAGTTTTGAGGTATTGATTTGAGTAATGTTTGGACTATTTGTGTCAAGAGCTTGAGACTATTAGTGATAGGTGTCGTATTTTGGGAAATCCATGTGCATTTCAAAAACGAAATATTAGTTGAGAACTCTAGCTACTAAATTGATTGCTAATCTCTGGAGGGGTTGGAATATATAGAGTACCCTCACGTTACCATGAGTCGAGGATGCGCAAGAATAACCAAACCCCCAAACATTCCTCCTCGGGGTACTTGTCTCTTTGTGAATTTCCTAACTAGATAGAGAGTTACTGATAATAAGTGTATGAGTTCTTCGGACTAATGTGAGGATTTGATTGTTGGCACTTCCACCATCCATATTTTGCTAGCCTCTTTGGTACCGTGCATTGCCCTTTCTCACATTGAGAGTTGGTGCAAACTCCGCCGGTGACACCAAACCCATGACATTATACGCTCTATCATACATAAGCCTCATTATATCTTTCCTCAAAACAGCCACCATACCTACCTATTAAGAAATTTCCATAGCCTTTCCGAGATACATTGCCATGTAACATACATCATCTCATGACTTGATCTTCATGTCATACATGCTTTTGCTTGATCATAGAGCTGCATGCTAGTTGGGCCTTGCCCTCATTACTGCTACATGACGTGCTAGTATCATTGCATATCCTGTTACACTGGTAGAGCCATACATTTGCACACATCATGATAGTTTTCACTTGTCTTTATGTTGAGTACTTCTTATAAAGTGTGTTGATTTTTCTTTCTATTCATGTAAAATATAGAGTGTTGCCCTTAAGTGAGGAAAAGACCCCAAAGAGGACAAACAAAAGATCCCAAAGAGGACAAATGAGAGATAAAAAGGAAGAACCAAAGAGGCCACACAAAAAAAAGAGAGAAGGGGGCAACACTACTATTCCTTTTGAAAGATCCACAGTAGTACTCCATTACTATATTGGTACTACATAGAGATTATCATTCATGCATAACTATGTGGGGACCCTTACACTATAGAACTTGGTTTATAAATTCCAATGACGAGCCTCCTCAAATGAGCTCTAGGTCTTCATGAGCAAACAAGTTGGATGCACCCCACTAGTTCCATTGGAGAGCTTACCTTAGCTCATATGTGCATCCCTTACATGGCAATCCCTACTCCTCACATCATATCTATCATTTGGCTTTCTCTCGCCTATGGTTGTCCTCATTGATGTGATCCTTTCACACCTTTTTGTCTTCCTTCCCCATCATTATTCTATTTGCCATCCTAAGTGCCAACATTCTTGCTTACGCTCATTCATTGCATGAGTACTCAAAATCGAAAGGGAGAGGATCATTTTGACTTGTGCCTAACAAGTGGTCTGGGGATGAGTCAAAATAAGATTCCAAAGGAGACTAAGTGTGAGGTTTAGTAGATTGAGTGCTCAATTAAAAAAATGTCTTATCTCTGAACCCATCTCCCACTTCTTGCACGCAAACACCATTTGGAGACATTCGAGTCACGGACAGCGAGAGCTCTTACACCTTTATGTTCTTACTTTGCTAAATTCAATACTAGATATAGACTCTTTCTTTTTATTGCCTTGACTTGAATTGCATATCTCACTTGCTTTACTTTGAAGTTCTTATATGTGTGTTAGCATGTCACCATATAAATTATTGTGTTATCATTTATCTACTCGAGGACGAGCAGAGATTAAGCTTTGGGATGTTGATACGTCCCAAACGTATCTATAATTTCTGCTTGTTCCATGATCTTTTGGGTGACATTGTCACATTGACACATATTTGGACTAACCTACTAACTCAGTGCACCCAGTGCCAGTTTCTGTCTGCTGATGTCTTTTTTGCAGGGGCTTTTACCCAATTTTCTGAAGCCCGAAAAAATCCAGAAAAATATATAAAAAAATCGGCGAAATAGAAGCTTCGGTATCACCGAAGGGGGACAGAGGGGGCCAGGGGCCTCCCAGGCGGCCTGCTGGCGTGGCCAGGGCCGAGGCCACGCCAGGAGGTCGCCTGGGTGGGCCCCACCTCCTCCGGTGTCCTCCTTTGTCCTATATTTAGAATTCCATGAGGAAACCCTCGCAGATGTTCTGGAATCATGAATTTCTCCATCATTCCACCGCCGCAGCGCTTCCAAGATCGGGAGCGTCAGGAGACCTCTTCCCGGCACCCTGCTGGAGGGAGGATTGACCTCTAGGAGCTTCTCCACCGCCATGGACGCTTCCCGGATGTGCCATGAGTAGTTTCCCTTGGACCATGAGTCCATGACCAGTAGCTATGTGATGTCTTCTCTCCAATCTTGTGCTTCAATGGTTAGTCCTTGTGAGCTGCCCTACATGATCAAGGCATCTATGTAATCCTCTTGCTTTTGATATGCTCGGTTTGTTGGGATCCGATGGATTATGAGATTATGCTCAGATTGTTATGAGTTAAATATTTGATCATCCTTTAATATTATGTTCCTTAGTGATTCTTGCATGTTCTCTATTGCTTTTTATTGCTTTGGCCAAGTAGTAGATCGTAACTCCAAGAGGGAGCGTTATGCATGATTGTGGGTTCGGGCCCCTCGATGTCTAGCTTGAGTGACAGAAACATGAGACTAGGGGATGTGCTTGTTGCCACGAGGGAGAAAACAATGGTGCTTGTGACCACGGTTGTAAGGATTGTTTACCTTACGCATAGTTCGTTAATGCAGTTGTCCGTTGCTTTGAGTTTACACTTTGGGTGGGGCTCGCAACTTAATACCGAAGATATGTTTTGGATAGATATCTCAAGGTGGATGATTAGTAAGTAGATGCTGATGAATAAATGGTCTAATTGTGTTGGCGTATTGCCCATGACTATTGAACCTCATACTATCAAGAACCATAATTAGCAATGCGATGCGATCATAATTCTGTCAATTGCCCAACTGTGATTTGTTTACCCTAGTATAGTTGTTTATCGTCTTTTGGGAGAGAGACATCACTAGTGAACATCATGTGACTCCGGTCCATATCACCATCATTGCTTACACCTCCACCATTTACCGCTTTATTTACTTTTCTGTTGCAATCACTATTACCTTCCCGCTTGTGTTTTGATCCTTTGCAAAATACAAGGCCGGAGAGATTGGCAATCTCTCTGTAGTCGTTGGGAGAAAAATTATTTGTTGTGTGTGCAGGTCCACGTCTTCTGCTGACCAGGACAGGAGACACCTACTTGTTGAGCCTAGGAGTCCTTCTAGTTCGATAAACCTTACACTCTCCGTGTAAGGGAAAATTGTTGCTGACTACATCTCCAGCTTCCACTTCGGGTATCCAACGAGGGGCAAGAAGTATATACATCAACATACAATATGGATGTTTGGTACTATGGGGGGGGGCAACTGGCACCTACTCCAGCCGGCCACAGGGCCCCCGAGGTGAGAAGTGTCGTCGCGTGCGGGTCCCATCGACTACCGGGTCCCATCGAGTAATGGGGCCCGCCGACGCTCCACTCGGATTGGTGCGTTCTCTCCATGCTCGGTGTGGACCACACTGTTGCCGTCGTCTTGCAGATCCGGATCGTGGTCAGTGGTACGCCCGCTTTTACTGTAGCCACACCGGGACACGTAATGGAGTGGGTGTAGGCGTGCCGACATTGTGCGAGGCTGATAGATTGTAGCCGGCGCCGGTCAACAGTACGACCACCTCCACTGTAGCCGCATGTACGTCAGTCTGTGGTACCCGAGCTGACACCCTCTTTCCTTTAGTCATGATCCCATGTCCCATCAGAGGGGTTGACGGGACTTGTGCTCGCCGCCCTCCAGACGGCTCCCCGTTGGGCCGTATGCCGGCGAGCGAGTCCCTAGGCAGCGCTGGCTGCGCAGCCGGCCAGGGAGGAGACGTCACTCGAGGAAACATTTGCTCCACATGGAACTAGTGTGCTAAGGGGTAGGCCTGATGAGCCTATACTGGGGTTATCCCCTCGTCAGAAGAAGAGTTCAATAAAATGTTTGGTATTAAATCCTTGAATGATGAGCATGGTAGCAATGTTGTTAGTATGAATTACTTGAATATCCATGATACTAATCATGAGCGCATTAGCCATGATAAAAAGATTTCCTATAAGAATTTCAATTATTGTGGAGTGATTAAATTTGTGAAGACATGCCTTATGGGGATGATAGATTTTGTAAGAAGCATAAACATGATAAAACCAATTGGTGGCTTAAAGGGATAGATGAATTTGCAACGAAATTATGCTCTCTTCATCCTATTACTTGTGAACTTTGCAATATGGTTGGTCATCTTAATTTTCAATGCATACTTTTTCATGATAGAATCGTGACCAAATATTGTAATAAGTTGATCGCCCTTGAACTTTATAATGAAGTTTGTTTTTTTTGGGGTGTGAAGAATTGACAAGGAAAAAATAGTTGGTTTGAAGAATTCTTATTCACTGACTATTTTGAAGCTAATCTACAAGAGGTCTATATGTTTTGTGTAGTAAATTGCAATGATAATGCTTATATTGTCAACTAGAGGAAGACGGGGAAACCAATGGAATATAAAAGGAGTACTAATGAAAGGGTAAAGATTTCTACTTTCTCTCCTATTGTCTCTCGTGATGAAATAGGTGACGAGAAGGAGCTTCCTATCCAACCAATCTCATTAATAAGAAGCTCGGAAAAAATGATTAAACCCACACATGATGTGGTGGAGAAGAAGAATATAAGAAAAAGTATAGGTAAAGGTATCTCTCCCAATTAATTTTGCTCCTATCATTGTTGAGAATGAATCCTATAGTATTGAGGATGATGATACACTTGATGATGTCATTATTCCTATTACTTGTCATGATAGTTATGATTGGGAAGATAATCTTGAAAATATTTTTGGCACCAACTTGGAAAATTATTATGATAATAATTGTTATACTATTAGTGTCATTCTTACTATTGATCATAAGTGTGATTATGCTAATGATAAGCAAACCCACAAGCTTGTGGATGCTATGCTTGACGAGAATGACATTTTTGAGAATATATTTGCTGCAATTAATGTTTGTCCCAAGCTTGGGGACGCTATGCTTAATGAAGATGATCTTTTTAGTCCCCTACTTCGAATGATCAAATTTGTTATGATCATTGCATGCCTCCTACTTATGATGATTATTGTGATGATACTTATGTTATAAGAAATAGTGATGATTATTATTATTATTATAAAACTTTCCATAATTATGAATACCCTTTTTATTAACATTACTCATTTAACGTGGAAACAATTTATAGTATACGAGTCTCCTATGATACTCCCACTATTATGTATGAGAAGTTTGGTTATGGGGAGAGTAATAAATTTCCCATGCTTGTGGATCATGAAGATAATGCTTTATGTGGTAGTTATATTGTTGAATTCCTTAATGATGCTACTGAAAATTATTATTAGGGAGGAACATATGCTTGTAGGTATTGCAATAATATCAAGTTTCCTCCCTATGTGTTCAAAGTTTTGGAGTCATGCTTGTTTTGCCGTCCTATGCAAGTTGATTCTTGCTACAATAAATTGTTTGATTGAAAAATCCCTATGCATAGGAAGTAGTTTATACTTAAATGTGCTTGCCGTCTCACTCATGATGCTCTTTTGCATGTTTCAATTACTATTCTTATGTGAGCATCATTGAAATCATCATGCCTAGCTAAAAGGCATTAAAGAAAAGTGTGTGTTGGGAGACAACCCAAGATTTATAGTTATGCGTTGTGTGATAACATGATTAAGCTACTGTAGTAATTATGTTTTGTGTCTTTTATTTAAATAATGTGCCAAGTAAAGCCTTTGGGATAGTGTGTATACTTGTTGACTCGATTCTGTGCAAAAACAGAAACTTTTGCGTCGAGGATACGAATTATGTGATTTTACTAGAGTCAAAAAATTCTAACTTCTTTAGAAATTCTTTCTCTCAGAATTTTGTGTTTTGTCATAATGGTCTAAGTTCAGATCTTTACAAACTGTTCAGTTTTTGACAGATTCTGTTTTGCATGCAGAGTTTGCTTGTTTTAGTGTTTCCACAACTTATATTTAGTGATATAAATTATGGGAATTATATCATACAATATGTATTATGTGGGAAAAATTATGAATCTTGTCTTGGGAATATCTAAGTGAATGATTTATCTTTACTACACTAACCCATCTCACGAAGTCCCATTAAGTTTTGTGTGATTGAAGTTTTCATGTTTTGGGTGAGGTATCAATATGAGGAGAATAAGGTTTTGTAATACCCTTAGTTTGGGAATGCCCAAGGCACCCCCAAGGTAGTACCCAAGGAAGACTCAAGCATCTAAGCTTGGAGATGCCCCGGAAGGCCTCCCCTCTTTCGGCTTCAACCCTATCGGTATATCTTATTTGAGGCTATATTTTTATTCGTCACATGATATGTGTTTTTCTTGGAGCGTCATTTCATTTGGTTTGTATTTGATTGATGTTATATATAATCATTTTTTCAATAAAAAGTACCAATAATTGCCCTTTAGAATGCTTGAATTGCATGTGTGACGTGTGCTGTACAAAAAACATAAACTTTTTATGTAGTATTTGAATTATAAGATTTTAGTGGAACATGGAAATTTCTGAAATTTTTACATAGTACTATCATACAAATTCATTATCTTGTACTGAAGTTTCATAATTATTGGGGATATAGAAGTGCACTTTTTAAATAGATTACTACAAACTGTTCAAATTGCTGTCATGGTTTTGTTATCTACTTATTCTAGAGTTTTCATGGATTATATTGGTGGATATAAATTGTGGAAATGAGATTACACAATACCTAATGTTTGAAAATTATTAGGCAATTTTTCTTGGTAGTACATGAAGTGTTGATTTTTTTCATGTGTACTAATCTATCTCACGAGTTCTTTTCAAGTTTTATATGGATTAAGTTTTTCAGACTTAGGTGAAACTGCAATATGAGAGGATTGAACGAGATACAAAATCTCAAGCTTGGGAATTCCTAAGGCACTGCAAGTAAATATTACAAGAAGTTTCAAGCATCTAAGCTTGGGGAGGCTACGCATCCCACCTCTCTTTGTTAACAACTATCCGTTAGCCTATGTTGATCTTAAGTTTTCATTTGTTCACATCATATGTGCTATTTTTGGAATGTATTTTTGTTTAGTTTTATGTTTTACATAAAATATTAGATCTGAAAATCTTTATTGAAATAGAGTCCTCACATAGCTACTTGATTGTTTTACTACTCAATGGTCTTCATTTATGTCTTTTGAGAGTAGTTTGATGTCTACTCTTGTGCTTCACTTATATCCTAAGAGTAAATTGTGAATGAATGAAACATCATAAATATGAAATTATAAATGTGCTTTATGCTTAGTAGTAGTTTCAGATTTGGTTTAGAAAGTAAAATCTGTTAAATTTAACAATCACAATATTGGTCATACAAGCCATTCACGAATAACTAGTATAATAAAGAGAACTTTCACATATAAATATATTATCTTGGACATTTTTATGTTTGTGAATATCCATTAATTATTTTCGACTTGATAAAATTGTTGAAGTTGGACAAGGAAGACAATGTAATGATTATGTTTGGGTATATTGGCATAGAGGTCATATTGTTATGGATCATCCAACATGTGGTGCTTGTTTACAACCTTTTGCTAGCCAAAACTTCGTACTAAGTAGAGATACTAGTTGTGCATCCAAATCCTTGATACAAGTTTCTTCCATGAGAGTCCATCATACCTACATATATATGGTATTTCAGTGTCATACCAAGTAAATTTGCATGTGCCACCTCTAAAACCAATAAATAAACACTCGTTTTGTGTGCGCGTGATAACCCACAAATATAAGGGATCGGAATAGTTTTCGAGGGTAGAGTATTTGTAAGTGCATCTAGTGCCCCTTAGTGATTTTGGTGGTTTGAAGACTTATAGGTTAAGTATCTAATGTGTTTATAAGTGTACACAGGATCTATAAGTCATTGAGGAGTTTGAGATATTTGAACAATATCGACCCCTAAAAATATATGTCTTCAGTTGAAGAAATTGGTTTGAAGCTGAAGAAATGAATCACGAGGAATCTGCGATGAAATTGATATTCCTCATGAAGATATTGATATCGAGAAGATCGGTGGTTCCTGAAGAAAATCATTTTGAAGAAATTGAAGCGTGAAGATTTACATTTTCTGTTTTACTTTCTTTGCAATTGATGAATAGGAACACCGTACTGTTAAAGGGGGTCAAAGTAACGCTATGGAATGAATTTCCTCATGATGCTCAACCCAAGCCAAATCCTACCAAAAGCCTCAAGTGAGGAATATGAGTGACATGAGGACTCTCACAGTTGAGGGTCCCGACCGTTTCGATAGCCACGCCAAGTCACTGGTCTTATCCATTCCAACGGTCATATTATTTAAGGGCATTAGTGTCAAATCATGTCGGGATGCTCCCAGGCTATAAATAGCCGCCCCCCACAACCACTAGCTGGTTGGCTGCTCCGTTAGAAACTGACACTTGTCATAAGAGCAACCCAATTCCTCAGAGCTTTCGAGAGTAAATCATCAGTGAGGAAATACACCCACCGAAACCACAAACCAAACCTAGTGGTTGAGCATCACTGAAGAAGTTGTTCCTGTGTGGGACTGAAGCCTTTTACCTTTGAGGACTGTGCATCCTCCAGACGGTTAGGCGTCATGGTCTAGAGCAATCCAGCAGTCAATTGTGGATCGCCGGGTGACCGAGTTTGTGAGGGTTTGGAAGTCTTCCCTGAAGACTTACCACGAGTGTTGGGCGAGGACTGTGTGTCCTTAGCTAAAGGAGAAAACGGTAGGGACTGTGTGTCCCGGGACTAGGTGTCCTTTGGTTTCAGTACCAAGCCGCTCCAAACCAGATGTACAACTGTCACTGCAGTTGGAACTGGGTCATCAACAACAGTCTTCACCAAGAATCGGGTTCTAATTCCTCAACTCTTTACATTCTCTGTATTATGTGTTGATGACATTCATTGTGACTGTTTGAAGAATTTGCTGAAGACTTTCTCTGAATTTCCTCAACCCCAAATTCTTCACTTGAGTTAATCATCATCTGTATTCTGCGTGCCTGCTTACTGTGCAATCTGTTTTCATAATCTTCACTCTGTAATACTGCTGTTGTGAACGTTTGCACGACTGATCCTTAACTGTTTCCGCTGTAAGTTAGTCATCAGTGAGGAATTTCCTCAGTGATGAAATTCTAAAAATCTCCTATTCACCCCCCCTCTAGTCGATATAACGCACTTTCAATTGGTATCAGAGCAAGGTACTCCCTTGTTCTGTGTGATTTTGGTTTAACCACCTGGAGTTTTAGTTATGTCGACTTCAGGCATGTTTAAGGTGACTGCAACATGTCCTACCTACGAGGGAAAGAACTTTCCCTTCTGGAAGAACAAAATGCAAATGCATCTACAAGCTATAGACAATGATCTCTGGTATATTGTGGAAAATGGTGTCCCCATCATTTCTGCCAGTGTCACTGCAGCTGATGTGAAGAAATTCAAGCAACTCGATTCTCAAGCGAAGAACATCATCTGTGGTCATCTGAGCCCTGGCCAGTTTGGAAGAGTAAGTGCCTTAGGCTCTGCAACACTGATCTGGGAGAGACTGTGCAAGGTAAATGAAGGAGTATCAACCCAACGTGACTCTCGTGTTGATATTCTTCGCAATCCCTTCAATCGCTTCAAGAGACATGACAATGAAAGCTGCCAAGACACCTTTGATCGCCTCACTGACATATCAAATGAAGTGCAAGCACTGGGAGCTCGAGACATCACTGATCACGAAGTTGTGAAGAAACTGCTGAGATCTTTGGATTCTTCATTTGACACTCTAGTTCTGATGATTCAAGAAAGACCAGACTACAAGATGCTAGATCCAGCTGATATCCTCGAAAGGCTAAATACTCATGAATTCCAGCTAGAAGAAAAGAGAGATCTATATGGACAAAGCTATTCCAGACCACGTGCACTGAAGGCAAGAGCAATTTCCTCATCTGAAGAAGAAAAAAACAGATGACAGTAGTTGTGATCCTAAAGAATTTGGTCAGGAGCTTGCAATGGTTGTGAGGAAATTCCAGAGATTTACACGACGAGGCCAGTTCGGTAAATCATCAAGAAGAGACATGAGGAAATTAGAATCTGCATCTGAGGACTACAAGAAACAGACTTGTCACAAGTGCAAGAAATCAGGTCATTACATTGCTGATTGTCCCCGCTGGGGAAAGGAATCAAAGAAGAAGAAATACAAGGATGACAGTTCTGATGACTCAAAGAAGAAGAAGAAATCTTCAAAATCCTCATCTTCAAAGTCCTCCTCACACAAGAAGACTAGCTTCAGAAAGGCTCGGGCACTTATTGGCAAGGAAATGGATTCCAAGGCAGAATCAGAGGAATGTGATGAAGAAGAAGGCTCTGGAGAAGACTCAGAATCCGGACAGGCTAGTCTTGCACTAGCAACAAAGTTCGTCAGCAAGTCAATCTTCAATCTTGAAGAAAATGAGTGCACCATCCATACTGATGACTATGCTGATGACTTCGCTCCAACCTATTGCTTCATGGCAAAAGGTTCAAAGGTATCAAATAATGCCTCCTCCTCTGATTCAAGTGACTGTGAACATGATGATTACAAAAAACCCAGTTACAGTAAACTTGCCATCATTGCCACTAAACAACAAACTGCTCTGGAAAAGCGTCAAAAACTGCTAGACAAAAGTGATGATCTGTTGAATGATGAAATGAATCTTAATCAAATCCTCGCTGATGACATGAAAAACCTTCAGTCTAGATTTGATAATCTTCAGGATCGTCATGATACACTCCTCACTGATCATGAGAAGCTTTCCTACGAATTCCTTCAAAGAAAGCTTGATCTTGAGAAGCTAAGGATGTCTCATGATGATCTTCGTATGGAAAATGATTCATTACTAGCTCAACAGATTAGCGCTAGTCAAGTTGAATTTATTCCTCCATGTCTTAAATGCATTGAACGTGAAACTGCTATTTCCTCACCAGAATCATCAAATGCTACAAATTCTTCAACTGCACCTGCTGTGTCTATTTCCTCACTTGAGGAAAACACAAACGTTACTGATGAAAATGCAGGGTTAAAGGAATTGTATGTGACAGGCATGTACAAAAGCCTCAAAGGACACCAAATCCTTTGTGATGTGCTCAAAAAGCAGATCTTGAACAGGAACCCGAGGAAAGAAGGAATTGCCTTTGAGAGAAAACTAAATGCTGATGGATCTTATTGGAAACCTGAGCAGTATCCCAAAACCTCATGGGTTGCTGCTACTCGGCCTCCTTTTGATCCATCTAATCTAACTGGATTCTCATGTGAATTATCCTATTCCTCGGATGAGTCATTTGATTCCAACTGTAAACTGTTCAAAAATCAATCTGGTGAAGTATTTGCTCGATATGTTGGAACTAACTGCAGGAATGGCCCTCCTCTGAGGAAAATCTGGGTTCCCAAAAGTTGTCTTGAAAATCTTCAAGTGAATGTCCTCATGACACCACCTCTAAAGAATTTGAACCCCAGATCCAATTCCTGAGGAGGACTAAAGTCTTCAAGAGGATCAAAATCCTCAACTGGTCAAAACTATGCTCGTACCCGTGCTTATGCGTCTAACATGCAGGGAAACTACAAGGAATGTGATTATGAGCGCTACTCCTCAAATCATTATGTTCATAAATCCTCAAAACAGTTCTCTGCATACTCATATGAGTACTTTAACCCCCTTACTGTTAAGAGAATTGCATTAGCTTCAATGCCACCTTTCTCATATGGTGCTCGCAGGATGATGAACGCTTTGCCACCCCTTCAGATGTGAGTGGTGAAGAAATCAAACTAATCACTTCTGCAGGTCAGGTCTCCAGATGAAAATCATCATTTGAAGAATTTGCTGGAGACCTGAGGAAATGCTTGATAGGACGCAAGCTAATGATTGATGAAATAGAAATATTTCACACGTCCTTACATTTCTGTTATGATGAAATCACTGAACTGATGAAATTAGTATCATATTCTTCAAATGTGAAGCATATGAGATGGTAAGCTGTACTAATTCATCTGCAGGATGACAAACCCAAAAATACTGAGTGGGTTCTCGATAGTGGCTGCACACATCACATGACTGGTGATAAAAGCCTACTGATGAATATGCCACTAACTCCATCACCTCTGAAGCAAATCACATATGCTGATAAAGGTAAAAGCAAGGTATTGGGACTTGGCAAAGTAGCTATTTCCAAGGATAGGCATATGGACAAAGTGATGCTTGTTGAATCCCTTGGTTTTAACCTCATGTCAGTCTCGATGCTTTGTGATCTTGATATGATTGTTATCTTTGGTAGATATACATGTGTAGTCATCATGGAATCTGATAGATCCAAAGTCTTCGAAGGTGTAAGAAGAGGGGATTTGTACATTGTTGACTCCTCTACAGGTCCTCAACCAGCCACTTGCTTACTAGCAAAAACCTCAGAAGGATGGCTGTGGCACCGAAGACTAGGTCATGCAGGCATGAGGATTTTGCACACACTTGCAAAGAAGAAGCGTGTCATTGGCATCGAATCAGTCAAATTCCTCAAAGATCATCTCTGCGGTGCTTGTGAATCTGGGAAAATGACCAGATCCAAGCATCCCTCCAAAACCATCATGACCACTACACGTCCATTTGAATTGCTTCATATGGATTTATTTGGACCTACACACTATGCAACACTAACCAATGCAGCATCTCTATATGGCTTTGTCATAGTTGATGATTATTCCAGATACACTTGGGTGCATATTATAGTGTATAAAACTGAAGTGCAGGAAATCTTCAAACGATTTTCTTCAAGGGCCTCGACGAACTTCGGCATCAAGATCAAACATATCAGGAGTGATAATGGAACCGAGATCAAAAACACTGGTCTTGATGATTATCTTGATGAACTTGGTATTACTCACAAATTGTCTGCTCCTTATACTCCTCAGCAGAATGGTGTCATTGAAAGAACGAACAGGACTCTGGTTGAAATGGCAAGAACAATGCTTGAAGAATATCAGACACCTCGTCGCTTCTGGCCTGAAGCAATCAATACTGCATGCCATATCATCAACAGGGTATATCTTCACAAATTCCTCAAGAAAACCTCATATGAACTCCTCACTGACAAGAAACCCAATGTAAGTTATTTCAAAGTCTTCGGTGCAAAATGTTGGATTAGAGATCCTCATCATAGCTCAAAATTTGCACCTAAGGCACATGAAGGTTTTATGCTCAGTTATGGAAAGGACTCGCACACCTACAGAGTCTTCAACAACTATCACAACAAAGTTGTTGAGACTGTAGATGTGCGGTTCGATGAAACTAATGGCTCGCAAAGAGAGCAATTGCCTTCTGATCCAGATAAGCTGTCTCCTGAGAAAGCAATAAAGCTTAAGCCTACTGAAGACATTGTCCCCACTGAGGAAATTGGTGAAGAAACGATCCCCATCACTGATGAAAACCAAGAAGATGCTCCTGAGGAAATTGCAACAACACCACTTCCTCAGCCCAGACAAAATCCTCAACCAGCTCATCCGAGGATTGCAAATGAAGTAGAACTTGACAAAATCCTCAACGACATTAACGCGCTAGGTCCTCTCACTCGCTCAAAAGCTTCACACTTAGTTAACTTTTGTGGGCATTTTTCCTTTGTATCCATCACAGAACCCTCAAAAGTAGCTGAGGCTTTTCTGGAACCGGAGTGGATCCAAGCCATGCACGACGAACTTCTTCAATTCAAGCTGAATGACATATGGGAGCTCGTCAAACGACCAGATCCTCGCAAGCATAACATCATCGGCACCAAGTGGATTTTCCGAAACAAGCAAGACGAGGACGGTCAAGTGGTGAGGAACAAGGCACGACTTGTAGCCCAAGGCTACACCCAGGTTGAAGGAATAGATTTCGATGAAACTTTTGCACCTGTTGCTAGACTTGAAGCTATTCGAATTCTACTTGCTTATGCTAATCATCATAACATCACCTTATATCAAATGGATGTGAAAAGTGCATTCCTCAATGGTAAGCTTGAGGAAGAAGTATATGTTGCTCAGCCCCCAGGTTTTGAGGATCCAAAGAATCCGGACAAAGTCTTCAGACTAAAAAAGGCTTTGTATGGCCTCAAGCAAGCCCCTCGGGCATGGTATGATACATTGAAGGAATTCCTCATGAAGAAAGGCTTTAAACCTGGTTCACTCGATCCAACTCTTTTCACAAAATCCTATGATAATGAGCTGTTTGTATGTCAAATATATATTGATGATATCATATTTGGCTGTACTGACAAAAGATACAGTGATGAATTTGCCTACATGATGAGTGAAGAATATCAGATGTCCGTGATGGGGGAGCTGAAATTCTTCTTAGGTCTTCAATTTCGTCAACAAAGCAATGGAATCTTCATATCACAGGAGAAATACCTCAAGGATGTTCTGAGGAAATTCGACATGCACGAATGCAAAGGTGCCAAGACTCCAATGCCTACCAACGGCCACCTCGGCACTGATGAAAATGGTAAAGATTTCGATCAGCAGGTATACCGTTCTATGATTGGCTCCTTATTGTATCTATGTGCATCTAGGCCAGATATAATGCTTAGTGTTTGCATGTGTGCACGTTTTCAAGCAAAACCGAAGGAATCACACCATAAGGCTGTGAAACATATTCTTCGATACTTAGCTCACACACCAACACTAGGATTATGGTATCCCAAGGGCTCCAATCTTCATCTGGTAGGGTATTCTGATTCACACTATGCTGGTGACCGTGTGGATCGCAAGTCAACATCTGGCACATGCCATTTCCTTGGAAGATCACTAGTTTGCTGGTCCTCAAAGAAGCAGAACTGCGTATCACTCTCCACTGCCGAAGCTGAGTACATTGCTGCTGGTTCTTGCTGTGCTCAATTACTATGGATGAAGCAAACCCTCAAGGACTACGACATCAACATGAAGAATGTGCCTCTCTACTGTGACAATGAGAGTGCTATCAAGATTGCATATAATCCAGTACATCACTCGAAGACCAAGCACATCCAGATTCGTCATCATTTTCTTCGGGACCATGTCCTCAAGGGCAATATCCTCATCGACCATGTGAAGACTGATGATCAACTGGCTGATATCTTCACTAAGCCCTTGGATGAGAAAAGGTTTTGCAAGTTGCGGTGTGAGCTAAATATCTTAGAATCTTTAAATGTTTTGTAAAAACATGCACACATCCTAACACTTATGCAAAGTTGATGACTTAGATGTGCAACACATGATGAAACGGTTTTCTTCAACCAATGAAGAAAGTCACTCTGAATGTGAAGAAATTAACGAAGAAATTGATTCTTAGGGCCCTACGACAATTGTACGCGGCGTCTGTAATCAACATTCTTATATGGTGGGTAACGCCACCGCCCAATGTGAAATTCCTCAAGTTGATTTTCTTCAAATGATCAATTTCCTCACAATGCATTTTTCTTCAAAACAGCTGTTCTTCATTGTGATGATCTATTACAAAATCTTCAAAAATACTTGATGACTTTCATTTGCCTAGGTAGACTGTGATTTCTAGTCCTCAACAGCATTCACTTATTGCTATTTCTTCAAGTTGATGTTTCTGCTAAGTGAATGTGATCGGACCCTACTTTCCCTCTATGCTATACTTATCCAGTCTATTCAATTCTTCATATGCGTTCTACTTGAAACTTTGTTCAAAATCCTCAAATCTTCAAAAATTGTTTTCTTTAAAAAGAACAGTAACTGAACCCCACTTCCCACGATCGGATAACCACGATCTCCACTATCTCCACCGCATCGTACGGGAGCTACACGTGTCCTGCGGAGACGTAGAGGCAAGGGCTATTCGGTCCGAAACTTTCGCGCCAAACAGTAACTTTCGGGCTATAAATAGGTCCTTATCCCCCTCGGTATCTTCTTCTTCGCCTCATCGCTCTCCTGCCATCACACTCTCCATCGAACCCTAGCGCCACCGCTGGTTGTCTTGTCGCCGGCAAGGAAGAGCTTCACTTCCTCAACCTTTTCGCCGCCAGGATCACGCCGGAGTCGGAACATCTACGTCCGCCGCCGCCGTAGACGTCCTCCGCTGCCAAGTTAGGGTGCATTGGACACTCGACCGAAGAGCCTCTCCAACACCATCTTTTGTGTTCTTCGTTCGCACCTTCCAGGGTAAATATATTCCATTTTTACAGCAGATTAGATCTGAAATTTTACCTCTCCCATGTGGAATATGTTTTTCCTCAAGATACGATGCGCACATGATTCCTCAAACACTATCTATCACCACAATCATTGATGAACTAGCTAAGCATCTAAGATTTTCACGAGATTCCTCAATTGTGCGAATTTTCGGATATGTACAACTCTGGAACCCAAGAACAGTATGCTTAGGCAAATTCCTCAACCACTGGTTATATTCCTCAAACTGTCAAACTTTTTCATTTTCTTCAAATCTGAGAACGCATATGACCTCTCCAAATTCCTCGCAACTATACTCTGTTCACAGGTGCACACATGTCAGCTGATGAATCTCTCGGTTCTCATCACATTAACTCATTTGCAGCATTTCTGGAAGAAACTCTTCAAGGCTCATCAGAATCCTCAAGAGTTCAAAATCATCAGAAAATTCCTCGTCTGAAGAAAATGGAGGAAGAGAGGAAACAGAAGGGAGGAAAGAAACTGGAGCAGAACACAGCTGCTGATATTCCTGATGACATATACTTGGACTACTGTACGCCTGATGAAGAACCTGAGACAATGGCCAAGAGAAAGATTAGGCTGCAGAAAATTGAACGCAGATGGGCAAAGGAGTGGAAGGAGTACAGGTTTGTGACTCCAAAATATGCGAAGAAATTTGCTTTGAAGCCTCCTGGCAGAAGGGCCCCACTTGAGGATCATCAAGAAGCACATCCCTCTAGCCTTATGACACTTGATGACTATCCAGATGAAAAAGAAAGGCATCTGGCCAAGCTCAAGAAGCAAGCTGAAACAGCAGTGAAGAAATTCAATGAATCCTCAGCTGCTGCCTCCGGTGCTGCTCATTCCTCAGCAGCAGAAACTTCAGGCTCAGAGATTCCTCAAAAGCAGTCTACGCCATCAAAGCCAAAGGCTCCAAAGCCTCAAGAGAAGTCTGCACAGACTTCTGTCACAAAACCCTCAGCTCCAAAACCCTCAGCTCCAAAACCCTCGGTTCCAAAACCGTCAACACCAAAACCATCAGCGCCAAAACCCTCAGCACCCATCTCATCTACACCAAAGTCCTCAGCCCCACCTCCAAAGCCAGTACAGAAGAAAGTCGTGAAGCCTACGACAACCAGCTCCAGCTCCTCACTCCCAGCTGCAACAAGCTCGGAGACAAAGTCTTCAACACCACTTGTGAAGACTTTGGCAACTACTGAACGTGCACCTCTGCCCAGCCCGAGCAAAATCACCACAGTCCCGTCTGCATCAGAAGGAAGTGATGAGTATGATGATGAAACCCTGCAAGCCATCATCAGAAACAAGCAAGAACGGGTAGCACAAGCATCAGGCAGTGCTATTCCTCTGGCCATGGACCCCAAGGTCCTCCTCGACTTCATCAATGTATGGTATGAGGACCCAAACACACCCATTGATGATTTGAAACTTCCTCCTGGCATCAGCCACATGGTGGCCACCTTCATAAACGAAGCCAAGTGGAAGGAACAGAAGGCCAAGTAGGCAAAGATTGCAAAGGCCAAAAAGGAGAAATTCCTCAGGCAAAATCTCCTCAAGCTGACGCCTGAAGCACTGGTTTCAACCCAGGCAGAGCTGCAAGTCTTGACTGACAAGTGTGACAAACTGTCAAACCGCAAAGGCATCAAACGCAATTTCATCAAGCTAGCCACTAGTGCTGTTGATGACTACAACAAACGACACCCACCACCAGCACCAACTCCTCAGCCCCTAGTTGAGCAGCCAGAAGAAGCATCTCCTGATGAGGAGGAAATTCCTCAAGCTGAGGAACAACACCAAGAGCGCCGTGCTGATGAGCCGTCCATTGAAGAAATCATCACCGAAACCGCTCCTGATGAAACTGCAACCCCTGATGCAACTGCTCCTGATCCAGCTGCTTCACCAAAGCAGGCTGATGACTGTGTTCCAGCTGGTTCTTCACTACCAGCTGAAGAATCTGTAGAGAAAACACCTTCACCAAAAGCTTCAAAGGTGAAGAAGTTAATCCTGTCTGCATCAGACGCGAAAAAGACAAGAGCTGCTGAGAAGGAAGCGAAGAAGAGAAAAGCTTCCTCAGCAGAAGAAAAGATTGAGGCAAAACGCCTCAAGGAAACTGAAGAATCTGCCCCTCTGGACCCGGTGCCTCTAAATGTTGCACCTTCATATGAAATGGTCGTCATTGGTGACCAAACTACAAGGGCAGATGAGGAAATGAAGGATGCTGCCTCTGAGGAGCATACTGATGAGGAAATCCAGATTGATGACAGTCCTCAACCTCCTATTCCTCAGACAGAGACTACTCAAGCTTCAGCTGCAGCAGCTGATGAATCTGCTTCTGCAACAAAGCCAGCTGAAGAAGAACAAGCTGATGAAAGTGCACAGTCTGAGCAGGCCCCTCACACTGAACAGGCTGATCAAACTCCTCAAGCTGAGAAGGAAGCAGAAATTCCTCAGCCTGAAGCTCAGCCCGAGCAAGAAATACCAGCTGATGAAATTCCTCAACCTGAGGAAAATGCTGAAGAAAATGTTCCCACCCCTGACAATGAATTCATTGTGCTCAACCCAGAGACTGCCATGGTTGTTTCCCCTCCCATTCCTCAGCACAATATCAAGCCAGTTCAGCGCCAGCCATTCTCGAAGCGGCCAAAGTTTCAGAAAGAAAATTTCTTTGAGGAACGCATGTATTTCATCGGAGAGAATCCCTATGACAAGCCTCAAATGAGGCATCTCAAGTTTTGGACAAGGACTCAGATGAACTACTATGCGTCTGTGCTCTGTGGACGCAACAAGATATTCCAGCACAGGCACATTCCTCATGCTGAGCTTGAAGAAATTCCCTGCATGGAACCAGTCCTCAGTGTACTCCACGATGCAGGTTTGCTCCCTATGTGCTCAGATATATCAGACTGGAATAGTGAACTTATTCTTCAGTTCTATGCAACTCTGCACATCTCGGGCAATGCTGATGACATCAACACTTGGGTGTTCGACTGGATGACCCAAAACACTCACTACAAGGCTCCAGCGTCTGAACTCCTCAGAGAACTGCCCGTACCAATTCCTTCAGACGGGGCAGTGAAGCTTTATGGTGAGCGTGAGCTGCCAAATGGAATGATGGAAGTCCTCATGAAGCCTTTGGCTGCAGGCAAACCCTCAAGAACCACATTCCTCGTCCATGAGCTCAAGTACACACCCCGGTCTGTCTACCGCATTCTCTGCAGTGTGCTCGCGCCAATCAAAGGCCATGACGATGAAGAAGATGTCGTCGGCCTCATGAAGAATATCCTCTTCAACATCATTCACGGTATTCCTATGAATATCCATGATTTCTTCTTGAGGACTTTGGCTGACAATGCAATGTGCCCCTATGATCACAAAATTTATGCACCATGGATCATGAGATTCCTCAGGACAAGGACAGGCATCAACTTCCACGCAGATTTCCAGAACCATGTTGGTTATATGCCTCCTATCCGGGTCAACAAGAAGACTTTCGAGCCCATTGAGGGAAAAGGAAAGTCTGTGATGGATGAAGGCAGCATGCCTCTTGATGGTCAGTTTAAAGAACCAGATGCTTATTCTTCATGGGACGATACTGAGACTCATCCACCCAGCCCTGTTCCTCCTCGCGTGCTGAACACCAGAGAGCTTCTCCTCAGTCTTCATCAGAAGGTAGATCACAACCACAAATGGGTCAAACGCCAGTTTGGTGCCATTGTGAAAACCCTCACTGAGACATAGAACTCTGTGAAACTTAATCATCACTATCTGCATGAGGTTTTCGATCGCACCTGGGCTACTCTTGCATATCTGAAGACCCAGACTGAGCTTGAAGAAATGAACTTTGAGCAAGACTTTGAGTGGTCGTGGCCTCGCAAGAAGAAGTTTAGGCCCGTTCCAGTGCCAGATCTTGAAGACAGCTCCTTCTCGTCATTCCACACCGCCGAATCTGATGAGGAACAACTCGACACCGCAACAGGCCCAAGGAAGAAGACTACACCCAAGAAGCGTCAAGGATCTTCATCAACCGCCAAGAAATGAAATCTTCACGGGCGTTAGTCCTCAGTTTGTCCCTTTTTTGTCACTTGATGACAAAGGGGGAGAAACTTGAGAGTTAGTCTTCAAACGGGATTTATTTTTGGGGCTTATGAACTATATTTAAGTTACAAACTCTTGGCTCTTCTGAAGTTTTTATGTAATGAGTTGTAACTTAAGCCCGATGGTACTCTGACGCTTTTTGAACGTTTTTCTTCGCTTGCTTATTCCTCAAGTTTTTAATGCATGCATGCTGGAATTCGTCAGATACCATTTGCCATCATGCATCTTCATTTTCTTCAAATGATATGTTATATGTATGCATGACTTACAAGATTCAGGGGGAGATCTCCATGATATATATCATCAATGTGCATATGCTATAAAAGCAAAATCCTCAAGGTATGCACATCTTCAGGGGGAGTCTCTGTGAATCTTGTTTTCAAATTCCTCAATTAAGTATTTACACTTCATATTTTTGATCCCTGTTGAAGACTTAACCTAATTGTCATCAACCACCAAAAAGGGGGAGATTGTAAGTGCATCTAGTGCCCCTTAGTGATTTTGGTGGTTTGAAGACTTATAGGTTAAGTATCTAATGTGTTTATAAGTGTACACAGGATCTATAAGTCATTGAGGAGTTTGAGATATTTGAAGAATATCGACCCCTAAAAATATATGTCTTCAGTTGAAGAAATTGGTCTGAAGCTGAAGAAATGAATCACGAGGAATCTGCGATGAAATTGATATTCCTCATGAAGATATTGATATCGAGAAGATCGGTGGTTCCTGAAGAAAATCATTTTGAAGAAATTGAAGCGTGAAGATTTACATTTTCTGTTTTACTTTCTTTGCAATTGATGAATAGGAACTCCGTACTGTTAAAGGGGGTCAAAGTAATGCTATGGAATGAATTTCCTCATGATTCTCAACCCAAGCCAAATCCTACCAAAAGCCTCAAAGTGAGGAATATGAGTGACATGAGGACTCTCACAGTTGAGGGTCCCGACCATTTCGATAGCCACGCCAAGTCACTGGTCTTATCCATTCCAACGGTCATATTATTTAAGGGCATTAGTGTCAAATCATGTCGGGATGCTCCCAGGCTATAAATAGTCGCCCCCCACAACCACTAGCTGTTTGGCTGCTCCATTAGAAATTGACACTTGTCATAAGAGCAACCCAATTCCTCAGAGCTTTCGAGAGTAAATCATCAGTGAGGAAATACACCCACCGAAACCACAAACCAAACCTAGTGATTGAGCATCACTGAAGAAGTTGTTCCTGTGTGGGACTGAAGCCTTTTACCTTTGAGGACTGTGCATCCTCCAGACGGTTAGGCGTCATGGTCTAGAGCAATCCAGCAGTCAATTGTGGATCGCTGGGTGACCGAGTTTGTGAGGGTTTGGAAGTCTTCCCTGAAGACTTACCACGAGTGTTGGGCGAGGACTGTCTGTCCTTAGCTCAAGGAGAATACGGTAGGGACTGTGTGTCCCGGGACTGGGTGTCCTTTGGTTTCAATACCAAGCCGCTCCAAACGAGATGTACAACTGTCACAGCAGTTGGAACTGGGTCATCAACAACAGTCTTCACCAAGAATCGGGTTCTAATTCCTCAACTCTTTACATTCTCTGTATTATGTGTTGATGACATTCATTGTGACAGTTTGAAGAATTTGCTGAAGACTTTCTATGAATTTCCTCAACCCCAAATTCTTCACTTGAGTTAATCATCATCTGTATTCTGCGTGCGTGCTTACTGTGCAATCTGTTTTCATAATCTTCACTCTGTAATACTGCTGTTGTGAACGTTTGCACGACTGATCCTTAACTGTTTTCGCTGTAAGTTAGTCATCAGTGAGGAATTTCCTCAAAAGGAATTTCCTCAGTGATGAAATTCTAAAAATCTCCTATTCACCCCCCTCTAGTCGATATAACGCACTTTCAGTATTCAACCCAAATTTATTAATTCGACATAAAGGGAGCCAAAGAATATTCTCGAGTATTAGCAACTGAGTTGTCAATTCAACTACACCTGAAAGACTTAATATTTGCAGCAAAGTATTTACTAGCAAAGTAGTATGGAAGTAACGGTAACGGTGACAAACGTAACAGTAGCAGTTTTGCAGTGATCATAACAATAGCAACGAAAGAGTAACTTAGCAAAGGCCAATATGTGGAAAGCTCATAAGAAATGGATCGGTGATGGATAATTATGTCGGATGGCATTCATCATGCAACAGTCATAACATAGGGGGATACAGAACTAGCTCCAATTCATCAATGTAATGTAGGCATGTATTCCATATATAGTCATACATGCTTATGGAAAAGAACTTGCATGACAACTTTTGTCCTACCCTCCCGTGGCAGCGAGGTCCTAATGGAAACTAAGGGATATTAAGGCCTCCTTTTAATAGAGAACCGGACCAAAGCATTAGCACTTAGTGAACACATGAACTCCTCAAACTACGGTAATCACCGGAAAGAATCCCAATTATTGTCACCCTGGGGGATGCGGATCACCGGAAAGCATTAGCACTTGCATGATAGTATCAAGAACACATATATATTCATGAAAAAAATAATAGGTTCAGATCTGAAATCATGGCACTCGGGCCCTAGTGACAAGCATTAAGCATATCAAAGTCATAGCAACATCAATCTCAGAACATAATGGATACTAGGGATCAAATCCTAACAAAACTAACTCAATTACATCATAGATCTCATCCAACCCATCATTGTCCAGCAAGCCTGCGATGGAATTACTCACGAACAATGGAGAGCATCATGAAATTGGTGATGAAGGATGGTTGATGATGACGACGTCATCGATTTCCCCTTTGCAGAGGCCAAATTAGACTCCAGATCTGCCCTCCCGAGGAAGAACATGAGGTGGCGGCGGCTCCGCATTGTAAAACGCGATGAACTCTTCTCACTGATTTTTTTTCTCCGCGGATAAGAATATATAGAAGTGGAAACGAGGTCGGAGGAGCCTCAGGGACGAGACAAGCGAGGGGGAGCGACCTAGGGGGTGCCCTGCAGGCTTGTAGCCTGGGAGTGGCCCCTCTCCGGTAGATTCTTTCGCTAGTATTTTTACTAAATCCAAAAACAATCTCCGTAAATTTTTAGGTGAATCCGAGAATTTTTATTTCTGCACAAAAATAACACCAAGGCAATTCTGGTGAAAACAGCGTAAGACCGGGTTAGTTCCATTCAAATCATGCAAATTAGTGTCCAAAACAAGGGCAAAAGAGTTTGGAAAAGTAGATACGTTGGAGACGTATCAACTCCCCCAAGATTAAACATTTTCTTGTGCTCAAGCAATTCAGTTGATAAACCGAAAGTGATAAAGAAAAACTTTTACAAACTCTGTTTGATCTTGTTGTTGTAAATATGTCTAACTTATGTTCAGATTTTCAGCTCAAGTTATAAACTAACCATATTCATAATAATATTTAGGTCTCATATTTTCTTATATCAATGGCATAATCAACTAGCGAGCAATAATAATAAGTCTCGAATCACAAAAATTTAATCAAAACAATCATAATACAATATGATAAACGGGTATCTCGCTAGCCCTTTCAGAGACTACAAAACATAAATGTAGAGCACCTCCGAAGAACAAGGACTGACTGGACATTGTAATTCATGGTAAAAGATATCCAATTATACTCATACTCAATATCAATTAATAACAAAGCATACATATGACGGGGTGCTCTCTAACTGGTGCCTTTTTGATAAGAAGAGGATGACTCAACAGTAAAGTAAAATAGATAGGCCCTTCGTAGAGGGAAGCATTGATTTGTAGAGGTGCCAGAGCTCGAGCTTTTAAAACAGGGAGGAATCAAAATTTTGGGTGGTATGCTTTCATTGTCAACATAACAACTAAGATATCTCAATATCTTCCATACTAAATACTTATAGGTGGTTCCCAAACAGAATAGTAAAGTTTTTACCCCCCTCACCAATCGATCACACACCATGGCGGAGCGATTCCACACGTACCATCCATACAAACAACAATCCTGGGGGAGTTTTGTATCATTAAATTTGATTTGACTTTTGAGCATGGAACTGGGCATCCCGATTACCAGTCACTGTCTCGTGAATGATAGTAAATTAACACATATCTTGAGAATAACCCACCTAGCATGGAAGATACTAATAGCCCCTTGTCACCAGATGAGCGATTCGGGCATACAAAACAAAATATTTATTTGAAGGTTTAGAGTATGTCACATGCAAATTTACTTGGTACGACAGGTAAATACCACATATAGGTAGGTATGGTGGACTCATATGGAACAACTTTGGGTTTATGGAAATGGATGCACAAGCAGTATTCCTGCTTAGTACAAGTGGAGGCTACCAAGAGATTGGGAAGCGACCAACTAGAGAGCGACAACAGTCATAAACATGCTTTGAGATTAACCAACATTGAATGCAAGCATGAGTAGGATATAAATCACCATTAACATAAACATCGTGGAGGCTATGTTGGTTTTGTTTCAACTACATGCGTGAACATGTGCCAAGTCAAGCCACTCGAATCATTCCGAGGAGGATACCATTCTGTCATAATACATCACAACCATTTTAATATGCATGTTGGCACTCAAGACAAACCATTATTCACTCCTTGCTAATTAAGCATGGAATAAGTAACTATAATCTCTAATTGTCATTGCAAACATGTTCAATCCATAACGAGCTGAATCTAGAACAATGAGCTAATCATATTTACAAAAACAAAATAGGTCGATTTCATACCAACTTTTCTCCATCTCCGTCACTTCATCATATATCGTCATTATTGCCTTTCACTTGCACGACCGAACAGTGTGAATAATAACAATAAGAGTGCATGTGCATTGGACTAAGCTGGAATCTACAAGCAATAACTCAAAGAAGAAGACAATGTAGTATGGACTCTCTGATAGATAAACGATAATGAATATGAGAGCCACTCGGCATGTCATCGTGGTCTTCTCCTCATGACCAAAGTAACAAAGAAAAACTATTTACACGAGAAAGCTCCCAACAAGCAAAAGAATAACGAGAAATCTTTTTTGGGTTTTTTATCACTACAACTAAAGAAACTAGAAGGTAAAGCTAGAACTAATTTTCTTTGGTTTTCACAAGGTTAATGAAACACACAAGAAGAAAACAAAAGGAAAAAAAATAAACTACCATGGATGACACAAGGAAAAATTATGAACACCGACAACTGGAATGAGTGTGTGAACATGAATGTAATGTCGGTGAGAAATACGTACTCCTCCAAGCTTAGGCTTTTGGCCTAAGTTGGTCTAAGGCCATGGCTGGCCCAGATAATATCCAAAGTCATAGTTGGGGTTGTACAGGGCTGCGACAGCTACCGCCTGAACGGATTCCGCGTGGAGGTGAGCGGCTTTTTCCTCTCTCTCGTACTCGTGTGCCTCCTCTCTGGTTATAAAGTACCTTTGTTTTTCCTAAAAGTTAAAGGAGGCACGAGCAGGAAGGGTAATATGGACAACATGTTGTCTATCAAAAATTAGTCGATATAGGAGTTGTTATTCATTTCTCTTGAGGAACTCGTAGCACAACATAGCCTCATAATCAAGAAAAGTAGGTTGTAGCTCAATATCATTCTCCTTTATAGGTTTCCTAAGATAATTGGCTACACGGGTGGCATAAATTCCACCAAAGAAATCTTCGTCCTTAGCATTTTTGTATAGCCTCCTAGCAATAATAGCTCCTAAGTTATATCGGCTATCACTCATGACCGCACTATTAAGAATACTAAGGTCAGGTACACAATGGTGGTTGTGCTCATGCTTATCGTTAATACATCTACCTATGAAGAGAGCAAGATAATGTATGGTAGGAAAGTGAATGCTCCCCAAGGTAGCCTGTGTAATATTTCTAGGTTCTCCCATGGTGATGCTAGCAAGAAAATCATTATATTCGGCTTTGTGAGGATCACTAAAGCTACCCCATTGTCGATTTTTGCATGCATGGCTAAAATCTTCTAGGTCCGTAGTATAAGATTCACCATAAAGATTAAATAGAACGGAATGTGTATTACGCGTGGTTGAAAATTCAAACCTCTGCACGAAGGAATCGGTGAGTTGGTAATATTGCTTGCATTGGTCTGAAACAAAATCTTCAAGGCCGACATTTCATACGTCTGCGTAAAATTCTTCCTTAAATCCGGCCTGGACCATGAATGATTCTGACAGCTATTCACAAGGCCACACTTGAGCTTCCCTTGGGTGTTCAAGGTCAGGCTCGCGTATCGCGAGTCTTGGGGTCTTCTTGCTTGAGGAACCACCTTGGTATATTTTCCTTAACATTTTTATTTTTTTGAAAATTAAATCTGAAATTTTTGGTGACTCCACATAAAAATGAACAAAACTCAATGAAAGCTTACATCAACTTCTCCCACAAGTTCCTAGAAGCTATATCATGCATCAAAACTACTTGGGACCCTACAAATTTGACATTCAAGCTCAAGAACAAGGTCACCGCAGCAGCATGATTTTGCAATATATAAAGCACTATAAAAACTAACTGGACCATTGGAGGAGTCACATACCGATGAACCATCCCCTAAAATAAGAGAAGGAGCCCCACGTGGGAACCACAAGCGAGGGGGCACGCCGAGGGGGCGCTCTACAGGCTTGTGGCCCACTGGTGCAGTCCCCTGATGTATTCTTAGTGCCATAAATTCTTAAATATTCTAGAAGAATCATACTAAATTTTCAGGGTGTTCTGAGAACTTTTATTTTTAGGTCATTTTTCTAATGCACGAAAAAAACGGAAAACGGAGAAATAACAACATTTTTACTAAATTGAAATTAAGAATAGGAAATAAAGGTTGGGTACTGATGACGAGTTGATGGATATACATCTCGCCCCTCGTTGGTTACCACAAGTGGAAGGTGGAGATGTAGTCAGCAGCAAATTTCCCTCACACAGAGACTGTAAGGTTTATCGAACGAGGAGGACTCCTAGGCTCAACAACTAGGTGTCTCCTGTCCTGGTCAGCAGAAGGCGTGGACCTGCACACATAACAAATAACTTTGCTTCCAACGAGTACAGAGAGGTTGTCAATCTCTCCGGCCTTGTAGTTTGCAAAGGATCAAAACACAAGCGGGAAAGTAATAGTGATTGCAACAGAAAAGTAAATGAAAGCGGTAAATGATGGAGGTGTAAGCAATGATGGTGATATGGACCGGAGTCACGTGATGTTCACTAGTGATGTCTCTCTCCCAAAAGACGATAAACAACTATGCTAGGGTAAACAAATCATAGTTGGGCAATTGACAGAATTATGATCGCACCGCAATGCTAATTATGCTCCTTGATAATTAGAGGTTCAATAGTAATGGGCAGTACGCCAAGACAAGTAGACCGTTTATTCATCATCATCTACTTATTAATCATCCACCTTGAGATATCTATCCAGAACATCTCTCCAGTATTAAGTTGCGAGCCCCACCCAAAGTGTAAACTCAAAGCAACGGACAACTGCATTAATGAACTATGCGTAAGGTAAACAATCCTTGCAACCGTGGTCACAAGCACCGTTGTTTTATCCCTCGTGGCAACAAGCAAATCCCCTAGTCTCATGTTTCTGTCACTCAAGCTAGACATCGAGGGGCCCGAACCCAGGGCCGGTCCTGACTTTTCCGAGGCCCGGGGCGAACTTGAAAACTGGGCCCATAAAGACATCCATAGTGAATAATTTCATTCGAACAGAATTATATCACAAAATTTTATCTGATTTCAACAGCTAAACAATGGTACTAAGAATTCATTAGCAAATGCGATCGCACAATGGACATGGACATGGACATGGTAAAATTCTGGCAAACAACGGATTAGGTTATATTATACTGGAAAGGAGGGAGGATACCTGAATCATTGGAGGAGCCAAAATTAAATTAGCAATACAAAGATCAAATAGAAAACAGACTGAACAAATGTAGGGAGCTCATAGGACGGGTGTACTTATATGTAGGGAGATGTAGAAAAAAAGAGAAATCCACAAGGTACTAGTAATAATGAAAAAAATTATGGGTAATCAAAGGGACCAGTCATAATTAGTGCTAGGTGCTTCGAAAGAGGAGCATAACGGAGAACGAGAAGACAGACGAGGGGAGAAGAAACGGCGGCTATGGGTGGTTAGATCGATGAAACCTGAAGCTGGCTACTCTCACGATCCATGTGCTGAGTAGGGAGTACTTCTATTCTACTGAGAAGAAATGATTGGCTGAGCAATAAAATGATGGGATGTATATCAATATGTCATGCGTACCACACAAGTTGGGGCCCCTCATCGGGTTGGGCCCTAGGGCATCACACTTCTTGCCCCTACCCAGGGTCGGCCCTGCCCGAACCCATAATCATGCATAACGCTCCCTCTTGGAGTCACGATCTACTACTTGGCCAAAGCAATAAAAAGCAACGGAGAACATGCATGAATCACTAAGGAACATAATATAAAAGTATAATCAAATATATAACTCATAACAATCTGAACATAATCTCATAATCCATCGGATCCCAACAAACCGAGCATAGCAAAAGCAAGAGTATACATAGATGCCTTGATCATGTTGGGCAGCTCACAAGGACTAACCATTGAAGCACAAGATTGGAGAGAAGACATCACATAGCTATTGGTCATGGACTCATGGTCCAAGGAGGACAACTCACGACAGTCCGGGGAAGCGTCCATGGCTGTGGAGAAGCTCCCGGAGGTCAATCCTCCCTCCGGGAGGGTGCTGGAAAGATATCTCCTGACGCTCCCAATCTTGGAAGCACTGCAGCGGCGGAACGATGGAGTAATTCGTGATTACAGAAAGTCTGCGAGGGTTTCCTCACGTAACACTAAATATAGGCCAAAGGAGGGCATCAGAGGAGGTGGGGCCCACCCAGGCAACCTCCTAGCGCGGCCTAGGGCCTCGCCGCGCCATCAGGCCGCCTGGGAGGCCCCTGGCCCCCCTCTGCCCTACTTCGGTGATCCCTAAGTTTCAGTTTCGCTGATTTTTTTAATATATTTTTCTGGAATTTTTTGGGCTTCGGAAAATTGGGTAAAAGCCCGTGCAAAAAAGACATCAACACACAGAAACTAGCACTGCGTGCACTGATTTAGTAGGTTAGTACAAATATGTGTAAAATGATATAAAAGTGTAGCAAAACATATAACAATGTCACCCAAAAGGTCATGGAACAAGCAGAAATTATAGATACGTTTGGGACATATCTGGTATAGAAGGTCGTGCTTTCTAAATTCACCCATCTCATGCCCATCAAAAAGAATCCATCAATAAGGTTGATCAAGTCTTATTGACAAACCTTTTTTAGAATGACATTGGGCCGGAGAACTTTTGAATAACACTAGGTTACCTTAATGGGGATATGCATGTCCCCAACAATAAGTATATCATATTTCTTCTTGACGGTAGGAAGAGGGAATTCAAAGTCTTCAATAGTAAATGTTGGAAAATTTTCAGTGGAGTTGATACTATGAACTTGAGATTGTTTCTTCGGAAAGTGTTCCGTATGTTCATTACCATTGACATGAAAAGTGACATTGCCTTTGTTGCAATCAATAACAACCCCTGCAGTATTTAGAAAGGGTCTACCAAGGATGATCGCAACTGTCGTCCTCGGGAATATCAAGAATAACAAATTCCGTTAAGATAGTAACATTTGCAACAACAACAGGCACATCCTCACAAATACCAGTTGGAAATATGCCCTAGAGGCAATGATAAATAGTTATTGTTATATTTCCTGTTTAAAGATAATCGTTTATTATCCATGCTATAATTGTATTGAATGAAAACATAGATACATGTGTGGATAAATAGACACAACAATGTCCCTAGCAAGCCTCTAGTTGGCTAGCCAGTTGATCAAGGATAGTCAAGGTTTTTTGACTATGTGCAAAGTGTTGTTTCTTGATGACTCGATCACATCATTAGGAGAATCATGTGATGGACTAGACCGAAACTATGAACGTAGCATATTGATCGTGTCATTTTATTGCTATTGTTTTCTGCGTGTCATGTATTTGTTCCTATGACCATGAGATCATATAACCCATTGGCACCGGAGGGATGCCTTGTGTGTATCAAACGTCACAACGTAACTGGGTGACTATAAAGGTGCTCTACAGGTATCTCCAAAGGTGTCCATTGGGTTAGTATGGATCAAGACTGGGATTTTGTCACTCCGTGTGACGGAGAGGTATCTCGGGGCCCTCTCGGCAATACAACATCACACACAAGCCTTGCAAGCAATGTGACTAAGTGTAAGTCACGGGATCTTGTATTACGGAACGAGAAAAGAGACCTGCCGGTAACGAGATTGAAATAGGTATGTGGATACCGACGATCGAATCTCGGGCAAGTAACAAACCGAAGGACAAAGGGAATGACATACGTGATTGCCTGAATCCTTGACACTGAGGTTCAACCGATAAGTTATTCGGAGACTATGTAGGATCCAATATGGGCATCCAGATCCTGCTATTGGATATTGACCGAGGAGTACCTCGGGGCATGTCTGCATAGTTCTCGAACCTGCAGGGTCTGCACACTTAAGGTTCGACGATGTTTTAGTATAGTTGAGTTATATGTGTGGTTACCAAATGTTGTTCGGAGTCCCGGATGAGATCACAGACGTCACGAGGGTTTCCGGAATGGTCCGGATACGAAGATTGATATATAGGATGACCTCATTTGATTACCGGAAAGTTTTTTGGCATTACCGGGAATGTACCGGGAGTGACGAATGGGTTCCGGATGTTCACCGGGAGGGGGGCCAACCTACCCGGGGAAGCCCATAGGCTTTAGGGGTGCCGCACCAGCCCTTAGTGGGCTGGTGGGACAGCCCAAGAGGCCCTATGCGCAGGAGATAAAAAATCAAAGGAAAAAAGAAAAAGAAAAAGGTGGGAAAGAAGGGAAGGACTCCACCTTCCAATCCTAGTTGTACTAGGATTGGAGGTGGACTCCTGCACCTCCTTGGACGGCGGGCTCTTGGGGTCTTGGACCCGAAGGCAAGTCTCCCCACCCCTCCTCCTATATATAGTGAAGGTCTAGGGATAATTTGAGACAACTTTGCCACAACAGCCCGACCACAAAACATCACGGTTTTTCCTCTAGATCGTATTTCTGCGGAGCTCGGGCGGAGCCCTGCAGGAGTAGATCCTTCACCACCACCGGAGCGCCGTCACGCTACCGGAGAACTCATCTACTTCTCCGTCTTTCTTGCTGGATCAAGAAGGCCGAGATCGTCGTCGAGCTGTATGTGTGCTGAACGCGGAGGTGTCGTCCATTCGGCACTAGATCGGAGCGGATCGTGGGAAGGATCGCGGGACGGTTCACGGGGCGGATCAGGGACGTGAGGACGTTCCACTACATCAACCGCGTTTCTTAACGCTTCCTGTTGTGCGATCTACAAGGGTACGTAGATCCAAATCTCCTCTCGTAGATGGACATCACCATGACAGGTCTTCGTGCGCGTAGGAATTTTTTTAGTTTCCCATGCGACGTTCCCCAACAGTGGCATGATGATCTAGGTTCATACGTAGATGTCATCTCGAGTAGAACACAAAAGTTTTTGTGGGCGGTGATGTGCGATTTGCTGCCCTCCTTAGTCTTTTCTTGATTCCGCGGTATTGTTGGATCGAAGCGGCACGGACCGACATTACTCGTACGCTTACGAGAAACTGGTTTCATCGCTACGAGCAACCCCGTTGCTCAAAGATGACTGGTGAGTGTCGGTTTGTCCAACTTTAGTTGAATCAGATTTGACCGAGGAGGTCCTTGGATGAGGTTAAATAGCAACTCATATATCTCCGTTGTGGTGTTTGCGTAAGTAAGATGCGATCCTACTAGATACCCTTGGTCACCACGTAAAACATGCAACAACAAAATTAGAGGACGTCTAACTTGTTTTTGCAGGGTATGATTGTGATGTGATATGGCCAACGATGTGATGTGATATATTGGATGTATGAGATGATCATGTTGTAATAGATAATATCGACTTGCACGTCGATGGTACGGCAACCGGCAGGAGCCATAGGGTTGTCTTTATACTAACGTTTGTGCTTGCACATGCGTTTACTATTTTGCTAGGATGTAGCTTTAGTAGTAATAGCATAAGTAGCACGACAACCCCGATGGCAACACGTTGATGGATGATCATGGTGTGCTGCCGATGAAAAGAAGATCGTGCCGGTGCTTTGGTGATGGAGATCAAGAAGCACGTGATGATGGCCATATCATGTCACTTATGAATTGCATGTGATGTTAATCCTTTTATGCACCTTATTTTGCTTAGAACGACGGTAGCATTATGAGGTGATCTCTCACTAAAATTTCAAGACGAAATTGTGTTCTCCCCGACTGTGCACCGTTGCTACAGTTCGTCGTTTCGAGACACCACGTGATGATCGGGTGTGATAGACTCAACGTTCACATACAACGGGTGCAAAACAGTTGCGCACGTGGAACACTCGGGTTAAGCTTGACGAGCCTAGCATGTGCAGACATGGCCTCGGAACACATGAGACCGAAAGGTCGATCATGAATCATATAGTTGATATGATTAGCATATGGATGCTTACCACTGAAACTATACTCGACTCACGTGATGATCGGACTTGGGATAGTGTAAGTGGATCATGAACCACTCAAATGACTAGAGAGATGTACTTTTTGAGTGGGAGTTTAGCATATAATTTGATTAAGTTGAACTCTAATTATCTTGAACATAGTCTAAGTCCACTTTGAATATATTTGTGTTGTAGATCATGGCTTACGCGACAGTCATCCTGAATTTTAATACGTTCCTAGAGAAAGCTAAGTTGAAAGATGATGGAAGCAACTTTGTAGACTGGGCTCGTAATCTTAAGTTGCTGCTGCAAGCTGGGAAGAAGGATTATGTCCTTAATGCTGCGCTAGGAGATGAACCACCCGCTACGGCTGACCAAGATGTTAAGAATGCTTGGTTAACACGTAAGGAGGACTACTCAGTAGTTCAATGTGCAGTCTTGTATGGCTTAGAGCCGGGACTTCAACGTTGCTTTGAGCGTCATGGAGCATATGAGATGTTCTAGGAGTTGAAGTTTATCAATCAGAAGAACACCCGGATCGAGAGGTATGAGACCTCCAATAAATTCTATGCTTGCAAGATGGAGGAGAATTCGCCTGTCAGTGAACATATGCTCAAAATGTCTGGGTACTCAAACCGTCTAGCTGAGCTGGGGATTGAACTCCCGCAAGAGGCTATCACTGATAGAATTCTTCAATCACTGCCACCAAGCTATAAGGGCTTCGTGTTGAACTATAACATGCAAGGGATGAACAAGTCACCCGACGAGTTATTCGCGATGCTGAAAGTCGTAGAGTCAGAACTCCGTAAAGAGCATCAAGTGTTGATGGTGAATAAGACCACTAGTTTCAAGAGAAACGGCAAAGGAAAGAAGGGTAATTCAAAGAAGAGCGGCAAGCCTGTTGCCAATCCGATGAAGAAACCCAAAGCTGGACTTAAGCCTGAAATAGAGTGCTATTATTGCAAGGGTATGGGTCACTGGAAGCGCAACTGCCCCAAGTATCTGGCTCATAAGAAGGCGGCCAAAGAAAAATCAGGTATATTCGATATACATGTTATCGATGTGTACTTAACCAGATCTCGTAGTAGTGCAAGGGTATTCGATACCGGTTCTGTTGCTCATATTTGCAACTCGAAACAGGAACTGCGGAATAAGCGAAGGCTGGCAAAGGATGAAGTGACGACGCGCGTGGGAAATGGTTCCAAGGTTGATGCAATCGCCGTCGGCACAGTTTCACTTCACTTACCATCAGGATTAGTTATGAACTTAAATAAATGTTATTTAGTGCTTGCGTTGAGCATGAACATTATATCTGGATCTTGTTTATTGCAAGACGGTTACTCGTTTAAGTCAAAGAATAATGGTTGTTCTATTTCTATGAGTGATATCTTTTATGGTCATGCACCCAATGTGATAGGATTGTTCATATTGAATCTTGATAGTGATAATACACATATACATAACATTGAGACCAAAAGAAGTTGAATTTAACAATGATAGCGCCATGTTTTTATGGCACTCCCGCTTAGGTCATATTGGTGTAAAGCGCATGAAGAAACTCCATACCGATGGACTTTTGGAGTCACTTGACTTTGATTCACTTGACACGTGCGAACCATGCCTCGTGGGCAAGATGACTAAAACTCCGTTCTCCGGAACAATGGAGCGTGCAAGTGACTTGTTGGAGATCATTACATACCGATGTGTGTGGTCCGATGAGTGTGGAGGCACGCGGCGGATATCGTTATTTTCTCACCTTCATTGACGATTTGAGTAGATATGGTTATGTCTACTTGATGAAGCACAAGTCTGAAACATTTGAAAAGTTCAAGCAATTTCAGAGTGAAGTTGAAAATCATCGTAACAAGAAGATCAAGTCCCTACGGTCTGAATGTGGGGGTGAATATCTGAGTTTCGAGTTTGGTGCTCACTTAAGACAATGTGGAATTGTTTCACAGTTGACACAGCCTGGAACACCACAGCGTAATGGTGTGTCCGAACGTCGTAATCGTACTTTATTAGAGATGGTGCGATCTATGATGTCTCTTACCAATTTGCCGTTATCGTTTTGGGGTTATGCATTAGAAACAGCTGCATTCACTTTAAATAGGGCACCATCAAAATCCGTTGAGACGACACCATACGAACTGTGGTATGGCAAGAGACCAAAGTTGTCGTTTCTTAAAGTTTGGGGATGTGATGCTTATGTCAAAAAGCTTCAACCTGAAAAGCTGGAACCCAAAGCGGAAAAGTGCGTCTTCATAGGTTACCCGAAAGAGACAGTTGGGTATACCTTCTATCTCAAATCTGAGGGCAAAGTGTTTGTTGCTAAGAACGGAGCTTTTCTCGAGAAGGAGTTTCTCTCGAGAGAATTGAGTGGGAGGAAGATAGAACTTGATGAGGTTGTCGAACCTGTCATCCCTGTGGATGGTGGTGCAGGGCAAGGGGAAACCCCTATCGTTGCAATGCCGGTTGAGGAGGAAGTTAATGATGATGATCATGAAACTCCGGATCAAGTTTCTATCGGACCTCGCAGGTCAACGAGATCGCCTACTGCTCCCGAGTGGTACGGTAATCCCGTCTTATCAATTATGTTGTTAGACAACAATGAGCCGGCGAATTATGAAGAAGCAATGGTGGGCACGGATTCCAACAAATGGCTCGAGGCCATGGAGTCTGAGATAGGATCTATGTATGAAACAAAGTGTGGACTTTGGAAGTATTACCTGAAGGCCGCAAGGCTATTCAGAACAAATGGATCTTTAAGAAGAAGACGGACGCTGACGGTAATGTGACCGTTTATAAAGCTCGATTTGTGGCAAAGGGTTTTTCACAAGTTCAAGGAATTGACTATGATGAGACTTTCTCACCTGTAGAGATGCTTAAGTCCGTCCAAATCATGTCAGCAATAGCTGCATTTTTAGATTATGAAATCTGGCAGATGCATGTCAAAACGGCGTTCCTTAACGGTTTCCTTAAGGAAGAGCTGTATATGATGCAACCGAAGGTTTTGTCGATCCTAAAAATGCTAACAAAGTGTGCAAGCTCCAGTGATCCATTTATGGACTGGTGCAAGCATCTCGAAGTTGGAATAAACGCTTTGATGAGGTGATCAAAGCATTTGGGTTTATACAAGTGGTTGGAGAATCTTGTATTTACAAGAAAGTGAGTGGGCGCTCTGTGGCGTTTCTAATATTATATGTGGACGACATATTGCTGATTGGAAACAACGTGGAGCTTTTGGAGAGCATAAAAGGTTACTTGAATAATAGTTTCTCTATGAAGGACCTAGGAGAAGCTGCTTACATTCTATGCATTAGGATCTATAGGGATAGATCGAAATGCCTGATAGAACTTTCACAAAGCACATACCTTGATAAAGTTTTGAAGAAGTTCAAAATGGATCAGTCCAAGGGGTTCTTGCCAGTATTACAAGGTATAAAATTGAGTAAGACTCAGTGCCCAGCAACTGTGGAAGATAGAAAGATTTCGTTCCCTACGCTTCAGCCGTAGGTTCTATCATGTATGCAATGTTGTACACTAGACCAGACGTCAGCTTGGCCATAAGTATGGCAGGCAGGTTTTAGAGTAATCCAGGAGTGGATCACTCGACGGCGGCCAAGAATATTCTGAAGTACCTGAAAAGGACAAATGAAATGTTTCTCGTTTATGGAGGTGACAAGGAGCTCGTCGTAAAAGGTTACGTCGACGCAAGTTTTGACACCGATCCGGATGACTCTAAGTCTCAAACCGGACATGTATTTATTCTTAATGGGGGTGCGGTAAGTGTTGGGGAACGTCGCATGGGAAACAAAAAATTTCCTACGCGCACGAAGACCTATCATGGTGATGTCCATCTACGAGAGGGGATGAGTGATCTACATACCCTTGTAGATCGTACAGCAGAAGCGTTAGAGAACGCGGTTGATGTAGTGGAACGTCCTCACGTCCCTCGATCCGCCCCGTGAACAATCCCGTGATCAGTCCCACGATCTAGTACCGAACGGACGGCACCTGCGCGTTCAGCACACGTACAGCTTGACGATGATCTCGGCCTTCTTGATCCAGCAAGAGAGACGGAGAGGTAGAAGAGTTCTCCGGCAGCATGACGGCGCTCCGGAGGTTGGTGATGATCTTGTCTCAGCAGGGCTCCGCCCGAGCTCCGCAGAAACGCGATCTAGAGGAAAAACTATGGAGGTATGTGGTCGGGCAGCCGTGAGAAAGTCATCTTAAATCAGCCCTAATTGCTCCATATATATAGGAGGAGGGAGGGGGACCTTGTCTTGGGGTCCAAGGGACCCTCAAGGGGTCGCCCGAGCCAAGGGGGGGAGGACTCCCCCCCCAAACCGAGTTGGACTTGGTTTGGTGGGAGGAGTCCCCCTCCCTTCCCACTTCCTCCCTCTTTTTTTTCCTTTTCCTTTGATTCTTTATTCTTGGCGCATAGGCCCCCTTGGGGCTGTCCCACCAGCCCAGTAAGGGCTGGTGTGTCTCCCCAAAGCCTATGGGCTTCCCCGGGGTGGGTTGCCCCCCCCCCCCGGTGAACTCCCAGAACCCATTCGTCATTCCCGGTACATTCCCGGTAACTCTGAAAACCTTCTGGTAATCAAATGAGGTCATCCTATATATCAATCTTCGTTTCCGGACCATTCCGGAAACCCTCGTGACGTCCGTGATCTCATCCGGGACTCCGAACAACATTCGGTAACCAACCATATAACTCAAATACGCATAAAACAACGTCGAACCTTAAGTGTGCAGACCCTGCGGGTTCGACAACTATGTAGACATGACCCGAGAGACTCCTCGGTCAATATCCAATAGCGGGACCTGGATGCCCATATTGGATCCTACATATTCTACGAAGATCTTATCGTTTGAAGCTCAGTGCCAAGGATTCGTATAATCCCGTATGTCATTCCCTTTGTCCTTCGGTATGTTACTTGCCCCAGATTCGATCGTCAGTATCCGCATACCTATTTCAATCTCGTTTACCGGCAAGTCTCTTTACTCGTTCCGTAATACAAGATCCCGCAACTTACACTAAGTTACATTGCTTGCAAGGCTTGTGTGTGATGTTGTATTACCGAGTGGGCCCCGAGATACCTCTCCGTCACACGGAGTGACAAATCCCATTCTTGATCCATACTAACTCAACTAACACCTTCGGAGATACCTGTAGAGCATCTTTATAGTCACCCAGTTACGTTGCGACGTTTGATACACACAAAGCATTCCTCCGGTGTCAGTGAGTTATATGATCTCATGGTCATAGGAATAAATACTTGACACGCAGAAAACAGTAGCAACAAAATGACATGATCAACATGCTACGTCTATTAGTTTGGGTCTAGTCCATCACGTGATTCTCCCAATGACGTGATCCAGTTATCAAGCAACAACACCTTGTTCATAATCATAAGACACTGACTATCATCGATCAACTGGCTAGCCAACTAGAGGCATGCTAGGGACGGTGTTTTGTCTATGTATCCACACATGTAAATGAGTCTTTATTCAATACAATTATAGCATGGATAATAAACTATTATCTTGATACAGGAATTATAATAATAACTATACATTTATTATTGCCTCTAGGGCATAATTCAAACAGTAAGTTGGTGCAGTTCCAAGCAGAGGGTCGTAGCAGATTCAACATGTGAAGCGGAGTACATGGCTGCCTCGGAGGCAGCAAAAGAGGGTGTCTGGATGAAGCAGTTCATGACAGATCTTGGAGTTGTGCCAAGTGCACTGGATCCATTGACTCTGTTATGTGACAACACTGGTGCCATTGCTTTAGCAAAGGAACCAAGGTTTCACAAGAAGACCAGACACATCAAACGATGCTTCAACCTTATCTGCGACTACGTCGAAGGAGAGGAAGTGAATATTTGCAAAGTGCACACGGGTCTGAATGTAGCAGACCCGCTGACTAAGCCTCTTCCACGGGCAAAACATGATCAACACCATAACTGTATGGGTGTTTGATTTATTACAATGTAATTCGCATGGCGATGTGACGACTAGATTATTGACTCTAGTTCAAGTGGGAGACTGTTGGAAATATGCCCTAGAGGCAATGATAAATAGTTATTGTTATATTTCCTGTTTAAAGATAATCATTTATTATCCATGCTATAATTGTATTGAATGAAAACATAGATACATGTGTGGATAAATAGACACAACAATGTCCCTAGCAAGCCTCTAGTTGGCTAGCCAGTTGATCAAGGATAGTCAAGGTTTTCTGACTATGTGCAAAGTGTTGTTCCTTGATGACTGTATCACATCATTGGGAGAATCATGTGATGGACTAGACCGAAACTATGAACGTAGCATATTGATCGTGTCATTTTATTGCTATTGTTTTCTGCGTGTCAAGTATTTGTTCCTATGACCATGAGATCATATAGCCCATTGGCACCGGAGGGATGCCTTGTGTGTATCAAACGTCACAACGTAACTGGGTGACTATAAAGGTGCTCTACAGGTATCTCCGAAGGTGTCCGTTGGGTTAGTATGGATCAAGACTGGGATTTTGTCACTCCGTGTGACGGAGAGGTATCTCGGGGCCCTCTCGGTAATACAACATTACACACAAGCCTTGCAAGCAATGTGACTAAGTGTAAGTCACGGGATCTTGTATTACGAAACGAGAAAAGAGACTTGCCGGTAACGACATTGAAATAGGTATGCAGATACCGACGATCGAATCTCGGGCAAGTAACATGCCGAAGGACAAAGGGAATGACATACGTGATTGCCTGAATCCTTGACACTGAGGTTCAACCGATAAGATATTCGGAGAATATGTAGGATCCAATATGGGCATCCAAGTCCCGCTATTGGATATTGACCGTGGAGTACCTCGGGGCATGTGTGCATAGTTCTCGAACCCGCAGGGTTTGCACACTTAAGGTTCGATGATGTTTTAGTATAGTTGAGTTATATGTGTGGTTACCGAATGTTGTTCGGAGTCCCGGATGAGATCACCGATGTCACGAGGGTTTCCGGAATGGTCCGGAAACGAAGATTGATATATAGGATGACCTCATTTGATTACCGGCAAGTTTTTGGGCATTACCGGGAATGTACCGGGAGTGACGAATGGGTTCCAGATGTTCACCTGGAGGGGGGCCAACCCAGCCGGGGAAGCCCACAGGCTTTAGGGGTGCCGCACCAGCCCTTAGTGGGCTGGTGGGACAGCCCAAGAGGCCCTATGTGCTACGGTGACAAGAGACCTTCCCCTGCAACGGCACCAGAAGAATGCTGCCAGCACTCCCCGGCAACGAAACTAGAAGAATGTTGTCGACGGCCCACGAGCGCATGGGTTCGCGGCAGTTTTCGAGGGTAGAGTATTCGACCCAAATTTGTTTATTCGCCAGGCAGGAGGTGAGAGGATACTCTCGAGTATTAGCAACTGAATGTATCGGATTCAACCGCACCTGAAATATTAGTATCTGCAAGCAAAGTAGCAGCAGCAAAGTAGTATGATAACAACGGTGTCAGAAACGATCAGTTGATGGCAGACTATTCCTAACTGCCGTATCAATGGAGCCAGAAGTTGCCCGTTGATGGAAATTGTCTTTTCCCGTCAACGACGAGCGAACCAGAATTATACCAAGTAGCAGCAGTGTAACAAGTAACAGCAGTGGCAAGGAAGAACAGTAGTGACAACGGTAGCAAGTAGCAACAGTAGCAAGTAGCAACAAAGAAAGCGACAGTAGTAATAGCAGTAGCAAGTAGCAACAAGTAACAGCAGCAGAGCAAAACAAGTAACGGCAGCAGAGCTAAACAAGTAACAGCAGCAGTGGGACAAACTCGTAGGCAATGGGTCGGTGATTCGTTTGGATGGTATTCATTATGCAACAGTTATAACACGGAGAGATATGTGGCTAGCTCCCGTTCGTCAATGTGATGTAGGCATGCATTCCGTGTGTAGTCATACGTGCTTATAGAAAAGAACTTGCATGACATCTATTGTCCATCCCTCCCGTGGCAGCGGGGTCCAAAAGGATACTACAGGATATTAAGGTTCTCCTTTTAATAAAGAACCGGAACAACGCATTAGCACTTGGTGAACAGATGAACTCCTCAAACTATGGTCATCACCGGGAGTGGTTCCGGTTATTGTCACTCCGGGGTTGCCGGATCATAACACATAGTAGGTAACTACAACTTGCAAGATTGGATCTAAAACACACATATATTGGTGACAACATAATAATTTCAGATCTGAAATCATGGCACTCGGGCCCTAGTGACAAGCATTAAGCTTGGCAAAGTAGCAGCAACATCAATCTCAGAACATAGTGGATACTAGGGATCAATCCCCATCAAAACTAACTCGATTACATGATAGAACTCATCCTACTCATCACCGCCCAGCGAGCCTATGAATAGATTACTCACGAACGATGAAGAACTTCATGGAATTGGAGAGGGAAGAAGGTTGATGATGACGATGGCGACGATTTCCCCTCTCCGGAGCCCAAAACGGACTCCAGATCTGTCCTCCAGATGAAGAACAGGATGTGGCGGCGCCTCTGTATCGCAAACGCGACGAAATTTTCTCTTTTGATTTTTTTCTAGGCGAAAGTGAATTTATAGAGCTGAGATTGGGGGCGGCAGAGCCACGTGGGCCCCACAAGCTTGGTTGTCGCGGCCAGGGGGTGGTCGCGGCAACAGGGCTTGTGGCCCACTGGCCCATCCCCTCCGGTGGATCTTTGCGCAGGTATTTTTCATATTTTCCAGAAAAATTCTCTGTAAATATTCAGGACGTTCCGAGAACTTTCATTTCTGCACAAAAACAACACCATGGCAATTCTGCTGAAAACAGCGTCAGTCCGGGTTAGTTCCATTCAAATCATGCAAATTAGAGTCCAAAACAAGGGCAAAAGAGTTTGGAAAAGTAGATACAATGGAGACGTATCAAACTCCCCCAAGCTTAAAACCTTGCTTGTCCTCAAGCAACTCAGTTGACAAACTGAAAGATAAAGAAAAACTTTGACAAACTCTGTTTGATCTTGTTGTTGCAACTATGTCTAACTCGTAACCAGAATTTCAGCAAGATCACAAGTTAACCATATAAGCAAGTGACACAAAGGTTTCACGGTAAACTAATATCAATGGCATAATCAGCTAGCGAGCAAATAATAATGAGTTTTAGATACCAACAATTCAATCAAAATAAGCATGAAGCAATATGAATAGGTGGTATCTCGCTAGCTCTTTCTGAGACCGCAAAACATAAATGCAGAGCACTTTCCAAGATCAAGGGCTGACTAAACATTGTAATTCATAGCAACGAAGATCTAGTCATAGTCATACTCAATATCAATCAAAAGCAAAAGCATAAAAATGACATAGGTGCTCTCTAATTGGTGCTTATATAAGAAGAGGATGACTCAACAGGAAAATAAATAGGCAGACCCTTCGGAGAGGGAAGCATTGATTTGCAGAGGTGCCAGAGCTCAAGCTTTGTAAACAGAGGTAATAATTTCGGGTGGCATGCTTTCATTGTCAAGGCAATGACCAAGAGTTCTCAATATATTCCACGCTACTCATGCAATAGGCGGTTCCCAAATTGAAAAGTAAAGTTTTAACTCCCCCACCACCAATCAATCACACTCTAGAGCTAGCCGAATCCTCGGGTACCGTCCATACTAACATCAATCCGGGGGGAGTCTTGTTTTACAGTTGTGTTTTCGATTTAAGCATGGAATTGGGCATTCCAATTACCGGCCCCTTTCTCTTGAATGACAGTGAATAAACACATGTCGAGGATAGCACGCCTAACATGGAAGATACCAATAGCCCCCTGTCACCACATGAGCGGTTCGGGCATGCAAAACAGATTATTTCTTGAAGGTTTAGAGAATGGCACGTGCAAATTTACTTGGAACGGCAGGTAAATACCGCACATAGGTAGGTATGGTGGACTCTCATGGAAAAACTTTTGGGTTTATGGAAGTGGATGCACAAGCAGTATTCCCCTTTGTACAAGTGAAGGCTAGCAAAAGACTGGGAAGCGACCAACTAGAGAGCGACAACAGTCATCAAGATGCAATGAGTTTGACTAACATGGAATGCAAGCATGAACAGGATATAAATCACCATGCACATGAACATCATAGAGGCTATGTTGATTTCTTTTCAACTACATGGATGAACATGCGCCAAGTCAAGCCACTTGAATCATTCAAAGGAGAATACCATCCTATCATACTACATCATAGTCATCTCAAAATCTACGTTGGCATTCAAGACAAACCATTATAAGCTCCTAGCTAAATAAGCATGGCATCAGAAACTATGATCTCTAAGTTGTCATTGCAAACATGGTTTTCCCACAACAAAGCTAAATCTGGAACGACAAGCTAGTCATATTTACAAAAACAAAATAGATAGAGTTCATACCAGCTTTTTCAGTCTCAGTCACTTTGTCATATATCATCATTATTGCCTTTCACTTGCACGATCGTACGATGTGAACAATAATAAGCGTGCTCGTGCATTGGACTAAGCTGAAATCTGCAAGCAAACACAAAGGAGAAGACAAAGTAATATGGCTCTTTGAAAGCTAAACAGGTATGCATGCAAGAGCCACTAAACATTGTAACCAATATCTTCTACCTTGACCCAAAGAAAAATAAAACTATTTACACGAGAAAGCTCCCAACAAGCAAAAGAAGAAAGGAAAATATTTTTGGGTTTTCTCAAAAGGACACAAAACAAGAAAACAAGAAAACAAAAATAAACTAGCATGGATAATACAGTGGCAAAGTGTAAACACCGACGAACAAAGTAAAAGCATAAGCATGAATGTAAGATCGGTGAGAACACGTACTCCCCCAAGATTAGGCTTTTTGCCTAGCTTGGTCTACTCCCAAGGACGGTCCTCCTAAAACCCAAAATCATAATCAGGGTTATACGGGAGCGTTGCAGCCACTGCCTGAATAGCTGCCTCACGAAGACGAGCAGCCGTCGACTCCCTCTCATACTCCTCTGCCTCTCCTATGGTTATGTAGTATCTCCGTTTTACCTGAAAGTCAAAGAAAGCAGGAGCAGGAAGGGTAATATGGAAGACACACTACCAGTTAAATATCAATCGGTATAGGAGGGATTCATCATCCCTCTCAAGAAACTGGTAGCGTGTCAAAGCGATGCGGTCAAGGAAAGCTGTATGGAGCGGGGGATCTCCTGCGCGGATGGGTACTTCAAGAAAATTTGTTATGCGAGTAGCATAGATGCCGCCAAAGAAATCTCCCTCAATAGCATTTTTATTCAACCTCCTTGCTATAATAGCTCCCATGTTGAAGATTTTGTCACTCGTAACTGCGCTCTTAAGGATAGTAAGGTCGGATGCGCACGGGTGACAATGTTCAACCTTATCGTTAATGCATCTACCTATAAAGAGGGCAAAGTAGTGCAAGGCAGGGAAATGAATGCTTCCTATGGTATCTTGCGTGATGTCTCTAGTTTCTCCAACAGAAAAATCTCTAACCAAAGATTTAGCAGGATCTTTAAGATTACCCCCATCGGGTATTTTGCAAATCCTATTGAAATCCTCCAAATCCATGGCATAAGATTTATCATACAAGTCAAACAATATGGATGAGTCATGGCCAACTGAAAATTTAAATCTACGCACGAAAGAGGCAGTGAGCATAGCATACTGTTCACATTTATCTGAGAGGAATTCTTCTAACCCGGCATTGCGGACAAGTGTATCAAACTCATCCTTGAAGCCTGCTTCGATCATGAACTCATCGGAAGGCCATTCACATGGTTATACCAGTGCGTCCCTTAGTTGATAAGGATCGCGCTCCCGAAAAGAAAGACGGGGACCCTTCTTACTTGAGGAACCACCATGAAACTTCCTCCTGAACATAATTTCTCTTTGCTGAAATTTTGAAGTTCAAGAGAAAAGTGAATAAAGACCAACCACACCTTGTAGCAACTACTCCAACTAGTGCCTAGAGACCGTATCACGCGCTAAAACTACTTGGGACCAGCTAAAATCAACATTTAGAGCTCAAGAACAGGGTCACCAAGGTAGCAAGAATACGCGAAGGATAAAGCACTAGAGCAAAAACTAATTGGACCAATGGAGGAGTCACTTACCAAGGAGCAATTTCCCCAAAACGGTTCGGAGAATGATGCTTTGAGCAAGGAGATCGAAAATGATGGCCAAATGAGCAAGAACACGGGTTTGAGCTGCGAAACAATTTTTTCTGGAGGAAGAAGAAGAGGATGGGAGCTGGAATGAGTGGAGGGGGGGCGTGGGCCACACAAGCTTGCTTGCCGTGGGCACGGGGTAGCCGCGGTGACAGGGCTTGTGGCCCACTGGGGTGGCCCCCAGGCCAGCTCTGTGTCCCAGTATTTTTCAAATATTCCAAAAAAATCATACTAGATTTTCAGGACCTCGGAGAACTTTTATTTTCGGGTATTTTTCTCCGGGACGCTAAAACAGAAATTAGGAAAAACTAAACTAAACCTATCATTTTTCTTCTAAACAAAAGAAAGTGAAATCTTAAAACAGAGGTAATTGGCTCTTTGATTCATCCATTTCATGGTCATCGAAAGAAATCAATCAATGGGGTTGATCAAATTCTTATGACAAAACTTTCTCGAATCGCAAGAGAGAACGGAGAATTTTCGAATAGCCACTAAGTCACCTCAATGGGGATATGTATCTCCCCAACACGCAATTCATACTTCATCTTGACACGAGGAATAGGGCATTCAAAGCTCCCAATGAGAATCGATGAAGTTTTTTCGATAGCATTGATGCAATGTACTTGATATCGTTTCTTCGGAAAGTGCACGGTATGCTCATTGCCATTGACATGGAAAGTGACATTGCCTTTGTTGCAATCTATAATAGCCCCTGAAGTGTTTAAAAAGGGTCTTCCGAGGATGACAACCATGGCATCGTCCTCGGGAGTATCCAAGATAACAAAGTCTGTTAAGATAGTGGTGTTAGCAACCACAACATGCACATCCTCGCAAATGCCAACCGGGAAAGCAGTTGATTTGTCGGCCATTTGCAGAGAGACTTTAGTGGGTGTCAACTTATCCAGTTCAAGTCTACGATAAAGAGAGAGAGGCATAACACTAACTCCTGCTCCAAGGTCACATAAGGCAGTTCTTACGTAGTTTCCTTTAATGGAGCATGGTATGGTGGGCACTCCGGGATCACCAAGTTTATTAGGAGTTTCACCTTTGAAATTGTAATTGGCAAGCATGGTGGAGATCTGAAGATCTGGTATCTTCCGTTTATTGGTCACGATATCTTTCATGTACTTGGCATATGGAGACATTTTGAGCATATCAACTAACCACATCTGCAGAAAGACGGGTCTTATCATTTCAATAAAACACTCAAAATCCTCATCATCCTTTTTCTTGGATGGCTTAGGAGGAAAGGGCATGGGCCTCTGAAGCCATGGCTCCCTTTCTTTACCATGCTTCCTAGAAGTGAAGTCATTCTTATCGTATCTCTTAGGTTGTGGGTTATCAGGATTAACCATAGGTTCAATCTCCACATCCTCACCATTGCTAGGTCGAGCATCATTATGAACATCGCTGTCCACATTGTCACCAGGTTCATGTTCATCACCAGATTGTGCTTCTGCATCAGACGCAGAAATATCATTTGGTTCTTCAGGTGCGACAGTATTAGGTGAACTGACATGTAGGTTTCTATCATCCTTGTTCTTCTCCTTAGGATGACAGGATGCATCTGCATTAATTCCTTGAGAATCTTGATCGATTCTCTTAGGATGACCTTCATGATACAAAGGTTCCTCAGTCATTTTGCCTCCTCTAGTAACGACTCTGACAGAGTTGTCATTTAATTCATTGAGCAGGTCATTCTGAGCTTTAAGTACTTGTTCTACCTGAGTAGTGATCATAGAGCCATGTTTACTCAGGAGCTTCAGATCATTGGCGTTTCTGTCTACACAAGCACTTAAATGACTAAGCATACGAGTACTTTGTTCCAAATGTCTGCTAACATAATCGTTGAAACTCTGTTGTTTGGCAACAAAGTTGTCAAATTCATCAAAGCATAGGATAGAAGGTTAATCAAAAGGAATATCACTCTCATCAAACCTACGCAGAGAATTTACTTCTACTACCTGTATCGGGTTATCGAGACCATGGATCTCTTCGATAGGTGGTAGATTTTTGACATCTTCAGATCTAATGCCTTTCTCTTGCATAGATTTCTTGGCTTCTTGCATATCTTTGGGACTGAGGAATAGAATACCGCTTTTCTTTGGAATTGGCTTAGGAGGTGGTTCGGGAATAGTCCAAGCATTATCGTTGATCAAGATGTTATTCAGTAGAGTCTCAACTTGTTCTATAGTTCGTTCCCTAAAAACACAACCGACACAACTATCTAGGTGGTCTCTAGAAGCATCGGTAAGTCCGTTATAGAAGATATCAAGTATCTCGTTCTTCTTAAGAGGGTGATCAGGCAAAGCATTCTGTAGCTGGACGAGCCTCCCCAAGCTTGTGGGAGACTCTCTTCTTTGAGTTGAGCAAAGTTGTATATTTCCTGCAAGGCAACTTGCTTCTTATGGGCAGGGAAATATTTCTCACAGAAGTAATAGACCATATCCTGGGGACTACTCACGCATCCAGGAGCAAGAGAAGCGAACCAGGCTTTAGCGTCGTCCTTTAGAGAGAAAGGAAAGAGATTAAGGATATAGTAGTGGCGGATATTCTCCTCACTAGTGAAAAGGGTAGCTATATCGTGAAGTTTGGTAAGATGGGCTACGACCGTCTTAGACTCGTAACCGTGGAAAGGATCAGATTCGACTAGCGAGATTATCTCAGGATCGACAGAGAATTCATAATCCTTATCGATGATAAAGATAGGTGAAGTGGCAAACTTCGGGTCGTATTTCATCCTAGCTTTCAGAGATTTTTCCTTCCACTTGAGAAGTAATTTCTCAGCGTCATAGGCATCCTTACATGCAAGAAAATCCTCACCTATCTCTCCCTCCATAACGTAATCCTCACGTATATCATGCAATTCATATCTAGGAGAGCTAGATCTAGCAGGGGCAAAAGCAGGTTCTATCTCAATAGTATCGGCAGTTTCAGAAGCATCACGAGCATTGGCAGTAACTCTAGCAATACCAGCATCAAGGAACACCCCTAGTGGCACATCAAGCAAAGTATTATCTCTAGCAGTATCAAGCATAGCATCATCAGGCAAAATAGCATCTCTAGCAGTATCAGGCATAGCAGTATCAGGCATAGCATCTCTAACAGTATCAAGCATAGCATCATCTCGCATAGTATCAAGCATAGCATCTCTAGTAGTAGCATCATAAGCATCATCAAGCACAGGCGACATATCAAGATTTCTAGCAGGAGGTGATGTCACAAACTTACTCATAACTGAAGGTGAATCAAGTGCAGAGCTAGATGGAAGTTCCTTACCTCCCCTCGTAGTTGAGGGCGAGACTTTGGTTTTTTGGATCCTTCAGATTCTTCATAGTGATCAACAGATATAAATCCCAAGTGACTCAGAGAATATAGCAATACTTCCCCGGCAAAGGCGCCAGAAAAATGTTGCTACGGTGACAACAGACCTTCCCCTGCAACAGCACCAGAAGAATGCTGCTAGCACTCCCCGGCAACGAAACTAGAAGAATGTTGTCGACGGCCCACCAGCGCATGGGTTCGCGACAGTTTTCGAGGGTAGAGTATTCGACCCAAATTTGTTGATTCGCCAGGCAGGAGGTGAGAGGATACTCTCGAGTATTAGCAGCTGAATGTATCAGATTCAACCTGAAAGATTAGTATCTGCAAGCAAAGTAGAAGCAGCAAAGTAGTATGATAACAACGGTGTCAGAAACGATCTGTTAATGGCAGACTATTCCTAACTGTCGTATCAATGGCGCCAGAAGTTGCCCGTTGACGGAAATTGTCTTTTCCCGTCAACGACGAGCGAACCAGAATTATAGCAAGTAGCAGAAGTGTAACGAGTAACAGCAGTGGCAAGGAACAACAGTAGTGACAGCGGTAGCAAGTAGCAACAGTAGCAAGTAGCAGCAGAGCAAGCGACGGTAGTAACAATAGTAGCAAGTAGCAACAAGTAACAGCAGCAGAGCAAAACAATTAACAGCAGCAGTGGGACAAACTCGTAGGCAATGGGTCGGTGATTCGTTTGGATGATATTCATCATGCAACAGTTATAACACGGAGAGATATGTGGCTAGCTCCCGTTCGTCAATGTGATGTAGGCATGCATTCCGTGTGTAGTCATACATGCTTAGGGAAAAGAACTTGCATGACATCTATTGTCCATCCCTCCCGTGGCAGCGGGGTCCAAAAGGATACTACAAGATATTAAAGTTCTCCTTTTAACAAAGAACCGGAACAACGCATTAGCTCTTGGTGAACAGATGAACTCCTCAAACTATGGTCATCACCGGGAGTGGTTCCGGTTATTGTCACTCCGGGGTTGCCGGATCATAACACATAGTAGGTAACTACAACTTGCAAGATTGGATCTAAAACACACATATATTGGTGACAACATAATAATTTCAGATCTGAAATCATGGCACTCGGGCCCTAGTGACAAGCATTAAGCTTGGCAAAGTAGCAGCAACATCAATCTCAGAACATAGTGGATACTAGGGATCAATCCCCATCAAAACTAACTCGATTACATGATAGAACTCATCCTACTCATCACCGCCCAGCGAGCCTATGAATAGATTACTCACGAACGATGAAGAACTTCATGGAATTGGAGAGGGAAGAAGGTTGATGATGACGATGGCGACGATTTCCCCTCTCCGGAGCCCAAAACGGACTCCAGATCTGTCCTCCAGATGAAGAACAAGATGTGGCGGCGCCTCCGTATCGCAAACGCGACAAAATCTTCTCTTCTGATTTTTTTCTGGGTGAAAGTGAATTTATAGAGCTGAGATTGGGGGCGGCAGAGCCATGTGGGCCCCACAAGCTTGGTTGCCGCGGCTAGGGGGGTGGCCGCGGCCACAGGGCTTGTGGCTCACTGGCCCATCCCCTCCGGTGGATCTTTTCGTAGGTATTTTTCATATTTTCCAGAAAAATTCTCCGTAAATTTTCAGGACGTTCCGAGAACTTTCATTTCTGCACAAAAACAACACCATGGCAATTCTGGTGAAAACAGCGTCAGTCCGGGTTTGTTCCATTCAAATCATGCAAATTAGAGTCCAAAACATGGGGAAAAGAGTTTGGAAAAGTAGATACGATGGAGACGTATCACTATGCGAAGGAGATAAAAAATCAAAGGAAAAAACAAAAAGAAAAAGGTGGGAAAGAAGGGAAGGACTCCACCTTCCAATCCTAGTTGGACTAGGATTGGAGGTGGACTCCTCCACCTCCTTGTCCGGCGGGCTCTTGGGGTCTTGGACCCGAAGGAAAGTCTCCCCACCCCTCCTCCTATATATAGTGAAGGTCTAGGGCTGATTTGAGACAACTTTGCCACGACAGCCCGACCACAAAACATCATGGTTTTTCATCTAGATCGTATTTCTGTAAAGCTCGGGCGGAGCCCTGCAAGAGTAGATCCTTCACCACCACCAGAGCGCCGTCACGCTGCCGGAGAACTCATCTACTTCTCCGTCTTGCTTGCTGGATCAAGAAGGCGGAGATCATCGTCGAGTTGTACGTGTGCTGAACACGGAGGTGTCGTCCGTTCGGCACTAGATCGGAGCGGATCGTGGGACGGATCGCGGGACGGTTTGTGGGACGGTTCGCGGGGCGGATCGAGGGACGTGAGGACGTTCCACTACATCAACCGCGTTTCTTAACGCTTCCTGCTGTGCGATCTACAAGGGTACGTAGATCCAAATCTCCTCTCATAGATGGACATCACCATGATAGGTCTTCGTGCGCGTAGGAAATTTTTTGTTTCCCATGCGACGTTCCCCAACATTACCGATGGGTAAAGCAATTGATTTATTAGCCATTTCCATGGAGATTTCAGTAGGTGTCAACTTATTCAAATCAAGTCTACGGTATAAAGAGAAAGGCATAACACTGACACCAGCTCCAAGGTCAAATAAAGCAGTTTTAACATAATTTCATTTAATAGAGCATGGTATAGTGGGTACTCTGGTTTCTCCTAATTTCTTTGGTATTCCTCCCTTAAAAGTATAATTAGCAAGCATGGTGGAGATCTCAGCTTCTGGTATCTTCCTTATAATTGTAACAATATCTTTCATGTATTTAGCATAAGGAGATATTTTCAGAATATCAGTTAAGCGCATACGTAAAAAAGACATGTCTCATCATTTCAGCAAAGCACTCAAAATCCTCATCATCCTTTTTCTTGGATGGTTTAGGAGGAAAGTGCATGGGTTTCTGAACCCATGGTTCTCTTTCTCTACCATTCTTCCTGGCAGCAAAATCTCTTTTATCATATCTCTTATTCTTAGGTTGTGGGTTATATAGATCAACAGTACGTTCAGTCTCCACATCATTGTCATTACTAGGTTGAGTATCGACATGAACATCATCATTAATATTATCACTAGGTTCATGTTCATTACCACATTGTGTCTCAGCATCAGAAATAGAGATATCATTTGGGTTTACATGTGACACTATAACAGGTTCACTAGCAGCATGCAAAGTCCTATCATCACTCTTTTTGTTTTTATTAGAAGGACTAGGTACATCAATATTAACTCTGTGAGAATCTTTCCCAACTCTCTTAGGATGGCCCTCGGGATACAAAGGTTCTTGAGTCATTCTACCACCTCTAGTCACAACTCTAACAGAATGATCATTGTTCTTACTAATCATCTCATTGAGCAAGTAATTTCGTGCCTTAAGTACTTGTTCTACTTGAGTAGTTACCATGAAAGCATGTTTACTAATAAGCCTAAGGTCATTAACAGTTCTACTCATATAATCACCCAAGCAATCAAGCATGTAAGCATTATGCTTCAATTTTCTACTAACATAAGCATTGAAATTTTCTTGTTTAACAACAAAGTTATCAAATTCATCCAAGCATTGGCTACCATACTTATTATAAGGAATATCACCTTCATCAAATCTACGAAGAGAATTTACCTCTACTACCTGTGTCGGGTTATCAAGACCATGTATTTCTTCAGTAGGTGGTAGATTATTAACATCTTCAGCTTTAGTACATTTTTCTTTCATAGATTTCTTTGCCCATATCTTCAGGACTGGGGAATAGAATACCTCTTTTCTTTAGAGTTGGTTTTGGAGGTGGTTCGGGAATAGTCCAATCATTATCATTGTTCAATATATTACTCATTAGTAGTTCAACTTGTTCAACAATTCGTTCCGTGAAAACACAACCAGCACAACTATCTAGGTGGTCCCTAGAAGCATCGGTTAGTCCATTATAAAAGATATCAAGTATTTCATTTTTCTTGAGAGGGCGATCAGGCAAAGCATTAAGTAACTGGAGAAGCCTCCCCCGAGCTTGTGGGAGACTCTCTTCTTCAATTTGCACAAAACTAAATATTTCTTGGAAGGCAGCTTGTTTCTTATGGGCAGGGAAAATATTTTTTAGAGAAGTAGTAAATCATATCCTGGGGACTATGCAGACAACTAGGAGCAAGAGAATTAAACCATATCTTAGCATCACCCTTTAATGGGAACAAAAACAGCTTAAGAATACAGTAATAACCAATTTTTTCCTCATGAGTAAATAGGGTGGCTATATCATTCAATTTAGTAAGGTGTGCCACAACAGTTTCAGATTCATAACTATAAACAGGATCGGATTGTACCAAAGTAATTAACTCAGGATCGACAGAGAATTCGTAATCCTTATCGGTGACATAGATAGGTGACGTAGCAAACTTGGGATCATATTGCATTCTAGCATTCTAAGATTTTTCCTTCCACTTGCATAACAATTTCTTAAGATCATCTCTATCCTTACAAGCAAGAAAGTCCCTAGCTACTTCTCCTTACATAACATAACCCTCAGGTATATTAGGCAATTCGTATCTAGGAGAGCTAGGTCTAGCAGGTGAATCATAGTGTTCAGTTTCATTAGATTCAGCAATATTATCAGTTTCAGCATTCACTCTAGCAATTTATTCATCAAGAAATTCACCAAGTGGCACACTAGTATCAAGCAAAGTATCATCATAAGCATCATGCATAGCAGAAGTAGCGTCATCAATTACTTGCGACATATCAGACTCAGTATCACATGGTGGTGTCGCAAATTTACTCATAACAGATGGTGAATCAACTGCAAAGCTAGATGACAGTTCCATACCTGCCCTCGTAGTTGAGGGGTAGATCTTGGTTTTAGCGTCTTTCAGATTCTTCATTGTGATCAACAGATATAAATTCCAAGTAACTCAGTGAAAGTGCGTTATATCGACTAGAGGGGGGGTGAATAAGAGATTTTTAGAATTTCATCACTGAGGAAATTACTTTTGAGGAAATTCCTCACTGATGACTAACTTACAGCGGAAACAGTAAAGGATCAGATGTGCAAAGTTTCACAATAGCAGTTTTTCAGAGTGAAGAATGTGAAAACAGATTGCACTGTGAGCAGGCACGCAGAATACAGATCAGGATTAACTAACATGAAGAATTTGGGGTTGAGGAAATTCAGAGAAAGTCTTCAACAAATTCTTCAAACAGTCGCAGTGAAATTCATCAACACATAATATAAGGAAAGTAAGGAGTTGAGGAATTAGAACCCGTTGCTCAGTGAAGACAGTCGTTGATGACCCAGTTCCAACTGCTATGACAGTCGTACATCTGGTTTGGAGCGGCTTGGTATTGAAACCAAAGGACACCCAGTCCCGGGACACACAGACCCTACCGTATTCTCCTTGAGCTAAGGACACACAGTCCTCGCCCAACACTCGTGGTAAGTCTTCAGGGCAGACTTCCAAACCCTCACAAACTTGGTCACCCGACGATCCACAATTGACTGCTGGAAAGCTCTAGACCATGACGCCTAACCGTCTGGAGGATGCACAGTCCTCAAAGGCAAAAGGCTTCAGTCCCATACAGGAACAACTTCTTCAGTGATGCTCAATCACTAGGTTTGGTTTGTGGTTTCGGTGGGTGGGATATTTCCTCACTGATGAATTACTCTTGAAGGCTCTGAGGAATTGGGTTGCTCTTGTGACAAGTGTCAGTTTCTAACGGAGCAGCCAACCAGCTAATGGTTGTGGGGGTGGCTATTTATAGCCTGGGAGCATCCCGACATGATTTGACACTAATGCCCTTAATAATATGACCGTTGGAGTGGATAAGACCAATGACTTTGTGTGGCTATCGAAACGGTCGGGACCCTCAACTGTGAGAGTCCTCATGTCACTCGTATTCCTCACTTGAGGCTTTTGGTAGGATTTAGGCTTGGGTTGAGCATCATGAGGAAATTCATTCCATAGTGTAACTTCAACCCCCTTTAACAGTACGGTGTTCCTATTACTCAAATGCGAAGAAAATAAAACAGAAAGTGTTAATCTTCATGCTTCAAATTCTTCAGAGTGATTTTCTTCAGGACACACCGGACTTCTCAATATCAGTATCTTCATGAGGAATATCAATTTCATCGCAGATTCCTCGCGATTCATTTCTTCAGCTTCAGACCAATTTTTTCAATTGAAGACATACATTTTTAGGGGTCGATATTCTTCAAATATCTCAAACTCCTCAATGACTTATAGATCCTGTGTACACTCACAAACACATTAGATACTTAACCTATAAGTCTTCAAACTACCAAAATCGCTAAGGGGCACTAGATCCACTTACACTCAGAGTATAAAGCTATGCTCCCCGGCAACGACGCCACAAAAAGGTCTTGATAACCCACAAGTCTAGGGGATCGCAACAGTTTTCAAGGGTAGAGTATTCAACGCAAATTTATTGATTCGACACAAGGGGAGCCAAAGAATATTCTCGAGTATTAGCAGTTGGGTTGTCGATTCAACCACATCTGAAAGACTTAATATCTCCAGCAAAGTATTTAGTTGCAAAGTAGTATGGAAGTAACGGTAACAGTGACAAATGTAACAGTAGCAGTTTTGTAGTGATCGCAACAATAGCAACAGAAGAGTAACTTAGCAAAGACCAATATGTGGAACGCTCGTAGGCAATGGATCAATGATGGATAATTATATCGGATGGCATTCATCATGCAAACATCATAACATAGGGTGATACAGAACTAGCACCAATTCATCAATGTAATGTAGTCATGTATTCCGTATATAGCCATGCATGCTTATGGAAAAGAACTTGCATGACATCTTTTGTCCTACCCTCCCGTGGTAGCGGGGTCCTAATGTAAACGAAGGGATATTAAGGCCTCCGTTTAATAGAGAACCGGACCAAAGCATTAGCACTTAGTGAATAGTGAACTCCTCAAACTATGGTAATCACCGGAAATAATCCGAGTTATTGTCACCCTAGGGGATGCAGACCATAACTCGTAATAGGTGTCTATAACTTGCAAGATAGGATCAAGAACACATATATATTCATGAAAATATAATAGGTTCAGATCTGAAATCATGGCACTCGGGCCCTAGTGACAAGAATTAAGCATATCAAAGTCATAACAACATCAATCTCAGAACATAATGGATACTAGGGGTCAAATCCTAACAAAACTAACTCGATTACATGATAGATCTCATCCAACCCATGACCGTCGAGCAAGCCTATGATGAAATTACTCACGAATAATGGAGAGCATCATGAAATTGGTGATGAAGGATGGTTGATGATGACGACGGCATCGATTTCCCCTCTTCGGAGCCCAAATCAGACTCCACATTTGCCCTCCCGAGGAAGAATAGGAGGTGGCGGTGGCTCTGTATCGTAAAACGCGATGAACTCTTCTCTTTGTTTTTTTTCTCGGCTGATAGGAATATATAGAAGTGGAAACGAGGTCGGTGGAGCCTCAGGGACCCCACAAGCCAGGGGGCGCGGCCTAAGGAGGGGGCACCCTGCAAGCTTGTGGTCTGGGAGTGGCACCTCTACGGTAGATTCTTTTGCCAGTATTTTTTATTAAATCCAGAAACACACTTCATAAATTTTTAGGTCAAGCCGAGAACTTTTATTTGTGCACAAAAATAACACCAAGGCAATTCTGCTGAAAACAACATCAGTCTGGGTTAGTTCCATTCAAACCATGCAAATTAGAGTCCAAAACAAGGGCAAAAGAGTTTGGAAAAGTAGATACGTTGGAGATGTATCAGCGCGTATCGCTCACAGAGTGATCGGGCAGTGAGTACCTTCAATTCTAAGCGTTTTTTTTCATGATGATTGTTTGTTCACATGTCTTTGCATGAGAGAGGCTGGTAGAAAGAATGTCAATCTTGCATAATGCAAAAATAAATAAACAAGAACTCCCCCTAGAAATTTTATTGTTTTGAGGGCACCCGTGGATACAGCTAGCCATGGAATATGTTTGAATGGTTGAGGTGAAGTAAAATTTCAATTATATTTGGGAATCACCAATAATGTGATTAGCATGGAAGATACCGAAATTCCTTGTCTTGACGTTGAGAGGAAAGGCACACCACCCAAAATATATTCATCTCTGTTTTAAACAATGAGCTCTAGCACCTCTCCAAATCTTTGCGTCCCTCTACGATGGGACAATCTATTTACTTTTATGTTATTTCCTTTCATGTTATTTACTTCTCATGTTGAGTCAATTTCTTATTCCAACCTCAATCTATTAGTTCGCAAGCATCATGTGGTGGGTAAATATCCACGCATAAATATCGAGTCAAATATATTCGATCATGATTCATTATTGTTGACAATTATCTTTATGATAAGTGCTTTGGGAGGGGAAACATTAAGCCCCTATCTTTTTGTGTGTTCGATGGATGCTTTTCGTTCTAAAAATATGCTTTGAGTATTATCAATCACATAAGACTATATGATAATTGAGTATGTGGAGCTCTTACTTAAACTTTGTTGAAAATGTGATGCATTGCAATTTTTTAACGACTAAGAACATAGATTGTTAAGTTTCAAGAGAATGCATTGTTTGAAACATGACTTATGAATTGATTGCTACTCTATCATGATGAGTTCTACGAGAAATAGTTTCTCGTTATGATGCTAGAAAAAAGAACGAATTTATCACTGATCAAAATCATACACTATGCTAGCATTCACACTTCATAAATTACTTCTTTTATCATTTACATACTCGAGGACGAGTAGGAATTAAGCTTGGGGATGCTGATAGGTCTCCAACGTATCAATATTTTATGAAGTATTCATGCCATATTACCTATGTTTACAATGTTTTTATATGGTTCTGATGCACTTTATATGATTTAGTTTGAACTAACCCGGCTGACGTTGTTTTCACCAGAATTACCGTAGTGGTGTTTTGTGCAAAAACCATAAGTTCCTCGAACCGATTGGAACTTTTTCACGATTTTTTCTCGAAGAAATAAGAAATATTGGAGCGAAGAACCACTTGAGGGGGCCCACAGGGTGCCCCAAGACAACAGGGTGCGACCACTCCCTTGGGCGCACCCTGATGGCTTGGGACCCCCTCGTGGCTCCATTTGACGTAATTCCACATTGAAAAATCTTGTATATTGGAAAAAAAAACCAGAAGTTAACCTAGAACTTCTGCCCTGCCGCCGCAAACCTCTATACCGAATAAAATTCATTTGGAGCCGTGTTCTAGCACCCTGCCATAGGGGGAAATCACCACTCAAAGCCATCTTCATCATCCCGACGATCTCCATGTTGAATAGGGAGTAGTTCACCCTCGAGGCTAAGGGTATGCACTAGTAGCCATGTGCTTGATCTCTCTCCCTCTCTCTCTTTCTCTCTTGTCCTTGAGATGTCACGATCTTGATGTATCACAGACTTTGTTAATATAGTTGGATCATATGGTGTTTGTCCCTTGCTATCTTGATTTGATGAATTAAATCTTTCCCTTTGAGATTTTGTTATGCCGGATTGGATATTAGATTCGAGGTCATTTGATGTATGTCTTACATGTGGATACCCATGGTGACAATGGGGTGTTCTATTAATTCACTTGATATATGTTTTGATACCAAGTATGCAGATTCCTGTGGTGACAATGGGGTAATCTATGCATATGGGTTGATACACGTTCGTGTCCTACTTTCTCCGATAGGAATCTTGAGGTACTCTTTGAAGTTCTTTGTGTTGGATTAAATATGATGAATTTGAATTTTTTTGATGCATGTCGAATAATTAACCCACGAATATTTAAGATGACATTAGGGTTGATTGATGTGTATCATAGGTGTTATTCTAATACGACTCTACGGTTGTTTGTGACACTTATAGGAATAACTCAATAGATTGATCGAAAAGAATAACTTTGAGGTGGTTCTACTACCTATACCAATTTCATCTTATGTTTTCTGCTACTGTATGAACTTTGGAGTGGTTCTTTATCGCATGTTGAGGGATGATCATATGATTCTTTTATGTTAGCATTATTGGGAGATTGCACTAATGAAAGTATGAATCCTAGACCTTATTTCCAAGCATTGCAACACTGCTTATGCTCACCTTTACGACTTGTTACCTTGTTGTTTTTTATATTTTCATATTATAAAAACCTATATCTACTTTCCATACTACACTTGTATCACCATCTCTTCGTTGAAATAGTGCACATATACAATTTGTCATTTGTCGTGGTATTTCCGGGACAGATGCCATGGGGTGTCTTAACTCGTGGATTGGGGCCAATGGGCGCCGACGGCGTCTGGGAACGGGTGTAGGCGCAACACACATGACGTCGGTTTACCCAGGTTCAGGGCCCTCAGGTGAGGTAAAACCCCTAGTCCCGGCTTCCGGTCTCGCTATCTCAGGTGGTGTTCTACAAGTGGTGGTGGGAGTCTAAACTGGATGAACGTGTGAACCTCTCGAACTTCTCGCCCCTCTCGGTGGGTAGGGGCGTGGCTTTATAGTGTAGCTAGATGTTACAGTGGTAACGATAGGATTGTGAGGTGGGGGTCGGCTGCTAGCCTCATGGGCCGGCTGCGGGGCCTACCTGTGGCTGGGTCTTGTCGCGGGGTCCGCCAGTCATGTGCAGCAGCGGTCGGTGCGCCGAGCTGTCAGGGCAAGGGCGACACAGGGGAACGTGGATACACGACCTCCTTACTCGGTCAGGGTCGGGATCCCTGTAGCCTCGCTGACCCTTCCATCATCGCGCCGCAGCACGGCCGTACACGTCAGCGCGTACTGCTGCCGTGATAGCCTCTGGTCATTCGTCTTGTCTTGTCTATGTACGACGGTACGGCCGGATGGGACAGGTGCCGTTCGTCCGGCTGGCGAGGGGCCAGCTAACCGGCCGAGCCCCGCCAGGTGGTCATGTATGTGTCGAAGAGGTGGTCGGCTACCGCCAGCCGGCGAGGTACGTGCGGGCCTGAAATGGGGTCGGCTGTCTCCAGCCGGCCGAACTCGTGAGCAGAAGGGGCCGGCTGTCGACAGTCGGCCGGACTTGGGTCGGCCGAATGGGCCGGCTATCGCTAGCCGGCCTGGGGGGCCAGGCGGCCCCAAATGTCTTGGAGACGGCTAATCTCCGCTCTTGGTATACCCGGGGGTAGTATCCCCGTCACCATTGTATTGTGTGTTTTGAAGACACAAGAGATTTTTTGTATTTAATTGTAGGATTGTTTGAGAGAGACCATCTTCATCCCACATCTTCCACAAATTGATAAAGCTTAGGTCATTCATTGGAAGAAAAATTGTTGTTGTCCTACATAACTCTGCACTTGAAGGTCCAACAACGACTACACGAATGAAGTTATAGAGTAGACATTAGCTTACGAGAGGCTCGAAGAAGCTCACCTAAGAGGCGGATATCGTTAATTTAGTAAGTTTTGATTAGTTTAGTCTAAGTTTTGGTTCATGTGAGCGCAAAATTATGAATCGACACTAAATGTTAGTTTAGTAGGTTTTATAAGCAGTTGTTTGAATTAAATTTGTGTTTGTATACACCGAATTATTTTTTACACGACTAAGTGTAGGCAATCGATCAAAATATAGAGAAGTAAAAATACTCAAATAAATAGTACTTAACTATTTAGTCCTCTAAATTTTAGGGGGTCAGCTAGAGTTGCGCTTAGTTAGACATAATATCATGATGTCTTCAAGTCATCTTCATACCTCAGTGAGGATACAATTGGTTTGGACTTCAAGCTTTTGGATTCGTCAAACAAAAAAACGTCGATCCGCGTCATCAAAGGAGTCGTCCAACTCAATGACAAAGCTCTCGGAACAATTTATTGAAATATTTTCACCATATATTCTTGATCTCCTCGTCCTTAAATAGAAAAAGATAAAAATGTTAAAGATTATTTGGAAAGAAAACGTTACATTAATATATATGCCACTTGAGAGGGAATCAACTGCACATTTATCACCTATCTTCCCATGCATGTCCCGGTGAAATGTGACCAAGGACCAGTTCTTGTAGTGTTGATAGTAGATGCATAAACATATTTTCGCTGGCTTTCCTTGGTTGCAGGAGGCAAGGCGACACACAAGGAGAAAGCGAAGCAGGACGAGACTATTTAACTGACGCCACCACGTTACTAGAGTGGTGCCAACTGAGCTGAGCTTCCTCTGCCTCAGCCAAAAGCAAGCACGGCCTCCTCTCCTCCACACAGTACACCACGCCACGCCACGCCACGCCTACACCCTGAGTGCCCGACCAGCCACATCAATCACGCAGCCGTAGTATCACCAGCTGCTACTATCGCCAGGGAGGAGCTCGGCGAGTGCGACGCCAAGGCCCAAGGGGGATCGAGATGGCGGGCGGCGGAGGGCTGGGGAAGGTGAAGGCGGGGAGCCGGCCGCCGTGGGTGGGGCTGGCGGCGGCGGTGTGGGTGCAGGTGGCCGCCGGGAGCGCCTACGTCTTCCCGCTCTACTCGCACGCCGTCAAGGAGGCGCTCGGGTACAACCAGAAGGCGCTCACCATGCTGGGCGTCGCCAACGACGTCGGCGAGAACGTGGGGCTCGTCCCCGGGGTGCTCGCCAACCGCCTCCCGCCCTGGCTCATCCTCCTCATCGGCTCCGCCTGCGCCTTCTTCGGCTTCGGCACCGTCTGGCTCGCCGTCACCAAGACCGTCGCCATGCCCTACTGGGTGGTACGTACGCTCCCCCTCCCCCTTTTCCGCCTCGCATCTCTGCGTCCACACATCCGTCATCCGAGATTGATTATCCCGCTCGCATGTCCTGTTTGTTTCCATTGATTTTTGACGGTGAACGGCGAGCCGAGCTGATTAATCGCACAATTATTCAAACCCACTTCTAGTATTCCATTCTCTGTATGATTGCCATTATTCTTTTCCAACGGCTATGATTGCCATTTTGGTGGTAATCTGTTGGGGCATGTTATGCGTTCACGCGTGTCCGTGCGTTGATTGTCTGGTGGAACTCAGCAAAGATGGCTCTTACGCCTTATGATATCTCCTTTCAAGTAAGCAAATCATTGTCTTCACATTATATGATTGACGTTAACGCCGGCAGTAGACATTTTCCTTTCATTCTGGCGTGAAGCTAAATGTGGTAGCACACATACTACTTTGTTTTTTAGTCGGGGTAGTATTATGTTCATCCGCTGAACTTGTCGTGATTTGGTTGGCCCGTTTCTGTAGGCAAAATAGTACATTGTTTATCTTGCCAATCATTTCTGCAAGTAGACCAGACTTGGTTTCGGCGTTGGACCGCTCAATGAATCTGTATTTTTTTTGTTCAACCTGCCAGCTCACACTGGTGTATTATGACCCCAATAGCCTCTACGGAACCAAGTGGTCAGCTTGGTAAGCTACCAACAAAAATTACAAATAATAGCCTCTACGGATAGAAGCAGATCTTCCTACCTGATTTTGGTGAGATTAGATATGCGGATAATCTTTTTCAATGCCAGTTTGTAGAGAGAAATTTGGCGAAAAAGACTTCTTTTCTCATGAAAAGGTCAAGCTGACTTTAGTTAATATTGTTTTATAAGGTCATCTGCAGATCACTTCAGTACTGTAGGTTTACCAGAATATATGTCCCTACCAAGAACGGTGGTATTACAGAGAGCAAGTTTATAACGGTTATAATTTTTGTGCTCAGTGATCTGGAAATTACTGCTCAACTTTTCTATTGCTCAAGTTGAGTTCACCAAAATTTCCGTCCAAACACCTGGTAGTTTGACATCATTATTTCTGCATGTTCAGTATCTCAGTGAACAAAATAAACCTTCTATGAACAAAAGTGAGCCCTTTTTGTTTGATCATCAATTTAGCTTCCTGGTGTGATCAATGATTGTTTGCACATCTTGTATCCAAAATTTCAGCATAGTCTTATGTATCATGAACGTTTTCTCTTTGCTATTGCAGTTGTGTGTAGCTCTATGTGTCGGCACAAACAGCAGTGCATGGTTGGGAACTGCGGCGCTTGTGACCAACATGAGGAACTTTCCCCTCAGCCGAGGAACCGTTGCTGGTCTCATCAAAGGTTATGTTGCTGTTAGTGCTGCTGTCTACACGGAAACGTTCAACGGAATGCTTAACAATTCGCCCACAAACCTCTTGCTATTGCTTGCTTTGGGGATCCCGGTAGCATGTGTTGTGGTGATGTATTTTGTTAGGCCCTGCACCCCGTCACTGGATGAGGATAATGCAACAGAACACAGCCACTTCGTGTTCACACAGGTCTCTAGTGTGGTTCTCGGTGTATATCTTATGGTGGCTACAATACTCGGCGATACTTTGAAACTGAGCGCGACTATCACCTACCTTTTGTTTGGTATAATGATACTCCTGCTCCTTTCTCCACTTGCAATACCAATCAAAATGACACTTTATCCAAGCAAACCAAAGGACGAGAAGGCCAGCATCCTTGTTCCATCTTATTCAACAGATAGTTTGTCCGGTGCGGATCAAGAGAATGGAGAACCGCTTCTGCGTGGCCCTTCGGCGACGTTTGTTCCAGGCAGCAATGATTCTGATGAGACCGATGTGGATGTTCTGCTGGCTGAGGGTGAGGGAGCAGTGAATATGAAGAAGAGAAAAGGACCAAGAAGAGGGGATGATTTCACATTTGCTGAAGCCTTAGTTAAGGCAGATTTCTGGCTACTGTTTATTGTATACTTTTGTGGTGTTGGCACTGGTGTCACTGCTCTGAACAACCTAGCTCAGATTGGGACTTCTGTTGGTGCTAATGACACAACTGTTTTGTTGTGCCTCTTCGGCTTCTGCAACTTTGTTGGCCGTATCCTCGGTGGATCTATCTCTGAATATTTCGTAAGGTAAGCTCTTTTCTAACTAGTTTGCAGCAACTTTATTTTGTAAGGATGCATCACAAGGATTACCCTTGATAAGTTGGGTTATCTGTCCAATGAACACATATTTCCACAATTGTTTGAAAGATTGTGGAAAAATCACTAATGCTCGTGCGCTTCTGCTAACTATTGATAGCCGTTCTAACATACTATTTTGTGATCTCAATAACTTTTATATTTTGCATCTTCTTGAAAACACATTTATCCAAAATTACCTGAACGATTTTTCTGTTGAAACATCATGAAATAATTTGGGTTGCTACTTCTGTGAATAGTTGAGTAACACTTGGCTTGATATGTTGCAGAACAAGAATGCTTCCTCGTCCTTTCTGGATGATGTGCACACAAATAATCATGGTGATAACCTTCCTCCTTTTCGCAACCGGCCTCCATAGCCTGATATACGTGTCAACGACCCTCCTGGGGATATGCTACGGGGTCCAGTTCGCCGTCATGATACCAACCGTGTCGGAGCTTTTCGGGCTCAAGGACTTCGGGCTGATGTACAACTTCATGCTCATGGTGAACCCTATCGGCGCGTTCTTTTTCTCGGCCCTCCTCGCCGGTTACGTCTACGACAAGGAGGCGGCGAGGCAGAACCCGGGCGTGCTGGACCCTGCAAACTGCTTTGGACCTGACTGTTTCAGGCTCACATTCTATGTCTGTGCCATGGTGTGTTGCTGCGGGACCCTGATCTGCCTAGTTTTCATCGCGAGGATCAAGCCGGTTTATCAGATGCTCTACGCCAGCGGGTCGTTCAGACACCCTCGACAGCAGCAGCTGTGCTGATGGATTACAATGGCATCAATAGGAAAACCTGGAAGTATGAAAAAAAAAACAGAGGAAATATCAGCTGATTGTCTACAGTTCCAGCTCCTTATTGCGTCACATTGCAGTTGCAGTGCTATATATTGTTTCAGAAGGTTGTATGCTTGATTCATCCCAATATTGGTATTGAAGCATATGAGAGAGTTCCTTTCGTTTCATAATTCGTTCCTGTTGTCTAAGGTATACCAGCCGATCGTCGAGGACAGCGCTGGACGGAAACTTGGGGGTGTGTATATATGAGCAGATGTTGTACTGTTGTAAATCAGGAGACCAGGGAGGTTTTGAGTATGCTGTGCAGTGATCAGTATCTTCTGCATTCCCCTTCGTCGTACCACGAGTTTATGTATTCTATATCAATCTCAGCAATAGCATCTTGTATTGTATGTTCTGAACTCTGAAGGGGCAGCTTGCAGTTGCTAGCAATACAATTCTTCTGAATATTTCAACACTCGTGGTTGAGCCCATGGATATTCCCATTCTAGCTTGTGCTAGTATGGTAGCATGGGCACAGAACTGAGAAATCTACTCCCTCCGGCTCATAATATAAGAACGCTTTTGACATCACTAATGTAGTGTAAAAATAAATGCTCTTATATTATGGGAACGAGGGAGTAATATCAAGAGTAGATTGTAGTTTGCACCTGGTATCCTGTTGTTTGTTACAGCTTGCCCTTAATAGCTAAGGGTCTCTGGTGGCTATCCTGTTGTTTGTTACAGCTTGCCCTTAATAGCTAAGGGTCTCTGCTGCCTATAGCCACCGTTGAGGTCGTTGTCGGCGCTGGCAAACAGCGAGCCACCGGCGGTGTGTTTTTTTTAACAAAACCAGAGTAACCGAGATCAACTTAGCGTGTTGCAATCCGAAAAGGAAAAGGAAAAATTGAAAGTAAAAAAATAAAACTAGAACATGCTCCAACGCAGGTTTTTTTTTTTTTTTTTTTTTTAAGAATGCTCCAACGCAGCTAAGATAGTAGAGAAGATCAAAGTTCCACTAGCCGGGCCGGGCCGGGGCGACAAGAGGGGATGATGTTGGCTTTCTTCGCAGGAGTCGCACTCTGCGTAGACCAGCAGCTATGGGCATGGTTGCCTCAAGTGAATGGTGTCTGCATTTCATACACATCTCGAACCAGTTTGATTGAACAAAAACAGAAAATAAATCAACATCTGCATGTTGTTTGATTGCCTGCATTGAATCAATTATCATTTTAGGACCGGCTGTTTGGTTGTTCGTTTTTGTGTTTAAGAGATGAACAGATGCAAATCACAACTGTTTGGCTGCTTACACGTTTGTGTTATGCTCACCTCATTCAAATGTGGCTACCTTACTACAACATTAGACACAATAGTAGGCAGAATCCTAACTAAGCAGCAAACAACACATAAATAAACACATAAACAACAGCTAACAACAGATAAACAAGTAGGTAACTCGCAGCTAAACATCCATACTTCTAACGGGGCATAAGTTTTGAAACAGCATGGGCATCCGAGAACGTATCCTGTGCACCGGTTGAACTGGTGCACCGACTGCACCAAATGATTATGGACCGTTGGATGCATAATATATGAAACAGATTTATTATAAGAAGTGCTACTGCTACATTTTACATTCCGAACCTCACAAAATCATTGAAATGCATGAATAGTCTCGAACATACCTGTCGTCCATTTCCTTCCCCTATTCTTCAATCCGTGGGATCCCCTCGTCTCTACACCACACCATCAAACTAGTACAAGCTAGGGTTAGGAAAATTTCTCCATCGCCTCTCTCCTACGTACTCCCTCTGTTCCGTATTATAGGTCGTTAAAGAGCCTCTCTCCTACGTACTCCCTCTGTTCCGTATTATAGGTCGTTAAAGAAATTCACGTACAATTTTTTTTACGAAGTGAAACTTTTTAACTTTTTAAAAATGCCCTCCCATTGCTACACTCGCTCTCGCCGTCGTTCCCCTCGCTCCACTCGCTCGGGCTATTGTTCCCCGTCGTCGCCGCCCAGATCTCGTCCTCTCGCCCGCCTCTCCTCTCCTCTCCATCGTTGTTGGTCCCTCCTCTCCTTCCCGTCGCTGGCTTCTCCTCTCCCCACCACCGCACCACCACCCTTTTCTTCCATGGCGTGCACCAAGGTCAAAAGATTAAAGCTTTAGGCACCGGCAACGAGCTTCTGGGCGGCGGACGCACTGGATCCGCGTGCGCCGACGAACTGGGGGCATCCGCGGCCAGCTACACGGAGGGCAGCACCGCATCGCCGGAGCTCATCCAGGAACTGGCACGGGCGTGAAGAGCTCAAGCTCGAGATGGACCCGCATCTGGATGTCGTCATGATGAGGAGCTGGAGCCGAATCAGGATGCTGCCATGAGCTGGACTTCCCCGGCCACGACGCCGACGCCGGCTCCGTGAGGTTTGTTTGTAGCTTCAGTTCAGTTTAGCTCATGGAGGCCAATGGGGATTTTTCTTCTGCTCCCGCGTTGGCGTTGAACTGGGAATTTTTATAGCTTCAGTTCATTTTCGCTTGGTTGCACTCTAGATGCTAGATGGATGGATGGAGTAGGATTACTTAGTGGATGCGTTAGTGAGGCTGGATGCATTAAGTAGCTTATTTCCGTTCTACAAGAACTACACGGCGGATAGTAGATCGGACCTACTACAGTTATGGCTCCGAGCTTACTTAGTTGGAGAAAAATCATCTCATCTCATTTTTTCATGACGTTGACTATCATGCGAAAAGTTAAATGTCCGACAACATTTATCATGGATATGTGCCACTAGTGCACCAGTTGAACCCTTATAACATCACTTCGGACAACTTTGTAAGATTTTTTTACCATCGCGTCACTAATCCATCTTTTTTATACGTTGTTCTTAAGAAAAACAGTTTGCTAACTATATTATTATTGCTAACAGGTACTTCCGCCAGAGACCGTGCCTAAATGGATGTTTACCACCGGTGATTTGCAAATGGTTAGCTTACGACCAACCCCGATTAATTACCGTGGTAAATATAGGATATCTCAAAGTAAAGACACTATGAAAATCAAAGGATGGAGAAGTGCAATACAAGCATCCATGATCCCATTTGTAGAAGAATACTTGCGCATCCCACAAGTTGGAGATAGGTTGATCTGTGTTCTTCAATACGGAGATGTCGGAGTTCGCCTTTACTTTACTTTTTTACCTAGGAGAGAGTAGTAGTTAGTGTTTCAACCTTGTGATAACTTGGTCATTTGCTACTATAATGACAACCAGAATAATGAGGAGTTTATCTTTGTTATGTTATTTTACCTAGTATGATGAAGAGCTTTTTAACTAGTATGTACAATGATGAGGAGTAATACGTTGTCATGTAATGATTTCTTCATTGCTATATGTATGTACTAGCTAGTGTCTAGTTGACACCGACCGAAAACACCAACAAGCATAAGGAACCAAAGATAATGGACATAAAAAAGAAAAGGGGGAAACACAATATGAAATCCCTAAACCCTTCAAAAACCTCTAAACCCCTCTTTAAAATAAAAAAACAACGCCTGAAAGTTGTTGACGCGTGGCCGTCTTTTAGTCTCGGTTGGTGACACCAACCGGGACTAAAGGTCCTTGGCCCCTGGTGCCCCAAAGCGACCACGTGGAGCACCGTTAGGCCCGGTTCGTAACACAACCGGGACTAAAAGTTTTTCGACCTTTTGTCCCGATTGTTTAGTCCGCACTACTAGAAAAAAGCCTATAGCTAATATGGACATTAGTGGCGCACCATGCATGTGGTGCGCCACTGCTATATAGCAGTGGCGCACCACCTACTGGTGCGCCATTAGTGTCCATATTACTAATGGTGCACCATGTGTCTGTTTTTGACAACCCACTTCACACTCACTTCCCCTCACTTCATTCTCTCCACCACTTCACACTAACTAGTCTCGGTTGCCTCCTCCTCCTCACCTCATTTGCACCATATATTCACCCAAATTAAGTGGTTAAATTTCCTTTTTTTGATAGGTAAGTAAGGGGAAACCTTTTTTTATGTTCTAGATCTACTTTTTTGTCCCTCCAACACGTGTACACACTTTTTATGACCTAGATCTACGTATGTTTATGGTGTTGCATATTTTTGTGTTTGCAGGTACCGGTATTTGAAATGCGATAGTTGCCAATATTTTGCCGGAATGTTGATTCATTTCCGTTTCGGTGAGAATTTGGCACTATGCATTCTTTTTGGTCTTATTTTTAGTCAAAGTCATGCCATTTTTTTTGTTCTAACATATCGTTTTGCTCTACCCCGCAGGCGACCATGGTCCGCACGATGACCGAAGGCACCGTGAATAGGTTTTTGAGCTCCGCAAAGGCCGAGATGCTTCAAAAGAACGAGACGGAGATAAGATGTCCGTGTCGAAGATGCAAGCTGAAGAGCCTTATGGACCCGGATTCCAGACAGGTGCGGGACCACCTACTCGTGCGTGGTTTCATGGATGGCTATCGATGGCAAGGTGATGAAGATGATTATGAAGTCGTCCATGGGGGTCGGGCAAGAAAAAAGGAAGGGTTGCAAGACAATAGTGGCGAGGGCGGGCGAGAAGACGAAGAATCTCCAGGACATGATCACGAAGTAGATGCAAGACACAGTCATCATGTAGAAGATGTCGGACATGCTGATGAGGAAGATCAAGACAAAGGGCATGATCATGAAGATGAAGATGCCGGAGCAGACGACGATGGACCATCGATGGGCTGGGTGCATGACCCTCATATTCAAGAGCTGCTTCTCAAACAGACGGGTAACGCAAGAGCTGCTGCCCGAGAGAAAGCCAAGCTGGATCAACTGGAGATAGAGGCGGTTACTCCATTGTATGAAGGATGCAGGCCCGAGGATACCCGCCTGAAAGTAACGCCCATGGCTCTGGAGATGAAGGTAAAACACAAAATGACCGACACATGCTTTGACGAGAACATGTCATTTTGGCACGAACGTCTTCCCATGGGGCACAAGCGCCCGAACAGTTTCGAGGAGGCGAAGAAAATCGTGTGTCCTCTGGATTCACCGCACGTGAAATACCATGTGTGCATGAACGATTGCATCATTTATCGGGACGAGCACGCGGAGTCTACCATATGTCGAGTGTGCGGCGTTACTCGATACAAGAAGAGGAAGAAAGCTCCTCGAAAAGTGGTGTGGTACTTTCCGATCACTCCTCGTCTGCAGCGGTATTTTACGGACCCTAAGCAACCAGAGCTCATGCGTTGGCACGCGGATAGGGAGGAGAAGAAGCGAGAAGATGAAGGAAATGATCGAGAGATAAATAAAAAAGATAAGATGTTGAGTCACCCTAAGGATGCGAGCCAGTGGCAAGCATTGAACTTCGAACACCCAGAATTTGGGGACGATCCAAGGAACATCATGTTGGGCGCGAGCACCGATGGAGTCTGCCCGTTTGGCAGCCAGAGAAGCACACATAGCACCTGGTCTGTGTTTGTGTGGATGTACAACCTTCCCCCCTGGATGTGCATGAAGAGGAAGTACATTCACATGAGTATGCTAATTGAAGGGCCGAAACAACCAGGGAACAACATCAATCTGTATCTGGGGCTGCTGAAAGAGGAGCTAGACACGCTGTGGAAAACGCCAGCCAATACGTGGGACGCCGCAGCAAAACAATATTTCCCTATGAGAGATGCACTTCTCACGACGGTGCACGACTATCTCGGTTACGGATATGTCGTGGGGCAGGTGGTCCATGGATTTTGTGCATGCGTCAGGTGCATGGATGACACAACATATCGCCAGCTGGATAGAGATGCCGGGTCTTCGAAAATTGTGTTCATGGGACATTGAAGGTGGATTCGCGACGATGACGCATGGAGAAAACGCAAGGATCTGTTCGATGGTGAAACCGAACCCCGAAGAGCCCCACGTACGAGGAGCAGCGAGGAAATAGACGAGCTCTTGAAAAATTGGAAAGAGTGCCCACCGCCGGGAAAGAAGCGAAAGGCGCCAGAGCCGCTTCTGAAGGTATGGAAAACGAGGTCTGTTTTCTGGGACTTGCCGTACTGGAAGATCCTCCGTGTGCCTCACAGCCTTGATGTCATGCATATCACGAAGAACGTGTGCGAGAGTCTGCTTGGTACCCTACTCAACATGCCAGAGAGGACCAAAGATGGGCCGAAAGCAAGGGCAGACTTGCAATCAATGGTCATCAGGGAGGAGCTTCACGCAAAACGCCCTAATGATGATGATGATGATGATGATGAGGCAAAGGACACGGAAAGTCGTTGCAAAGGCAAAAAGGCCAAGAAGATCGAATATGACTGCGCTCCCGCTGTTGGGGAACGTCGCAAGGGAAACAAAAAATTTCCTACGCGCACGAAGACCTATCATGGTGATGTCCATCTACGAGAGGGGATGAGTGATCTACGTACCCTTATAGACCGTACAGCAGAAGCGTTAGTGTACGCGGTTGATGTAGTGGAACGTCCTCACGTCCCTCGATCCTCCCCGCGATCAGTCCCACGATCTAGTACCGAACGGACGGCACCTCCGCGTTCAGCACACGTACAGCTCGACGATGATCTCGGCCTTCTTGATCTAGCAAGAGAGACGGAGAGGTAGAAGAGTTCTCTGGCAGCATGACGGTGCTCCGGAGGTTGGTGATGATCTTGTCTCAGCAGGGCTCCGCCCGAGCTCCGCAGAAACGCGATCTAGAGGAAAAACCGTGGAGGTATGTGGTCGGGCTGCCGTGGAAAAGTCGTCTCAAATCAGCCCTAAAACCTCCGTATATATAGGTGGGAGAGAGGGGACCTTGCCTTGGGCCTCAAGGAGCCCCAAGGGGGTCGGCCAAGCCAAAGGGGGGAAGGACTCCCCCCCAAACCGACTCCTACTTGGTTTGGTGGGTGGAGTCCTTCTTTCCTTTCCCACCTCCTCTTTTTTTTCTTTTCTCTTTGATTTTTCTCCCAATGCGCATAGGACCCTTTTGGGCTGTCCCACCAGCCCACTAAGGGCTGGTGTGCCACCCTCAAGGCCTATGGGCTTCCCCGGGGTGGGTTGCCCCCCCCCCCCCCCCCGGTGAACTCCCGGAACCCATTCGTCATTCCCGGTACATTCCCGGTAACTCCGAAAACCTTCCGGTAATCAAATGAGGTCATCATATATATATCAATCTTCGTTTCCGGACCATTCCGGAAACCCTCGTGACGTCCGTGATCTCATCCGGGACTCCGAACAACATTCGGTAACCAACCATATAACTCAAATATGCATAAAACAACGTCGAACCTTAAGTGTGCAGACCCTGCGGGTTCGAGGACTATGTAGACATGACCCGAGAGACTCCTCAGTCAATATCCAATAGCGGGACCTGGATGCCCATATTGGATCCTACATATTCTACGAAGATCTTACCGTTTGAACCTCAGTGCCAAGGATTCATATAATCCCGTATGTCATTCCCTTTGTCCTTCGGTATGTTACTTGCCCGAGATTCGATCGTCAATATCCGCATACCTATTTCAATCTCGTTTACCGGCAAGTCTCTTTACTCGTTTCGTAATACCAGATCCCGCAACTTACACTAAGTTACATTGCTTGCAAGGCTTGTGTGTGATGTTGTATTACCGAGTGGGCCCCGAGATACCTCTCCGTCACACGGAGTGACAAATCCCAGTCTTGATCCATACTAACTCAACGAACACCTTCGGAGATACCTGTAGAGCATCTTTATAGTCACCCAGTTACGTTGCGACGTTTGATACACACAAAGTATTCCTCCGGTGTTAGTGAGTTATATGATCTCATGGTCATAGGAACAAATACTTGACACACAGAAAACAGTAGCAACAAAATGACACGATCAACATGCTACGTCTATTAGTTTGGGTCTAGTCCATCACGCGATTCTCCTAATGACGTGATCCAGTTATCAAGCTACAACACCTTGTTTATAATCAGAAGACACTGACTATCTTTGATCAACTGACTAGCCAACTAGAGGCTTGCTAGGGACAGTGTTTTGTCTATGTATCCACACATGTAAATGAGTCTTCATTCAATACAATTATAGCATGGATAATAAACGATTATCTTGATAGAGGAATTATAATAATAACTATATTGCCTCTAGGGCATAATTCCAACAGTCTCCCACTTGCACTAGAGTCAATAATCTAGCCCTCACATCATCATGCGAATTACATTGTAATAAATCTAACACCCATACAGTTCTGGTGTTGATCATGCTTTGGCCGTGGAAGAGGTTTAGTCAACGGGTCTGATGCATTCATATCCGTGTGCACTTTGCATATATTTACGTCCTCCCCTTCGACGTAGTCGCGGATGAGGTTGAAGCGTCGTTTGATGTGTCTGGACTTCTTGTGAAACCATGGTTCCTTTGCTAAGGCAATGGCACCCGTGTTGTCACAGAACAAGGTTATTGGATTCAGTGCGCTTGGCACCACTCCAAGATCCGTCATGAACTGCTTCATCCAGACACCCTCCTTAGCCGCCTCCGAGGCAGCCATGTACTCCGCTTCACATGTACAATCTGCTACGACGCTTTGCTTGGAACTGCACCAGCTTACCGCATCCCCATTAAGAATAAATACGTATCCGGTTTGCGACTTAGAGTCGTCCGGATCTGTGTCAAAGCTTGCATTGACATAACCTTTTACGGCGACCTCTTCGTCACCTCCATACACGAGAAACATCTCCTTAGTCCTTTTCAGGTACTTCAGGATATTCTTGACCGCCGTCCAGTGATCCACTCCTGGATTACTCTGGAACCTACCTGCCATACTTATGGCCAGGCTAACATCCGGTCTAGTGCATAGCATTGCATACATGATAGAACCTATGGTTGAAGCATAGGGGACGGAGCGCATATGCTCTCTATCCTCATCAGTTGCTGGGCACTGAGTCTTACTCAATCTCGTACCTTGTAAAACTGGCAAGAACCCCTTCTTGGACTGTTCCATTTTGAACCTCTTCAAAACTTTATCAAGGTATGTGCTTTGTGAAAGTCCTATCAGGCGTTTTGATCTATCCCTATAGATCTTAATGCCTAGAATGTAAGCAGCTTCTCCTAGGTCCTTCATAGAGAAACTTTTATTCAAGTAATCCTTTATGCTCTCCAAAAACTCTACGTTGTTTCCAATCAGCAATATGTCATCCACATATAATATTAGAAACGCCACAGAGCTCCCACTCACTTTCTTGTAAATACAAGATTCTCCAACCACTTGTATAAACCCAAATGCTTTGATCACCTCATCAAAGCATTTGTTCCAACTCCGAGATGCTTGCACCAGTCCATAAATGGATCCCTGGAGCTTGCACACCTTGTTAGCATTCTTAGGATCGACAAAACCTTCGGGTTGCATCATATACAATTCTTCCTTAAGGAAACCGTTAAGGAACGCCGTTTTGACATCCATCTGCCAGATTTCATAATCGAAAAATGCAGCTATTTCTAACATGATTCTGGCGGACTTAAGCATCGCTACTGGTGAGAATGTCTCATCGTAGTCAACTCCTTGAACTTGTGAAAAACCCTTTGCCACAAGTCGAGCTTTATAAACGGTCACATTGCCGTCAGCGTCCGTCTTCCTCTTAAAGATCCATTTGTTCTGAATAGCCTTGCGGCCCTCAGGCAGTACCTCCAAAGTCCACACTTTGTTCTCATACATTGATCCTATCTCGGACTTCATGGCTTCTAGACATTTGTTGGAATCTGGGCCCACCATTGCTTCTTCATAATTTGCAGGTTCATTGTTGTCCAACAACATGACTGATAAGACGGGATTACCGTACCACTCTGGAGCAGCACGTGGTCTCGTCGACCTGCGTGGTTCAACAGAAACTTGAACCGGAGTTTCATGATCATCATCATTAACTTCCTCCTCAACCGGCGTTGCAATGACAGAGGTTTCCCCTTGCCCTGCGCCACCATCCAGAGGGATGAGAGGTTCGACAACCTCGTCAAGTTCTATCTTCCTCCTACTCAATTCTCTCGAGAGAAACTTCTTCTCGAGAAAAGTTCCGTTCTTAGCAACAAACACTTTGCCCTCGGATTTGAGATAGAAGGTGTACCCAACTGTCTCTTTTGGGTAACCTATGAAGATGCACTTTTCCGCTTTGGGTTCCAGCTTTTCAGGCTGAAGCTTTTTGACATAAGCATCACATCCCCAAACTTTAAGAAATGACAACTTTGGCCTTTTGCCATACCACAGTTCGTACGGTGTCGTCTCAACGGATTTTGATGGTGCCCTATTTAAAGTGAATGCAGTTGTTTCTAATGCATATCCCCAAAACGATAACGGCAAATCGGTAAGAGACATCATAGATCGCACCATCTCTAATAAAGTACGATTACGACGTTCGGACACACCATTACGCTGTGGTGTTCCAGGCGGTGTCAACTGTGGAACAATTCCACATTGTCTTAAGTGAGCACCAAACTCGAAACTCAGATATTCACCCCCACGATCAGATCGTAGGAACTTGATCTTCTTGTTACGATGATTTTCAACTTCACTCTGAAATTGCTTGAACTTTTCAAATGTTTCAGACTTGTGCTTCATTAAGTAGACATAACCATATCTACTCAAATCGTCAGTGAAGGTGAGAAAACAACGATATCCGCCGCGTGCCTCTACGCTCATCGGACCACACACATCGGTATGTATGATTTCCAACAAGTCACTTGCACGCTCCATTGTTCCGGAGAACGGAGTTTTAGTCATCTTGCCCATGAGGCATGGTTCGCACGTTTCAAGTGAATCAAAGTCAAGTGACTCCAAAAGTCCATCGGCATGGAGTTTCTTCATGCGTTTTACACCAATATGACCTAAGCGGCAGTGCCACAAAAATATGGCGCTATCATTGTTAACTCTAACTCTTTTGGTCTCAATGTTATGTATGTGTGTATCACTATCAAGATTCAATATGAACAATCCTCTCACATTGGGTGCATGACCATAAAAGATGTTACTCATAGAAATAGAACAACCATTATTCTCTGACTTAAAAGAGTAACCGTCTCGCAATAAACAAGACCCAGATATAATGTTCATGCTCAACGCACGCACTAAATAACAATGATTCAAGTTCATAACCAATCCTGATGGTAACTGAAGTGAAACTGTGCCGACGGCGATTGCATCAACCTTGGAACCATTTCCTACGCGCATCGTCACTTCATCTTTCGCCAGCCTTCGTCTATTCCGCAGTTCCTGTTTCGAGTTGCAAATATGAGCAACAGAACCGGTATCGAATACCCAGGCACTACTACGAGAGCTGGTTAAGTACACATCAATAACATGTATATCAAATATACCTGATTTTTCTTTGGCCGCCTTCTTATCTGCCAGATACTTGGGGCAATTACGCTTCCAGTGACCCATACCCTTGCAATAGTAACACTCTGTTTCAGGCTTAGGTCCAGCTTTGGGTTTCTTCGTCGGATTGGCAACAGGCTTGCCGCTCTTCTTTGAATTACCCTTCTTGCCTTTGTCGTTTCTCTTGAAACTAGTGGTCTTATTCACCATCAACACTTGATGCTCTTTACGGAGTTCAGACTCTGCGACTTTCAGCATCGCAAACAACTCGCCGGGAGACTTGTTCATCCCTTGCATGTTGTAGTTCAACACAAAGCCTTTATAGCTTGGCGCCAGTGATTGAAGGATTCTGTCAGTGATAGCCTCTTGCGGGAGTTCAATCCCCAGCTCAGCTAGACGGTTTGAGTACCCAGACATTTTGAGCACATGTTCACTGACAGACGAGTTCTCCTCCATCTTGCAAGCATAGAATTTATCGGAGGTCTCATACCTCTCGATCCGGGCGTTCTTCTGAAAGATAAACTTCAACTCCTGGAACATCTCAAATGCTCCATGACGCTCAAAGCGACGTTGAAGTCCCGGTTCTAAGCCATACAAGACTGCACATTGAACTACTCAGTAGTCCTCCTTACGTGCTAACCAAGCGTTCTTAACATCCTCATCAGCCGTAGCGGGTGGTTCATCTCCTAGCGTAGCATTAAGGACATAATCCTTCTTCCCAGCTTGTAAGATTAGCTTAAGATTACGAACCCAGTCTACAAAGTTGCTTCCATCATCTTTCAACTTAGCTTTCTCTAGGAACGTATTAAAATTCAGGGTGACTGTCGCGTGAGCCATGATCTACAACACAAATATAATCAAAGTGTACTTAGACTATGTTCAAGATAATTAGAGTTTAACTTAATCAAATTATTCGCTAAACTCCCACTCAAAAAGTACATCTCTCTAGTCATTTGAGTGGTTCATGATCCACTTACACTAGCTCAAGTCCGATCATCACGTGAGTTGAGTATAGTTTCAGTGGTAAGCATACCTATGCTAATCATATCATCTATATGATTCATGATCGACCTTCCGGTCTCATGTGTTCCGAGGCCATGTGTGCACATGCTAGGCTCGTCAAGCTTAACCCGAGTGTTCCGCGTGCGCAACTGTTTTGCACCCGTTGTATGTGAACGTTGAGTCTATCACACCCGATCATCACGTGGTGTCTCGAAACGACGAACTGTAGCAACAGTGCATAGTCGGGGAGAACACAATTTCGTCTTGAAATTTTAGTGAGAGATCACCTCATAATGCTACCGTCGTTCTAAGCAAAATAAGGTGCATAAAAGGATTAACATCACATGCAATTCATAAGTGACATGATATGGCCATCATCACGTGCTTCTTGATCTCCATCACCAAAGCACCGGCACGATCTTCTTGTCACCGGCGCCACACCATGATCTCCATCAACGTGTCGCCATCGGGGTTGTCGTGCTACTCATGCTATTACTACTAAAGCTACATCCTAGCAAAATAGTAAACGCATCTGCAAGCACAAACATTAGTATAAAGACAACCCTATGGCTCCTGCCGGTTGCCGTACCATCGACGTGCAAATCGATATTATCTATTACAACATGATCATCTCATACATCCAATATATCACATCACATCGTTGGCCATATCACATCACAAGCATACCCTGCAAAAACAAGTTAGACGTCCTCTAATTTTGTTGTTGCATGTTTTACGTGGTGACCATGGGTATCTAGTAGGATCGCATCTTACTTACGCAAACACCACAACGGAGATATATGAGTTGCTATTTAACCTCATCCAAGGACCTCCTCGGTCAAATCCGATTCAACTAAAGTTTGAGAAACCGACACTTGCCAGTCATCTTTAAGCAACGAGGTTACTCGTAGCGATGAAACCAGTCTCTCGTAAGCGTACGAGTAATGCCGGTCCAAGCCGCTTCAATCCAACAATACCGAGGAATCAAGAAAAGACTAAGGAGGGCAGCAAAACGCACATCACCGCCCACAAAAACTTTTGTGTTCTACTCGAGAAGACATCTACGCATGAACCTAGCTCATGATGCCACTCTTGGGGAACGTCGCATGGGAAACAAAAAATTTCCTACGCGCACGAAGACCTATCATGGTGATGTCCATCTACGAGAGGGGATGAGTGATCTACGTACCCTTGTAGACCGTACAGCAGAAGCGTTAGTGAACGCGGTTGATGTAGTGGAACGTCCTCACGTCCCTCGATCCGCCCCGCGAACAATCCCGCGATCAGTCCCACGATCTAGTATCGAACGGACGGCACCTCCGCGTTCAGCACACGTACAGCTCGACGATGATCTCGGCCTTCTTAATCCACCAAGAGAGACGGAGAGGTATAAGAGTTCTCCGACAGCGTGACGGTGCTCCGGAGGTTGGTGATGACCTTGTCTCAGCAGGGCTCCGCCCGAGCTCCGCAGAAACGCGATCTAGAGGAAAAACCGTGGAGGTATGTGGTCGGGTTGCCGTGGAAAAGTCGTCTCAAATCAGCCCTAAAACCTCCGTATATATAGGTGGGAGAGAGGGGACCTTGCCTTGGGGGGGTCGGCCAAACCAAAGGGGGGAAGGACTCCCCCCCAAACCGAGTCCTACTTGGTTTGGTGGGTGGAGTCCTTCTTTCCTTTCCCACCTCCTCTTTTTTTTCTTTTCTCTTTGATTTTTCTTCCAATGCGCATAGGGCCCTTTTGGGCTGTCCCACCAGCCCACTAAGGGCTGGTGCGCCACCCTCATGGCCTATGGGCTTCCCCGGGGTGGGTTGCCCCCCCCCCCCCCCGGTGAACTCCCGGAACCCATTCGTCATTCCCGGTACATTCCCAGTAACTCCGAAAACCTTCCGGTAATCAAATGAGGTCATCCTATATATCAGTCTTCGTTTCCGGACCATTCCAGAAACCCTCGTGACGTCCGTGATCTCATCCGGGACTCCGAACAACATTCGGTAACCAACCATATAACTCAAATACGCATAAAACAACGTCGAACCTTAAGTGTCAAGACCCTGCGGGTTCGAGAACTATGTAGACATGACCCGAGAGACTCCTCGGTCAATATCCAATAGCAGGACCTGGATGCCCATATTGGATCCTACATATTCTACGAAGATCTTATTGTTTGAACCTCAGTGCCAAGGATTCATATAATCCCGTATGTCATTCCCTTTGTCCTTCGGTATGTTACTTGCCCGAGATTCGGTCGTCAGTATCCGCATACCTATTTCAATCTCGTTTACCGGCAAGTCTCTTTACTCATTCCGTAATACAAGATCCCGCAACTTACACTAAGTTACATTGCTTGCAAGGCTTGTGTGTGATGTTGTATTACCGAGTGGGCCCCGAGATACCTCTCCGTCACACGGAGTGACAAATCCCAGTCTTGATCCATACTAACTCAACGAACACCTTCGGAGATACCTGTAGAGCATCTTTATAGTCACCCAGTTACGTTGCAACGTTTGATACATACAAAGTATTCCTCCGGTGTTAGTGAGTTATATGATCTCATGGTCATAGGAACAAATACTTGACACGCAGAAAACAGTAGCAACAAAATGACACGATCGACATGCTACGTCTATTAGTTTGGGTCTAGTCCATCACGCGATTCTCCTAATGACGTGATCCAGTTATCAAGCAACAACACCTTGTTTATAATCAGAAGACACTGACTATCTTTGATCAACTGACTAGCCAACTAGAGGCTTGCTAGGGACAGTGTTTTGTCTATGTATCCACACATGTAAATGAGTCTTCATTCAATACAATTATAGCATGGATAATAAACGATTATCTTGATACAGGAATTATAATAATAACTATATTGCCTCTAGGGCATAATTCCAACACCCGCGTGCTTCAGTCTAAGTCAGAAGGAGATCGATCAGTTTTTCACCTGCCTCGTAGGAGTAAAACTTCCTTACGGTTACGCGGGGAAGATTAGCATATACCTAGACTCAGCGAAGCAGAAGTTCAGCGGGATGAAGTCTCACGACTCTCACGTGCTGATGACGCAGATACTTCCAGTTGCAATCCGTGGGATCATGGACACGCACGTCCGTGAAACGCTATTTGGCCTATGCAACTTTTTCGACATCATCTCTCGGAAGTCGGTTGGCGTGAGGCAACTCAGAAGGCTACAAGAAGAGATCGTGGTGATACTATGCGAGCTTGAGATGTACTTCCCGCCCGCATTCTTCGACGTTAGGGTGCATCTGCTGGTACATATCGTGGAGGATATCATCCAACTCGGGCCGACGTTCCTGCACAGCATGATGCCGTTCGAAAGGATGAATGGTGTCATCAAAGGATACGTTCGCAACAGGGCACGTCCAGATGGAAGCATAGCCCAGGGCTTTTTGACCGAAGAGTGAATCTCCTTCTGCACTAATTATCTAGGAATCGAGAAACCCGTTGGTCTGCCCGTCAACAGGCACCTCAGCAGGCTCGCTGGATGGGGTCACCGCGAGGGTCGCCGCAAAATGCATGTCGACTTCAAGGGTCAACTCGCCGACTTTGAAAGAGCAAACCTAGTCGCGCTACAACACATAGACGTGGTCGATCCTTGGGTGGTAGAGCACAAAACCTTTATTGAGAAGACGTACAATGACCGAGGCCAACAGAGGACGGACGGAGATATAATCAAAGAGCACAACTCATATTTCACGCGTTGGTTCAAGGACAAGCTTCTGTCGTACCCTTTACACGAGGATTCTTCCACGGAAGAAAAACTCATATTTGCCTTGTCACTGCGCGCCGAGCACAACCTCATGACCTATGAGGCGTACGATATCAATGGGTACACATTCTACACCGAGGAAAAGGACATGAAGAGCGATTATCAGAACTCCGGGGTAACGATGGAATCCTACACCGGTAACGACAAGGACAGATACTACGGAAGGATCGAGGAGATCTGGGAGCTGAGCTACGCTGGAGAGAAGGTCCCGATGTTCCGTGTCAGATGGGCCAAGAGCGTCCTAAAAGAAGACCGGCATTTCACCACCATGGTTATACACGAAGCCAAATTGAAGACCGCGGGCGCAAACGTCGTCGCGAAAAATGAGCCATGGGTACTGGCTTGCCAAGTGGACCAATGCTTCTTCATTACCGACCTGTCAAAGCACAGTCGTGTTGTCGTGAGGAGAAGCAAAAGGAACATCATAGGAATGGATGGAGTCGCCAATGAGCAAGACTTCGACAAGTACGATGACCCGAAGATGGAAGATGACGACGACGATGAAGTAGAACACAACACAAGAAGAAGCGGGACCACCTACCTAAAGGACGTCCGTTCAACAGAAGAATTCAAGGGGTCCCGAGGCTGAATTATTCAACCGCGAGAAAGAAGGGAAATAACATCATTGTGAAAAGATAGCTAATTAAGTTCGAATCACAACATGTCGGCCGTGTGTGTGTGTCAGTGGCAAGCTCAATCTTTGATGACTGTTATTTCACGTCAGTTGATTTCAACCATGTCATGTAATTCTAAATCTTTGCACCATGTCATGTAATTCTAAACCGTTGGGCTATTCCATTACTTTTCGGTTATTAAGTCATGTGCATGCAGAAACCTTGTTAAAAGTATATGGATAAGTGGTAGAAGACTAAATTAATGCAAAAACAAGATCATCATGAGAACAAGATCATCATGCAATATGTAACAAAATTATTACATGCAACTAAAAATCCAAAATTAGTAATAATTTTAGTTATTACATGCAACTAAAAATCCAAAAGTGATAACCAAAAACAAGATCATCATGAGAACAAGATCATACTGTTACAAAATTATTACATGCAACTAAAAAGTGATAACCAAAATTATTACATGCAACTAAAAATCCAAAAAAAAAAGTTAGTAATGGCGCACCACGAGATGGTGCGCCATTGCTATCCCTCCCAACTTATGGCGCACCACTAAAAGGTGCCCCACTGATATGCCACTTATGGCGCACCCCTAAATGGTGCGCCATTGCTAACCCTACCTCGTTCTATCCCCTTCTTCCCTCCCCGCACTCACCTCTCCCCCGCATCTCCACTCCAACAGCACCCCTCCCTCCCTCCCATCTCCCCTCGTCAGCCACCGCCGCCGCCCTCCTCGTCAGCCGCCGCCGCCCTCCTCATCAACCGCCGCCGCCCTCCTCAGCAGCCACCGCCGCCTTCCTCGTCACTGCCCCCGGGCCCCGGCCACCCCTGCACACGTCGCCGCCGCCGGACGGGTCAGTCAGACATCACCGCTGCAGAGGTGAGCACCCCTGCCCCTCCCTCTTCTGCATCTCCCCACCGTCCTCCCCACCTGCCACCTCTTACTTCCGTTGGCGCGTCACTCCCTGCAACCCTAGCCGTCCATCTCCATCTACCGGCGCGCCTCCTCGCCGTCGTGGAAGTACCGGTGACTATGTAGAATATATTGAATTTTGAACTGGGTTTCAGTCAATCAAAAACCACAGAATTTATTAGCACACAAATATGGCCGGGGATTACGATGAATTAAACAAGAGCGGTGCACACACTGAATTTGAGTTCAGTCAACCAAATACAACTGATTTCAGTCAAATGGCATGTTGTTGATGTTCTGGTAGAATATAATTTAGTTGATCACTGATTTATGCCTTTTGATGGTAGTGGTTATGTTAAATTTATTTCTGAAGTATTTAAATCTTCCATCTTACTATTTTTGGCATCCTGCTTGTGCAGTAAGGTTGTAATGACTCATATTTGTTACCCCTTTCTCGTGAAACGTAGATTAATTTCCGTTTCGGTTGAGAATTGGGCACTCATAGGTCAAGAAAATTAGCAAAGGTCATGCCCAATTTTCTTGACCTAGAAGGTGCCCAATTCAACCCCGTGCAATAAGACTAGTACCTTTTTTCCTATTTAGAGCGAACATGGCCAACAACGATGAGGCCGGCGATTCGGGCAAGCAATTCTGGGAGCTGTCCCAGGAGCTGGAGGAAGAACCTCACCGCTATGAGGACGCCGCGGAAGACACCGATCACGAGTACACAACCCCTAGTGGCGTCGGGGATGACACCACTAATGGTGCCGCCGGGGATGCCACCACTGATGATGGCGGCGAACGCACAGATGGCAGCCAACCGAAGAAGCAACGGAAGGACCGGCACCCGAACGTGCTCGGCACCGTCAGGGAGGAATTTACTGAAGTGTCCTCCAGTGGGCATCCAACGACACCCAAAGAATTAGTCGGTGGGTACGCGGGACAACTCGGGCGCATTCTTCGGAGCACCATCTCGATCAACACCGAGAACCTAAGGCATCAAGGCCGAGCAAATTTGCGCAACCTCCTCTTCACAAAGCTACACGAACGATACAAGTTCCCCGATGACGTCGCAAACACACACCTCGCAGGGAATAAAGTGAACAGTGCCGCCCTCACTAAGATGAGCACGACCCTGGCTACCTGGAGAGCCTCGGTGAAGAGAAGGATTCTAAGAGGTGATAGTTATGAGAAGATCAAGGAGACAAATCCTTCGATCAACGAAGCTGACTACCAGGAGTTCAAGATCAAGTGCGAGAGCAACGCATCCACGGAATCAAGTCAGTGGGGGAAAGATATGCGGGACTTGAACTTAGGGGTCCACAAACTCGGTCCCGGCGGTTACAGAGTGGCAGAACCTAAATGGGACATGGAGGACGCGGAGCGTGCCGAGCAAGGCCTACCTCCCCTCTCCGATAAATACCCTGAAAAGCAGACCAGGAACTATGTCAGGGCCAGGTACAAGGTGGACCCGGTAACAAAGGAGCTTACCACGGATCCGAAGGTGAAGGAGCTTGAGCGTGTTCTGGTAAGGAATACACCCCCGCGTAATTAGCTCCATATGGTTGCATTCTAATTAATGAAGCCAAATTTCTAAATGGTTCACGTTCCTTCCGCAGGAAACTGAAAGCAGTAGTGCGGGGTCTCCGAGCTCCCCGTCTGCCCCTTGGGACAGCACTTTAAATAGGGCGTTGAACGTAATGAAACACAAGGATAAGCTCAGTAAGCCGTCGTCAGTTGGTCGTGTGGCCGACGAAGGCTTGTCCACGAAATGGTCAGAATACTATAAGGCTGGGCGAAAGGACAAAAAGACCAGCTCGGAAAACTAGGAGCGCGAGGTTAAAGAACTCAAGGCACAAGTGGCGTGGATTCCAGAGATAGTCCAAGAGAAAGTGTGAGACCAACTTGGAGTGACGATCACCGCCATTATGCCTTCCTTGCTTGAGGGGCTGCGGGGGTGGATTGCGAGCGGCCAACAGGGGCCGCCCCCGATTCCCAGCTTCACGGGCAGCAACTCGCACAACGCGCCGGCATCGGTGTCTCCGGCGGAGGCGGCATTGCAGCTGCCTCCGGCGTCGGCGCCGATATTGGAGGTTAATGCACCCGTGTGTGGGAAGAATACGCCGACCGGCACCTCGGCATCAAGCGGCCCCTCCGTCACTTGCACGCCCGCCGTTGGCGGTGCCTCGACATTAGCCGAGCTCGACGCCATCGCGGTAACTATAAGCCTCGGCCGATGACTTCATCTCCTTGCCTTTTTGACTGGGCATCCCTGACGCCCTACATGTTTTCGCAGGGCGCCGCCAACGTTCCATGCACTCTCCTGCACTTCGCGGACGGCGAGTTGATCGCTGTCGCCAAGGCCAAAATCGTTGAACCGGGCAACCGCGTGTTCCACGGTAATCCGATGCCACCCACCGTGTATAGGGTTCAACTGGTTCGGGTGCTGCGGGGCTGCGACGACTTGTTACCTCCGTATCGACCCGTTGGGGCCGACGAAGATGATGTGATGACCCTCAGCGCCTACTTAAACTGGTCCATGCTTTGGACGAAGAGCCAGATTCGTTTGGGGGCGGGGGACACCACCCCACAGACAACACCGCCAGTCGTGCCAGCGCCAAGCCATGGCAAGACCGTCGCAACGCTACCGCCGTCAGCTGATCCAGACATGCATATGGCACAGGATCCAGACGACGACGACGATACAATTTCCAACGTTGATAAGTACATCAACGAACATGGGTACGGTGACGATGACGCCTTGTTCGGGCCTCCTTCTCAAGAACCCAACCATGCAAAAGACGATGGCGATCTAGCTGGTACCGCGGAGAAACCCAATTTCAACAGGCGTCGCCTGTTCAGTTCTCAGGAGACGCCTCCAGCTCCTGCCTTCACCGAGACTCAAATAGCCGAGGTGCAAAATATTATCAGCCCCAACACACTCAAGAAGGTGGTCACTGAGCAGAACTCGATCCCATTACAGCAGAAGAAGCAGAAGGGACGGAAAAGAAAAACTAACAAGGGTGCGAGCCAGCCGGCACCGACTACGATCTGTGCTTAGGACGGGCCACCAATATCTAAGGATATTGAGAGGAGGGTGCATGTGGCGGGTAGGCCGATGCTACCGAATAATATGCTTAATGCTGCAACCGATGCTATGCGGAGTCTGCATGACGTTGTTCTTTATGTGGAGAAGCGGCGTCTCTCCGAGAATGATGGGGCATACCCGATTTTCATGGCCAAGGTGCCAGAGGGCAAGGGCTTTGTCGATAGCAACATCGGGCGTATGATCGTCCTGCGGTTTGATGACATCTTCGATATGCTTAACCTTTATCCGATGCACTACACCTTCATTCGGCTATTTTCGCTCAGTATGGACATGCGGATTGATACGTCTCCAACCTATCTATAATTTTTTATGGTTTCATGCTATTATCTCGTCAGACTTTGGATGTTTTGCATGCCTTTTATATATTTTTTGGGACTAACTTATTAACTCAGTGCCAAGTGCGAGTTCCTATTTTTTCCATGTTTTCGACCCCTTTCAGAGGAGATTTTGAAACGGAGTCCAAACGGAATAAAATCCCCGAAAAGAATTTTTTTCGTACCGGAAGAAGATCACGAGACTTGAGAGCCAAGGAAGGGGCCCCACAAGCCCTCACCCTACGGCCAGGGGGGAGGTCGCGGCCCACAGGCTTGTGGGCCCCCTGGACGCCCTTCGCCCTAGGGGTTGCGCCTATATATTCCCTAAAAATCCCAAAAAAATCAGGAGATCATCGAAAGTACTTTTCCGCCGCCGCAAGCTTTTGTCTTCGCAAGATCCCATCTGGGACACGTTCTGGTGCCCTGGCGGAGGGGGGATTCGGACACAGAGGGCTTCTTCATAAAACCATGACCTCTCCGATAATGAGTGAGTAGTTCACCATAGACCTACGGGTCCATAGCTAGTAACTAGATGGCTTCTTCTCTCTCTTGGATCTTCAATACAAAGTTCTCCATGATCTTCATGGAGATCTATCCGATGTAATCTTCTTTTGCAGTGTGTTTGTCGAGATCCGATGAATTGTGGATTTATGATCAGATTATCTATGAATCTTATTTGAGTTTCTTCTGATCTCTCTTATGCATGATTTCATATCCTTGTGATTCTCTTCGAGTTGTGGGTTTTGTTTGGCCAACTAGATCTATGATTCTTGCAATGGGAGAAGTGCTTGGTTTTGGGTTCATACCGTGCGGTGCCCTCACCCAGTGACAAAAGGGGTAGCAAGGCACGCATCATGTTGTTGCCATCAAGGGTAAAAGGATGGGGTTTTCATCATTGGTTTGAGATTATCCCTCTACATCATGTCATCTTGCTTAAGGCGTTACTCTGTTCGTCATGAACTCAATACACTCGATGCATGCTGGATAGCGGTCGATGTGTGGAGTAATAGTAGTAGATGCAGAAAGTATCGGTCTACTTGTCTCGGACGTGATGCCTATATGTATGATCGTTGCCTTAGATATCGTCATGACTTTGCGCGGTTCTATCAATTGCTCGACAGTAATTTGTTCACCCACCGTGATATTTGCTATTTTGAGAGACGCCTCTAGTGAAAACTATGCCCCCCAGGGTCTACTCCACACCATATTTTCAGCCTTACACTTTTTACTTCGTTGCACTTTCCGCCTTCAGATCTCACTTTGCAAACAATCTTTAAGGGATTGACAACCCCTTTGAAGCGTTGGGTGCAAGCTTGTTTGTGTTTGCGCAGGTACTCTCGACTTTACGAGACCCTCCTTCTGGATCGATGCCTTGGTTCTCAAACTAAGGGAAATACTTACTACTCCTGTGCTGCATCACCCTTTCCTCTTCAAGGGAAAAAACCAACGCAAGCCCAGTCTCCGTCAACGTGTCAATTTCTGGCGCTGTTGTGTGTTGCCGTAGCACAAGAATTTCTAGCGCCGTTGCCGGGGAGGAAGATTAAGTCAAGAACTCATCCAAGTAGGTGTCGCAAACTCATCTCTTGCATTTACTTTGTTTGCCAGTTGCCTCTCGTTTTCCTCTCCCCCACTTCACAATTTGCCTTTTTCGTTTGCCTTTTTCGTTCGCCCTTTCTCCACGCTTGCTCTTTGTTTGCTTGTGTGCTTGCTTGCTTGACAAAGTTACCATGAATGAAAACACCAAACTTTGTGACTTCTCGAATACTAATAATAATGATTTTATTAGTACTCCGATTGCTCCCGCCACTAGTGCGGAGTCATACGAAATCAATGCCGCTTTGCTGAATGTTGTTATGAAAGAGCAATTCTCCGGCCTTCCTAGTGAAGATGCCGCATACCATCTCAATACCTTCATTGAGCTTTGCGATATGCAAAAGAAGAGAGATGTGGATAATGTTGGAATTATGCCCTAGAGGCAATAATAAATATAGTTATTATTATAATTCCTGTATCAAGATAATCGCTTATTATCCATGCTATAATTGTATTGAATGAAGACTCATTTACATGTGTGGATACATAGACAAAACACTGTCCCTAGCAAGCCTCTAGTTGGCTAGCCAATTGATCAAAGATAGTCAGTGTCTTCTGATTATGAACAAGGTGTTGTTGCTTGATAACTGGATCACGTCATTAGGAGAATCATGTGATGGACTAGACCCAAACTAATAGACGTAGCATGTTGAGCGTGTCATTTTGTTGCTACTGTTTTTCTGTGTGTCAAGTATTTGTTCCTATGACCATGAGATCATATAACTCACTAACACCGGAGGAATACTTTGTGTGTATCAAACGTCGCAACGTAACTGGGTGACTATAAAGATGCTCTACAGGTATCTCCGAAGGTGTTCATTGAGTTAGTATGGATCAAGACTCGGATTTGTCACTCCGTGTGACGGAGAGGTATCTCGGGGCCCACTCGGTAATACAACATCACACACAAGCCTTGCAAGCAATGTAACTTAGTGTAAGTTGCGGGATCTTGTATTACGGAACGAGTAAAGAGACTTGCCGGTAAACGAGATTGAAATACGTATGCGGATACTGACGATCGAATCTCGGGAAAGTAACATACCGAAGGACAAAGGGAATGACATACGGGATTATATGAATCCTTGGCACTGAGGTTCAAACGATAAGATCTTCGTAGAATATGTAGGATCCAATATGGGCATCCAGGTCCCGCTATTGGATATTGACCGAGGAGTCTCTCGGGTCATGTCTACATAGTTCTCGAACCCGCAGGGTCTGCAAACTTAAGGTTCCACGTTGTTTTATGCGTATTTGAGTTATATGGTTGGTTACCGAATGTTGTTCGGAGTCCCGGATGAGATCACAGAAGTCACGAGGGTTTCCGGAATGGTCCGGAAACGAAGATTGATATATAGTATGACCTCATTTGATTACCGGAAGGTTTTCGGAGTTACGGGAATGTACCGGGAATGACGAATGGGTTCCGGGAGTTCACCGGGGGGGCAACCCACCCCGGGGAAGCCCATAGGCCTTGGGGGTGGCACACCAGCCCTTAGTGGGCTGGTGGGACAGCCCAAGAAGGCCCTATGCGCCATAGGAAGAAAATCAAAGAGAAAAGAAAAAAAAGGAGGAGGTGGGAAAGGGAAGAAGGACTCCACCCACCAAACCAAGTTGGACTCGGTTTGGGGGGGGAGACCTTCCCCCCTTGGCTCGGCCGACCCCCAAGGCAAGGCTCCCCCTCTTCCCCCTATATATACGGAGGTTTTAGGGCTGATTTGAGACGACTTTCCACGGCAGCCCGACCACATACCTCCACGGTTTTTCCTCTATATCGCGTTTCTGCGGAGCTCGGGCGGAGCCCTGCTGAGACAAGATCATCACCAACCTCTGGAGCGCCGTCACGCTGCCGGAGAACTCTTCTACCTCTCCGTCTCTCTTGCTGGATCAAGAAGGCCGAGATCATCGTCGAGCTGTACGTGTGTTGAACGCGGAGGTGTCGTCCGTTCAGCACTAGATCGTGGGACTGATCACGGGACGGTTCGCGGGGCGGATCGAGGGACGTGAGGACGTTCCACTAGATCAACCGCGTTCACTAACGCTTCTGTTGTACGATCTACAAGGGTACGTAGATCACACATCCCCTCTCGTAGATGGACATCACCATGATAGGTCTTCGTGCGCGTAGGAAATTTTTTGTTTCCCATGCGACGTTCCCCAACAGTGGCATCATGAGCTAGGTTCATGCGTAGATGTCTTCTCGAGTAGAACACAAAAGTTTTTGTGGGCGGTGATGTGCGTTTTGCTGCCCTCCTTAGTCTTTTCTTGATTCCGCGGTATTGTTGGATTGAAGCGGCTTGGACCGACATTACTCGTACGCTTACGAGAGACTGGTTTCATCGCTACGAGTAACCTCGTTGCTTAAAGATGACTGGCAAGTGTCGGTTTCTCAAACTTTAGTTGAATCGGATTTGACCGAGGAGGTCCTTGGATGAGGTTAAATAGCAACTCATATATCTCCGTTGTGGTGTTTGCGTAAGTAAGATGCGATCCTACTAGATACCCATGGTCACCACGTAAAACATGCAACAACAAAATTAGAGGACGTCTAACTTGTTTTTGCAGGGTATGCTTGTGATGTGATATGGCCAACGATGTGATGTGATATATTGGATGTATGGGCTTATCATGTTGTAATAGATAATATGGACTTGCACGTCGATGGTACGGCAACCGGCAGGAGCCATAGGGTTGTCTTTATACTAACGTTTGTGCTTGCAGATGCATTTACTATTTTGCTAGGATGTAGCTTTAGTAGTAATAGCATGAGTAGCACGACAACCCCGATGGCGACACGTTGATGGAGATCATGGTGCGGCGCCGGTGACAAGAAGATCGTGCCGGTGCTTTGGTGATGGAGATCAAGGAGCACGTGATGATGGCCATATCATGTCACTTATGAATTGCATGTGATGTTAATCCTTTTATGCACCTTATTTTGCTTAGAACGACGGTAGCATTATGAGGTGATCTCTCACTAAAATTTCAAGACGAAATTGTGTTCTCCCCGACTGTGCACCGTTGCTATAGTTCGTCGTTTCGAGACACCACGTGATGATCGGGTGTGATAGACTCAACGTTCACATACAACGGGTGCAAAACAGTTGCGCACGCGGAACACTCGGGTTAAGCTTGACGAGCCTAGCATGTGCAGACATGGCCTCGGAACACATGAGACCGAAAGGTCGATCATGAATCATATAGATGATATGATTAGCATAGGGATGCTTACCACTGAAACTATACTCAACTCACGTGATGATCGGACTTGAGCTAGTGTAAGTGGATCATGAACCACTCAAATGACTAGAGAGATGTACTTTTTGAGTGGGAGTTTAGCGAATAATTTGATTAAGTTAAACTCTAATTATCTTGAACATAGTCTAAGTCCACTTTGAATATATTTGTGTTGTAGATCATGGCTCACGCGACAGTCACCCTGAATTTTAATACGTTCCTAGAGAAAGCTAAGTTGAAAGATGATGGAAGCAACTTTGTAGACTAGGCTCGTAATCTTAAGCTAATCTTACAAGATGGGAAGAAGGATTATGTCCTTAATGCTGCGCTGGGAGATGAACCACCCGCTACGGCTGATGAGGATGTTAAGAACGCTTGGTTAGCACGTAAGGAGGACTACTCAGTAGTTCAATGTGCAGTCTTGTATGGCTTAGAACCGGGACTTCAACGTCGCTTTGAGCGTCATGGAGCATTTGAGATGTTCCGGGAGTTGAAGTTTATCTTTCAGAAGAACGCCCGGATCGAGAGGTATGAGACCTCCGATAAATTCTATGCTTGCAAGATGGAGGAGAACTCGTCTGTTAGTGAACATGTGCTCAAAGTGTCTGGGTACTCAAACCGTCTAGCTAAGCTGGGGATTGAACTCCCGCAAGAGGCTATCACTGACAGAATCCTTCAATCACTGCCGCCAAGCTATAAAGGCTTTGTGTTGAACTACAACATGCAAGGGATGAACAAGTCACCCGACGAGTTGTTTGCGATGCTGAAAGTCGCAGAGTCTGAACTCCGTAAAGAACATCAAGTGTTGATGGTGAATAAGACCACTAGTTTCAAGAGAAACGGCAAAGGCAAGAAGGGTAAATCAAAGAAGATCGGCAAGCCTGTTGCCAATCCGACGAAGAAACCCAAAGCTGGACCTAAGCCTGAAACAGAGAGTTACTATTGCAAGGGTATGGGTCACTGGAAGCACAATTGCCCCAAGTATCTGGCTGATAAGAAGGCGGCCAAAGAAAAGTCAGGTATTTTTGATATACATGTTATTGATGTGTACTTAACCGGCTCTCGTAGTAGTGCCTGGGTATTCGATACCGGTTCTGTTGCTCATATTTGCAACTCGAAACAGGAACTGCGGAATAGAAGAAGGCTGGCAAAAGATGAAGTGACGATGCGCGTAGGAAATGGTTCCAAGGTTGATGCAATCACCGTCGGCACAGTTTCACTTCAGTTACCATCGGTATTAGTTATGAACTTGAATCATTGTTATTTAGTGCCTGCGTTGAGCATGAACATTATATCTGGATCTTGTTTATTGCGAGACGGTTACTCTTTTAAGTCAGAGAATAATGGTTGTTCTATTTCTATGAGTAACATCTTTTATGGTCATGCACCCAATGTGAGAGGATTGTTCATATTGAATCTTGATAGCGATACACACATAGATAACATTGAGACCAAAAGAGTTAGAGTTAACAATGATAGCGCCATATTTTTGTGGCACTGCCACTTAGGTCATATTGGTGTAAAGCCCATGAAGAAACTCCATGCCGATGGACTTTTGGAGTCACTTGACTTTGATTCACTTGACACGTGAGAACCATGCCTCATGGGCAAGATGACTAAAACTCCGTTCTCCGGAACAATGGAGCGTGCAAGTGACTTGCTGGAAATCATACATACCGATGTGTGTGGTCCGATGAGCGTAGAGGCACGCGGCGGATATCGTTATTTTCTCACCTTCACTAACGATTTGACTAGATATGGTTATGCTACTTAATGAAGCACAAGTCTGAAACATTTGAAAAGTTCAAGCAATTTCAGAGTGAAGTTGAAAATCATCGTAACAAGAAGATCAAGTTCCTACGGTCTGATCGTGGGGGTGAATATCTGAGTTTCGAGTTTGGTGCTCACTTAAGACAATGTGGAATTGTTTCACAGTTGACACCGCCTGGAACACCACAGCGTAATGGTGTGTCCGAACGTCGTAATCGTACTTTATTAGAGATGGTACGATCTATGATGTCTCTTATCGATTTGCCGTTATCGTTTTGGGGTTATGCATTAGAAACAGCTGCATTCACTTTAAATAGGGCACCATCAAAATCCGTTGAGACGACACCATACGAACTATGGTATGGCAAAAGGCCAAAGTTGTCGTTTCTTAAAGTTTGGGGATGTGATGCTTATGTCAAAAAGCTTCAGCCTGAAAAGCTGGAACCCAAAGCGGAAAAGTGCATCTTCATAGGTTACCCAAAAGAGACAGTTGGGTACACCTTCTATCTCAAATCCGAGGGCAAAGTGTTTGTTGCTAAAAACGGAGCTTTTCTCGAGAAGGAGTTTCTCTCGAGAGAATTGAGTGGGAGGAAGATAGAACTTGACGAGGTTGTCGAACCTCTCATCCCTCTGGATGGCGGCGCAGGGCAAGGGGAAACCTCTGTCGTTGCGACGCCGGTTGAGGAGGAAATTAATGATGATGATCATGAAACTCCGGTTCAAGTTTCTGTCGAACCACGCAGGTCGACGAGACCACGTGCTGCTCCAGAGTGGTACGGTAATCCCGTCTTATCAATCATGTTGTTGGACAACAATGAACCTGCAAATTATGAAGAAGCAATGGTGGGCCTAGATTCCAACAAATGGCTAGAAGCCATGAAGTCCGAGATAGGATCCATGTATGAGAACAAAGTATGGACTTTGGAAGTACTGCCTGAGGGCCGCAAGGCTATTCAGAACAAATGTATCTTTAAAAGGAATACGGACGTTGACGGCAATGTGACCGTTTATAAAGCTCGACTTGTGGCAAAGGGTTTTTCACAAGTTCAAGGAGTTGACTACGATGAGACATTCTCACCCGTAGCGATGCTTAAGTCCGTCAGAATCATGTTAGCAATAGCTGCATTTTTCGATTATGAAATCTGGCAGATGGATGTCAAAACGGCGTTCCTTAACGGTTTCCTTAAGGAAGAGTTGTATATGATGCAACCCGAAGGTTTTGTCGATCCTAAGAATGCTAACAAGGTGTGCAAGCTCCAGCGATCCATTTATGGACTGGTGCAAGCATCTCGGAGTTGGAACAAACGCTTTGATGAGGTGATCAAAGCATTTGGGTTTATACAAGTGATTGGAGAATCTTGTATTTACAAGAAAGTGAGTGGGAGCTCTGTGGCGTTTCTAATATTATATGTGGATGACATATTGCTAATTGGAAACAACGTAGAGTTTTTGGAGAGCATAAAGGATTACTTGAATAAAAGTTTCTCTATGAAGGACCTAGGAGAAGCTGCTTACATTCTAGGCATTAAGATCTATAGGGATAGATCAAAATGCCTGATAGGACTTTCACAAAGCACATACCTTGATAAAGTTTTGAAGAGGTTCAAAATGGAACAGTCCAAGAAGGGGTTCTTGCCAGTTTTACAAGGTACGAGATTGAGTAAGACTCAGTGCCCAGCAACTGATGAGGATAGAGAGCATATGCGCTCCGTCCCCTATGCTTCGGCCATAGGTTCTATCATGTATGCAATGTTGTGCACTAGACCGGACGTTAGCCTGTGTTGGGGAACGTCGCATGGGAAACAAAAAATTTCCTACGCGCACGAAGACCTATCATGGTGATGTCCATCTACGAGAGGGGATGAGTGATCTACGTACCCTTGTAGATTGTACAGCAGAAGCGTTTGAGAACGCGGTTGATGTAGTGGAACGTCCTCACGTCCCTCGATCCGCCCCGCGAACAATCCCGCGATCAGTCCCACGATCTAGTACCGAACGGACGGCACCTCCGCGTTCAGCACACGTACAGCTCGACGATGATCTCGGCCTTCTTGATCCAGCAAGAGAGACGGAGAGGTAGAAGAGTTCTCCGGCAGCGTGACGGCGCTCCGGAGGTTGGTGATGATCTTCTCTCAGCAGGGCTCCGCCCGAGCTCCGCAGAAACGCGATCTAGAGGAAAAACTATGGAGGTATGTGGTCGGGCAGCCGTGAGAAAGTCGTCTCAAATCTGCCCTAAAAGCCCCATATATATAGGAGGAGGGAGGGGGACCTTGCCTTGGGGTCCAAGGGACTCCCAAGGGGTCGGCCGAGCCAAGGGGGGGAGGACTCCCCCCCCAAACCGAGTTGGACTTGGTTTGGTGGGAGGAGTCCCCCTCCCTTCCCACTTCTTCCCTCTTTTTTTTTCCTTCCTTTGATTTTTCTTCTCTTGGCGCATAGGCCCCTTTGGGGCTGTCCCACTAAGGGCTGGTGTGTCTCCCCAAAGCCTATGGGCTTCCCCGGGGTGGGTTGCCCCCCCCCCCCCCCCCCGGTGAACTCCCGGAACCCATTCGTCATTCCCGGTACATTCCCGGTAACTCCGAAAACCTTCCGGTAATCAAATGAGGTCATCATATATATATCAATCTTCGTTTCCGGACCATTCCGGAAACCCCCGTGACGTCCGTGATCTCATCCGGGACTCCGAACAACATTCGGTAACCAACCATATAACTCAAATATGCATAAAACAACGTCGAACCTTAAGTGTGCAGACCCTGCGGGTTCGAGAACTATGTAGACATGACCCGAGAGACTCCTCGGTCAATATCCAATAGCGGGACCTGGATGCCCATATTGGATCCTACATATTCTACGAAGATCTTATTGTTTGAACCTCAGTGCCAAGGATTCATATAATCCCGTATGTCATTCCCTTTGTCCTTCGGTATGTTACTTGCCCGAGATTCGATCGTCGGTATCCGCATATCTATTTCAATCTCGTTTATTGGCAAGTCTCTTTACTCGTTCCGTAATACAAGATCCCGCAACTTACACCAAGTCACGTTGTTTGCAAGGCTTGTGTGTGATGTTGTATTACCGAGTGGGCCCCGAGATACCTCTCCGTCATACGGAGTGACAAATCCCAGTCTTGATCCATACTAACTCAACTAACACCTTCGGAGATACCTGTAGAGCATCTTTATAGTCACATAGTTACGTTGCGACGTTTGATACACACGAAGCATTCCTCCGGTGTCAGTGAGTTATATGATCTCATGGTCATAGGAACAAATACTTGACACGCAGAAAATAGTAGCAACAAAATGACACGATCAACATGCTATGTCTATTAGTTTGGATCTAGTCCATCACATGATTCTCCTAATGATGTGATCCCGTTATCAAGTAACAACACTTGCCTATGGCCAGGAAACCTTGACCATCTTTGATCAACGAGCTAGTCAACTAGAGGCTTACTAGGGACAGTGTTTTGTCTATGTATCCACACAAGTATTGTGTTTCCAATCAATACAATTAGAACATGGATAATAAACGATTATCATGAACAAAGAAATATAATAATAACTAATTATTATTGCCTCTAGGGCATATTTCCAATAGTCTCCCACTTGCACTAGAGTCAATAATCTAGTTCACATCACCATGTGATTTCAACGAATCCAACACCCATATAGTTCTGGGGTCTGATCACGTCTTGCTCGTGAGAGAGGTTTTAGTCAACGGTTCTGAAACTTTCAGATCCGTGCGTTCTTTACAAATCTTTATGTCATCTTATAGATGCTGCTACTACGTGCTATTCGGAAATGCTCCAAATATCTACTCTACTATACGAATCCGTTTCACTACTAATAGTTATTCGGATTAGTGTCAAAGCTTGCATCGACGTAACCCTTTACGACGAACTCTTTAACCACCTCCATAAACGAGAAAAATTCCTTAGTCTATTTAGTTACAAAGGATAACTTTGACCGCTGATCAGTGATTCAATCCTAGATCACTCTGTGTACCTCTTAACAGACTTGCTGCAAGGCACACATCAAGTGCGGTACTCAACATGGCATACTTTAGAGTCTACGGCTAAGGCATAGAAGACGACCTTCGTCTATTCTCTTTATTCTGCCGTGGTCGGGTTTTGAGTCTTACTCAAATTCACACCTTACAACACAGTCAAGAACTCCTTCTTTGCTGATCTATTTCGAATTCCTTCAAAAACTTGTCAAGGCATGCATCTTGTTGAAACTTCTATTAAGCATTTTGATCTATCTCCATAGATCTTGATGCTCAACGTTCAAGTAGCTCAATCCAGGTATTCCTTTGAAAACTCCTTTCAAACAACCTTTTATGCTTCATAGAAATTCTACATTACTTCTGATCAACAATATGTCAACCACATATACTTATCAGAAATTCTATAGTGCTCCCACTCACTTCTTTGGAAATACAATTTTCTCATAAACCTTGTACAAACCCAAAATCTTTGATCATCTCATCAAAGTGTATATTCCAACTCCGAGATGCTTGCACCAATCCATTGAAGGATCGCTGGAGCTTGCATACTTGCTAGTATCTTTAGGATCGACAAAACCTCCTAGTTGTATCACATACAATGTTTGCTCAAGGAAACCGTCGAGGAAACGATGCTTTGACATCCTGTGTGCAATATTTCATAAATAATGCAGCAACTACTAACATAATTCTAACAGACTTTCAGCATCGCTACGAGTGAGAAAGTCTCATCATAGTCAACTGTTTGATCTTGTCTTTGCGACAAGTCGAGCTTTTCTTAATAGTGACTTATCACCATCATTGTCTGTCTTCCTTTTAAAGATCCATCTTTACTCAATAGTCCTATGACCATCAAGTAGTTCTTCCAAAGTCTACACTTTCTTTTCATACATGGATCCTCTCTCGGATTTCATGGCTTCCAACCATTTGTCGGAATCCAGGCCCACCATTGCTTTCTCCATAACTCGTAGGTTCACTGTTGCTCAACAACATGACCTCCAAGACGGGGTTATCGTACCACTCTGCAGTAGTACGCGACCTTGTCAACCTACGAGGCTTGTAGTAACTTGATCCGATGCTCGATGATCACCATCATCAGCTTTCACTTCAATTGGTGTAGGCACCACAGGAACAACTTCCCGCGCCCTGCTACACACTGGTTGAAGTGATGGTTCAATAACCTCATCAAGTTCTACCACCCTCCCACTCAATTATTTTTGTGTTTGAGCCAAGCAAAACCTTTATGACTAGTCTTGGTAATGGTTGTTTGATCCTGCTGGAAAAAGACAAAAACTTTTCTCTCACGAGATGATTTTTATTTTTAATCAGAAAGAGCTTCTGAGTTGATTATTTTTTATGATGGTTGATATGCCTTTTTCCCAGGCCGTCGTAATTTTTCAGATTTTTTGAGGTACCAAAAGTATACGAAGTATACATATTGCTACAGACTGGTCTGTTTTTGACAGATTCTTTTTTTGTTGAGTTGGTTGCTTGTTTTGATGAAACTATGGTTAGTATCGGGGGGGGTACTAGCCATGGAAAAGTGAGAATACAGTATCCCAACACCAATATAGATAGAATTCAAGGTTGCTACAGTACCAAAAGAAGTGGTAGTTTGTTTTCTTGTGCTAATGTTATCACGAGTTTCTGTTTAAGTTTTGTGTTGTGAAGTTTTCAAGTTTTGGGTGATGTTCTCATGGACAAAGAGATAAGGAGTGGAAATAGCTCAAGCTTGGGGATGCCCAAGGCATCCCAAGCCAAATTCAAGGACACCAAAAAGCCTAAGCTTGGGGATGCCCCGAGAAGGCATCCCCTCTTTCGTCTTCAATCCATCTGTAACATTACTTGGAGCTATATTTTTATTCACCACATGATATGCGTTTTGCTTGGAGCATATTGTATCTTAGGAGTCTTTTCTTTTTTGTTGTGTCACAATCATCCTTGTTGCACACCTTTTTGAGAGAGAGAGACATGCACTGATCGTGATTTTTGCTAGATTGCTCATAGTGCTTCACTTATATCTTTTGAGTTAGATAATTTTGCTCTATGTGCTTCACTTATATCTTTTAGAGCACGGCGGTACGTGATTTGGTAGTTGTCTTATGCTATGAAAGTAGTCACAAATGTGATAGGTACCCAAAGAGGATGCAAAAACCTCCATCTTCATGTGCATTGAGTAGAAAGAGAAGTTTTGATTCCTCTCAATTAGTTTTGAGACGTGGATTTGGTAATATTAAGAGCTATGTTAGTAAGGTGTTGTGAATCTAGAAATACTTGTTGTAGTTAGTGATTCCCGTAGCATGCATGTATGGTGAACCGCTATGTTAGGAAGTCGGAGCATAATTGATCCATTGATTGTCATCCTTTGTGTTGAGGTCGGGATCGCGCGATGGTTAACACCTACCAACCCTTCCCCTAGGAGTATGCGTTTAGCACTTTGTTTCGATTACTAATAAAAACTTTCGCAACAAGTATGTGAGTTCTTCATGACTAATGTGAGTCTATGGTATAGATGCACTTTCACCTTCCACCATTGCTAGCCTCTCTAGTGCCGCACAATTCTCGCCGGTGCACAAACCGACCATATGCCTTCCTCAAAACATCCACCATACCTACCTACTATGGCATTTTCATAGCCATTCCGAGATATATTTCCATGCAACACTACAACAAAACCCCACCTATTGCAACGCTTTTTTCCGTATCTAAATCTTCATATACGCGTTGCTAGTGTCTTTACCAACGGTTTGGGATGCGTTGCCTTATCCAGTGTTGCTAGGAGCATAATGCAACGCTTATATTCCGTTGATAAAAGAGACTGTTGCAAAAGAACAACACATAAAATCGACTTCTACAACACTTTTATATGTTGGTGCTTAGGGTACAAGAACCCAAATCTCATAGCTTGGCAACAAATAATCTGCAACGCTTCAAGTGTTGGTACATTTATATTGTGAATAATAATATTAAATTAGTGCTCTACATAATGACAATAATTATGTATATCAAGTGAGCAAAAAAATAAGAGAATATAATCACAAAAGGAAGAAATCATATATTGAATAAAAATGTTGGATTACAATAGTGGATATTACAAGAGGAACATCATCCAGTTGACTATACAAAACAATCTCACTAAAAGGTAGATTTACAAAACTTGCAGGTGCCTATCCAAGACAATCCTCTCTTCTTCAACCGTTGACAAAACGCACGCTAAGCTCCTATCCTATCATAAAAGATTCTCAGCACCCAACCACCAGCATACTTCAATATGATGATGGGATACCATGTTCGAAGTCATAATCATCAACTATCTTTTCTAATGACTCAATATCACCAGCTTCAAAAAGAGTACGACTGAAAAGGACGTCTGCACAACTGAGCAAAAACAGAAGAGGACATTGACGGGTCTGCAGGTCATATGCTATTGTAACGAGCCACTCCTTGATTACCAAAATCATAGCTTCTCGGGGTCCATTAATAATCTGCAGGAGTTGTACTAGAAATGCACAATTAGGGTATTGTATCATTTCATTATGTGTGAAAATCTGTAACTAAGTAGTCGTGAGAACAAATATATGTATGGAGCATTGCACTGAAATGGGACATCAAGCAATACTGGCAAGATAGTGCTAATAGTATTATAGCCATGTGCACTGTTAGGTACTCAAGTCTGACACCCGAGCATCTATCCCTTCTACTAAATGATTGAAACAAGCAAACCAATTTCAAGTCAGCAGCTTAGGTAGAAACTGATCGGCATTTCATTTATTCTCACATGATGATTCTTGATAGAAAAATAGATGTTCTTTTGTCAACTAATTTATCCAACAATAGTTAAACGTAGAACACAGAAGCACGAATTCATACTGAACAAAAAGGCACATGTACGTGCAAGTGACTTCATGGTTGTTCTCCTATGCATCTCATCAAAGTATCAAACACATGACATACGCACAACATATAAAGATGGGAAATATTGGGCTGCTCGTTGGACAACAAAAGAACAGCCTCAAAATAAATTCGATCACATAATATGTACAGATGGAAAAGTAGAGTGTTGATCGTCGAGGAGCAAAAGGCCAAATAAAAGATAACCTGATTATGTTGGCTAACATGGGAAACATCAACAAGGACTCCACTAAATCTAAAAGTATGCAAACTTGATACCCGGCTTGCGGGTGCCTGATCTGTTCATGTATCAGTAGCAGTGCTACTGCAGTGATTACATTGTGCTGCTCGTGCAGATGCAGATCAATCTGACTACACGGCAAGGCATGAGCAATGCTGATGGATAGACATCTGCAGGTAGCAGCGTTTCTTATTTAGACATTACTAATCAATTTAATTCACTCGGGATCCTGCAGAATTCAATGGGTTGTAGAATAGAGAAGAGGTTCAATCCGATAATAGGTTACTTGCCTGCGGAACGATGGGCGACTTAGTCAAACGGTGTTGGGGAGGCGAACCATGACGCCATCAGTCTGTCGTAGCTACTCCACATGGTAGCCTTAACAATAATGTGGGCAATCTAATTTGATTCAAGTGGATGTCGAGTTGTCGACCCACCTCCGTCCAATCTAATTTCCAGTGTTAGCGACCAACCACCACATGTCATCCCGAGAGAAGGCAGTCTAAACTTAACCCAGATAGATTTTCATGCTAACATCACGCATAAGTTTAAACATACCTCAGTTGCTTGTCATGGCACTTCCAGTATGAGCACAAGAAAATTATTATAGCTAAGAGGGCGACTCTAGAGAGAAATAAAATAAGTTAACTACAAAAGGGACTTATACATGCACGACCAGGCTAGCACTAAATCGTGTAGGCGACGCCTTCCCAAAAACTGTTTTGAAATTTACTTATCTTATCCTTTGAGATCATATCTTCTGTTGTACCTCCCTCAGCAAGTAATTTTATTAGGTTGTTTTTTGTACAACATAATTGAGACAACCAATACTTTATATATGATGCAACTGTAAAGAAAAATAGGAAACCTCCAACCAAGAATAGAAACAAATACTACGGAGATCAGGATATTGCTAAATAGATGCAATTCATGTCCAGATAAACTGATTCGTATTACAACTTGTGGACCTGCATATGAAATAAACATCGTGATAATAAAGTATCTACGGTTTTTCTAACTCACTTCTTACTAGCAAGATTCAGAAACCCCTTACCACAGAATAAAATTTGTGTGTGACCTTGGCTGAATATTCCCCTCCATCGCAAACTCTGCAGCAAACCAGCAATCAATAAGTTACGATTAACGAACTAATTGGCAGTCAGAAAAGGAAATAAGTGTTTGCTGAACCAACTTCTGGGATGAGATACCACATTGTGAGGTAAGAAATTTTTTTAGAGACACAAGCTAATTTAATTTATTTATGCAACCACATAATAGAGAGAAGTTCTTTCTGTAACCTTTTTGCATAAGGATGCATACTTACTCTTTAAATGGTGGAACAAATCTTTCTCCGGTCCGCCATGGACATCGTGATCGAAGAAGTCATCACTGAAGCTGCTGCCCATCTCCCATACATTGTGATGCTGCTACAACTGCTTCTGGGTGCCGTGCTTGTGGCCATGGTTGCGACCTCCCATTCCCGTGGAGCCCTTCTCCACCGGGAAAAACGCTTCCTCTAAACTAAAGCATTGCACGGCAACCATTTTAGGTTTACTTATTTTTAGCTGTAAAGTGCTATTCATTGACCGCATTTCATTGACCGCATATGATACCTTTCATAGTTGCAACTTTGACGACAATTCTGATTTCTCCTTCAAGTCCAGCATAAAGATACAAGACCGTTAGAGATATGATGGAGATCATCTTATTTCCATACTTGTTACAATGAACATATTCAATAAAAGCCTAAATGAACATGAAAATCCATCGACTTATATGATAATCATAGACACACGGGCAACTAAAAAGTATAGCAATCCATAGATTCTGAAGTACTACCGATGTTTGATCGTCCAAACTCCTGCAAGACTTCCTCACTCAGTAGCTTTACCAACGTATCAAACACATACTTGATCTCCTAACATGAATGTCATGATAACACAAATATGAACTCAGAAAAGGAAAACCATGTCACATAAATTCCAATGGCTATGTACACATAGAAAGAGACTCAAAACAGATACAATTGGTAAAAACAGGGATTTGTTCAAAGAAGCCACTGAAACATGGCCGCATGGTGCTCGACATATTATAAATCTAGATCAACATCAATATTTTTTGGGTGGTCGTTCCTCTTTACTGAGCGATGAGGAACACTGGCCTGGCTTCTGGTGCGCATACAACACTAGTGGGAAAATCCTAATGTGCTCACGCTAACTAAATTGCTTTGTCCTGGCCCCTGGTGTGCATGCAACACTGCTTGGGGAATCCTACATATGACGGATAGATTTATACCCAAATCCTACTTTGGAGGTAAATTATTGATTAACTAGAAGAGTGAACCAGCACACCTGAACCTGGTGGAGGAGGAAGTTACATGGCTACTTCGTCTCGAACAACAACAAGGTTGTCCACTAGTCGTTCCTTCGAGGAGGAGGACATGGCTACCAGCGCCGGACCCAATGTCTGAAACCCTCCACTAGTCGTTCCTTCACGGAGGAGGACATGGCTACCAGCGCCAGATCCAACGCCTGAAACCCTAGCCATGGAAGGAGGGCCGCGGGTGGGCTTCGGTTGCATCGAGCGCGGGATCAAGCCGGATGGGAGGGCGTCATGGTGCGAGGGGGCCTCGGGCTGTGCTTTGCGGTGGTGGGATTTGTTGGACGTCACCTGAATCTTTCGCCGCTGGTGGCACAACGAGGAGCTTCTTGAAGAGGCAGTTGTGGGACGCGAGAGGTATGGGTGGGTGGGGGATGCGGCAGATCCGACAACCACTAGAGCTGCGAGGTGCGAGGAGGGGGCCGGCGGCGAGGCGGGTTGGAGGAGGGAGATGAGGCGGTCGGTGGTAGCAATTTCGGAGAGACGAGGGGAACCGGGGGCTGCTTCTTGCGCTTCTCTCTCCCCTTTTCTCATTTTTCTACCCTCTGTTCTGTTTTTTAATCTCTATCATGATAGGGCCATCAGGTGCAAATCTACAACGCATATGCCACATCGCTTATATGCGTATCTATTGTAAATTTTGCAACACTTTGTTAAAATGTTGTACAATTTATGTTGCTTAAGGGAGGGTATTCTTGTAGTGCAACTCCCACTGTTCCGTCTCATGACTTGTGCCGTCACTCTCATATTGTCATTGCATGATCGTAAGATAGCTAGCGAGATGTTTCAACGTCATACGCCATGCTAGATCGTTGCACATCCCGGTACACTGCCGGAGGCATTTCCTATAGAGTCATCATCATTTTGAGCTCTAAGTAAATAAAAGTGTGATGATCATCATTATTGGAGCATTGTCCCATGTGAGGAAATAAAAAAAAAAGAGGCCAAAGAGCCCAAAAAAAGAGAGGCCTAAGAGCCCAATTGAAAAAAACAGAGAAAAAGAGAGAAGGGACAATGCTACTATCTTTTTCCACACTTGTGCTCCATAATAGCACCATGCTCTCCATGATTGAGAGCTTCTTGCTTTGTCACTACCATATGCTAGTGGGAATCTTCATTATGTAACTTGGCTTGTATATTCCAATGATGGGCTTCCTCAAAATTGCCCTAGGTCTTCGTGAGCAAGCAAGTTGGATGCACACCCACTAGTTTTCCTTTTGAGCTTTCACATACTTATAGCTCTACTGCATCTCTTGTATGGAAATCCCTACTCATTCACATTGATATCTATTAATGGGCATCTCCATAGCCTTTCGATACGCCGAGTCAATGTGACCATCTCCTCCTTTTTGTCTCACAATCACCACCACACTCTATTCCACTTATAGTGCTATATCCATGACTCACGCTCATGTATTGTGTGATAGTTATAAAAAGTTTGAGAAAGTAAGAGTGCGAAAACAATTACTTGGCCAATACCGGGGTTGTGCATGATTTACATTAGTTGTGTGAGGATGATGGAGCATAGCCAGACTATATGATTTTGTAGGGATAACTTTCTTTGGCCTTGTTATTTTGAAAGTTCATGATTACTTTGCTAGTTTGCTTGAAGTATTATTGTTTTCATGTCAATAGCAAACTATTGTTTTGAATCTTACGGATCTGAACATTCATGTCATGTGAAAGAAGTTGCAAAGGACAACTATGCTAGGTAGCATTCCACATCAAAAATTCATTCTTTATCACTTCCCTACTCGAGGACGAGCAGGAGTTAAGCTTGGGGATGCTTGATACGTCTCCAACGTATTTGTAATTTTTGATGGTTTCATGCTATTATCTTGTCAGACTTTGGATATTTTGCATGCCTTTTATATATTTTTTGGGACTAACTTATTAACTCAGTGCCAAGTGCCAGTTCCTGTTTTTTCCATGTTTTCGACCCCTTTCAGAGGAGATTTTGAAACGGAGTCCAAACGGAATAAAATCCCCGAAAAGAATTTTTTCGTAACAGAAAAAGATCAGGAGACTTGAGAGCCAAGGCACGGGGGCCCAGGGGCCCCACAAGCCCTCACCCCGCGGCCAGGGGGAGGCCGCATCCCACAGGCTTGTGGGCCCCCTGGACGGCCTTTGCCCTAGGGGTTGCGCCTATATATTCCTAAAAATTCCAAATAAATCAGGAGATCATCAAAAGTACTTTTGCTCCGCCGCAAGCTTCTGACTCCGCAAGATCCCGTCTGGGGGCACGTTCTGGTGCCCTGCCGGAGGGGGGATTTGGACACGGAGGGCTTCTTCATCAACACCATGACCTCTCCGATGATGCGTGAGTAGTTCACCATAGACCTACGGGTCCATAGCTAGTAACTAGATGGCTTCTTCTCTCTCTTGGATCTTCAATACAAAGTTCTCCATGATCTTCATGGAGATATATCCGATGTAATCTTCTTTTGCAGTGTGTTTGTCGAGATCCGATGAATTGTGGATTTATGATCAGATTATCTATGAATCTTATTTGAGTTTCTTCTGATCTCTCTTATACATGATTTCATATCCTTGTAATTCTCTTCGAGTTGTGGGTTTTGTTTGGCCAACTAGATCTATGATTCTTGCAATGGGAGAAGTGCTTGGTTTTGGGTTCATACCGTGCGGTGACCTCACCAAGTGACAGAAGGGGTAGCGAGGCATGCATCATGTTGTTGCCATCAAGGGTAAAAGGATGGGGTTTTCATCATTGGTTTGAGATTGTCCCTCTACATCATGTCATCTTGCTTAAGGCGTCACTCTGTTCGTCATGAACTCAATACACTAGATGCATGCTGGACAGCGGTCGATGTGTGGAGTAATAGTAGTAGATGCAGAAACTATCGGTCTACTTGTCTCGAACGTGATGCCTATATGTATGATCATTGCCTTAGATATCGTCATGACTTTGCGCGGTTCTATCAATTGCTCGACAGTAATTGTTCACCCACCGTGATATTTGCTATTTTGAGAGAAGCCTCTAGTGAAAACTATGGCCCCCAGTGTCTACTCCACACCATATTTTTAGCCTTACACTTTTTACTTCGTTGCACTTTCTGCCTTCAGATCTCACTTTGCAAACAATCTTGAAGGGATTGACAACCCCTTTGAAGCGTTGGGTGCAAGCTTGTTTGTGTTTGCGCACGTACTATGGACTTTACGAGACCCTCCTTCTGGATCGATACCTTGGTTCTCAAACTAAGGGAAATACTTACTGCTCCTGTGCTACATCACCCTTTCCTCTTCAAGGGAAAAACAAACGCAAGCTCAGTCTCCGTCAACATGTCAATTTCTGGCGCTGTTGTCTGTTGCCGTAGCACGGATCATTAGAGACAAGACCCCGGACATTGTGATAGTCGACCCCTTCTACATGCGTGCCAAGCTCTTGGACGGCGCTGGGGACTGGCAAGTTGCGAGTTCATACCTCAAAGGTGTCATTCTGGCGAACACAGATAAGGATAACTTCCTCATGCCTTACTTTTCTGAGTAAGTCATCCCCTCATCGCCCCGTAACATATGATTTCTTAGATTTCGATCGTTCTTTTTTTCTAACATTCCGTGTTTTGTGCAGTGACACACATTGCACACTCATCCTCTTAAGCCCAAAATATTTCATGGCCACGTATTTCGACTCGGTCCATTAGTCGAAGAAAGACTACACAAATATCAAGAAAGTTCTTGATGATGTCCTCCCCGGCTACGCCAAATCTAGAGGCACCTTCAGGAGGCCAATTCTTAGGTATGGCAAGCACGTGTTCACCCACGTAACGATGTTCCCCTGCGTCAAGCAGCCGCGTGGTAGTCAGAAGGATGCCTACTATGCCCTCCATCACATGTGGGCGATCGTACGGGACCAGCATCACCGTATGCTACCAAATGAGCTCAAAGATTGGGCCGCACGCTTGTCGGCAATCCAGGACGAGGACATCAGACAAGAATTCTTTCGCATCCAGTCGGAGTTGGCGGAAATCATCTATCAAGATGTCCTTGCTAGATCGGGGCAGTTCTACCTAAACTGTCCACCGTCCAACAATGATATTGACACAACGCTACAAATGCAGGCTGACAACGACCGCACATTCATGACCATCACAAAAGACGGTGGCTTCATCCACGCTCCGGTCCCTGAGTCGAGTCGAAAGTACTGATGCTATGTTGTAATTAAACTTTAATAAACTTGTATGCCTCTTTAGTTTGGACAGTCGTTAAACTTATATGTGTAGTCGATACTATTTATTAGTAGGACCATGAATCGTGCTATTAATGTGTTGTTTTTGTTTGTCTAGTGCATAGAGATGCAGTCGTATGTCGTGTACAAGGGTGAGGTTCCCCGGAGTCTACGACGACTGGGAGGAGTGTCGGAGACAGGTTCACCGTTTCAGCGGTAACAGTTACAAAGGGTACACCACTAGAGCGGAGGCGGAAGCTAGATACGCGCGCTATCTAGCAGGAGAGAGGAGGGAGCGGAGGAGGAACCGGATGATGATCAGTTTCATCACGATGATGCTCATCGTGACCGCAACCCTCTTCTATGTGATGGTAGTTTAGATATCGACTTGTAATTCGAAGACAAACTCGCTACTCGCAAGACTTGTAATGTTCTAACTTTGTTCGGTATTTTGAATTCGAAGACTAATATGATGAATTGTATCCGGAGACTAATCTTCTATTGTATTCGATAAATCTGTTGTTTATATATATGTTGTGCTATTTATATTCTGTGCTATTATGTACTATATTTTAACCTGTATAAATATCAGAAAAGAAAAAAAATCCTAATATTCATAGTAATGATGTGCGTCATTATTATCACGCCACTATCAGGGGTGCGCCACTAATAGGTATTTTTCTAGTATTGTCGGTTAGAAAACCGATACTAAAGGCCCTTTAAAACTGGGACTAAAGTCTCGTTTTGCACTAATGTGTGGAGCAACATTTTTCCATGCCGGCCGTACTGTACTTAGGTGTTTCCGTCCGACGGTCCGAGGCAACAAGCAAGCAAAACCAGCTGCGCAGCCGGCGTGCCGGGATCGACCGACCGACGTGCACCTCGCGCCTCCGCTCCAGGTGCGGTGCTCGCGGGAAAGAGAGGGACGCGGGAATCGGTGGGCGCGCGCGGTGCCGTCTGACCTACCTGACTCGACCCGCACTACCAGGTCAGGTCAGGATTCCCCGCAGGAATCATCATTGCCATCTTTCCCAACGTTCCGGTGAAGCGATTCTTCCGGGGTGGCTCCGTCCGTTGGTCCAACAGCCGGGCCACCTGACCGGCCTCCCTCCCTCCCCTGGTGCCCATCGGAAGGTTGGAAACACTTAAAAATTGTTGGAAAAGGGCTAAAGGCAGGTTCGAAACGCTTAAAAATTGTTGGAAACATTTAAAATGGTTGGAAAAGGGCTCCCTTTCGTTTTCCCCACCTAATTACTGGTAAAAGAAAACATCGCAAAGCAATGCCTTTGTGTCATTCTTCAGCACGCATCAGTAGTACTATAGCCCATTAGAGCATGTTTAGTAAAGCCCTTAAACCTTTAAAAAGCATAAATAATCGTTTTTACAGGTTAGGCGAAAAAAACCCGCATAGACTAGAACCCTTAAACCCTTAAATCCTTAATTTTTTTTAAGAATCAGACTTGCAAACCCTTTCCGAGCCTGTAGAAGTGAGGATTGGGGGGGGGGGGTGGGGGGGGGGGCAAAATCTACCCCAACCCTCACTTCGATCCGGCCACGCGTGGGAGGGAAATATCCCGCCCCAACCTCCTCACGCGCCTCCTCCCGCGCCTCCCCCGAGCCGCCGCCGGCCCGAGCTCCTCCACCGCCGCCCCGCCCCCGAGCTCCTCCACCGCCTCCGGCCGCATCTCGGGCCCGAGCTCCTCCACCGCTGCCGGCCCGAGCTCCTCCACCATCGTCCCGAGCTCCTCCACCACCCCGGCCCCGAGCTCCTTGCCCCCGAGCTCCGGCACCGCCGCCCCTAAGCTCCTCCACCGCCCCGAGCTCCGTCCACACCTCCGCCCTCCTCCACCGCGGGTTGTCGAAGGTGAGCTCCCCTGCTCCGGATCCCTCTGTCTCCTCCACCGCCGTCCTCCTCCACAGCGAGCTTCGGACGGCCCTGTTTCCTGTATTTCTTTTTTACAGAGCAACACTATATTTTTTTTACAGAACAACACTAGATGGATGCGTTGTCCGATGATTCCGGTTGGTCGTCATCGGACGATTCAGACATTGAGGACTTGCTTCAAGACGATGACGTCGAGATGATGGGCCTCCTCCTCGACGTGAAATAATTTGAAGACCACGTGAAGCTGATGGATCAGAGGAGAGGGTTGAAGATGGGGCGAGTCACCATCTACCGGAACCGATGTCTCGGACACGAACATTTGATGCGAGACTACTTCGCGGAGGTACCGACATACCCACCTCGCCTCTTTCGGAGAAGGTACCGAATGCGCCATAGTTTTGTTTGTGAAAATTGTCACCGATTGTGAGGCCGCCTCAGATTACTTCAAGCATCGTAGATCCGCCGCCAGTATCATGGGGTTTAGTGCATACCAAAAGATATCGGCTGCAATGCGGGTGCTAGCCTATGGCATACCCGCGGACTATACGGACGAGTATCTTCGCATTGGACAAGATACAACCACGACGTCCGTTCGTAGGTTTGCAAAATTGATCATCCGGTTGTATGATGATGAGTATCTTCGGGCACCCAACGAGGAAGATACAAAGAGATTGATGGAGATGAATGAAAAAAGGGGATGGCCGGGGATGCTAGATAGTCTTGATTGCATGCATTGTACATGGAAAAATTATCCAAAGGATGAGAGACGGTTAAAACTGCCCTGTTTCTATGACAATGTTGGTACTCGTGTGCAACCGGAAAGAAACCCTTGTCGCGTACAAGTTTTTCTTGAAGCACATCGTCAGATTGAGGATGCAAACACTCATGGTCAGCTCCGGGATGATCTAGTAGAGCACCAGTGTCAGTTGGCTGGACGGCGCCAAGGCCCATGATCTACCTTTGTTTACTTTTCTATGTCCTATTTGATTTGAATAATTATTATAATTTGCTTCAAAACATTGTTGTAATAAATTGAATGATTATTATTTGTTTGAAAGTACTATTTGGTATTATTGAGATGATGAAAATTGTGATATGTCAAGTGACAGTTTTAAAGGTTGGGGTTGGGGCAAAGACTAGAACCCATCCAATCCTCATAACGGAATATTCTGTTGTAAGGGTTGGGTTTGATGGTTCTAGTCTTTACCTTTGTTTTTCAACCCTTAAAAGTGTCAAAAATGATCAATTCTTAACCCTTAAAACTGATTTTAGATTTAAGGGTTTGAGGGTCAATAATCTTACACCTACGTAATCTTACTTAACCTTCATAATTTAAATCTCCACCGTCCCCTGATTTCCGTAGGATGAGGTCTGGACTGTTTTTTCATCCAACCTAATCATATCAAATCATTTATCACGTAACTTTACCTAGAATCTCTAGGTAGGTATAGCAAAGCCCTTTGAGGGCACTATTAGACATGTTCTTACTACGAGCTTTACGTACACCACAGCCAGCTTTAAGTAGGGCTCGGCTCGAATCTGTGTGCTACCAACCGCCCGCACGCAGTACCACACAGCACACTGATGAAGCGTGCAAGCATAAGCGCCAGCAGTCAGTACACCACAGTACGTACGATACAGTACAGTACAGCACAACGCAGCCCGTTGGGTGCACGTAACAAATCACACGGGCCACGCCACGCCACCTCCCGTTAAAAGGGCCGCCCCCCTGCCGACGCCGACGCGCCCACAAACTCGTCCCATTTTCTCCCCGTCCCCCGCCCCCAGTGCTCCGCGCATCGACGCATCGCCGCCTCCTCCCTACCCGAGAAGCCGGACAGAGTCCACTCCCTCCTTCTCCTCTACACAACCAGCATCACAACCGCCTCCTCCTTCCTCGTCCGCGCCGCCCGCCGAAACCGGGAGAAGCTAATCCGACGAGCATGGCGCCCCTGAGGCTCCTCCGGTCCGCCGTCGGGCGGCTCAGGACGGCGGCGCCCGCAGGCCGCGCAGCTTTCTCCAGCGCCGCCGCGACCACGGAGGGCAACGCCAAGGCGACCGTCCGCGAGGGGGTGATCGCCGCCGCCGCCGCGGCCGTCGCCGGGTCCGGGCTGGGGCTCTGGCTCATGCCGCCGGCGCTCGCGGACTCCGGCGAGGTGGCCCGCGCCGCCGCGCCCGGCCAGATCGCCGCGGCCGGGCAGATCTCGGCGGCCGCCGGCGCAGTCGGGGAGCGGCACGAGAAGCGGAGGAGGTTCCTGCTCGCAGGTGAGCCGTCCCGTCCCCTCAATTTTGGCCCCGGTGTACGGTGCAGGACGGTCGATTCGCGCGGCTGGTTTCGCCGCCGCTGCCGTTGCCCCGTGATGCTTGCTTTCCTTGCCCGCTGGGCTTTGGAAACGCCGCGCGCTTTTGCATGATTTCCTCCCCCCAACAGCACTGCTTTTCTTTTTTAGCGGCTGCTGCTACCTTTTCCCAATCGTTTGTTCGCACGCCAGAATTTTCTTCTTCTAGCAAGGAACGTTACTACTCCAGATAAGTACGGTGCTTGCCTTGCTGTACTGATCTACCTCCAGATAAGCGATAAGCCGACAGGCCGCAATATTCCAAAATTGTTTGACGCGGCGCTGTGTACTCCGTAGTAAAGAGTAGTAGTAAGAAGCATACGATCATAGTCTTAAGTTATTACCCATAATGGGTAGTAACATAGTAACATAGGGGGTAATATTACGTCTTTTATTTATTAGCTTATAAACTTATTTTGTCTTGGTATGCGTTATGTTACTCATAATAGTACTCAATTTCTATGCTACTCAATTTCTCATCATGTTTATTTGCTTAAGTGGCATCTATATTACTCTCACTGTGGATAGTCAGATCAAACATCACGTACGCATGAAGTATCTGATAACTATGTGCATTTATCGCAGTTGTATTCTAAGTTTTGAAGACTTAAACCTATGATGACCTGATCAAAACCCCTTTCCTCTGCCCTCACTGCAGACTCATATCGTCGAAGGGTGTTCTTCAATTACGAGAAAAGGATACGGCTTCGCAGCCCCCCTGAAAAGGTGAAACATCATTGTCTGCATTGTAGGCGGTTGCGTGTAATTTGATTTTGGTGTATCCTACCTTTTCTAACTTTTGGTGCTATTCTGCGTAGATTTTTGAGTATTTTGCTTCTGTGCGAAAACCGAATGGGGAAATGTTCATGTTGCCTGCTGACTTGATGAGAGCGGTGGTTCCTGTTTTCCCTCCATCGGAGTCGAACGTAGTGCGGGAAGGGAGGCTAAGGGGGGAACCCAGCCCTGGAGAGTTGCATTGTGCTCCATCCAAATTCTTCGTCCTGTTTGACACAAACACCGATGGTCTCATCTCGTTTGCCGAGTAAGTGAATTGTCCCTGTTTGACACAAACACCATGTTATAGGATTTCACTCAGCTTGCTTGAGGATGATTTGTGCTTTTGGTGGCTATGGCAGGTACATCTTTTTTGTTACATTACTCAGCATTCCTGAGTCAAGCTTCAGTGCGGCCTTCAAAATGTTTGACGTCGACCTCAGTGGGTGAGTTCTATACTTCTATTTCTACTCCAGCATACTTTGTCTTATGAACACGGTCCTGCTGTACAATGGTATGTATTCTGCATGTAGCTGTTTGTTGATTAGCAAACCTGTTACAGTTCTGTTTGCATGTAAATCAAATGATAAAACACAAATTCTTGGTAGGAGAAGAAAATAATTAGTAGGCCGTGTTTATGTACCAAGTTTAGTGGTTTCAATCCAGTTTTCTTTGTTTATCGTGTAGACGTGTTTTGTTTACTGAAGCTGCTGAAGGTATGTTATCCCCTTTTGTTCTCTTTGATTTATGCATAAACAAGATACATTTGAATAATGTCTTGTTTGTGCTGCATTGTTGTTTACCTGTGATCATTCGCGTGCAGTTAATTTCTCTTGTCGCCCAGAAAAAAAGACCTGCTCTTTATGAGCATGTTCAATCATCTGGCTTGTTAGTTGATGGTAAAAGAAGGGTAATGAACAAATTTTGGCAATCCTTCTTCTCGGTTGTTTTGTGGTTCTTATTTGCTATTGCTTCTCGTTTCCAGGGAGATAGACAAAGAAGAGTTCAAGAAAGTAATGGCATTGATGCGGTCCTATAACAGACAAGGAGCTGCCCACAGGGATGGCTTACGTACAGGATTTAAAGTTGGCCAGTCTGTGGAAAATGGTGGGGTCGTTGAGTATTTCTTTGGTAGTGATGGGAATGAACCTCTACACTTTGATAAGTTCACAAGTTTTTTGAAGGAATTGCATGAAGAGGTATTTTGCTTCTTCCATATTCCTTTTGTGGACTTCCTTGTCTTCCTATAATATATGTTTTAAACTTGGGTTTTTTCATTTAAGGTGTGCATTGTTGATCTAAATTTGCATACGATATTGCAATTACTCAGTGTTTTCCATTTGTTCACCTCCCAAACCCCCTCTAGTTTTCTCAGTCCCCTTGATTCATTTCTCTGCAGATTATTCGTCTGGAATTCAGTCATTATGATGTCAATTCGACAAACACTATCCCAGCAAAGGATTTTGCACTGTCCATGGTGGCTTCTGCTGACATGAATCACATTAGCAAGCTACTTGATAGAGCTGATACATTGGGCAATGACCCTTATCTCAAGCACTTACGCATTACGTTTGAGGTTTGACTTGCTGTCATGTTTGGTCTTTTCTGCGTAATTATTTTTCATGTGGTTCTTATAGATGTATTTTCTTGGGCTTTAGGAGTTTAAGGCATTTGCGGATTTACGTCGAAGATTGGAATCATTGACGATGGCTATATTTGCTTATGGTCAAGTAAATGGGCAATTGACAAAGCAGGATCTGAAGCGTGCAGCACAGCATGTAAAATTTTGTACCAAACTTGTTACTTAAGCGTTTAGATTATTACCTGACTTCTAGGCGTCTTCAGTCTGTTCAATCATTTACCCCACAACATATTTTTTGACTGATTTCATGCCTTTTCCGGTTCATTATAGGTCTGTGGTGTTGAATTAACTGACAGAGTGGTGGACATCATTTTCCATGTGTTTGACACGAACAATGATGGGCACCTGAGCTCAGGGGAGTTTCTGAGAGCACTTCAAAGACGAGAAGCCGATATTCATCAGCCAGCGACGCGAGGAGGTCCCATGGGCTGGCTGAACCCTAAAAACCGTTCTTCGCTTCTGCAGATGCTGGGCTAGTAGAGTTTTTTATCGTTGCAAGATTTTTCTTCTTAAGCCTTGGGTCAGGTACCATTTGAATGGTATTTCAGCCAAGTCTAGGTCACATAAGAATGATAAGATTAGTTCATCCAGTCTTGTTATAGTATCCCGTTCTGTTGTTACTGCTCAGGACTGGGAGTGAATTTTGCTGTAAATATCGTGTAGGTATAGCGGTTGATCCGGTTGTACATAGTGTCTTTGGTGTGCTCTCTCAGAGTCTCAGTACATGGGTGAGGGTGATGTATTTTATCTGGTAATAGGATATAGGTGTTAAGTTTCAAACCTTGTCCATCTTATCTGTTCCATTTTTATGTATTTATAGACAGCATTTCATAATATGACAGCTGCAGCTTTGTCGATATTTATTTCTAAAAGATAAGATTGTAATCGCTATTGATGCCTAAGTCTAAGGCAGTTAGTCCAAGGGCAAGATAAGTAAAATGCAGAGACGTTCCTAAAATGGGATTCAAAGATGATTGTTTGTGTGCCCATGAACAATATGATTGTGGATGATGAGATGATGGAGTTCATCACAGTCTGAAATTTGAGCAGATGGATGATATCTAACTTCCAGAGCAGAATCCAGTGATGTTTGAAGAAATGCATCAACATAATTTGTTATCGAGCAACTTGTGAGCAATTTCAAAATGATTTGGTTGAGCAACTTGTGAGCAATTTCAAAATGATTGGGTTGAGCATTTGTGGGCGGTTCGAGTGAAGAACTAAAACAACACTTCCGAATAAGTTTTTTCAAGGTTCGAGTGAAGAACTAAAACAACACTTCCGAATAAGTTTTTTCAAGGATACGTCAATGAACGTATCGAGCCCATAGATAGAAGGTGACGGCATAGAGTTAACAACAATTACATCCACGACATAGAATGCCCAAGAGCCGCATGCCAACTACTCCCCATTATCCAGCCGTTCTATCCTTACCGGAAGCGATCTCTCTACCCTCAATAGCCTCGCATTCCTCCAAGCTTGTCCCTCCATATCTATCCTCCTGAGCATGTTGGTGGCCGACGGCGAAGCGTTATTGAAGACGATGTCATTCATGTGCTTCCACAACATCCATGCCACGAGAGTTATAACCGTTCACACTTCCTTCCTTAGCTTTCTTTTAGGATTTAGCGACGTCCACCAGTCCACTAGCTTAGAGCCTACTTGCGGCATCCATTCCGGCTGGGCCCAGTTATCTGTGATTGCCGCCCATACCTCCATGGCGAGGACGCAACCAAGCGTTATATGATTGATGGTTTCCTGCTCTTGGTCGCAGATCAGGCACGTGGACGGATGAGGCAGCAGCCGCCTCTGGAGTCTATCAGCCGTCCAACAGTGATTCCTTACCACGAGCCATCCAAAGAACTTGGCAAATCCCGGCGCACGCGATCTCCAAATTTGGTCTGCTGAGGCGGCCTTGACCTTTCCAGCGAAGAAGGCCAAGTAGGCTGATTTTGGCGGAGAAGTTGCTATTACTCTCCCACAGCCATGCGATATTGTCTTTCGAGCCTGCCATGAGCTCAACATGGCCAGTTATATCCATCGGGAGAAGGAACTCATGGAGCGTTGGTGCTGCCATATTTGGAGAGACGTCTCGCCACCATCCGGCATTCAGGCCTTGTTGCACTGTGGTTTTGTGGCAGCCTTCTTAACGGCTTTGAACAGGTTCGGCAACATATCTTGGATTCTTCCTTGTTCCAACCACCAATCCAACCAAAACAGGGCGTCTGCCCCGTCCCCAAGAGTGCACTTCGTCGCAACCTCGTAGATTGCCAAGGAGTCGGGGGCCACCTCCAAATTGAACTCTCCCCAGTGCCTAGAGGGATCAGTCCTCGCCAGCCATGGCCATCTCGCCCCTGAGTGCTAGATTAAGGAAGTGAAGATTGGGTACCCCTAGGCCACCGTATTCTTTCGGCGCACAGACCTGCTTCCATCCCACGAGGCAGTGCCCTTCATGCACGTCTCAGCGTCCCTTCCATAGAAACCCACGACAGATCTTGTTGGCAGCATCTAGCACTTTGACAGGAATGTCCAGCTCCGGTCTTTGAGCACGATAGAGAAGTCAAGCTTTCCATGCAGGCAAACGATTTACCATCTTGTCGATCACGAATTGTAACTGAGATGTTGTGACCTTCCTAAGGCTGAGCGGAAGATCCAAGTATTTGCATGGCAAGCCGTGCACTTGGCATCCCATCTCCAAGGCGTCCAAATAACTTGAAAAACTTCATATTTGGATTGTAATCTTTATAAATGGATTACTCTTGCATTGGAATATTTGCAAGACATTATTATGAACGAAGATGAAATTTATCTTTAATTATTTTGAGTGCTTCAGATATAGAAAAAAGGAACAGAGGCGAACGTTTCGTGCATTGGGTTGGATGGTCATCCTCCTATCCGCTGTGAGTGGACATGTCCAGACGTGTCTTTGGATGTTTGAATGGACGCATATAGTTGCCCTTACACCATAGAGCCTAGCAAGTGCACTGAAGAAAAATAAACACTCCCTAACAAATCTTTGGTAAAAATGTCCATTCCAAAGATGTAGGAGAATTTCTTTAGCAATAGACAACATTCCGAGATAAGAAGTTTTGATATTAATTTCAATTAATAATTCATTTGATGCGGAATAATATTGAATCATGTGATACTAACGAGGAATCATTGTCATTACTAATGAAACTGGAATGTATTGTGTGGACAAAATTATTGACGTGAAGAGAAATGTCAGAAAATATCTGATATGTTGAGCTAATGTAAAAAATATTTTTAATTAAGTTTGGACTTGGAATAATTAGCAGGTTTGTTGGAGAAATATTTGTAATTTTTTTGAAGAAAATGTTTCTAAAATTATGTAGAATAAAAATATATTGTAATATAGGGATATGAATCGAACCACGGACTTGGAGAATAATGATTTGCACAAGTGTCTTTGATGTAGAACTCAGATGGTATTTGTTGAGAATTTTCTTGACGTGGTGAGGAAAGATTGTAAAATGCTTGAGGAACGAAATAAAGCATAGTTCAAGAAAGGGGTGAATAAAAGCCGTAATGAAGTTGTGGAGAATAAAAGAATATGAAGGGATAATTCCATGATGTTATGGATGTGTGTAATACATTATGAGACTTGTACGAGCAAGGATGGTAAATGTGAAAAAATGACTGATTTTAAAAACAGTAAAATATTTGGTTCTTGTAGTTAGAATCATGCCTTTTGCGGAGATTGTCATATTAGCCGATGTTGGACGAACTGCATGTTGTCATGACATATTGGTAAGTAACTTCAAAACCCATATTTTTGCATTGGAAAGGCAAGAGAATTGAAGTGTAAATGTATCCGACAAGCTATTGTATCACACTATAATTAGGACTTTAGGAGGGCATGTAGAATTTATGTGAAAATAAGAATACTTTTAGGTTCGGCAAAAAAGTTAGTAAAGCAAATTTGATTTTTTAGACAACAAAACTTCAGATGAACATTTCCTGTAAAAAACCCCACAGATTCCTGGACTTTGGGGATGAACATTTCGTGTGCTTTTACCATAGATTTGTATTACATTCCTTACACCGCCTTCATTTTAATATATTTCATCATAAAAATTTACACACATATGCATCGTGCCTTCATAAATATCTGTATTTTCAGAAGATGAAACATAAAAATATGATTTTTGATTTTTTTTTTAAAGATAGCTTTCGTGGGGCTCATTTTCGATCTTAATGTACTTCTTTCGTTTCTAAATATAAGTTTAAAAAAAATCATATAAAATTTACATACTAATGTACTCTCTCCAATTCTTTTTAGTGTGCGTATAACTCACATCACACATACATGCCCCTGAAAATTAATTTCGGACAAAATTGCCCATGTGCTGGATGAATTGCAACGACCTGGAAAGTCGCAAAGCGGTTAATGACGCGAGGCAGTTAATTGGCCGGTCCGCCTCGTTTTCCTTGCATATTTCTCTGCATGGCTGTCATTGGCCCATCCTCCTTTATGTGCGCTGCATGTGTGATCAGAATTAATGCACAAGAGTAGGCAGCCTGTGTTGAAAAGTAGAGATAGATTCGAAAGAAATGGCTACAAATCTGTATCCCGCATGGTATTACATAAAAAATGAGAAAAACTTACACGCAAACTAAAGAGGAACGGAGGAAGTACTTTAAAACGAAGATTAATTCAATTTTACTTCGTACTCCCGGTTTATAGAATTCAAATCTAAAATCTTATCAATCAAGATGAATTGTAAGTGAATGATTCTATGAATTAAATATGACGTGAGACTCAAAGCACTTTAACCCACTTACACTTAAAAAGGGATGTATGTACTAGTATGAATGAAATCTACTACTCCCTCCGTCACGGTTTAAAAGACACAGTTAAACTTGTGTGCGTTTTCAAAATAGACAAGGTTTAAGACGTGAAAACAATTACTTTTATTAATTAGTACTAGTGCTCCCTCCGGTCTTTTTTAGTCTGCATATTAGCTTTGTCCGAAGTCAAAGTATCTGTACTTTGATCAAATTTATAGAAACATGAATGAACATTCATAATGCCAAATTAATATTGTTAGATTCATTACGAAAGGTAGTTTCATGATATGTATATTTGATATTGTAAATGTTGATATTTTTAAATATATATTTGGTCAAACTTTATAAAGTTTGACTTGACCTAAATCTAATATGCGGAGTAAAAAGGACCGGAGGGAGTACTAATAACGCACGCGCCCTCCCAATTTGCTGCTCACGCGTTAGTACTAGTATTTTCTCAGTTGATTAGGCGCATTAGCATCTACACCTGCTACATCTCACAACCAATCGACGACTACCTTGGTCCGAGAGATTTTCAAGCGTGCCTTCTAAACCGTGATGGAGGGAATATAAAAAGCCATATCTATACCTAATAATAAAGAGGCTATTGCTTCCGTCGGAAAATCCACCGCGGCATTTTTATAAAAAAGCCCCTGTAATTTTTGTTATTCAACCCGCGCTTCATCATTTATCTGTAACGTAAAAGGAAAAAATGATTCGCTGCAAAAATTATACCCGTACGCATCGCCTCCTCCCATCGACTCTGGGCCACGCTGGCCTATGCCCAGGCCGCCACACCACTCGCCGCCACGGCCGACCTCAACCGCCACCGCTGCCGATCTCAACCCACCCTCCTCCGCAGCCGTACCTCTCCCCGCTCACTGCCCCTGTTGCGGCGCTCGAGCTCATCGCGTCGACCCTGGTCCACCCTGGCGTGTGCCCAGGCCGCTGCCACACCACTCGTCGTCGCGGCCGACCTCAACCACCACTGTTGTCGATCTCAACCCACCCGCCTCCGCGACCGTACCTCTGCCTGCTTGCTGCCCCCGTTTTGGCGCTCGAGCACAACTTCTGGATCAAATCAACGCGACAGCTACAGTGACTGGGGATGATGCGTATGCTCGATGCAGAACGGCGGCGGCGTGGCGGAGCGAAGTACTTGCAGGTGGAGGCGGGCCTCCATGGCTCACACGGGGAACTCCGAGGTTATGAAGCGGCAACAACGACTCCTTATGGCCAGATAGAGGCGCCTAACCCTTGCTCCCCTCATCGTATCCCTTCTCCGGCAGGAACTCATCATTTGGTGAGATCCCCTCCCCATGCCTCCAACCGCGTGCCAAGCACCGGCAAGAATTTTTGTTTTGTGGGGATTTGTTTGCTGATGAATGAATGTATTGAATGTAAGATTGTATTGTTGTGAAGACAGAGAATAGAACATCACCTTCGGTTTATCATCTGATCCCACATTCTCTACCCCATGAGTGAAATAAGATAACAGTACATTGATCAATTCACGTAGCCTCTTTGTTTTGCTTTGTTTGTCCCGCTCAATTTCTCATCATGATGGAATTAACAATGGATGGATTGATTTCTCAACAAAATAGGATAGAACTGACTACATTAGTTAGTTAGCTTATTATTTTAATAAATTAAAATGATTATAACAAAATTAAAAACGTGTGATATTTTTTTCTCCCGTTGCAACGCACGAGCCCTTTTGCTAGTGTTTAAAAACGAAGGAAGCATATAATAAATCATGTAAGCGTACAAGTACAGATCCAAACAGGCAAATGCGTGCGCACAAGTTCTCCCCGTGCTTGCGGTGCTGAATTTTAACAAGCGCGAGTCGCCATTGATAAGTAATGCATTAAAGCTTAATCTGTCCATGTGGATATGCGAATAGACACATCGTCGGCGAGCTGCTGCTCGGCCTTATCGAAAAAAATGTTACTCTTCCTTCCCTGTGGAGTATACAGTGTGAATAGTGATGAGTTGCATGCGTGGAGGCGTGGAGCGTGAGGCTTGTCACGCCAGCCAGCTGGGGGAGGGAGGTGGAGGCCGACCGACCGACAGAGAAATAAACGCGGACGTGTTTGTTGTGTGTGAAGACGCGATGATGTTGTTGCAGTAAATATCGAGAGTTGAGACTTAAGACCGTGGCCGGCTGATACTCGTCAGTCGTCACACAGCGCATGAGAGAGACTCGCCAAATTTGCTGCAGATCTCTCGTCGGCTCAGCAACCAGCAACCGGCGTTAGCTGGCCCTCTTCCTTCCCTCCCGCATGGCGACTGAAGCCGTAGGCACGCCCCGCTCCCTCCCTCCTCTAATTTCTGTACCGCACATGCCGAGGGGGAGCCGCTGGGCGGCGCCTGGCGACGACGGAAGGCTGACGCCGATCTGGATTTGGGTGCGCTAGGTGGTCGGGGCGCAGTTCCTCCATCGACATCGTTGCCGGTGCTTGGTTGCTGCTGTCCCGTGGGGTGGGGGGATGCGAGCGGGCGGGGGGCGTCGGGGAGGCCGTGGGGGAAGGAGAGGGGGCGTGGGCATGGCGCCAAATCCGGAGAGGGGATCTTTAGGAGTGACTCCAAATGAGCATTTGGAGATTCGGTTCTATTCCCTACTTGGTTACTTGCTCTTAACTATCTTGAAAATGATCACACATGCCTTCACGCTCTCGGTGTTCTGTTCTTCCCATGCTACCTTTTTTCTGAATAATCATTAGCTTAAGTTCATATCCATGATGAATAAGCATGAACATCTTTATCTTCAGGCACCATGTCCATGTTCCCAGGGATGGACCTTACCAAAATGGACCCTCCAACACTTACCCTCCTTGGAGCAGCCTGTTGTGTAATGTTATCGATGCATTTCACAGTGCAGTTGGTATCACAACATCTTTTCTATTGGAAAAATCCCAAAGAGCAGAAGGCTATACTCATCATTGTGCTAATGGCTCCACTCTATGCTATAACTTCCTTTGTTGGCCTTCTGGATATTAAGGGAAGCAAAACGTTTTTTACATGCTTGGAGTCTGTTAAAGGATGCTATGAGGCACTGGTGAGTCCTCTCTGGTCAATGATGACATTTTTCACCTGAAGTTTTCGATTTCGTTCACTTTTCCTTATATTATTTCCTTTCAATTGTGCAGGTTATTGCTAAGTTTCTGGCATTGATGTACAGCTACTTGAATATATCTATTAGCAAAAACATTGTACCTGATGAAATCAAAGGGAGGGCTCTTCATCATTCTTTCCCTGTCTCTCTTTTCCTGGTATCTTCTTACACCCTCGCATACTCTTATAGGAAGTTCGATGAATGTTGCTGTAATCTACTATTGAACTTTGGTATTGCAACCTGCACTATAGTAAGGGGGCATACCCATACAGCCATACTGAATCTTTACATATTTGAAGGATGCTGCATTGTTCAGTAGTACTAAAATGATTCGCGGTCTTAACAAAAAGGCTTATATACTCCATTAATAAAGTACCTATTCATATAGTAATATCTGGTTAATTGGAGCATGTACATATGAGTAGTCATTGTTCAGTAATATTAAAATGATTTGCGGTCTTAACAAAAAGGTTTATATACTCCATTAATAAAGTACTTATTCAGATAGTAATATCTGCTTGCCAAAACGTTTTATATTTTGGAATGGAGGTAGCATACGAGTAGTCATGCTTGAGTTATGATTTTAACTTCGATTCTCCATGGCTTGTCCGCTATGTTTGCCTATATGCGTTTAAATGTTGTCCTGCATGTATAGTCTGGAAGCTATTAGCAGTACTGTTAGTTAAGGCTTTTCACCCTGTTCATAGTTTTACTTTGTGTGTACTGAAAGTAACCAAACGCTTCTGGCTCTGTGCTTTGGCAGCCCCGCAATGTTCGGTTGGAGCACAAGACACTAAAGCTTCTGAAGTACTGGACCTGGCAATTTGTTGTTGTTAGGCCTGTATGCTCCATTCTGATTATCGCACTTCAGCTTATTGGGCTGTACCCCAGCTGGGTCAGTTGGACGTTCACAATTATACTGAACTTGTCAGTCTCCATGGCACTGTATGCCTTGGTCATTTTCTATCACTTGTTTGCCAAGGAGTTGGCACCTCACAAGCCTCTTGCGAAGTTCTTGTGCATCAAAGGGATTGTCTTCTTCTCTTTCTGGCAGGTAAATCACTTGCTCTCCTGGCTGGAAGGGTTCGAATATTCTTATAAATATCTTTGGGGATAGTTTTTTTGTGTGTCTGAATGCTATTGATGTAATTGTACGCCAGTTTGTCTTCATGGTTGCATCTGAACATTTGTTGAGGTGGCGATATTGGTTTAGTAATGTTGATAGTTAAGAACTTCTATTCTTGCCATGTTATCTGGGAGGATTTTGCATGAAGCTTCTTCTCTCACTCACTCTTTGGATTTTGTCCAGCATGTTATTTAATTACCTTGATGGCTATCAATCTAGGAGGGTCGTCTGCAATTTAACTTTCCATGCATTCCCATGTAAATATTCAAGTTCAGCCATTTTTTTTAATAAAGGTCGCAAAGAAACAACTATACACAGCCCCCCTTGTCGTGAAAAAAGAAGCTAGAGATAAGTGTGAAACGAGTTTATGAGCATAAATCAGTTAAATTATTTGACCTTTCAATGCGCAACTTTGTTGTAGACATTCCCAGTGGACCTCTTGTTGTGAGTGAACCACCCTGTTGTCTACTATGGGTGCTTGAGGCAGACATTCTAACTTGCAACCCTTGGCTGTAGGAAACTAAATAGCTAAACACGGCACCCGTTCCATTTTGTAACAGAGTTTATTTTTAGCAAATCAAATCTTATCAAACTCCTGCTTCTTGAATGCTATTATCTGTCCGCAGGGCTGTGCGCTGGATGTTTTGGCTGCTGTAGGGGTGATTCAGTCTCACCATTTCTGGCTGGACGTGGAGCACATCCAGGAGGCAATCCAGAATGTCTTGATTATCCTGGAAATGGTCATCTTCTCGGTACTCCAGCAGTATGCGTACCATGTCGCTCCGTACAGCGGCGCTGACAAGGCGAAATCTGTGAAGAAGAACGAATGATCCAGGGCTTCGTGCCAAGCGACATCTGCAGCTGGTTCTTGTATGGTTTTGTGTGTATGTGCTGGGAGTATTGATTCAAGATGTTATAGGACATGTGCATTTCCTTGTGGACACGTGTAGAGTGAGTCGTCGTTATACCTTGAACACTAGAGAAACGACATGATCAGGATCAACACATAGGAAAGCTGTTGTTGTTACCGTGCTGTGAGATTGTGTAATGCCTGAATAAGGGGAATTCTGGGGGTTCCCCGCCCTGAATTTCGTCCGGAATAAATGGCGGTTTCGTGTCGCCCAAATCATCGCGTGTCGCTGTATGATTGTTCCAAAACTTGTCTGAGCTTATCACAGTGCTATGCGTCCAGGTGTGGTTTGGATGGCCATTGTTGTTGCAATTTTTTAGACTGCGCAAGTAAAGAAAATAGAGTGGAACATGCATGTGATTGGTTCCCGTCCAGTCTGTCTACTAGTATACATTTATTTTTGAGTCGCTTTTTTAAATGGTACAGACGCACACCCTATTTTTGACCCTGTTTGGATACTCTAACTTAGCTAGAGGTTAGAGTTAGTTTCTAGCTCATGACTAACCTTAAACTAACTCTAGCCAAAGAAGTGTTTGGATGATAGGGTTAGATTGACAATAGTTGTACTTGATGGAGAGAGGAAAGTAATTTTTTAGTGGGTCATTACCTGGTGGATAGAGAGAGAGAAAAGTGACTTTTTAGTGGGCCCCATGAAAACTAGCTTCAATTAGCACCTCTTGGGTGGGTTAGTTTTTTTGGGTGGGTTAGATGCAACTAGCTTCAATCTAACCCTCATGTTTGGATACTTTAGTGCTATTTGAGCCCCAACTAGCTCAAACTAACTCTAGCCTATGGATCCAAACAGGGCGTTTATGAAGTCAAGTCTAGACTTGAATCTGATGTGCTGGGAATACGGTTGTACTCCAGACCATTCAACCAGATTGATTTATCTGTCTATTGTATATAGGTGCCTGAAAGGGGTGCGCAGCGCAGCGCACACAGTGGAAAAGTGAAGTGGGCTACTGAGAGCAACTCTACCAGATCCCGCATCCCGTCGGTTCGCAAAACGCGTTTGCAGTTTGGAGGAAACCGCTTTTGCGGGCTGGCTCGGACGGCCGTAGATGCAGACCCCTAAACGGACCCGTATGAAAGTATATTCGTCGAATATGCTTTTATACGGGTCGGCTTTTGCGGGGTCTGTTCGGATACGGCCGCGTCGATCCAAAAACAGAAAACGCTCAATTCTCGTATTTAACATAATTTCTCATAAATAAGTTCAAATTCAAACAAACATAACCCAGTTTTACGCGCAAATAAAAGCCAAAATCAGTACGACAAACGCAAAAGAGGGTCTTGCATCATCTTGGTCGATCTTCACTCCGCGTCATCGAGTCCATCTTGAAGTTCATCGGCACCACCGAATCCACCTCCGGCGCTTGTCCCAACTCCCGCACTGAAGTCATCGACATTGCCACCATATGGAGCAGAGAAAACATCTACAGAACTGTAACACGGGCCGGCCGATGCGACCATTCTCCTCTTCAAGATCTCTCTCCTTGCCATATCATGCCATGTGTTTGGTGAGGTCGTCCATGTCATCGCGATTCATTGACATGATCTTGTTCTCTTCGGCGAGCAACAAGGATTCTTTGTTGATCAACTTCCACTTCTTGCACTTTTGGAGCAACTCCCAACAATGCTCTAGTTTGAAGAATTTGCCTTCCGAAGCTTCCAAGTCTTTGTATCTATGTTGGGCAATCTTGTCCTACACAATGTGAACAAGGTGTTGTAATCAATTCTCATGATGCAAATATGATTACGCATAACTTGAACAAAGGCAAAACAAACTCACATAGTCGGATTCCACGGTCCCACTTGGAGGTGCATTGCGTACTTTCTCCAAGCAAGCTGCTGTTGGGGAACATTGCATGTGAAACAAAAAATTTCCTACGCACACGAAGATCTATCATGGTGATGTTCATCTAAGAGAGGGAGATTAAATCTACATACCCTTGTAGATCGCTCAGCGGGAAACGTTAAGAAACGCGGTTGATGTAGTGGTATGTCTTCACGATCCGTCCCTCGAACCGTCCCACGACCCATCCCACGAACCGTCTCGCGATCCGTCCCACGATCCGTTCCGATCTAGTGCCGAACGGACGGCACCTTCGCGTTCAGCACATTATACCTTATTGTGCATCCAATAAACCCATGTGGACCCCTTGGGGCGTGGTGGGCCCACCCAGTGGGCCCCCAGAACCCATTCGTCTGTTGGGGAACGTCGCATGGGAAACAAAAAATTTCTACGCGCACGAAGACCTATCATGGTGATGTCCATCTACGAGAGGGGATGAGTGATCTACGTACCCTTGTAGATCGTACAGCAGAAGCGTTAGTGAACGCGGTTGATGTAGTGGAACGTCCTCACGTCCCTCGATCCGCCCCGCGAACAATCCCGCGATCAGTCCCACGATCTAGTACCGAACGGACGGCACCTCCGCGTTCAGCACACGTACAGCTCGACGATGATCTCGGCCTTCTTGATCCAGCAAGAGAGACGGAGAGGTAGAAGAGTTCTCCGGCAGCGTGACGACACTCCGGAGGTTGGTGATGACCTTGTCTCAGCAGGGCTCCGCCCGAGCTCTGCAGAAACGCGATCTAGAGGAAAAACCGTGGAGGTATGTGGTCGGGCTGCCGTGGAAAAGTCGTCTCAAATCAGCCCTAAAACCTCCGTATATATAGGTGGGAGGGAGGGGAGGAGGCAGCCTCAAAACCTAAAGGTTTGGCCGAAATTGGAGGTGGAGGAGTCCTACTCCAATCCTACTTGGAGTAGGATTCCACCTTCCCACTTGGAAACTCTTTCCACCTTGTGTTTTTTCCTTCTCAAACCTTATGGGCCTTAGTGGGAACTTATTCCAGCCCACTAGGGGCTGGTTTATCTCTTCCCATAGCCCATGAGACCCCTTGGGGCGTGACACCCCTCCCGATGGTCCCCGGCACCCCTCCCGGCACTCCCGGTACACTACCGATGAGCCCGAAACTTTTCCGGTAATGCACGAAAACCTTCCGGTAACCAAATGAGGTCATCCTATATATCAATCTTCGTTTCCGGACTATTCCGGAAACCCTCGTTACGTCCGTGATCTCATCCGGGACTCCGAACAACATTCAGTAACCAACCATATAACTCAAATACGCATAAAACAACGTCGAACCTTAAGTGTGCAGACCCTGCGGGTTCGAGAACTATGTAGACATGACCCGAGAGACTCCTCGGTCAATATCCAATAGCGGGACCTAGATGCCCATATTGGATCCTACATATTCTACGAAGATGTTATCGTTTGAACCTCAGTGCCAAGGATTCATATAATCCCGTATGTCATTCCTTTTGTCCTTCGGTATGTTACTTGCCCGAGATTCGATCGTTAGTATCCGCATACCTATTTCAATCTCGTTTACCGGCAAGTCTCTTTACTCGTTCCGTAATACAAGATCCCGCAACTTACATTAAGTTACATTGCTTGCAAGGCTTGTGTGTGATGTTGTATTACCGAGTGGGCCCCGAGATACCTCTCCGTCACACGGAGTGACAAATCCCAGTCTCGATCTATACTAACTCAACGAACACCTTCGGAGATACCTGTAGAGCATCTTTATAGTCACCCAGTTACGTTGCGACGTTTTATACACACAAAGCATTCCTCCGGTGTCCATGAGTTATATGATCTCATGGTCATAGGAACAAATACTTGACACGCAGAAAACAGTAGCAACAAAATGACACGATCAACATGCTACGTCTATTAGTTTGGGTCTAGTCCATCACATGATTCTCCTAATGATGTGATCCCGTTATCAAGTGACAACACTTGCCTATGGCCAGGAAACCTTGACCATCTTTGATCAACGAGCTAGTCAACTAGAGGCTTACTAGGGACAGTGTTTTGTCTATGTATCCACACAAGTATTGTGTTTCCAATCAATACAATTATAGCATGGATAATAAACGATTATCATGAACTAAGAAATATAATAATAACTAATTTATTATTGCCTCTAGGGCATATTTCCAACAGTCTCCCACTTGCACTAGAGTCAATAATCTAGTTCACATCACCATGTGATTCCAACGAATCCAACACCCATATAGTTATGGGGTCTGATCACGTCTTGCTCGTGAGAGAGGTTTTAGTCAACGGTTCTAAAACTTTCAGATTCGTGCGTTCTTTACAAATCTTTATGTCATCTTATAGATGCTGCTACTACGTGCTATTCGGAAATGCTCCAAATATCTACTCTACTATACGAATCCGTTTCACTACTCATAGTTATCCGGATTAGTGTCAAAGCTTGCATTGACGTAACCCTTTACGACAAACTCTTTAACCACCTCCATAATCGAGAAAAATTCCTTAGTCCATTAGTTACTAAGGATAAATTTTGACCGCTGCTAGTGATTCAATCATGGATCACTCTCTGTACCTCTCAACATACTTTGAGTCAAGGCACACTTCAGGTGCGGTACACAGCATGGCATACTTTAGATTCTACGGCTAAGGCATAGAAGACGACCTTCGTCTATTCTCTTTATTCTGCCGTGGTCGGGTTTTGAGTCTTACTCAAATTCACACCTCACAACGCAACCAAGAACTCCTTCTTTGCTGGTCTATTTTGAACTCTTTCAAAAACTTGTCAAGGCATGCATCTTGTTGAAATTTCTATTAAGTGCTTTCGATCTATCTCCATAGATCTTTGATGCTCAACGTTCAAGTAGCGTAATCTAGGTACTCCTTTGAAAACTTCTTTCAAACAACCTTGTATGCTTTACAGAAATTCTACATTACTTCTGATCCACAATATGTCAACCACATATACCTATCAGAAATTCTATAGTGCTCCCACGCACTTCTTTGGAAATACAAGTTTCTCATAAACCTTGTACAAACCCAAAATCTTTGATCATCTCATCAAAGTGTATATTCCAACTCCGAGATGCTTGCACCAGCCCATTGAAGGATCACTGGAGCTTGCATACTTGCTAGTATCTTTAGGATCGACAAAACCTTCTGGTTGTATCACATACAATGTTTGCTCAAGGAAACCGTCGAGAAAACAATGTTTTGACATCATACGTGCAATATTTCATAAATAATGCATCAACAACTAACATAATTCTAACAGACTTTTAGCATCGCTACGAGTGAGAAAGTCTCATCATAGTCAACTGTTTGATCTTATCGAAAACAGCTTTGCGACAAGTCGAGCTTTTCTTAATAGTGACTTATCACCATCATCGTCTGTCTTCTTTTAAAGATCCATTTTTACTCAATAGTCCTATGACCATCAAGTAGTTCTACCAAAGTCTACACTTTGTTTTCACACATGGATCCTCTCTCGGATTTCATGGCTTCCAACCATTTGTCGGAATCTGGGCCCACCATCGCTTTCTCCATAACTCGTAGGTTCACTGTTGCTCAACAACATGACCTCCAAGACAGGGTTACCGTACTACTCTGCAGCAGTACGCGACCTTGTCGACCTACGAGGTTTGTAGTAACTTGATTCGAAGCTCAATGATCATCATCATGAGCTTCCACTTCAATTGGTGTAGGCGCCACATGAACAACTTCCTGCGCCCTGCTACACACTGGTTGAAGTGATGGTTCAATAACCTCATCAGGTTCTACTACCCTCCCACTCAATTCTTTTGAGAGAAACCTTTCCTCGAGAAAGGATCCGTTTCTAGAAACAAACACTTTGCTTTCGGATCTGAGATAGGAGATGTACCCAACTGTTTTGGATATCCTATGAAGATGCATTTATCCGCTTTGGGTTCGAGTTTATCAGACTGAAACCTTTTCACATAAGTGTCGAAGCCCCAAACTTTCAAGAAACGACAGTTTAGATTTCTCTAAACCTCAGTCTATACTGTGTCATCTCAACGAAAATACGCGGTGCCCTATTTAAAGTGAATGCGGTTGTCTCTAATGCATAACCCATAAACGATAGTTGTAATTCGATAAGAGACATCATAGCATGCACCATACCAAATAGTGTGTGGCTATGACGTTCACACACATCATCACACTATGATGTTCCAGGTGGCATGAACTGCGAAACAATTTCCACATTGTCTTAACTGTGTACCAAAACTCGTAACTCAGATATTCATTTCCATGATCATATCGTAGACAGTTTATCCTCTTGTTACGACGAACTTCACTCTGAAACGGAATTGAACTTTTTAACATTTTAGACTTGTGATTCATTAAGTAAATACTCCTGTATCTACTCAAATCGTCAGTGAAGTAAGAACATAATGATATCCACTCCGTGCCTCAGCACCCATTGGACTGCATACATCAAAATGTATCACTTCCAACAAGTTACTATCTTATTTCATCTCAATGAAAACAAGGCCTTGCTCATGTGGTATGATTCGCATGTCACTAGTGATTCGAAATCAGGTGAGTACAAAGATCCATCAGCATGGAGCCTCTTCATGCAATTTATACTAACATGACTCAAGCGGCAGTGCCACAAGTAAGTGGTACTATCATCATCAACTCGTATCTTTTGGCACCAATATCATGAACATGTGTAACACTACGATCGAGATTCAATAAACCATTGAAGGTGATTATTCAAGAAAATAGAGTAACCATTATTCTCTTTAAAAGAATAATCGTATTGCAATAAACACGATCCAATCATGTTCATGTTCAACGCAAGCACCAAATAACAATTATTTAGGTTTAACACCAATCCTGATGGTAGAGGGAGCGTGCGATGTTTTGATCACATCAACCTTGGAAACACTTCCAACACTTATCGTCACCTCCCCTTTAGATAGTCTCCGTTTATTCGTAGCTTTCATTTCGTGTTACTAATCACTTAGCAACCGAACCAGTATCCAATACCCTCGTGCTACTAGGAGTACTAGTAAAGTACACATCAATATCATGTATATCAAATACATTTCTTTCGACTTTTGCCAGCCTTCTTATCTACCAAGTATCTTGAGTTGCTCCGCCTGAGTGACCGTTCCCCTCATAATAGAAGCACTCAGTCTCGGGTTTGGGTTTAATCTTGGGTCTCTTCATTAGAGCAGCAACTGGTTTGCCGTTTCACGAAGTATCCCTTCTAGCCCTTGCCTTTCTTGAAACTTAGTGGTTTTACAAACCATCAACTATTGATGCTCCTTCTTGATTTCTACTTTCGCAGTGTCAAACATCGCGAATCGCTCAAGGATCATTGTATGTATCCTTGATATGTTATAGTTCATCACGAAGCTCTCACAGCTTGGTGGCAGTGACTTTGGAGAACCATCACTATCTCATGTGGAAGATTAACTCCCACTTGATTCAAGCGATTGTTGTATTCAGACAATCTGAGGACACGCTCAACGATTGAGCTTTTCTCCTTTACTTTGTAGACAAAGAATCTTGTCAGAGGTCTCATACCTCTCACAAGGGCACGAGCATGAAATCTCAATTTCATCTCTTAGAACATCTCTCATGTTCTGTGACGTTTCAAAACGTCTTCGGCGCCTTGCTTCTAAGCCATTAAGTATTACGCACTGAACTATCGCGTAGTCATCAGAAACGTGTATGTCAGATGTTCACAACATCCACAGACGACGCTCGAGGTGCAGCACACCGAGTGGTGCATTAAGGACATAAGCCTTCTGCGCACCAATGAGGACAATCCTCAGTTTTACGGACTCAGTCCACAAAGTTGCTACTATCATCTTTCAACTAAATTTTCTCTAGGAACATATAAAAAACAGTAGAGCTATAGCGCAAGCTACATCATAATTCACAAAGACCTTTTGACTATGTTCATGATAATTAGTTCAATTAATCATATTACTTAAGAACTCCCACTCAAAAAATACATCTCTCTAGTCATTTGAGTGGAACATGATCCAAATTCACTAACTCAAGTCCGATCATCACGTGAGTTGAGAATAGTTTCAGTGGTAAGCATGTTGGAAATATGCCCTAGAGGCAATAATAAATTAGTTATTATTATATTTCTTAGTTCATGATAATCGTTTATTATCCATGCTATAATTGTATTGAATGAAGACTTATATACATGTGTGGATACATAGACAAAACACTGTCCCTAGCAAGCCTCTAGTTGGCTAGCCAGTTGATCAAAGATAGTCAGGGTCTTCTGATTATGAACAAGGTGTTGTTGCTTGATAACTGGATCACGTCATTAGGAGAATCACGTGATGGACTAGACCCAAACTAATAGACGTAGCATGTTTATCGTGTCATTTTGTTGCTACCGTTTTCTGCGTGTCAAGTATTTGTTCCTATGACCATGAGATCATATAACTCAATGACACCAGAGGAATGCTTTGTGTGTATCAAACGTCGCAACGTAACTGGGTGACTATAAAGATGCTCTACAGGTATCTCTGAAGGTGTTAGTTGAGTTAGTATGGATTGAGACTGGGATTTGTCACTCCGTGTGACGGAGAGGTATCTCGGGGCCCACTCGGTAATAAAACATCACACACAAGCCTTGCAAGCAATGTGACTTAGTGTAAGTTGCGGGATCTTGTATTACGGAACGAGTAAAGAGACTTGCCGGTAAACGAGATTGAAATAGGTATGCGGATACTGACGATCGAATCTCGGGCAAGTTACATACCGAAGGACAAAGGGAATGCCATACGAGATTATATGAATCCTTGGCACTGAGGTTCAAACGGTAAGATCTTCGTAGAATATGTAGGATCCAATATGGGCATCCAGGTCCCGCTATTGGATATTGACCGAGGAATCTCTCGGGTCATGTCTACATAGTTCTCGAACCCGCACGGTCTGCACACTTAAGGTTAGACGTTGTTTTATACGTATTTGAGTTATATGGTTGGTTACTGAATGTTTTTCGGAGTCCCGGATGAGATCACGGATGTCACGAGGGTTTCCGGAATGGTCCGGAAACGAAGATTGATATATAGGATGACCTCATTTGATTACCGGAAGGTTTTCGGAGTTACCGGGAATGTACCGGGAATGACGAATGGGTTCCGGGAGTTCACCGGGGGGGGGGGGGGGGGGCAACCCACCCCGGGGAAGCCCATAGGCCTTGGGGGTGGCGCACCAGCCCTTAGTGGGCTGGTGGGACAGCCCAAGGAGGCCCTATGCACCATAGGAAGAAAATCAAAGAGAAAAGGAAAAAAAAGGAGGAGGTGGGAAAGGGAAGAAGGACTCCACCTTCCAAACCAAGTTGGATTCAGTTTAGAAGGGGAGACCTTCCCCCCTTTGGCTCGGCCGACCCCCTTGGGGATCCTTGATCCCCAAGGCAAGGTTCCCCCTCTCCCACCTATATATACAAAGGTTTTAGGGCTGATTTGAGACAACTTTGCCACGGCAGCCCGACCACATATCTCCACGGTTTTACCTCTAGATCGCGTTTCTGCGGAGCTCGGGCGGAGCCCTGCTGAGATAAGATCACCACCAACCTCCGGAGCGCCGTCACGCTGCCGGAGAACTCATCTACCTCTCCGTCTCTCTTGCTGGATCAAGAAGGCCGAGATCATCGTCGAGCTGTACGTGTGTTGAACGCGGAGGTGCCATCCGTTCGGCACTAGATCGTGGGACTGATCGCGGGACGGTTCGCGGGGCGGATCGAGGGACGTGAGGACGGTCCACTACATCAACCGCGTTCACTAACGCTTGTGCTGTGCGATCTACAAGGGTACGTATATCGAATATCCCCTCTCATAGATGGACATCACCATGATAGGTCTTCGTGCGCGTAGGAAATTTTTTGTTTCCCATGCGACGTTCCCCAACAATGGCATCATGAGCTAGGTTCATGCGTAGATGTCTTCTCGAGTAGAACACAAAAGTTTTTGTGGGCGGTGATGTGCGTTTTGCTGCCCTCCTTAGTCTTTTCTTGATTCCACGGTATTGTTGGATTGAAGCGACTTGGACCGACATTACTCGTACGCTTACGAGAGACTGGTTTCATCGCTACGAGTAACCCCGTTGCTCAAAGATGACTGGCAAGTGTCAGTTTCTCCAACTTTAGTTGAATCGGATTTGACCGAGGAGGTCCTTGGATGAGGTTAAATAGCAATTGCGTAAGTAAGATGCGATCCTACTAGATACCCATGGTCACCACGTAAAACATGCAACAACAAAATTAGAGGACGTCTAACTTGTTTTTGCAGGGTATGCTTGTGATGTGATATGGCCAACGATGTGATGTGATATATTGGATGTATGAGATGATCATGTTGTAATAGTTAATATCGACTTGCACGTCGATGGTACGGCAACCAGCAGGAGCCATAGGGTTGTCTTTAAACTAACGTTTGTGCTTGCAGATGCGTTTACTATATTGCTAGGACGTAGCTTTAGTAGTAATAGCATGAGTAGCACGACAACCCCGATGGCGACACGATGATGGAGATCATGACGATGGAGATCATGGTGTGACGCCGGTGACAAGAAGATCGTGCCGGTGCTTTGGTGATGGAGATCAAGAAGCGCATGATGATGGCCATATCATGTCACTTATGAATTGCATGTGATGTTAATCCTTTTTGCACCTTATCTTGCTTAGAACGACGGTAGCATTATGAGGTGATCTCTCACTAAAATTTCAAGACGAAATTGTGTTCTCCCCGACTGTGCACCATTGCGACAGTTCTTCGTTTCGAGACACCACGTGATGATCGGGTGTGATAGACTCAACGTTCACATACAACGGGTGCAAAACAGTTGCACACGCAGAACACTCGGGTTAAGCTTGACGAGCCTAGCATGTGCAGACATGGCCTCGGAACACATGAGACCGAAAGGTTGAACATGAATCGTATAGTTGATATGATTAGCATAGAGATGCTTACCACTGAAACTATTCTCGACTCACGTGATGATCGGACTTGAGATAGTGGATTTGGATCATGTACCACTCAAATGACTAGAGAGATGTACTTTTTGAGTGGGAGTTCTTAAGTAATATGATTAATTGAACTAATTATCATGAACATAGTCTAATGGTCTTTACGAATTACGATGTAGCTTGCGCTATAGCTCTACTGTTTTTTATATGTTCCTAGAGAAAATTTAGTTGAAAGTTGATAGTAGCAAACTTTGCAGACTGAGTCTGTAAAACCGAGGATTGTCCTCGTTGCTGCGCAGAAGGCTTATGTCCTTAATGCACCACTCGGTGTGCTGCACCTCGAGCGTCGTCTGTGGATGCTGTGAACATCTGACATACACGTTTCTGATGACTACACGATAGTTCAGTGCAAAATACTTAATGGCTTAGAAGCAAGGCACCGAAGACGTTTTGAAACGTCACGGAACATAAGTGATGTTCTAAAGAGATGAAATTGTGATTTCATGCTTGTGCCCTTGTTAAGAGGTACGAGACCTCCGACAAGATTCTTTGTCCACAAAGTAAAGGAGAAAATCTCAATCGTTGAGCGTGTGCTCAGATTGTCTGAGTATGACAATCGCTTGAATCAAGTGGGAGTTAATCTTCTAGATGAGATAGTGATGGTTCTCCAAAGTCACTGCCACCAAGCTGTGAGAGCTTCCTGATGAACTATAACACATCAAGGATAGATACAATGATCCTTGAGCGATTCGCGATGTTTGACACTGCGAAAGTAGAAATCAAAAAGGAGCATCAATAGTTGATGGTAAGTAAAACCACTAAGTTTCAAGAAAGGCAAGGGCTAGAAGGGATACTTTGTGAAATGGCAAAACAGTTGCTGCACTAATGAAGAGACCCAAGATTAAACCCAAACCCGAGACTAAGTGCTTCTGTAATGAGGGGAACAGTCACTGAGGCGGAGCAACTCTAGATACTTGGTAGATAAGAAGGCTGGCAAAAGTCGAAAGAAGTATATTTGATATACATGATGTTGATGTGTACTTTACTGGTACTCCTAGTAGCACGAGGGTATTGGATACCTGTTCGGTTGCTAAGTGATTAGTAACACGAAATGAAAGCTACGGCATAAACGGAGACTAGCTAAAGGCGAGGTGACGATACGTGTTGGAAGTGTTTCCAAGGTTGATATGATCAAACGTCGCTCGTTCCCTCTACCATCGGGATTGGTATTAAACCTAAATAATTGTTATTTGGTGCTTGAGTTAAGCATGAACATGATTGGATCGTGTTTATTGCAATACGATTATTCATTTAAAGAGAATAATGGTTACTCTATTTTCTTGAATAATCACCTTCAATGGTTTATTGAATCTCGATCGTATTGTTACACATGTTCATAATATTGGTGCCAAAAGATACGAGGTAATGATGATAGTACCACTTACTTGTGGCACTGCCGCTTGAGTCATGTTGGTGTAAATTGCATGAAGAGGCTCCATGCTGATGGATCTTTATACTCACTTGATTTTGAATCACTAGTGACATGCAGATCATACCACATGAGCAAGACCTTGTTTCCATTGAGATGAAATAAGATAGTAACTTGTTGGAAGTGATACATTTTGATGTATGAAGTCCAATGGGTGCTGAGGCACGCAGTGGATATCATTATGTTCTTACTTCAATGAGGATTTGAGTGGATACAAGAGTATTTGCTTAATGAATCACAAGTCTGAAATATTGAAAAGTTCAATTCTGTTTCGGAGTGAAGTTCGTCATAACAAGAGGATAAACTGTCTACGATATGATCATAGAAATGAATATCTGAGTTACGAGTTTTGGTACGCAGTTAAGACAATGTGGAAATTGTTTCGCAGTTCATGCCACCTGGAACATCATAGTGTGATGATGTGTGTGAACGTCATAGCCACACACTATTTGGTATGGTGCATGCTATGATGTCTCTTATCGAATTACAACTATCGTTTATGGGTTATGCATTAGAGACAACCGCATTCACTTTAAATAGGGCACCGCGTATTTTCGTTGAGATGACACAGTATAGGCTGAGGTTTAGAGAAATCTAAACTGTCGTTTCTTGAAAGTTTGGGGCTTCGACACTTATGTGAAAAGGTTTCAGTCTGATAAGCTCGAACCCAAAGCGGATAAATGCATCTTCATAGGATATCCAAAACAGTTGGGTACATCTCCTATCTCAGATCCGAAAGCAAAGTGTTTGTTTCTAGAAACGGATCCTTTCTCGAGGAAAGGTTTCTCTCGAAAGAATTAAGTGGGAGGGTGGTAGAACTTGATGAGGTTATTGAACCATCACTTCAACCAGTGTGTAGCAGGGCGCAGGAAGTTGTTCCTGTGGCGCCTACACCAATTGAAGTTAAAGCTGATGATGGTGATCATCGAGCATCGGATCAAGTTACTACAAGCCTCGTAGGTTGACAAGGTCGCGTACTACTGAGAGTGGTACGGTAACCCTGTCTTGGAGGTCATGTTGTTGAGCAACAGTGAACCTACGAGTTATGGAGAAAGCAATGGTGGGCCCGGATTCCGACAAATGGCTGGAAGCCATGAAATCCGAGAGAGGATCCATGTATGAAAACAAAGTGTAGACTTTGGAAGAATTACTTGATGGTCATAGGACTATTGAGTAAAGATGGATCTTTAAAAGGAAGACAGACGATGATGGTGATAAGTCACTATTAAGAAAAGCTCGACTTGTCGCAAAGATGTTTCCGACAAGATCAAACAGTTGACTATGATGAGACTTTCTCACTCGTAGCGATGCTAAAAGTCTGTTAGAATTATGTTAGTAGTTGCTGCATTATTTATGAAATATTGCACGTAGGATGTCAAAACATTGTTTCCTAAACGGTTTCCTTGAGAAAACATTGTATGTGATACAACCAGTAGGTTTTGTGATCCTAAAGATACTAGCAAATATGCAAGCTCCAGCGATCCTTCAATGGACTGGTGCAAGCATCTCGGAGTTGGAATATACACTTTGATGAGATGATCAAAGATTTTGGGTTTGTACAAGGTTTATGAGAAACTTGTATTTCCAAAGAAGTGAGTGGGAGCACTATAGAATTTCTGATAAGTATATGTGGTTGACATATTGTGGATCAGAAGTAATGTAGAATTTCTGTAAAGCATACAAGGTTGTTTGAAAGGAGTTTTCAAAGGAGTACCTGGATTGCGCTACTTGAACGTTGAGCATCAAAGATCTATGGAGATAGATCGAAAGCACTTAATGGAAGTTTCAACAAGATGCATGCCTTGACAAGTTTTTGAAGGAGTTCAAAATAGATCAGCAAAGAAGGAGTTCTTGGTTGCGTTGTAAGGTGTGAATTTGAGTAAGACTCAAAACCCGACCACGACAGAATAAAGAGAATAGACGAAGGTCGTCTTCTATGCCTTAGCCATAGACTCTAAAGTATGCCATGCTGAGTACCGCACCTGATGTGTGCCTTGCAGCAAGTCTGTTGAGAGGTACAGAGAGTGATTCATGATTGAATCACTAGCAGCAGTCAAAATTTATCCTTAGTAACTGATGGACTGAGGAATTTTTCGCGATTATGGAGGTGGTTAAAGAGTTCGTCGTAAAGGGTTACGTTGATGTAAGCTTTGACACTAATCCGAATAACTATGACTAGTGAAACGGATTCGTATAGTAGAGTAGATATTTGGAGTATTTCTGAATAGCACATAGTAGCAGCATCTATAAGATGACATAAAGATTTGTAAAGAACACACGGACCTGAAAGTTTCAGAACCGTTGACTAAAACCTCTCTCACGAGCAAGACGTGATCATACCCCATAAATATATGGGTGTTGGATTCGTTGGAATCACATGGTGATGTGAACTAGATTATTGACTCTAGTGCAAGTGGGAGACTGTTGGAAATATGCCCTAGAGGCAATAATAAATTAGTTATTATTATATTTCTTAGTTCATGATAATCGTTTATTATCCATGCTATAATTGTATTGAATGAAGACTTATATACATGTGTGGATACATAGACAAAACACTGTCCCTAGCAAGCCTCTAGTTGGCTAGCCAGTTGATCAAAGATAGTCAGGGTCTTCTGATTATGAACAAGGTGTTTTTGCTTGATATCTGGATCACGTCATTAGGAGAATCACGTGATGCACTAGACCCAAACTAATAGACGTAGCATGTTGATCGTGTCATTTTGTTGCTACTGTTTTCTGCGTGTCAAGTATTTGTTCCTATGACCATGAGATCATATAACTCACTGACACTGGAGGAATGCTTTGTGTGTATCAAACGTCGCAACGTAACTGGGTGACTATAAAGATGCTCTACAGGTATCTCCGAAGGTGTTAGTTGAGTTAGTATGGATCGAGACTGGGATTTGTCACTCTGTGTGATGGAGAGGTATCTCGGGGCCCACTCGGTAATACAACATCACACACAAGCCTTGCAAGCAATGTGAGTTAGTGTAAGTTGCGGGATCTTGTATTACGGAACGAGTAAAGAGACTTGCCGGTAAACGAGATTGAAATAGGTATGCGGATACTAACGATCGAATCTCGGGCAAGTAACATACCGAAGGACAAAGGGAATGACATACGGGATTATATGAATCCTTGGCACTGAGGTTCAAACGATAAGATCTTCGTAGAATATGTAGGATCCAATATGGGCATCCAGGTCCCGCTATTGGATATTGACCGAGGAGTCTCTCGGGTCATGTCTACATAGTTCTCGAACCCGCAGGGTCTGCACACTTAAGGTTAGACGTTGTTTTATGCGTATTTGAGTTATATGGTTGGTTACCGAATGTTGTTCGGAGTCCCGGATGAGACCACGGACGTCACGAGGGTTTCCGGAATGGTCCGGAAACAAAGATTGATATATAGGATGACCTCATTTGATTACCGGAAGGTTTTCGGAGTTACCGGGAATGTACCGGGAATGACGAATGGGTTCCGAGAGTTCACCGGGGGGGGGGGGGGGCAACCCACCCCGGGGAAGCCCATAGGCCTTGGGGGTGGCGCACAAGCCCTTAGTGGGCTGGTGGGACAGCCCGGGAAGGCCCTATGCACCATAGGAAGAAAATCAAAGAGAAAAGGAAAAAAAAGGAGGAGGTGGGAAAGGGAAGAAGGACTCCACCTTCCAAACCAAGTTGGATTCGGTTTGGAAGGGGAGACCTTCCCCCCTTTGGCTCGGCTGACCCCCTTGGGGCTCCTTGATCCCCAAGGCAAGGTTCCCCCTCTCCCACCTATATATACGGAGGTTTTAGGGCTGATTTGAGACAACTTTGCCACGGCAGCCCGACCACATATCTCCACGGTTTTACCTCTAGATCGCGTTTCTGCGGAGCTCGGGCGGAGCCCTGCTGAGATAAGATCACCACCAACCTCCGGAGCGCCGTCACGCTGCCGGAGAACTCATCTACCTCTCCGTCTCTCTTGCTGGATCAAGAAGGCCGAGATCATCGTCGAGCTGTACGTGTGCTGAACGCGGAGGTGCCATCCGTTCGGCACTAGATCGTGGGACTGATCGCGGGACGGTTCGCGGGGCGGATCGAGGGACGTGAGGATGTTCTAGTACATCAACCGCGTTCACTAACGCTTCTGCTGTGCGATCTACAAGGGTACGTAGATCGAATATCCCCTCTCGTAGATGGACATCACCATGATAGGTCTTCGTGCGCGTAGGAAATTTTTTGTTTCCCATGCGACGTTCCCCAACAAAGCATCCCTATGCTAATCATATCAACTATATGATTCATGTTCGACCTTTTGGTCTCATGTGTTCCGAGGTCATGTCTGCACATGCTAGGCTCGTCAAGTTTAACCCGAGTGTTTTGCGTGTGCAACTGTTTTGCACCCGTTGTATGTGAACGTTGGGTCTATCACACCCGATCATCATGTGGTGTCTCGAAATGATGAACTGTCGCAACGGTGCACAGTCGGGGAGAACACAATTTCATCTTGAAATTTTAGCGAGAGATCACCTTGTAATGCTACTGTTGTTCTAAGTAAAATAAGGTGCATAAAAGGATTAACATCACATGCAATTCATAAGTGACATGATATGGCCATCATCTTGTGCTTCTTGATCTCCATCACCAAAGCACCGACATGATCTTCTTGTCACCGGCGCCACACCATGATATCCATCATCATGATATCCATCAATATTTCACCATCGAGGTTGTCGTGCTATCTATGCTATTACTACTAAAGCTACGACCTAGCAATATAGTAAACGCATCTACAAACACAAACGTTAGTTTAAAAACAACCCTATGGCTCCTGCCGGTTGTCGTAGCATCGACGTGCAAGTCGATATTAACTATTACAACATGATCATCTCATACATCCAATATATCACATCACGTCATTGGCCATATCATATCACAAGCATACCCTGCAAAAACAAGTTAGACGTCCTCTAATTTGTCGTTGCATGTTTTACGTGGCTGCTATGGGTATCTAGTATGATCGCATCTTACTTACAGAAAACTCACAACGGAGATGTGTAAATTGCTATTTAAACTCTCTCCAAGGACCGCCTCGGTCAAAACCAATTCAACTAAAGTTGAAGAAACCGACACCTGCCAGTCATCTTTATGCAACGAGGTTGCATGTCAGTCGATGAAACCAGTCTCTCGTAAGCGTACAAGTTATGTCGGTCCGGGCCACTTCAATCCAACAATACCGCCGAATCGAAAAAAGACTAAGGAGGGCAGCAAATCGAACATTACCATCCACAAAACCTTTTGTGTTCTACTCGAGATAACATCTACGCATGAACCTAGCTCATGATGCAACTGTTGGGGAACGTTGCATGGGAAACAAAAATTTTCCTACGCACACGAAGACCTATCATGGTGATGTTCATCTACGGGAGGGAGATTAGATCTACATACCCTTGTAGATAGCTCAGCGGGAAGCGTTAAGAAATGCGGTTGATGTAGTGGTACGTCTTCACGATCCGTCCCTCGAACCGTCCCACGATCCATCCCACGAATCGTCTCGCGATCCGTCCCACGATCCGTTCCGATCTAGCGCCGAACGGACGGCACCTCCGCGTTTAGCACATTATACCTTATTGTGCATCCAATAAACCCATGTGGACCCCTTGGGGCGTGGTGGGCCCACCGAGTGGGCCCCTGGAACCCATTCCTCACTCCCGGTACAATGCCGGCAATGCTCGAAAACTTTCCGGAATCCAAACACCAACTTCCTATATATCAATCTTCATTTCCGGACCATTCCGGAAACCCTCATGATGTCCGTGATCTCATCCGGGACTCCGAACAACCTTCGGTCACCAACACATATAACTCAACTATACTAAAACACCATCGAACCTTAAGTGTGGAGACCCTGCGGGTTCGAGAACTATGTAGACATGACCCGAGACACTCCTCGGTCAATATCCAATAGAAGGACCTGGATGCCCATATTGGGTCCTACATATTCTACGAAGATCTTATCGGTTGAACCACTGTGCCAAGGATTCATATAATCCCGTATGTCATTCCCTTTGTCCTTTGGTATGTTACTTGCCCGAGATTCGATTGTCGGTATCCGCATACCTATTTCAATCTCGTTACTGGCAAGTCTCTTTACTCGTTCCGTAATACAAGATCCCATGACTTACACTTAGTCACATTGCTTGCAAGACTTGTTTGTGATGTTGTATTACCGAGTGGGTCCCGAGATACCTCTCCGTCACACGGAGTGACAAATCCCAGTCTTGATCCATACTAACTCAACGGACACCTTCGGAGATACCTGTAGAGCACCTTTATAGTCACCCAATTACGTTGCGACGTTTGATACACACAAGGTATTACTCCGGTGACAGTGAGTTATATGATCTCATGGTCATAGGAATAAATACTTGATACAGAGAAAACAATAGCAACAAAATAACATGATCACATGCTACGTTTATAATTTGGGTCTTCTCCATCACATGATTCTCCTAATGATGTGATCCCGTTATCAAGTGACAACATTTGCCTATGGCCAGGAAACCTTGACCATATTTGATCAACGAACTAGTCAACTAGAGGCTCACTAGGGACAATGTGTTGTCTATGTATCCACACATGTATTTGAGTTTCCAATCAATACAATTCTAGCATGGATAATAAACAATTATTATGAACAAGGAAATATAATAATAACTAATTTATTATTGCCTCTAGGGCATATTTCCAACAGCTGCCCAACGGCTGCACATAGGCTTGATATTCTCCCAACGCCCTTGAAGCGACCGGAATGTGCGTGGAGCCCTATGGGATACTTTGCCATAATACGGAAGTATTGATCTTCGATCCTTTCCCAATATATCTTGGCGGTTTGAGAAGTACCCGTGCATGCATCAAGAGACACCGCACTCCATGCTTGGATCAAAGCTTGATCTTCCAAGATCATGTAGTTCTTTGATCTTTGGCTTTTCCCAGATTTTAAACGATTGACAAGTCACGAGCTATCGCAACAAATGGTGAAAATGAAAGGAAATGGCCATGACCAAAGACGCATACCTTCCGGCCATTTCATCAAACACCTCGCTTGCGGGGGGAGCGACACTGTTGAACGGCATCGCCGGGGCATCTCTTTCCGGGATGGAGTGAGAGGATAAAGGAGGCGGCTTGTTTGTAGCCGGAATCCTCTTCCTCTTGACGACCGCGACCTTGGTGACCTTCTCCGCCGCCGGCCGAGATCGCGCAGCAGCGTTAGCGCCCGGAACGCGAGCCTTCGCGGCGGGGGCTGCCGAATTTCCGTCCTGCACGACCATGTTGCCCTGCAGCTTGCGGGCAGGCGCGACGCTAGCTTGAGCGACGGCAGGGCCAACATGGCCGGCGACTAGATCCGCCCGAGGTGAAGGAGCGTGCGCGACCTCGATGGTGACGGGGGCCAGCAAGGAGGCGTCCATGGCGGCGAGGGACGACCGCAGAGGATGCACAGGAGCGTGCGATGGCGAGGCAATGGTGGCGGAGGGTGGGGGAGCGGGAAAGGCCGTGCGGAAATGTCGGTCCCGCCAAATCTCGCTGCGGATAGGGGCTGAGCTCGGGTCGGCCTTCCAGCCCGTGAAACTAGAGGTTGAGGGAGAAGTTTTGCCGTGCCCCACAAAAATATTTGCAGGCCGGGACATGATGCGGGGTCTGATCGGGCAGGTTTTCTCACCCCGACCCGTACTTTGACGGTTATTTTGCGAACCGGGACGGAATGCGGGGTCTGCTAGAGTTGCCCTGACTGGTGTATACACCGGTTGCCTGAAATTTCGAGGGCATGATTTCGAGGTTTCTCTTCTCTTCAAGAAATGTACTACCTCCGTTCAAGTGTATAGGGCGTGCGCTCAGTTTTAGGTTGTCAATTTAACTAGCTAAATATATACTATATGCGATAAAAATTACATATTCATAAACTACATCCTCACATAAATCTAATGATATATTATCTATTACATATAATACATATTTATATAGTTAAATTAACGACATAGGACTACGAGCATGCCTTATACACCCGGATGAAGGGAGTAGCAAGAGGGTGCAACGAAATCACTATCAGCAGTCATTGCTGTTCCCATCGGATGTCGAGAAGCCCGCCTGTACTAGCGCATGGCACTCCAGACACCATGATATGGACCAGCTAATGAATAACGAATCAACCCGTGGACTGTGGAGGCCGAAGAAAGAGGTTAGAAAGCTTTCGGTGCCTATTTTGGACAAAATGCCACGTCTCAAACTATAACTTCTCACATAAACAAAATTCATTTTAGAAGGCTCTAGCACTTTTACGCTGGTCATAGTGGGAGTAACTTAGCTAGTAAAACACATTTCAAGACCATTTTACTTATGTGGCATGTAGTTAATGAGGGAAAAGGTGTTTAAAATAACATAATATGTTACTCTAAATTAAAAAAAATGAGTTTACAAACTAATAAATAAACCCTTTTATAACACCACTATTAAATTACTTTGCATTATGATAATATAACTTAAATTAGTGTCTTCCCACTATGACCAACCTTAGGGGCCTGCATAAAATGACATTTATGGTCAGCTTTCATGCACAACAAACGGATGTGTGATTTGAGGCCTTGAGTTAGAAGTTATACTTTCTCTGTCACAATTTAGAAGACACAGTTAAATTTACGTGCATTTTCATAATAGATAATGTTTAAGACGCACTGTATTTACTACTAGCAGCTAATTAGTATTACTCTTATATTGTACTACTTCTATATGCATGTGTACTGTGAATGCTAGTTTTTAACCCATTTCACAGCCAATCAATAACCACCTAGGTTTCAGAGAATTTCTAAGCACGCTTTCTAAACCGTGACGAAGGAAGTACAAGTTTCCTGCAAGCTGTCCAAGGATTTGTAAGCTCTAGCAGGGTTTGAATTTATGGAGCCTCGCACTATAATTAATTTTTAAACAGTTTGCATGGAAACTTTCATAACTTTATTCAAGATCTTAAATCACTTATCATTTGTTGTGCATGAAAACTAATTAATTTTTGGATAACTTGTATGGGAACTTGTACAACTTTTTACTTAAGACCTCAAATCACTCCTCATTTGTCGTGTATGAAAACTAATTAATTCCTGAGCAACTTCACAACTTTTGACTTGAGACCTAAAATCACTCATCATTTGTTGTGCATGAAAACTAATTAATTCCTGAACAACTTGCATGGAAACTTGCACAACTTTTCACTTGAGACCTCAAATCACTAATCATTTGTTGTGCATGAAAACTAATTAATTCCTGAACAGCTTGCACGGAAACTTGCACAACTTTTGTCTTGAGACCTCAAAATCACTCATCGTTTGTTGTGCATGAAAACTAATTAATTCCGGACAACTTGCACGAAAATTTGCATAACTTCTAACTTAAGACCTTAAATCACTCGCTTGTTATGCATCAAAGCTAATTAATTTATGAACAACTTGCATAACTTTTGACGCATGACCTCAAATCACTCGTCGTTTGTTGTGCATGAAAGCTGGGGAGGACGACTTATTTTCACGACGAGTCATAAGCACCCCAAAGAACCGACCCTTACATATAACTAGTATGTGCTTCTAGTAAGTACTCCCCATTTGTTCCATGTGAGGGAATGAGATTCTGAGTTTAAATTTGTAGCTATGTTGTGAGCACTAGTTTTGTTGAGCATTATCTCTTGTGTGTGTGTGGATTGAATGGCTTGTGTTTAACCAGTATAACATCCTTGTGGTGCCATCACGTGTGATTCTACCTAGGCTCATAAGTTTCATGGTTTGAGTTGTGTCCTTCTAGACCAAGCTAGTTATTCGATGCAATATATTTGGGAGTCTTTCATCATGTGTTTTTCCACTTGAGAGAGTTACTTGATGTTGCTCATGAGTTGTTTGGTACCGTGAAAGATCGTCCCAGCGAGACCCCGCATCATCCTCACATTAGAGCGATAGGTTGGTTGCGACACCATTTTTGTTCTCTTGCTGATTTCGATCCTCATGGAGGAACCACCACTTCCCGTGTATTATCCTAGTTTGCAGTCTGTCAATGTGCTGGCATTGGAGAATACATGTGATTATGTGGTGACCAAGGCGAAGAAGCGCATAACAACTATGGAGACTAACCGCAACCGGAAAATTGACTCCTTCACGGAGGAACTTCGTTGAAGTAGGCTGGTTGCACGGGGTCAACATCTACAACTCTCCGAACTACGGCGCCAATGTTGTCCAGAGGAGGGACATGGAGAGCACATGCATGTATACTATGACGACGCCCATAGCTACCACGTTGCACCACCCCAACATGCTCACCATGACTAACAAGATGTTTGGGAGCCACCATCTCCACCACGAGATGGACTTGATGCATGGGGCCAACAAAGATAATTCCCCATACAACGGTACCATCACAGAGAGCGTTAGAGTGACCACTCCGATGACTCTCAATACTACGACAAGTTGCGACCACGATGTGCTCATCATGATCGTCGAGGTGAAACTCAAGAAGGCTTTGCCATGAGAGGAAGAGGTCATGGATGTTCTCATCATGACTATGAAGATGATGTGATTGGTAAATTCAAACTTACCATACCATTCTTCAATGGGAAATTGAGCCTAATGACTATTTGGAGTGGGAGCTGCATGTGAGTCGGATCATTGATGGCCACTTGAAAGGACGTGAATGTCGCCTAGAGGGGGGGGGGTGAATAGGCGCTTTAAAATAATTGCGGTTTAGGCTTGAACAAATGCGGAATAAAACTAACGTTTAATTTGTCAAGCACAAAATCTAAAACAACTAGGCTCACCTATGTGCACCAACAACTTATGCTAAGCAAGACACACAACTAAGTGATAGCAAGATATATAACAAGAAAGAATATGTCTATCACAAAGTAAAGTGCATAAGTAAAGGGTTCGGGTAAGATATAACCGAGGCACGCGAAGAGGACAATGTATCCCGAAGTTCACCCCTTGCGGATGCTAATCTCTGTTTGGAGCACTGTGGAGGCACAATGCTCCCTAAGATGCCACTCAGGCCACCGTAATCTCCTCACGCCCTCGCACAATGCAAGATGCCATGGTTCCACTAAGGGACCCTTGACGGTGGTCACCGAACCCATACAAACAAGGTTGGGGCAATCTCCACAACTTAATTGGAGGCTCCCAACAACACCATGAAGCTTCACCATATTGGCATATGGCTTCGAGGTAACCTCAAATGCTCGGGGCAATCTCCACAATCTAATTGGAGACCCCGAAGCTTGTCCGGAGCTTTACACTACAATGATTGAGCTCCAAGGCACCACCAAGCTTCTAGTACGCCAAAGCATCCAAGAAGAACAATCTCTAGGGTAATAAACTTCTCAAACTTCACTTCCACGTATCACCGTGGAGAACTCAAACCGATGCAACTAGTGCAATGACAAGAACACACGAAGTGGTCAAGTCCCTCGCACTCAAATCCCTTCACAACAACAAAAGCTATGGAGGAATAAGAGAGGAAGAAAAAGGAGCTCACAAAGAACTCCAAGATCTAGATCCAAGGGGTTCCCCTCACATAGAGGAGAAAGTGATTGCTGGAAATGTGGATCTAGATCTCCTCTATCTTTTCCCTCAAGAACTAGCAATAATCATTGGAGGGATTGAGAGTTAGCAAGCTCGAAGAAGGTCAACAATGGGGAAGAACACGAGATCAACGAATAGTAAACCATTGGGGAAGAAGACCCCCTTTTATAGGGGGAAGGAAACTGCTCGTTACCTACCCCCTCAGCAGCCCGAGTGAGAGCAGTACTACCGCTCCTCGGAGAGGTACTACCGATGATAAAAGGTAGTACCTCTTAGGGGAGTGATGACCCACAAGTATAGGGGATCAATCGTAATCCTTTCGATAAGTAAGAGTGTCGAACCCAACGAGGAGCAGAAGGATTTGACAAGTGGTTTTCAGCAAGGTAAAATCTGCACGCACTGAAATTGTCGGTAACAAGTGATTGTGTGGTGAGATGATTCGTAGCAAGCAACAAGTAACAAAAGTAGCAATGGTGTAGAAAAGTGGCCCAATACCTTTTGTAGCAAGGGACAAGCCTGGACAAAGTCTTATAGGAGGAAAAACGCTCCCGAGGACACACGGGAATTTCTGTCATGCTAGTTTTCATCATGTTCATTTGATTCGCGTTCGTTACTTTGATAGTTTGATATGTGGGTGGACCGGCGCTTGGGTACTGACCTTACTTGGACAAGCATCCCACTTATGATTAACCCCTCTCGCAAGCATCCGCAACTACGAAAGAAGAATTAAGACAAAGTCTAACCATAGCATTAAACTAGTGGATCCAAATCAGCCCCTTACGAAGCAACGCATAAACTAGGGTTTAAGCTTCTGTCACTCTAGCAACCCATCATCTACTTACTACTTCCCAATGCCTTCCTCTAGGCCCAAATAATGGTGAAGTGTTATGTAGTCGACGTTCACATAACACCACTAGAGGAAAAACAACATACAACATATCAAATTACTGAACGAATACCAAATTCACATGACTACTATTAGCATGACTTCTCCCATGTCCTCGGGAACAAAAGTAACTACTCACAAAGCATAATCATATTCATGACCAGAGAGGTAATGAGTAGCATCAAGGATCTGAACATAAACTCTTCCACCAAGTAATCCAACTAGCATCAACTACAAAGAGTAATCAACACTACTACCAACCTTACAAGTACCAATCGGAGTCGTGAGACGGAGATTGGTTACAAGTGATGTACTAGGGTTTGGAGATGAGATGGTGCTGATGAAGATGTTGATGGTGACGAGTCCCCTTCGATGAGAGGAGTGTTGGTGATGACGATGGTGACGATTTCCCCCTCCAGGAGGGGAGTTTCCCCGGCAGGATCGTCGTGCCGGAGCTCTAGATTGGTTCTGCTCAAGTTCCGCCTCGTGGCGGCGGCGAATCCACGAAAAAGCTCCTCCTTGATTTTTTCCTGAACGAAACCCTTCATATAGCAAAAGAGGGGAGCAAGTGGGCCAGTGGGCTGCCCACAACCCCTCATGGCGTAGCCTGGGGGGGTGGCCGCGCCGTGAAGGCTTGTGGGCACTGTTGGGGAACGTCGCATGGGAAACAAAAATTTTCCTACGCGCACGAAGACCTATCATGGTGATGTCCATCTACAAGAGGGGATTCCCGATCTACGTACCCTTGTAGATCGCACAGTAGAAGCTTTAAGAAACGCGTTTGATGTAGTGGAACGTCCTCACGTCCCTCGATCCGCCCCGCGAACCGTCCCACGAACCGTCCCGCGATTCGTCCCACGATCCGCTCCGATCTAGTGCCGAACGGACGACACCTCCGCGTTCAGCACACGTACAGCTCGACGATGATCTCAGCCTTCTTGATCCAGCAAGAGAGACTGAGAGGTAGATGAGTTCTCCGGCAGCATGACGGCGCTCCGGAGGTTGGTGGTGATCTAATCTCAGCAGGGCTCCGCTCGAGCTCCGCAGAAACGTGATCTAGAGGTAAAACCGTGGAGTTATGTGGTCGGACTGCCGTGGCAAAAGTTATCAAATCAGCCCTAAAACCCCACTATATATAGGAGGGAGGGAGGGGAGGAGGCAGCCTCAAAACCTAAAGGTTTGGCCGAAATTGGAGGTGGAGGAGTCCTACTCCAATCCTACTTGGAGTAGGATTCCACCTTCCCACTTGGAAACTCTTTCCACGTTGTGTTTTTTCCTTCTCAAACCTTATGGGCCTTAGTGGGAACTTATTCCAGCCCACTAGGGGCTGGTTTATCTCTTCCCATAGCCCATGAGACCCCTTGGGGCGTGACACCCCTCCTGATGGTCCCCGACACCCCTCCCGGCACTCCCAGTACACTACCGATGAGCCCCGAAACTCTTCCGGTAATGCATGAAAACCTTCCGGTAACCAAATGAGGTCATCCTATATATCAATCTTCGTTTCCGGACCATTCAGGAAACCCTCGTGACGTCCGTGATCTCATCCGGGACTCCGAACAACATTCGGTAACCAACCATATAACTCAAATACGCATAAAACAACGTCGAACCTTAAGTGTGCAGACCCTGCGGGTTCGAGAACTATGTAGACATGACCCGAGAGACTCCTCGGTCAATATCCAATAGCGGGACCTGGATGCCCATATTGGATCCTACATATTCTACGAAGATCTTATCGTTTGAACCTCAGTGCCAAGGATTCATATAATCCCGTATGTCATTCCTTTTGTCCTTCGGTATGTTACTTGCCTAAGATTCGATCGTAAGTATCCGCATACCTATTTCAATCTCGTTTACCGGCAAGTCTCTTTACTCGTTCCGTAATACAAGATCCCGCAACTTACACTAAGTCACATTGCTTGCAAGGCTTGTGTGTGATGTTGTATTACCGAGTGGGCCCCGAGATACCTCTCCGTCATACGGAGTGACAAATCCCAGTCTTGATCCATACTAACTCAACGAACACCTTTGGAGATACCTGTAGAGCATCTTTATAGTCACCCAGTTATGTTGCGACGTTTAATACACACAAAGCATTCCTCCGGTGTCAGTGGGTTATATGATCTCATGGTCATAGGAACAAGTACTTGACACGCAGAAAACAGTAGCAACAAAATGACACGATCAACATGCTACGTCTATTAGTTTGGGTCTAGTCCATCAAATGTTTCTCCTAATGATGTGATCCCGTTATCAAGTAACAACACTTGCCTATGGCCAGGAAACCTTGACCATCTTTGATCAACGAGCTAGTCAACTAGAGGCTTACTAGGGATAGTGTTTTGTCTATGTATCCACACAAGTATTGTGTTTCCAATCAATACAATTATAGCATGGATAATAAACGATTATCATGAACAAAGAAATATAATAATAACTAATTATTATTGCCTCTAGGGCATATTTCCAACAGGCACCCCCTGGTGCCCCTCTGGCACTTCTTCGGCCCAGTATTTTTGATAAATCGGGAAAAAAAATCCCTCGTTGATTTTTACGGCGTTTGGAGTTGCGCAGAATAGGTATCTCAAACTTGCTCCACTTTCAAGCGAGAATTCCAGTTGCCGGTATTCTCCCTCTTCATGTAAACCTTGCAAAATAAGAGAGAAAAGGCTAAGAATTGTACCGTGAAGTGAAATAACAACCCAAGAAGCGATAAATATCAACATGAAAACATGATGCAAAATGGACGTATCAACTCCCCGAAGCTTAGACCTCGCTTGTCCTCAAGCGAAAGCCTAGCTCAATAAATATGTCCACATGTTTAGGGAGAGAGGTGTCGACAAAACAAGATACGAACATGCATGCATTATGATCATGATCAGAACAGCAATACCAACATATAATCTCTCATGCTAAAGTGATAATTCCTTCACAAAGTAAAGCATGGATCAAGAACCTTACCGAGAAGTAACAACCAATAGCCTTTAGTCATTGAAGCAATTGCAATTTATCACAACATCAGAAAGAGTCAAAAAAGAGCTTGTAAAGCAAATCCACATACTCAATCATTCTTTCGTTCTCTACAATTGCTACAACTCAGGTGGTACTCATGAGATCAAAGTTTCAGCTGGACACAGAGAAAGATAGGGGCTTATAGTTTTGCCTCCCAACTGCTTACCTCAAGAGTAATGTCAAAAATAATAATTCATGAATACTTACCTCCAAGTTGACATATGAATATAGATCTTTCCCAAGCATATGACGTTAGCCAAGATAAAGGCGAAATAAGGAATTGGTGAAGATCACCATGACTCTTTCAAGGGCAAAAAGTAAAGGTGCAAGATAGGCCCTTCGCAGAGGGAAGCAGAGGTTGTCATGCGCTTTTGAAGTTTGGATGCGTGTCCTCTTAGTGCGGAGGAACGTCACTTTATATTGCCCCCTGTGATAAAGAACTTTATTATGCAGTCTGTCGCTTTTCTGTCTTCCTCATCACAGGTTCGTACAAAGCTTATTTTCCACACACTAATAGATCATACATATTAGAGGGCAATTTTTATTGCTTGCACCGATGACAACTTACTTGAGGGATCTTATTCAATCCATAGGTAAGTATGGTGGACACGCATGATAAAACTGGTTTGAAGGTTTATGGATGCACAAGTAGTATCTCTACTTAGTGCGGGAGTTTTGGCTAATATGAGGTGGAAGCAATCGTCACATGCTAAGGAATCTCTAATCATATAACATTGTTCGGAGCCAAGCAAACACAATTCATTATGCTGTCTTCCTTGTCCAACATCTACTTCTAGGCATGCAATAGTTTAGTGAGTGTTCACAATCATAGATGGTGTCAGAGATGATATATTTATATGTGAACCTCTCCTTCTTTATCACTTCCTTTAATTGCAACAATGACCAAGGTCTACGTTTGCCTACCCTCAACAAGTTTCAATCCTCATTCTTTTTTATGTGAAGCTATCACTTCTCATAAGATCATTACATGATCTTTCATGCTTTTGTTCTATTCTCACTCTTTTGATCATGGCAAGAGGCAAAGCCCTTCAACTAAGACACTCTTTATTATATGGCTCACGAGCTCGAATACATCGGGGGTGACACAAAGAAAAACTCAAGACTAAAACACTAAGACTTTTACTCTACTAGAAAAGGAGAAAACTGAAAAGGAAAACTAAAACAAAAGGTAAAGGCAAAAGATGTGATGGTGATACGATACCGGGGCAACTCCCCCAAGCTTGGCACAAGCCAAGGGGATTGCCCATACCCATGTTTAGTTGTCTTCCTTTGGTGGTGATGGTGGAGTTGTTGCAACATGGGCTTGATCCTCCGTATTCCAAGGCATAGGTGCTCCATCATGGAAAGATGAACGAGTCTCCGGAATCCTCAAATCTGCAGCCAACCGTATTGATTTAAATCTGTACTCATACTCACAGTTTTGGTTCTGCAGGTCATAGATCTGGTCCTGGAGTTGATCAACCCCATTGTTAGAGCATATATCTCCATATGTGGTTTTGGTAATTGATGACAATTCCTATGGACTAATGGTTGCTTTAAGTTATATTTATAGGATTTGTCCATAGGCACTTCTTGAAGTCCATCTGGTGGGTTCAAGGAGTTTATATGATGACCAAGATGGTATTCAAGGTATTATCCAAAGAATGGTCATAGAGACACCAGGTTGATCAAGATCTCAGACAAAGAGTAAATCAAGATGATCAACACACAAAGCGTACAAGATGTATCGAGAGGGATCAAGTGATCCCATGGTATGGTAAGCATTGTCCATTACGTGTTTGTGTACTAACCCATGGTCTTCGTGAGAGTTCTATGTGTGGGTTAGGTGTGTTTCCATGGGCTTGCGTCAAAAGGAAGATCTCATACAACCGTCAAGTGGTGATCGTCATCAAGATTGCGGTGTGCAAGTTCAAGAGAATCAACACGAATATATCGTGCTTGAAGCTTGCCGTCCATTGTGGTGGCAATGGACTTGTGAAGGTATGCTGAAGAGTGGCTCACCCATAGCGAGTATGGGGGAGCAATCAACTAGTCTTCATCAAGCCAACGCAATCAAGAAAGGTGGTCCATCTTGAGGAAGCCAAGATCATCATCATCTAGCTCAAGAGGTCGAGGTGCAAGGTATAGGTTTGCCCTTGATAGGTTTTCTGTTTAGGATAGAATTATGTACTGTCAAGGGGGGCTCTCAAGTGATTAGCTTGATCGTATCGTTCGTTGAGAGCTCAAACCATTTGCATCCTTGCATCATACTTCTTGGTTCTTATTTGGTGTTTCTCTTTGTGAGTTTTAGAGCTTATGGTCATCTTCATGACAAGCTCGAGTTCATCGAAAACGGAGTCCATATGCAACCACTATGATGTTTTCGATGTTGGAGTTTTTGCCGGTTCTTCATTCATAGAGGTCTCACATCTCTAGATCATTGGCATTTTTGTATCAGCATGGTCTTAAGATTTCTCTTGTCATCCTGAATCCAACAAGCTTGGGTTTGCTCGATTCGGAGCTCGTATGCGAAAGTTATGGTTGTTTCAGTGGCGAGCGGTAGTACCGCTGGACCTAGCGGTAGTACCGCTAGAGCTGGCGGTAGTACCGCTGGCCCTAGCGGTAGTACCGTTAGAGCTGGCGGTAGTACCGCTGGCCCAGCGGTAGTACCGCCTCTGGTCAGCGGTAGTACCGCTCCAGGACTTTAGTACCGTCATCTTTGCGGTTGTAATGCGTCGGACTTTTTACGAAGACTTTCTTGGCGGTGGTTGGCCCGGTAGTATCTTTGCGCTACCATGGGCTCAGCGGTAGTACCGCTGGAGGGTCAGCGGTAGTACCGCCAGAGGGTCAGCGGTAGTACGGCTGGAGCCAGCGGTAGTACCGCTGGGCTCGGGCTGTAAGTGGGGGTAACGGTCTGATTCCTTCCCCCACTATATAAAGGGGGTCTTCTTCCCCCTTGGTCTTATCCATCCGTTGAGCTCTTGTTCTACCTCCATTGTTGACATTCTTAGAGCTTGCTAACTCTCAATCCCTCCAATGATTCTTGCTTGTTCTTGAGGGAAAAGAGAGAGGAGATTTAGATCCACATCTCCACCAATCACTTTCTCCTCTATGTGAGGGGAACCCCTTGGATCTAGATCATGGAGTTCTTTGTGATCTCCTTGTTCTTCCTCTCATATTTCTCCATAGCTTTCGTTGTTGTGGAGGGATTTGAGTGTGACGGACTTGGACCACTTCGTGTGTTCTTGCCATTGCATTAGTTGCATCGGTTTGAGTTCTCCACGGTGATACGTGGAAGTGAGAAGTTGAGAAGCTTACTACCTTTGGTACTTAGTACCCTAGATATTTTTCTTCGTGGATGCTTTGGCGTCCTAGAAGCTTGGTGGTGTCTCGGAGCTCAATCATTGTGGTGTGAAGCTCTGGGCAAGCGTCGGGGTCTCCAATTAGGTTGTGGAGATTGCCCCGAGCAATTTGTACGTGTCCGGTAACCGCCCCCAAGGGTTGCCACGTGTACGGGTTCGGTGACCGCCCCAAGGTTTGCCATTTGTACGGGTTCGGTGACCGCCCTCAAGGGTCCCTTTGTGGAATCACGGCATCTTGCATTGTGCGAGGGCGTGAGGAGATTACGGTGGCCCTAGTGGCATCTTGGGGAGCATTGTGCCTCCACACCGCTCCAACGGAGATTAGCATCCGCAAGGGTGTGAACTTCGAGATACATCATCGTCTCCCCGTGCCTCGGTTATCTCTTACCCGAACCCTTTACTTATGCACTTTACTTTGTGATAGACATATTGTTTATTGTAATATATCTTGCTATCACTTAGTTGTTTATCTTGCTTAGCATAAGTTGTTGGTGCACATAGGTGAGCCTAGTTGTTTGTAGGTTTTGTGCTTGACAAATTAAACGTTAGTTTTATTCCGCATTTGTTCAAGCCTAAACCTTAATTATTTTAAAGCGCCTATTCACCCCCCTCTAGGCGAGATCCACGTCCTTTCACCTGTCATAGAGCCTGGAGAGATGCTTCCCAATGTGATTGGCATCAATCCTATGCTTGTTGATGAACTCCGTGATCATCATGTGGTTGGCGTTGAGTCCACGCTCCACCATCCCTTGGCACTTGAAGACTTGTTGCTCCATTGCTTTGAGCCCTGTCTCCATGCTTCCGGTCTTCTTGGGCCCCTCAACATCACAGATGTGCAACATCCCCTCACGCATCTCGATAGATTGAGGGTGTTGCAGCACTCCCGTGAGGTAGGGATTGATGACTGATGTCAGCTGTGCTTCCCCGGCAATAGCGCCAGAAAATGCTGACTCCATAACAGCAGACCTTCCCTTGCAACGGCACCAGAAGAGTGCTGCTAGCACTCTCCGACAATCGAAACTAGAAGAATGTTGTTGACGGCCCACAAGCGCATGGGATCGTAGCAGTTTTCGAGGGTAGAGTATTCGACCGAAATTTGTTGATCGCCAAAACAGGAGGTGAGAGAATACTCTCGAGTATTAGCAGTTGAATTTGTCAGATTCAACCACACCTGAAAGATTAGTATCTGCAAGCAAAGTAGTAACAGCAAAGTAGCGAGTAACGGAAGTGGCAAGGAACAAAAGTAGTGACAACAGTAGCAAGTAGCAACAGTAGCAAGTGACAGTAGTAGCAACAGTAGCAGCAGAGCAAGACAAGTAACAACAGCAGAGCAAGACAAGCAACAACAGCAGAGCAAGACAAGTAACAGCAGTAGCAACAGTAGTAACAGCAGCAGTAGGACAAACTCGTAGGCAATGGGTCGATGATTTGTTTGGATGATATTCATCATGCAACAGTTATAACACGGAGAGATATGTGGCTAGCTCCCGTTCGTCAATGTGATCTAGGCATGCATTCCATGTGTCGTCATACGTGCTTAGGGACAAGAACTTGCATGACATCTATTGTCCATCCCTCCCGTGGCAGCGGGGTCCAAAAGGAAACTATGGGATATTAAGGTTCTCCTTTTAATAAAGAACCGGACCAACGCATTAGCACTTGGTGAACACATGAACTCCTCAAACTATGGTCATCACCGGGAGTGGTTCCGGTTATTGTCACTCCGGGGTTGCCGGATCATAACACATAGTAGGTAACTACAACTTGCAAGATCGGATCTAAAACACACATATATTGGTGACAACATAATAATTTCAGATCTGAAATCATGGCACTCGGGCCCTAGTGACAAGCATTAAGCATGGCAAAGTAGTAGCAACATCAATCTCAGAACATAGTGGATACTAGGGATCAATCCCCATCAAAACTAACTCGATTACATGATAGATCTCATCCTACTCATCACCGCCCAGCGAGCCTACGAATAGATTACTCACGAACGACGAAGAGCTTCATGGAATTGGAGAGGGAAGAAGGTTGATGATGACGATGGCGACGATTTCCCCTCTCCGGAGCCCAAGACGGACTCCAGATCTGCCTCCAGATGAAGAAAAGGTTGTGGCGGCGCCTCCGTATCGCAAACGCGACGAAAACTTCTCTCTTTTTTTGGGACGAAAGGGAACTTATAGACCTGAGGTTGGGGGCGGCAGAGCCGTGTGGGCCCCACAAGCCTGCCCACCGCCACCAGGGGGTGGTGGCGGAGCCAGGGCTTGTGGCCCACTGGCCCACCCCCTCAGGTGGAACTTGGCGCAGATATTATTCATATTTTCTAAAACTGCTCCCCGTAGATTTTCAGGATGTTTGGAGAACTTTGATTTCTGCAAAAAAATAACACCAAGGCAATTATGCTAAAAACAGCGTCAGTCCAGGTTAGTTCCATTCAGATCATGCAAATTAGAGTCCAAAACAAGGGCAAAAGAGTTTGGAAAAGTAGATACGATGGAGACGTATCAATGACCTTCTCGAAGATCTTGTCCTTCGGAGCTTTGGGGGAAGTCATGGTGATCTAGATCTGCAACAGAAACAGGCTCGAAACGGAAAACAGAGGAAATCTACGTGATGGAGGGGTCAGACCAAACAAAAGTATATATAATGTTTTTTTCATACCACAAGGAGTACCCTGCACGAAAACGGAGTCCGGGAGGCGCACGAGGTGGCCACAAGCCCTCACGGCGTGGCCAGGGGGTGGGCCCGCGCCATGCAGGGCTGTCGCCTCCTCGCGCACTTTCCGGACTACTTCCAATTTTTGTATTTTTTCAAATATTCCAAAACGGAGAAAATTTCCTACTGGAAAAGTTTTGGACTCTGTTTTCTTACCGAATCACATACCTCTTCATTTTCGGAGTCTGAAATAGGCTGATAAATATCCCTTAGGTATTCTTCCGGAGTTATGGTATTGATGATATTGCTTTCAACATTTATGGGAGTACCTGAGATATAATGCTTGATTCTCTGCCCATTTACCAGTCTCGGACAATTACCTTCCATGTTGTTGATCTTGATAGCACCGGAACGATATACTTCCTCAACAACATAGGGACCTTCCCATTTAGAGAGAAGCTTGCGTGCAAAGAATCTTAAACGAGAGTTATATAGCAAGACATAATCACCTACATTGAACTCACGCTTTTGTATCCTCTTATCATGCCACCTCTTAACCTTCTCTTTGAAGAGCTTGGCATTCTCATATGCCTGAGTTCTCCACTCATCAAGCGAGCTAATATCAAATAACCTCTTCTCACCAGCAAGTTTGAAATCAAAGTTGAGCTCTTTGATTGCCCAATAAGCTTTATGCTCTAGCTCAAGAGATAAATGACATGCTTTACCATACACCATTTTGTACGGGGACATGCCCATGGGATTCTTATAGGCAATTCTATAAGCCCACAGTGCATCATCGAGCTTCTTAGACCAATTCTTTCTAGACCTGTTGACAGTCTTTTGCAGAATTAGCTTAATCTCTCTATTGCTTAGCTCTACTTGACCACTGGACTGAGGGTGATAGGGATACACAATTCTATGGTTGACATCGTACTTAGCAAGCATTTTACAGAAAGCACCATGAATGAAGTGTGAACCACCGTCGGTCATTAGATATCAAGGGACTCCAAATCTAGGGAAGATAACTTCTTTCAGCATCTTGATAGAGGTGTTGTGATCAGCACTACTAGTGGGGATAGCTTCTACCCACTTAGTGATGTAATCAACAGCAACTAAGATATGCGTATACCCGTTGGATTTTGGAAATGGTCCCATATAATCAAAGCCCCAGGCATCAAATGGTTCAATGACAAGTGAATAGTTCATAGGCATTTCCTGACGTTTGCTAATATTACCTATTCTTTGACATTCCTCACAAGACAAGACAGACTTATGGGCATCCTTGAAGAGAGTGGGCCAATAGAAACCTGATTGCAATACCTTGTGTGCAGTTCTATCTCCCGCATGGTGTCCTCCGTAGACCTCGGAGTGACACTTCTGTAGGATCTGTCCCTGTTCATGTTCAGGTACACAACGTCTAATAACACCATCTACTCCTTCCTTATAAAGGCGAGGGTCATCCCACAAGTAATGTCTCAAGTCAAAGAAGAATTTCTTCTTTTGCTGGTACGTGAAACTAGGTGGTATGTATTTGGCAACGATATAGTTCGCATAATCATCATACCACGGTGCACTACGTGAAGCATTGATGACATTCAGTTGCTCATCGGGAAAGCTATCATCAATAGGTTGTGGGTCATCAAGAACATTCTCCAACCTAGACAAGTTATGTGCTACTGGGTTATCAGCACCCTTTCTGTCGACAACGTGCAAATCAAATTCTTGGAGCAAGAGAACCCATCTGATAAGTCTAGGTTTAGCGTCCTTCTTCTCCATGAGGTACTTAATAGCAGCATGATCAGTGTGAATAGTGACTTTGGAATCAACTATGTAAGACTTGAACTTTTCACATGCAAACACGACTGCTAGAAATTCCTTCTCCTAGTAGCATAGTTTCTCTGGGCACTGTCTAGAGTTTTACTAGCATAGTGAATAACATTCAACTTCTTATCAAATCTTTGCCCTAGAACAACACCAACAGAATAATCACTAGCATCACACATGATCTCAAAAGGTAAGTTCCAATCAGGTGGTTGAATAATAGGTGCAGTTATCAAAGCCCTCTTAAGTATTTCGAAGGCTTCCTCACAATCATCGTCAAAGACAAAAGGAATATCCTTTTGCAAGAGATTGGTAAGAGGCCTATAAATTTTAGAGAAGTCTTTGATGAACCTTCTATAGAAACCAGCATGACCAAGGAAACTTCTTATACCTTTGATATCTGTGGGGTATGGCATTTTCTCGATTGCATCAACCTTAGCCTTATCGACTTCAATACCTCTTTCGGAATTTTATGTCCTAAGACGATGCCTTCATTAACCATAAAGTGGCACTTCTCCCAATTCAAGACAAGATTGGTGTCTTTACATCTCTGTAAGACTCGATCAAGGTTGCTGAGGCAATCATCAAAGGAAGACCCGTAAACGGAAAAGTCATCCATGAAAACCTCGACCATCTTTTCACAAAAGTCAGAGAATATAGCCATCATACATCTTTGAAAGGTGGCAGGTGCATTACATAAGCCAAAAGGCATACGTCTATAAGCAAAGGTACCGAAAGGGCAGGTGAAAGTGGTTTTCTCCTGATCATATTGTGCAACTGGTATTTGGGAGAAACCAGAATAATCGTCTAGAAAGCAGAAGTGTGTGTGTGTTTTGACAGCCTTTCTAGCATTTGGTCGATAAAAGGCACAGGGTAATGATCTTTCCTAGTGGCCTTATTCAACTTCCTAAAATCAATCACCATCCAATAGCCAGTAATAATCCTCTATGGGATCAATTCATCCTTATCATTAGGGACAATGGTAATGCCTCCCTTCTTAGGAACGCAATGCACCGGACTCACCCAATCGCTATGAGCAACATGATAGATAATACCCGCTTCCAGGAGCTTTAGTATTTCTTTTCTTACTCCTTCTTTCATCTTAGGATTCAATCTCCTTTGAAGATCAGCAACTGGTTTGAAATCAAGATCAGTTTTAATCTTGTGCTGGCATAGAGTGGGACTAATGCCCTTAAGATCATCAAAAGTATATCCAATAGAGCATGATGCTTCCTTAGAGTTTTTAGTAACTTCTTTTCTTCATGCTCCGACAGGCTAGCACTAATAATGACAGGATATATCTCTTTTTCATCAAGATAGGCATACTTAAGAGTATCAGGCAATTGTTTAAGCTCAAACAGAGGATCACCCTTTAGTGGAGGTGGATCCCCAAGCAGTTCAACAGGCAAGTTATTCTTAAGGATAGGATATTGTTCTAAGACAACTCTATCTATTTCATCCCTTTCATCCATATGCATATCATTTGCATGCTCAAGCAAGTATTGCTCTAATGGATCAGCAGGGGGCACGACAATAGAGGCTAAGGCAATAGTTTCATCCCTACTAGGCAACTCCTTTTCTTGAGGTTGTCTACCAAACTTGGAGAAATTGAACTCATGTGACACACCTTCAAAGCCAACAGTGACAGTTTGCTTCTCACAGTCAATATGAGCATTGCCAGTATTGAGGAAAGGTCTGCCAAATATGATGGGACAAAAGCTATCTTGTGCGGTAGCAGGAACGAGGAAATCAGCAGGATACTTTGTTTTACCACACAAGACTTCAACATCCCTAACAATTCCCACAGGGCAGATAGTATCTCTATTGGCAAGCTGAATAGTGACATCAATAGGCTCTATCTCAACAGGTGCAATCTCATTTTTGATTTCATCGTATAAGGATTGAGGTATTGCACTAACACTAGCACCCACGTCACATATACCATGATAACAATGACTCCTATCTTAACAGAAACCACAGGCATGCCAACAACAGGCCTATTTTTGTCTCTAGCGTGAGGTTTAGCAATTCTAGCAGCATCGTCACAGAAGTGAATATTATGTCCCTCAACATCGTCGGACATAAGATCTTTGATAATAGCAATGCTAGGTTCAACTCTAATTTGCTCAGGGGGTGTAGGTGTTCTAATATAGCCTCTACGTATCATAGTTGAAGCTTTAGAATGATCCTTTATCCTAACAGGGAAAGGTGGTTTCTCAATGTAAGCACTGGGAACAACATGATCATTATATAGGCAATGATTTTCTCTTCAACTGGAGTGGGTTTAACTACATTGACTTCTAAAGGAGGGTGATATTTAAACCACTTCTCTTTGGGGAGATGTAACATCCCAATTTTCTTAAACTCGGGTGTTAATAGATCATTCATATGCATCTCATATTTTCCTATGCATTATTTGCTCTTTTGTAAATTCTATTCATTATGCAACTGCGGGCAATTTATTGGAGTGGAGATAATATGACTTCTCCCGTGTGAAATAAAAAGTTCATGATGTTTAGAATATTATTTGGAGTCACCGATTTGGTTTTGCAAATTTTATAAACTCCGAATTATTTTTAGTTGAGTTTTTCAACTCTCGTTGTGTGACCTATTGCATAAAAGCTATTTTCAAAGTTTGCATTAGGTGGAACTAGGTTTCCTATAGATATATTATTTGTATATGTGTGTATATATTATATATATATATATATATATCTTTTAGTGTATATTAGTAGTATATTGTTTTCTGTTTCTTTTAGTATTTTTTTAATATATTTTCTCGTATTTATTTTACTAGAAAATATATTTATGTATATTTTTCTTTCTTCGTGACTTAAAAAAACCGAAACCGTCAGGGGCCAGCCCACCAGCACCGAGCTGGCAGGCCAGCCCCAGCACACCGAGCCAGCACCGCCGGGGGGGGGGGCTTTGCCCTAGCGTTCGCTCCTGGCCCCAACGACCGAAACCGAGCCAACTTGCCAGCGCTTCTTGCCTCGCTGCACCGAGCGCCACCCTTCGCACCAAGGGCCGACGGTGGACCCCACCGAACCCACCTGCCTCGCCAGGGATCTCCTATCCCGAGACCGAGACCTTTCCGTGCGCGCCCTGGACTGCTACTGCGAGCAGAAAAAGGCTCCAGGAGCCCGAGACCCTGCTGCCTTTTGTTTCCACCGTCGATCCTATTCGATACGTTCCTGTCACCCGATCTGCCAAACCACAGAAGCACCGTCCACCCCTCACCCTCATCTCGCCGATCCCCTGCAGCCACCGCAGAGCACGCCGGAGCACCTCACAGTCACCGGAGTTCGCGGAGCCGCCATCACCGGAGTCCGTCCGACCGTCACCAGAGAAGCACCACCCGAGAAGCCACACCCAGACCGTTCCGTTTTTCCCTGTTGTTCGTGGTAAGCACGTGCGCGCGGTCCGATTCAACAAACCCCGATGAACAGCTTCAGGACAAATTAAATCTGTTTTTATCTGTTTTTAGGTTGGTCAAATTCTCGATAAAATTTTGAAACGCGTTTATCTTTTACTCGTAACTCCGATTCAGGAAATTCTTTTTCCTGTGATCTCGTATTGATGAGTAGAATATGATGGCATTAATAGTTTTCAGATTTGCAAAAATTAAATTTTTAGTTAAATCAGATTTGATTTAAACCTACCGGAGGCCATATTTTGCAAACTGTTAGTCCAATCTAGTTGTTTCTTTTTGCGTCATGATCGTATCAGCATGTAGATGATTTTATACCTACTGCCATGCTATTTATGCTTTGGTTTGAAAAAGTTGTTTTATTGCCGTTGGTTTTATTTGGTGTTATGTGATTGTGGTGATTGATTGGTGTGATTGTTTGCAACGTGTAGATTGTCCGGAGTGCGACGCAAATTATTGTCAGGAGTGTGACTTTCTGAACCAGAATCAAGGCAAGTTACATGTTGATCATCCTTTACCTATTATTTTCTATGCATGTAGTATTATATCACCCTATGAAAATTATGCATGTATAGGAATATTATTATTTTTGCTATGCTATTGAGCTATATCCCCTTGTCATGAAGATCGTGGTATTTGTAATTTTGCTATGCTATGTAGACGGGGATTGGTTCCTGTATTCATTGAGATTATGTGAGGATTACTACAAAATAAATTTGAGTAGTAATTAAGGATTTAATTCACCTCTGAGCGGATATGGTATTGTTGGGTGGTTTCAAGAACATCATGGTATCAACCCTCTGAATGTAATTGGATGCCGCCCAGGTTCAAAAAGATCAAACAGACTTAGTGACTAGTAGCTTCCTTGTGCGACCACTGGCTATTATGGGCTCTGGCTTAGTTGATCAGTCGTGGAAACCTTACCCGGATGTGCCAGCTGATGTAGCTATGATAGGTGGGATGGGCCTCCTGTGGGACTAGGTGACTGCTTTTGAAAGACTTCGTCTCAATCTTCGGGTTGGGTACATTGGGTACATCGTACTAACCTCTGCAGAGTGTATAAACTAATCATGATTAGCCGTGTCCCCGGTTATGGACAATTTTGAGCGGCTAGGCCATTACAGTTGTTGGATGATCTTGACAGATGACACACTTAATAAAACTTGGTGAGAAACTTAATAAAGGTGATAGGTTGGAGTTGGAGATGCCAATTCAACCATATGTGAGTTATTGTAGCAAACAAATTAAAACTTGACTATTAGGTAGCTATGAGGATAAAATCAGCTTTCTGCAAAATAACCATCAACCTTTCTCTTGTTATACTATGCATATACATGTAGGTCTGTTATATTACTTTTCGTGTGTAACTTGCCAATACATTCAAAGTATTGACCTATATGGCTGCAATGTATCATGTTGCAGGATATTTAGACGAGGACTAAGGTACGGTTAGGGTCGCGAGTCTTCACTCAACATCGCCAGTGGGCTATGATGGGACTCATCGTTATTATTCTGCTACTTTTCCGATGTTTAATAGAATAGAGCTAGCTAAGTGCTATGCAGATTGTTATATTTTATAAATTCTGGATCATACGTTGTAATAAATGATGCACTTGCTATATCTGGTTTTCATCTATACTGTGTGTGCTAGCGAGTCGATCCAGGGGCTAGCACAGTAAAGCACAGATACTCTAATCCTTTGAGGTTTGGTTGTTACAGATGGCATCAGAGCAATGCGTTGACTGTAGGTCGTGGCCCTAGAAAATGGATTAGAAAAGCCATAGGAGTAAAATTTATTCTATACACCTTGTCTACATCTTGCTCTTTCATTAGATAACCACTCTAGTATCTTGACCAGCTTAAGTAGGAACTAGTGCTGAGACCACCAGTTATCTTGTTTTATTTGCGATATTAACGTGTTAGCATATCTGATTATGCCCGCTTTGTGGCATGACGATACTAGGTTGCTTGTTTGATTGTTATTTTGCTTGTTTGTTAAATTACGATCTTGTCGGAATTATTCGACTATATATATAGATATGTTTGATTATTGTTATGCTTGTTTGTGTTATTTCTATGGTGTTTTGTTGCCTCATATATATTACCTTGATCATACTATGCATATGGGTAGACTATTTATATTCCTTTAGACCTATTCTATCTATTACTCATCTACTCTTGCCCACCAAAACCCTTAGTATACCTATTAGAGTGAGTTCCCTATAGATTTGATCATATTGAAGTCATAAGGTCTGGATATTATTTTGGGTATGGACTAGTTACAATTATATGAAGGAGTTACCGATTGTGCTAGTCGATCTATTTCTCTCAGTGCACCAGGAGGGAAGAGAATCAAATATGTATGTAAGTACCAGCATAAGTGTAAGTGCATCTAGTGCCCCTTAGTGATTTTGGTGGTTTGAAGACTTATAGGTTAAGTATCTAGTTATCGATTTTGGTGGCTTGTAAGTGTACACAGGATCTATAAGTCATTGAGGAGTTTGAGATATTTGAAGAATATCGACCCCTAAAAATATATGTCTTCAGTTGAAGAAATTGGTCTGAAGCTGAAGAAATGAATCGCGATGAATCTGTGATGAAATTGATATTCCTCATGAAGATACTGATATTGAGAAGTCCGGTGGTTCCTGAAGAAAATCATTCTGAAGAATTTGAAGCATGAAGATTTACACTTTCTGTTTTACTTTCTTCGCATTTGAGTAATAGGGACACCGTACTGTTAAAGGGGGTCAAAGTTATACTATGGAATGAATTTCCTCATGATGCTCAACCCAAGCCTAATACTACCAAAAGCCTCAAGTGAGGAATACGAGTGACATGAGGACTCTCACAGTTGAGGGTTCCGACCGTTTCGATAGCCACGCCAAGTCATTGGTCTTATCCACTCCAACGGTCATATTATTTAAGGGCATTAGTGTCAAATCATGTCGGGATGCTCCCAGGCTATAAATAGCCACCCCCCACAACCATTAGCTGGTTGGCTGCTCCGTTAGAAACTGACACTTGTCATAAGAGCAACCCAAATTCCTCAGAGCCTTCGAGAGTAAATCATCAGTGAGGAAATACACCACCCACCGAAACCACAAACCAAACCTAGTGATTGAGCATCACTGAAGAAGTTGTTCCTGTGTGGGACTGAAGCCTTTTACCTTTGAGGACTATGCATCCTCCAGACAGTTTGGCGTCATGGTCTAGAGCTTTCCAACAGTCAATTGTGGATCGCCGGGTGACCTAGTTTGTGAGGGTTTGGAAGTCTGCCCTGAAGACTTACCACGAGTGTTGGGCGAGGACTGTGTCCTTAGCTCAAGGAGAATACGGTAGGGACTGTGTGTCCCGGGACTGGGTGTCCTTTGGTTTCAATACCAAGACGCTCCAAACCAGATGTACGACTGTCACAGCAGTTGGAACTAGGTCATCAACGACTGTCTTCACTGAGAAACGGGTTCTAATTCCTCAACTCTTTATTTTCCCGTATTATGTGTTGATGACTTTCACTGTGACTGTTTGAAGAATTTGCTGAAGACTTTCTCCGAATTCCCTCAACCCCAAATTCTTCACGTTAGTTGTTTCTCATCTGTATTCTGCGTGCCTGCTCACTGTGCAATCTGTTTTCACATTCTTCACTCTGAAAAACTGTTGTTGTGAAACTTTGCACTTCTGATCCTTTACTGTTTCCGCTGTAAGTTAGTCATCAGTGAGGAATTTCCTCAAAAGGAATTTCCTCAGTGATGAAATTCTAAAAATCTCCTATTCACCCCCCTCTAGTCGATATAACGCACTTTCAATTGGTATCAAAGCAAGGTACTCCCTTGTTCTGTGTGATTTTGGTTTAACCACCTGGAGTTTTAGTTATGTCGACTGCAGACATGTTTAAGGTGACTGCAGCATGTCCTACCTACGAAGGAAAGAACTTTCCCTTCTGGAAGAACAAAATGCAAATGCATCTACAAGCTATTGATAATGATCTCTGGTATATTGTGGAACATGGCGTCCCCATCATCTCTGCCAGTGTCTCTGCTGCTGATGTGAAGAAATTCAAGCAACTCGATTCTCAAGCGAAGAACATCATCTGTGGCCATCTGAGCCCAGGCCAGTTTGGAAGAGTAAGTGCTTTGGGCTCTGCAACACTGATCTGGGAGAGACTGTGCAAGGTAAATGAAGGAGTATCAACCCAGCGTGACTCTCGTGTTGATATTCTTCGAAATCTCTTCAATCGCTTCAAGAGACATGACAATGAAAGCTGCCAAGACACCTTTGATCGCCTCACTGACATATCAAATGAACTGCAAGCACTGGGAGCTCGAGACATCACTGATCACGAAGTTGTGAAGAAACTGCTGAGATCTTTGGATTCTTCATTTGATACTTTAGTACTGATGATTCAAGAAAGACCAGATTACAAGATGCTTGATCCAGCTGATATACTAGAAAGGCTAAATATTCATGAATTCCAACTAGAAGAAAAGAGAGATCTATATGGACCAAGCTATTCCAGACCACGCGCACTAAAGGCTAGAGCCATTTCCTCATCTAAAGACGAAGACACAGATGACAGTATTTGTGACCCTGAAGAATTTGGACAGGAGCTTGCAATGCTCGTGAGGAAATTCCATAGATTTACACGACGTGGTCAGTTCGGTAAATCTTCAAGAAGAGACATGAGGAAATCAGAATCTTCATCTGAGGACTACAAGAAACGAACCTGTCACAAGTGCAAGAAATCGGGTCATTACATTGCTGATTGTCCCCGTTGGGGAAAGGAATCAAAGAAGAAGAAATACAAGGATGACAGTTCTGATGACTCGAAGAAGAAGAAGAAATCTTCAAAATCCTCATCTTCAAAGCCCTCATCGCACAAGAAGACTAGTTTCCGAAAGGCTCGGGCACTTATTGGCAAGGAAATGGACTCCGAGGCAGAATTAGAGGAATGTGATGAAGAAGAGGGTTCTGATGACGACTAAGAATCCGGACAGGCTAGTCTTGCACTGGCAACCACTTTCGTCAGCAAGTCAATCTTCAACCTTGAAGAAAATGATAGCACCATCCTCACTGATGACTATGCTGATGACTTCGCTCCAACTTTTTGCTTCATGGCAAAAGGTTCAAAGGTACCAAATAATGCCTCCTCCTCTGATTCAAGTGACTGTGAACCTGATAATTATAAGAAACCCAGTTACAGTAAACTTGCTATCATTGCCACTAAACAACAAACTGCTCTGGAAAAGCTTCAGAAACTGCTAGATAAAAGTGATGATATGTTGAATGATCAAATGAATCTTACCCATATCCTCACTGAAGATGTGAAAAGTCTCCAGTCTAGATTTGATAATCTTCAGGATCGTTATGATACACTCCTCACTGATCATGAGAAGCTTTCCTATGAATTTCTTCAAAGGAAGCTTGATCTTGAGAAGCTGAGGATGTCTCATGATGATCTTCATATGGAAAATGATTCATTACTAGCTCAACAGATCAGCGCTGATCAAGTTGAATTCATTCCTCCATGTCTTAAATGCATTGAACGTGAAACTGCTAATTCCTCACCAGAATCATCAAATGCTACTATTGCTACAAATTCTTCAACTGCACCTGCTGTGTCTATTTCCTCACTTGAGGAAAACACAAATGTTACTGATGAAAATGCAGGGTTGAAGGAATTGTACATGACACGCATGTACAAAAGCCTCAAAGGACATCAAACCCTTTGTGGTGTGCTCAAAAAGCAGATCTTGAACAGGAACCCGAGGAAAGAAGGAATTACCTTTGAGAGGAAATTAAATGCTGATGGATCTTATTGGAAACCTGAGCAGTATACCAAAACCTCATGGGTTGCTGCTACAAGGCCTCCTTTTGATCCATCTAATCTAACTGGTTTTTCATGTGAATTATCCTATTCCTCAGATGAGTCATTTGACTCTAACTATAAACTGTTCAAAAATCAATCTGGTGAAGTATTTTTTCGATATGTTGGAACTAAATGCAGGAATGGCCCTCCTCTGAGGAAAATCTGGGTTCCCAAAAGTTGTCTTGAAAATCTTCAGGTGAATGTCCTCATGACACGACCACTGAAGAATCTGAACCCAGATCAAATTCCTCAGGAGGACCAAAGTCTTCAAGAGGATCAAAATCCTCAACTGGTCAAAACTACGCTCGTACCCGTGCTAATGCGTCTAACATGCAGGGAAACTACAAGGAATATGAATATGAGCGTTACTCCTCAAACCATTATGTTCATAAATCCTCAAATCAGTTCTCTGCATATTCATATGAGTACTTTAATCCCCCTACTGTTAAGAGAAGTGCATTGGCTTCAATGCCACCTTTCTCATATGGTGCTCGCGGGATGATGAATGCTTTGCCACCCCTTCAGATGTGGGTGGTGAAGAAATCAAACTAATCACTTCTGCAGGACAGGTCTCCAGATGAAAATCATCATCTGAAGAATTTGCTGGAGACCTGAGGAAATGCTTGATAGGACGCAAGCTAATGATCGATGCAATAGAAATATTTCACACGTCCTTACAGTTCTGTTATGATGAAATTACTGATCTGATGAAATTAGTATCATATTCTTCAAATCTGAAGCATATGAGATGGTAAGCTGTACTAATTCATCTGCAGGATGACAAACCCAAGAATACTGAGTGGGTTCTTGATAGTGGCTGCACACATCACATGACTGGTGATAAAAGCCTACTGATGAATATGCCACTAACTCCATCACCTCTCAAGAAAATCACATATGCTGACAAAGGTAAAGCAAGGTATTGGGACTTGGCAAAGTGGCTATTTCCAAGGATAGACATATGGACAAAGTGATGCTTGTTGAATCCCTTGGTTTTAACCTTATGTCAGTCTCGATGCTTTGTGATCTTGATATGATTGTTATCTTTGGTAGATATAGATGCATAGTCATCATGGAATCTGACAGATCCAAAGTCTTCGAAGGTGTAAGAAGAGGGGATTTGTACATTGTTGATTTCTCTACAGGTCCTCAACCAGCCACTTGCTTACTAGCAAAAACCTCAGAAGGATGGCTGTGGCACCGAAGACTAGGTCATGCAGGCATGAGGAATTTGCACACGCTCGCGAAGAAGAAGCATGTCATCGGCATCGAATCAGTCAAATTCCTCAAGGATCATCTCTGCGGTGCTTGTGAATCTGGGAAAATGACCAGATCCAAGCATCCCTCTAATACTATCATGACCACTACACGTCCATTCGAATTGCTTCATATGGATTTATTTGGACCTACTCACTATGCACACTAACCAATGCAGCATCTTTATATGGCTTCGTCATAGTTGATGATTATTCCAGATATACTTGGGTGCATATCATAGTGTATAAAACTGAAGTGCAAGAAATCTTCAAACAATTTTCTTCAAGGGCCTCGACGAACTTTGGCATCAAGATCAAACATATCAGGAGTGATAATGGAACCGAGTTCAAAAACACTAGTCTTGATGATTATCTTGATGAACTTGGTATTACTCACGAATTATCTGCTCCTTATACTCCTCAGCAGAATGGTGTCGTCGAAAGGAAGAACATGACTCTGGTTGAAATGGCAAGAACTATGCTTGAAGAATATCAGACTCCTCGTCGCTTTTGGCCTGAAGCAATCAGCACTGCATGCCATATCATCAACAGGGTATATCTTCACAAATTCCTCAAGAAAACCTCATATGAACTCCTCACTGACAAGAAACCCAATGTAAGTTATTTCAAAGTCTTCGGTGCAAAATGCTGGATTAGAGATCCTCACCATAGCTCAAAATTTGCACCTAAGGCACATGAAGGTTTTATGCTCGGTTATGGAAAGGACTCGCACACTTACAGAGTCTTCAACAACTATCACAACAAAGTTGTTGAGACTATAGATGTGCGGTTCGATGAAACTAATGGCTCGCAAAGAGAGCAATTGCCTTCTGATCCAGATAAGATGTCTCCTGAGGAAGCAATAAAGCTCAAGCCTACTGAAGACATTGTCCTCACTGAGGAAATTGGTGAAGAAACGATCCCCATCACTGATAAAAATCAAGAAGATGCTCCTGAGGAAATTGCACCAGCACCACTTCCTCAGCCCAGACAAAATCCTCAACCAGCTCATCCAAGGATTGCAAACGAAGTAGAACTTGACAAAATCCTCAACGACATCAACGCGCCAGGTCCTCTCACTTGCTCAAAAGCTTCACACTTACTTAACTTTTGTGGGCATTTTTCCTTTGTATCCATCACAGAACCCTCCAAAGTTGCTGAGGCTTTTCTGGAACCGGAGTGGATCCAAGCTATGCAAGACGAACTTCTGCAATTCAAGCTGAATGATGTATGGGAGCTCGTCAAACGACCAAATCCTCGCAAGCACAATATCATCGGCACCAAGTGGATTTTCCGAAACAAGCAAGATGAGGACGGTCAAGTGGTGAGGAACAAGGCACGACTTGTAGCCCAAGGCTACACCCAGGTTGAAGGAATAGATTTCGATGAAACTTTTGCACCAGTTGCTAGACTTGAAGCTATTCGAATACTACTTGCTTATGCTAATCATCATAACATCATCTTATATCAAATGGATGTGAAAAGTGCATTCCTCAATGGTAAGCTTGAGGAAGAAGTATATGTTGCTCAGCCCCCAGGTTTTGAGGATCCAAAGAATCCAGACAAAGTCTTCAGACTCAAAAACGCTCTTTATGGTCTCAAGCAAGCCCCTCGGGCATGGTATGATACATTGAAGGAATTCCTCATGAAGAAAGGCTTCAAACCTGGTTCACTCGATCCAACTCTTTTCACTAAATCCTATGATAATGAGCTATTTGTGTGTCAAATATATGTCGATGATATCATATTTGGCTGTACTGACAAACGATACAGTGATGAATTTGCTTACATGATGAGTGAAGAATATCAGATGTCCATGATGGGGGAGCTGAAATTCTTCTTAGGTCTTCAAATTCGTCAACAAAGCAATGGAATCTTCATATCACAGGAGAAATACCTCAAGGATGTTCTGAGGAAATTCGACATGCACGAATGCAAAGGTGCCAAGACTCCAATCCTACCAACGGCCACCTCGGCACTGATGAAAATGGTAAAGATTTCGATCAGCAGGTATATCGTTCTATGATTGGCTCTTTATTGTATCTATGTGCATCTAGGCCAGACATAATGCTTAGTTTTTGCATGTGTGCACGTTTTCAAGCAAAACCGAAGGAATCACACCATAAGGCTGTGAAACATATTCTTCGATACTTAGCTCACACACCAACACTAGGATTATGGTATCCCAAGGGCTCCAATCTTCATCTGGTAGGGTATTCTGATTCAGACTATGCTGGTGACCGTGTGGATCGCAAGTCAAGTTCTGGCACATGCCATTTCCTCGGAAGATCACTAGTTTGCTGGTCCTCAAAGAAGCAGAACTGCGTATCACTCTCCACTGCCGAAGCTGAGTACATTGCTGCTGGTTCTTGCTGTGCTCAATTGCTATGGATGAAGCAAACCCTCAAGGACTACGGCATCAACATGAAGAATGTGCCTCTCTACTGCGACAATGAGAGTGCTATCAAGATTGCATACAACCCAGTACATCACTCGAAGACCAAGCACATCCAGATTCGTCATCATTTTCTTCGGGACCATGTCCTCAAGGGCAATATCCTCATCGACCATGTGAAGACTGATGATCAACTGGCAGATATCTTCACTAAGCCCTTGGATGAGAAAAGGTTTTGCAAGTTGCGGTGTGAGCTAAATATCTTAGAGTCTTCAAATGTTTTGTAAAAACATGGACACATCCTAACACTTATGCAAAGTTGATGACTTAGATGTGCAACACATGATGAATCCATTTTCTTCAACTGATGAAGAATGTCACTCTGAATGTGAAGAAATTAACGAAGAAATTGATTCTCAGGGCCCTACGACAATTGTACGCGGCATCTGTAATCAACATTCTTATATGGTGGGTCACGCCACCGCCCAATGTGAAATTCCTCAAGTTGATTTTCTTCAAATGATCAATTTCCTCAAAATGCGTTTTTCTTCAAAACAGTTGTTCTTCAGTGTGATAATTTATCACAAAATCTTCAGAAGCACTTGATGACTTTCATTTGACTAGATAGACTGTGATTTCAAGTCCTCAACAGCATTCACTTATTGCTATTTCTTCAAGTTGATATTTTTGCTAAGTGAATGTGATCGGACCCTACATTCCCTCTATGCTATACTCATCCAGTCTATTCAATTCTTCATATGCGTTCTACTTGAAACTTTGTTCAAAATCCTCACTGCGTCCATGTCAGCTGATGATTTTGTGACAAAAATCCTCAAATCTTCAAAAATTGTTTCTTTAATACACAGTAACTGAACCCCACTTCCCACGACCGGATAACCACGATCTCCACTATCTCCACCACACTATTCGGGAGCTACACGTGTCCTGCGGAGACGTAGAGGCATGGGCGGTTCGGTCCGAAATTTTCGCGCCAACAGTAACTTTTGGCTATAAATATGTCCTTATCCCCCACGGCATACTCTTCTTCACTCCATTGCTCTCCTGCCACAGCATACACCACCGAACCCTAGCGCCATCGCTGGTAGTCTCGTCGCCGGTGAGGAAGAGCTTCACTGCCTCAACTTCTCCGTCGCCGGAACCACGCCGGAGTCGGACCATCTTCGTCCGCCTCCGTCGTAGACGTCCTCTATCGCCGGGTTAGGGTGCATTGGACACGCGACCGAAGAGCTTCTCCACACACAACTTTCTGTGTTCTTCGTGCGCACCTTCCAGGGTAAATAAATCCCATTTTTACAGCAACTTAGATCTAAAATTTTACATCTTCTATGTGAAATCTGTTTTTCCTCAAGAAACGATAAGCACTTGATTCCTCAAACACTGCCTATCACCACATCATTGATGAACTATGCTAAGCATCTAAGATTTTTACGAGATTCATCAATTGTGCGAATTTTCGGATCTGTACAACTCTGGAACCCAAGAACAGTATGCTTAGGCAAATTCCTCAACCACTGGTTATATTCCTCAAACTGTCGAACTTTTTCATTTTCCTCAAATCTGAGAACGCATATGACCTCTCCAAATTCCTCGCAACTATACTCTGTTCACAGGTACACACATGTCAGCTGATGAATCTCTCGGTTCTCATCACATTAACTCATTTGCAGCGTTTCTGGAAGAAACTCTTCAAGGCTCATCAGAATCCTCAAGAGTTCAAACTCATGAGCAAAATCCTCAACTGAAGAAAATGGAGGATGACAGAAAATAGAAGGGAGGAAAGAAACTTGAGCAAAACACAGCTTTGGATATCCCTGAGGATATTTACTTGGACTACTGCACGCCTGATGAAAATGAGACAATGGCCAAGAGAAAAATACGGCTGCAGAAGATAGAACGCCGATGGGCAAAGGAATGGAAGGAATACAGGTTTGTGACTGCCAAGTATGCGAAGAAATTCGCTCTAAAGCCCCTGGCAGACGAGCCCCACTTGAGGATCATCAAGTAGCACATCCCTCAAGCCTCAAGACCATTGATGACTATCCAGATGAGAAGGAAAAGCATCTGGCTAAGCTCAAGAAGCAGGCAGAAGCTGCAGTGAGGAAATTCAATGAATCCTCAGCTGCTGCCACTTCCTCTGCCGCTGAGACCTCTGGTTCAGCAAATCCTCAGCTCCACCTCCAAAGCCTCAAGAGAAACCAGTAGAGAAGCAGGTCATGATGCCTAAGACCGCCAACTCCAGCTCCTCACTCCCAGCTGCAACCAGCTCGGAGACAAAGTCTTCACCACCTCCTGCGAAGACTTTGGTAACTGCTGAATATGCAACTCTGCCAAGCCCGAGCAAAATCATCACCGTCCCATCTGCATCAGATGACAGTGATGAATATGATGATCAAACCCTACAAGCCATCATCAGAAACAAGCAGGAAAGAGTAGCTCAAGCATCAGGCAGTGCCATTCCTCTGTTCATGGACCCCAAGGTCCTCCTTGACTACATCAACATCTGGTATGAGGACCCAAACACTCCGCTTGATGATTTGAAACTTCCCCCTGGCATCAACCACATGGTGGCCACTTTCATAAATGAAGCCAAGTGGAAAGAACAGCAGGCCAGGCAGGCCAAAGTTGCAAAGATTAAAAAGGAGAAATTTCTCAGGCAGAATCTCCTCAAATTGACTCCTGATGCACTCGTGACAACACAGGCAGAGCTGAAGAAATTGACTGGCAAGTATGCCAAGTTGTCAGATCGAAAGAGCCTCAAGAGCAATTTCATCAAGCTGGTCACTAGTGCTGTTGATGACTACAACAAGAGAGCCGCACCCCCAGCACCAACTCCTCAGCCCTTGATTGAGGAGTCAGCAGATGAATCTCCTCATGATGAGGAAACTCCTCAAGCTGAGGAAGTACACCAAGAGCATCGTGTTGATGAACCGGCTATTGAAGAAATCATCATGGAAACTCCAGCTGATGAATTTGCTGCAGCTGATGAGACTGCCCCTGATCCAGTTGCTTCGACAAAGCAAGCTGATGACTCTGTTCCAGCTGGTTCCTCAATACCAGCTGAAGAATCTATCAAGAAAACCCCTTCACCAAAAGCTTCAACGGTGAAGAAGATGACTTCGTCTGGATCAGACGTGAAGAAAACCAGGGCTGCTGAGAAGGAAGCCAAGAAGAGAAAGGCCTCCTCGGCAGAAGAAGAAACACAGGCCAAGCGCCTCAAAGCACTTGAAGAAACTACTCCTCTGGACCCTGTGCCACTGAATATTGCTCCTTCCTATGAAATGATCATCATTGATGATCCAGCAAAAAAGGCAGATGAGGAAATTAAAGATGTCGCCTCTGAGGAACACACTGATGAGGAAATTCAGATATACGACACTCCTCAACCTTTCAATCCTCAAACAGAAAATGTTCAAGCATCAGGTGCATCAGCTGATGAAACTGCCTCTGCCACCAAGCCAGCTGAGGAAGAACAAACTGAAAATCCTCAAGCTGATGAAATTCGACACTCTGAGCAGAATCCTCAAGATGAGGAACGGGCTGATCCAACTCCTCCAACTGAGCAAGAAGCCTGAAGCACAGCCAGAGCCATCTCCTTAGCCTGACGCCCAGCAAGCACCATCTCCTCAGCCTGAAGTACCACCTGCTGAAATTCCTTACCCTGAAACATGCTGAAGAGAATGCACCTGCCCAAGACAATGCATTTGTTGTGCTCAACCCAGATACTGCTATTGTTGTCTCCCCTCCTATTCCTCAGCAAAATCTTCAGCCAGTTCAGCGTCAGCCGTTCTCCAAGCGTCTGAAGTTTCAAAAGGAAAATTTCTTTGAAGAACGCATGTACTTCATCGAAGAGAACCCCTATGACAAGCCTCAAATGAGGCATCTGAAGTTTTGGACTAGGACTCAGATGAACTACTATGCCTCTGTGCTCTGTGGACGAAACAAGATATTCCAGCACAGGCATATTCCTCATCTTGAGCTTGAAGCAATACCGTGCCTGGAGCCAGTCCTCAGTGTCCTTCATGATGCAGGTTTACTCCCAATGTGCTCCGACATATCTGACTGGAACAACGAGTTAATTCTTCAGTTCTATGCCACTCTTCACATATTTGGCAACCCTGAAGACACTAACACATGGGTGTTTGAGGATGACCCAAAACACTCACTACAAGGCTCCTGCTACTGAACTTCTTAGAGAACTGCCCGTACCAATTCCCTCAGACGAGGCTGTGAAGCTTTATGGTGAGCGTGAGCTGCCAAATGGAATGATGGAAGTCCTCATGAAGCCTTTGGCTGAAGGAAAATCTTCAAGAACAACCTTCCTCATCCACGAGCTCAAGTACACACCCAGGTCTGTCTACAGAATCCTCTGCAGTGTGCTCGCACCGATCAAAGGCCATGACGATGAAGAAGATGTTGTAGGCCTCATGAAGAATATCCTCTTCAACATCATTCATGGTATTCCTATCAACATCCATGATTTCTTCTTGAGGACTTTGGCCGACAATGCTATGTGTCCTTTTGATCACAAGATATATGCCCCATGGATCATGAGATTCATCAGGACAAGGACAGGCATAAACTTTCACGCTGATTGTCAAAACCATGTTGGTTATATACCTCCTATCCGGGTCAACAAGAAGACTTTCGAGCCCATTGAAGGAAAAGGAAAATCAGTGATTGAAGAAGGCAGTAGGCCCCTTGATGGCCAGTTCAGAGAGCCAGAAGCTTATTCCTCATGGGATGATACTGAGACTCGTCCGGCAAGCCCCGTTCCTCCTCGCGTGATGAATACCAGAGAGCTCCTCCTCAGTCTTCACCAGAAGGTGGATCGCAACCACAAATGGGTCAAACGCCAGTTTGGTGCCATTGTGAAAACCCTCACTGAAACATAGAACTCTGTGAAGCTCAACCATCACTATCTACATGAGGTTTTTGATCGCACCTGGGCTACACTTGCACATCTGAAGACTCGGACTGAGCTTGAAGAAATGGACTTTGAGCGAGACTTTGAATGGTTGTGGCCTCCCAAGAAGAAGTTTAGGCCTATTCCAGTGCCAGACCTTGAAGACAGCTCCTTTTCTTCATTCCGCACTGCTGAATCTGATGAAGAACAGTTCGACACTGCTACCGGTCCAAGGAAGAAGACTACCCCCAAGAAGCATCACGGCTCTTCCTCAACCGCCAAGGAGTGAAGTCTTCACGGGCGTTAGTCCTCAGTTTGTCCCTTTTTGTCACTTGATGACAAAGGGGGAGAAACTTGAGAGTTAGTCTTCAAGCGGGATATTTTTGGGGCTTATGAACTATATTTAAGTTACAAACTCTTGGCTCTTCTGAAGTTTTTATGTAATGAGTTGTAACTTAAGCCCGATGGTACTTTGACGCTTTTGAACGTTTTTCTTCGCATGCTTATTCCTCAAGTTTTAATGCACGCATGCTAGAATTCGTCAGATACCATCTCTCATCATGCATTTTCATTTTCTTCATATGATATGTTATATGTATGCATGATTTACAAAACTCAGGGGGAGATCTCCATGATATAAATCATCAATGTGCATTTGCTGTAAAAAGCAAAATCCTCAAGATATGCACATCTTCAGGGGGAGTCTCTCTGAATCTTGACTTCAAATTCCTCAAAATGAGTATTTACACTTCATATTTTTTATCCCTGTTGAAGACTTAACCTAATTGTCATCAACCACCAAAAAGGGGGAGATTGTAAGTGCATCTAGTGCCCCTTAGTGATTTTGGTGGTTTGAAGACTTATAGGTTAAGTATCTAATGTGTTTGTAAGTGTACACAGGATCTATAATTCATTGAGGAGTTTGAGATATTTGAAGAATATCGACCCCTAAAAATATATGTCTTCAGTTGAAGAAATTGGTCTGAAGCTGAAGAAATGAATCGCGAGGAATCTGTGATGAAATTGATATTCCTCATGAAGATACTGATATTGAGAAGTCCGGTGGTTCCTGAAGAAAATCATTCTGAAGAATTTGAAGCATGAAGATTTACACTTTCTGTTTTACTTTCTTCGCATTTGAGTAATAGGGACACCATACTGTTAAAGGGGGTCAAAGTTACACTATGGAATGAATTTCCTCATGATGCTCAACCCAAGCCTAATCCTACCAAAAGCCTCAAGTGAGGAATACGAGTGACATGAGCACTCTCACAGTTGAGGGTTCCGACCGTTTCGATAGCCACGCCAAGTCATTGGTCTTATCCACTCCAACGGTCATATTATTTAAGGGCATTAGTGTCAAATCATGTCGGGATGCTCCCAGGCTATAAATAGCCACCCCCCACAACCATTAGTTGGTTGGCTGCTCCGTTAGAAACTGACACTTGTCATAAGAGCAACCCAAATTCCTCAGAGCCTTCGAGAGTAAATCATCAGTGAGGAAATACACCACCCACCGAAACCACAAACCAAACCTAGTGATTGAGCATCACTGAAGAAGTTGTTCCTATGTGGGACTGAAGCCTTTTACCTTTGAGGATTGTGCATCCTCTAGACGGTTAGGCGTCATGGTCTAGAGCTTTCCAGCAGTCAATTGTGGATTGTCGGGTGACCTAGTTTGTGAGGGTTTGGAAGTCTGCCCTGAAGACTTACCACGAGTGTTGGGCGAGGATTGTGTGTCCTTAGCTCAAGGAGAATACGGTAGGGACTGTGTGTCCCGGGACTGGGTGTCCTTTGGTTTCAATACCAAGCCGCTCCAAACCAGATGTACGACTGTCATAGCAGTTGGAACTGGGTCATCAACGACTGTCTTCACTGAGAAACGGGTTCTAATTCCTCAACTCTTTATTTTCCCGTATTATGTGTTGATGACTTTCACTGTGACTGTTTGAAGAATTTGCTGAAGACTTTCTCCGAATTCCCTCAACCCCAAATTCTTCACGTTAGTTGTTTCTCATCTGTATTCTGCGTGCCTGCTCACTGTGCAATCTGTTTTCACATTCTTCACTCTGAAAAACTGTTGTTGTGAAACTTTGCACTTCTGATCCTTTACTGTTTCCGCTGTAAGTTAGTCATCAGTGAGGAATTTCCTCAAAAGGAATTTCCTCAGTGATGAAATTCTAAAAATCTCCTATTCACCCCCCCTCTAGTCGATATAACGCACTTTCAATAAGAGGATGCAGGTGAACTCTCTTAAGGGGGGCAGCCTGGAAGAGGTGTCAGTTGTGAAGGATTATCGAGATGTGTTTCCGGAGGAGTTGCCAGGTATGCCACCAGATAGAGATATTGAGTTTCTCATTGATTTGATGCCTGGTACTGGGCCTATTGCAAAGAGACCATACAGAATGCCTCCTCAAGAGTTGGAGGAGTTGAAGAAGCAGTTAAGGGGATTACAGGCACAAGGATTTATTCACCCAAGTTCATCACCTTGGGGAGCCCCTGTTTTATTTGTGGAGAAGAAGGATGGGACCTTGAGGATGTGTGTTGATTATCGTTCTCTGAATGAGGTAACCATTAAGAATAAGTATCCTTTGCCTGTGATAAATGATCTATTTGACCAGTTGGAGGGAGCTACTGTGTTTTCTAAGATTGATCTTCGTTCTGGTTATCATCAATTAAAGATTCGTGAGAAGATATTCCAAAGACCGCTTTCACTACGAGGTATGGGTTGTATGAGTATACTGTTATGTCATTTGGATTGACTAATGCCCCGACATACTTCATGAATATGATGAACAAGGTGTTTATGGACTTCTTGGATAAATTTGTGGTTGTTTTCATTGATGATATATTGGTGTTCTCCAGGAATAAGCAAGAGCATGAAGTGCATCTACGTTTGGTGTTGGAGAAACTGAGGGAGCACCAGTTGTATGCCAAGTTCAGCAAATGTGAGTCTTGGCTGGATGAGGTAGCATTCCTTGGCCATGTTATATCAGGTAATGGAGTTGCAGTTGATCCATCCAAGGTTGCTGCTGTTACAGAGTGGGAGACACCCACGTCAGTTGGTGAGATTCACAGCTTTTTGGGCTTGGCAGGTTATTACAGAAGGTTTATCGAGAATTTCTCAAAGATTGCAAAGCCTATGACTGAATTGTTGAAGAAGGGAAATAAGTTTGTTTGGACTGATGATTGCGAAGCTATCTTTCAGGAGTTGAAGCAACGTTTAGTCACAGCACCAGTTTTAACTCTGCCAGACATACACAAAGACTTCCAGGTATATTGTGATGCTTCTCGTCAGGGACTTGGGAGTGTTTTGATGCAGGAAGGTAAAGTTGTTTCTTATGCTTCACGTCAGCTTAAGAATCATGAGCATAATTATCCTACACATGATTTGGAGTTAGCCTCAGTTGTGCATGCACTGAAAACTTGGAGGCATTATCTCGTTGGTAATCATTGTGATATATTTACTGATCATAAGAGCCTGAAGTACATATTTACTCAGAGGGAGTTGAACCTTAGACAAAGGAGATGGTTGGAGCTTATTAAGGATTATGATCTGAATGTGCAATACCATCCTGGTAAGGCTAATGTTGTTGCTGATGCATTGAGTCGTAGGAGCCATGCTAATGCAATTAATATTGATGATATGCCATCGGAGTTATGTGAGCAGTTCAGAAATCTGAGATTGGAGATGATCCCAAGAGGCTATTTGGCTACACTTGAGGTAAGGCCTACCTTGCTTGATAGAATTAGAGAAGCTCAAAAGGATGATAAGTATATTACTGAGATAAAGGAGAATATGCTAAAAGGGAAAGCAAAGGATTTCCATGAGGATGAACATGGAACCATATGGTTTGAGAAGCGTATTTGTGTACCTCAGGATGCAGATATACGGAAATTGATTCTTCAGGAGGCACATGATTCACCTTATTCTATCCACCCAGGTAATACTAAGATGTATTTGGATTTGAGGGAGAGATTTTGGTGGCCTAGCCTGAAGAGGGAAATTGCTGAGTATATTGTAGTATGTGATGTGTGCCAGAGAGTTAAAGCAGAGCATCAGAAACCAGCAGGTTTGTTACAACCATTGCCTATACCTGATTGGAAGTGGGATCAGATTGGTATGGATTTCATCACTGGATTACCCAGGACTCGATCAGGTTATGATTCTATTTGGGTAGTTGTTGATTGTTTGACTAAAGTCGCTCACTTCATCCCGGTAAAGACTACCTATACCAGTGCTAAGCTAGCTAAGATTTATATGTCCAGAATTGTCTGTCTGCATGGAGTTCCAAAGAAGGTAGTGTCTGATAGAGGTACTCAGTTCACTTCTAAATTTTGGCGTCAGTTGCATGAATCATTGGGTACTAGACTGGAGTTCAGTACAGCATTCCATCCACAGACAGATGGGCACACTGAGAGGGTGAATCAGATATTGGAGGATATGTTGAGAGCTTGTGCTTTGGACTAAGGGTCCAGTTGGGATGATAATTTACCATATGCAGAGTTCTCATATAATAACAGTTATCAGGCTAGTTTGCAGATGGCACCGTTTGAGTTTCTGTATGGTAGGAAGTGCAGGACACCATTGATGTGGGATGAGGTTGGAGAGCGTCAGTTCTTTGGACCAGACTTGATTAGAGATGCTGAGGAGAAAGTCAGGTTGGTTCGTGACAGGCTAAAGATAGCACAGTCCAGACAGAAGAGTTATGCCGATGCAAAGCGTAAGGAGGTGACATATGAGGTAGGAGACCGTGCATACCTTAGATTTTCACCACTTCGTGGAATTAAGAGGTTTGGGATCAAAGGTAAGTTAGCACCACGCTTTGTGGGGCCTTACAGGATCTTGGAGCGTCGAGGAGAAGTAGCTTATCAGCTGGAGTTGCGAGAAGCTTTGTCAGGAGTTCATAATGTGTTTCACGTATCCCAGCTGAAGAAGTGTCATGCCGAGATGGCAGATGTTCCTTTGAGAGATACAGTGCCACTTGAGACAATTCAGTTGGAGACTGACTTGACATATGAGGAGAAGTCTGTTAAGATTCTGGAGACAACACAGAGAGTTACTTGGACCAAGACAATCAGGTTATGCAAAGTTCAGTGGGATCATCATATCGAAGAAGAGGCTACTTGGGAACGAGAGGAGGATCTCAAGCAGGATCACCCACACCTATTTGCTAGCCAACTCGAGGGCGAGATTCATCTTAAGGGGGGTAGGTTTGTAACATCCCAATTTTCTTAAATTCGGGTGTTAATAGATCATTCATATGCATCTCATATTTTCCTATGCATTATTTGCTCTTTTGTAAATTCTATTCATTATGCAACTGCGGGCAATTTATTGGAGTGGAGATAATATGACTTCTCCCGTGTGAAATAAAAAGTTCATGATGTTTAGAATATTATTTGGAGTCACCGATTTGGTTTTGCAAATTTTATAAACTCCGAATTATTTTTAGTTGAGTTTTTCAACTCTCGTTGTGTGACCTATTGCATAAAATCTATTTTCAAAGTTTGCATTAGGTGGAACTAGGTTGCCTATAGATATATTATTTGTATATGTGTGTATATATTTTAGCCGTGTCCCCAGTTATGGACAATTTTGAGCGGCTAGGCCATTACAGTTGTTGGATGATCTTGACAGATGACACACTTAATAAAACTTGGTGGGAAACTTAATAATGGTGATAGGTTGGAGTTGGAGATGCCAATTCAACCATATGTGAGTTATTGTAGCAAACAAATTAAAACTTGACTATTAGTTAGCTATGAGGATAAAATCAGCTTTCTGCAAAATAACCATCAACCTTTCTCTTGTTATACTATGCATATACATGTAAGTCTGTTATATTACTTTTCCTGTGTAACTTGCCAATACATTCAAAGTATTGACCTATATGGCTGCAACGTATCATGTTGCAGGATATTCAGACGAGGAGTAAGGTACGGTTAGGGTTGCGAGTCTTCACTCAACATCGCGAGTGGGCTATGATGGGACTCATCGTTATTATTCTGCTACTTTTCCGCTGTTTAATAGAATAGAGCTAGCTAAGTGCTATGCAGATTGTTATATTTTATAAATTCTGGATCATACGTTGTAATAAATGATGCACTTGCTATATCTGGTTTTCATCTATACTGTGTGTGATAGCGAGTCGATCCAGGGGCTAGCACAGTAAAGCACAGAGACTCAAATCCTTCGAGGTTTGGTCGTAACACGAGATCAATATGAGCAGCAAAGGATTCACACAATGAAGCTACTATCTCAGAGTCAAGTCCATACATAGCGCTAAAATCACTAAAGGTATTTGTCTCAACAAAGGATTTAACGCAATCAAACGTGAAATTCATACCTGACTCCTTACCTTCTTCAAGCTCCCAATCTTCAGAGTTGCATTTAATTCTCTCCAATAAATTCCACTTGAAGTCAATATCTCTCTTCATAAAAGAACCGGTACAAGAAGTGTCAAGCATGGTGCGCTCATCATGAGAAAGTCGAGCATAGAAGTTCTGAATGATAATTTCTCTCGAGAGCTCATGATTGGGGCATGAATATAGCATTGATTTAAGCCTCCCCCAAGCTTGAGCGGCGCTTTCTCTGTCACGAGGCCAAAAATTATAAATATAATTCCGTTCACGATGTACTAAATGCATAGGATAAAACTTTTGATGAAATTCCAATTTCAACCGATTGTAGTCCCATGATCCAGTATCATCACATAGCCTATACCATGTAAACGCCTTATCCTTCAAAGATAAAGGAAATACCTTCTTCTTGACCTCATCCTCGGGCACACCTGCAAGCTTAAATAAACCACAAACTTCATCTACATAGATCAGATGCAAGTCTGGATGTGATGTTCCATCTCCTGTAAATGGATTAGCCAGCAGTTTCTCAAGCATACCCGAAGGAAATTCAAAGCAAATATTTTCAGTAGGTGCAGCAACTTGAGGAGCAACTCTTTGTGCTTCCGTTCGAGGTGAAGATACCCCGAACAAGCCCCTCAAAGGATTAGTATCCATAGTGACAAGTGACAACAAATTTCAGCACACTATATGAATGTTTCCTTACCAAGTTCCACTTACCAAAGGCGCTTCACTCCCCGGCAACGGCGCCAGAAAAGAGTCTTGATGACCCACAAGTATAGGGGATCAATCGTAGTCCTTTCGATAAGTAAGAGTGTCGAACCCAACGAGGAGCAGAAGAATTTGACAAGTGGTTTTCAGCAAGGTAAAATCTGCACGCACTGAAATTGTCGGTAACAAGTGATTGTGTGGTGAGATGATTCGTAGCAAGCAACAAGTAACAAAATTAGCAATGGTGCAGCAAAGTGGCCCAATCCCTTTTGTAGCAAGGGACAAGCCTGGATAAAGTCTTATAGGAGGAAAAACGCTCCCGAGGACACACGGGAATTTTTGTCATGCTAGTTTTCATCATGTTCATTTGGTTCGCGTTCATTACTTTGATAGTTTGATATGTGGGTGGACCGGCGCTTGGGTACTGCCCTTACTTGGACAAGCATCCCACTTATGATTAACCCCTCTCGCAAGAATCCGCAACTACGAAAGAAGAATTAAGACAAAGTCTAACCATAGCATTAAACTAGTGGATCCAAATCAGCCCCTTACGAAGCAACGCATAAACTAGGGTTTAAGCTTCTGTCACTCTAGCAACCCATCATCTACTTACTACTTCCCAATGCCTTCCTCTAGGCCCAAATAATGGTAAAGTGTTATGTAGTCGACGTTCACATAACACCACTAGAGGAAAAACAACATACAACATATCAAATTACCGAACGAATACCAAATTCACATGACTACTATTAGCATGACTTCTCCCATGTCCTCGGGAACAAAAGTAACTACTCACAAAGCATAATCATATTCATGACCAGAGAGGTAATGAGTAGCATCAAGGATCTGAACATAAACTCTTCCACCAAGTAATCCAACTAGCATCAACTACAAAGAGTAATCAACACTACTAGCAACCTTACAAGTACCAATCGGAGTCGTGAGACGGAGATTGGTTACAAGTGATGAACTTGGGTTTGGAGATGAGATGGTGCTGATGAAGATGTTGATGGTGACGAGTCCCCTCCGATGAGAGGAGTGTTGGTGATGACGATGGCGACGATTTCCCCCTCCAGGAGGGGAGTTTCCCCGGCAGGATCGTCCTGCCGGAGCTCTAGATTGGTTCTGCTCAAGTTCCGCCTCGTGGCGGCGGCGAATCCACGAAAAAGCTCCTCCTTGATTTTTTCCTGAACGAAACCCTTCATATAGCAAAAGAGGGGAGCAAGTGGGCCAGTGGGCTGCCCACAAGCCCTCATGGCGCAGCCTGGGGGGGTGGCCGCGCCGTGAAGGCTTGTGGGCACCCCATGGTGCCCCTTTGGCACTTCTTCGGCCCAATATTTTTGATAAATCGGGAAAAAATTCCTCGTTGATTTTTACGGCGTTTGGAGCTGCGCAGAATAGGTATCTCAAGCTTGCTCCACTTTCAGGCCAGAATTCCAGTTGCCGGTATTCTCCCTCTTCATGTAAACCTTGCAAAATAAGAGAGAAAAGGCATAAGAATTGTACCGTGAAGTGAAATAATAGCCCAAGAAGCGATAAGTATCAACATGAAAACATGATGCAAAATGGGCGTATCAGGGAGCGGTACTACCGCTCAGGCAGAGGGAGGTCGAGCCAGAAAAGGGGCAGGGCTGCTAGCTAGTACCGCTCGGAGTGGTAGTAACAAGTGGTACTACTGCCCCGCAGGCGGTACTACCGCCGAGTACTACCGTAAAGTCCGACCACAAAAATGTTCGCACTTCTAAGCAGCGGTACAGACCAGCGGTACCAGCAGAGCACTACCGCTCTGAGCGGTACTACCACCGGCCCGGGTGGTTCAACCGGTGATAAGAGGTAGTACCGCTCGTGGGAGCGGTACTACCGCTTGGAACAGAGAACCTGCCCAGAACTGCCATAACTTTCGGATACGAGCTCCGAATTAAGCAAACTCAAGCTTGTTGGATTCAGGATGAACATGCAGTTAAGAAAATGCCAATGATATAGAGGTGTGAAAACTCTATGAATGAAGAACCGACAAAAACACCAACATCTAAAACATCATAGAAGATGCACATGAACTCCGTTTTCGATGAATTCGAGCTTGCCATAAAGATGGCCATAAGCTCTAAAACTCACAAAGAGAACCACCAAACAAGAACCAAGAAAGATGATGCAAGGATGCAAATGGTTTGAGCTCTCAATGAACGATACAGTCTAGCTACTCACTTGAGAGCCCCCCTTGACAGTACGACAATCTATCCTAAAATAGAAATCCTATCAAGGACAAACCTATACCTTGCACATAGTCCACTTGAGCTAGATGATGACGATCTTGACTTCCTCAAGATGGACCACCTTTCTTGATTGCGCTGGCTCGATGAAGACTTGTAAATTTCTCCCCCATACTCCACTATGGGCGAGCCACTCTTCAGCACATCTTCACAAGTCCATTGCCACCACAATGGAGGGCAAGCTTCGAGCAAGATATCTTCTTGATGCTCCATTTGAACTTGTACACCGCAATCTTGATGAAGATCACCACTTGACATCATCCTCCATGGGTTGTATGAGATCTTCTTCTTGACTCAAGCCCATGGAAACACACCTAACCCCACATAGAACTCTCACGAAGACCATGGGTTAGTACACAAAAGTGTAATGGCCAATGCTTACCATACCATGGGATCACTAAATCCCTCTCGGCACATCTTGTACGCTTTGTGTGTTGATCAACTTGATTTACTCCTTGACTTAGTCTTGATCAACCTTGTGTCTTTATGACCATTCTATGGATAATACCTTGAATACCACCTTGATCATCATATAAACTCCTTGAAACCAACATATGGACTTCAAGAAGTTCCTATGGACAAATCCTTTGAATATAACTTAAGGCAGCCATTAGTCCAGAGGGATTGTCATAAATTACCAAAACCACATATAGAGAAATATGCTCTAACACCACCCTATACGGAGGAGAAGAAGGTACGCTCTACATCCATTGATTTTACTGGCTATGCTCTGATTTGGCAGGACCAACTGTGTTGTGCTGGCGGTCGTCCAAAGGCTTGGGTGCAAATGAGGATTCTGATCCAAAGACGCTTTGTTCCTGAATACTTCATAAGAACCTTATATAATCGAATGCAACAACTAACACAAGGAACTATAGTGTTGATGAGTATTATAAGGAAACGAAGATTCTAATGATTAGTACATGGGTGAATGAGAAATAGGAGGCCACAATGTTAAGATTCTTTGGTGGCCAATGAACATATGCAAGAAAGAAAGAGATGGTTCCATATTAGGACTTGCAAGAACTTGTGCATCAAGTTGTTTGTTCTAATCAATAGTTCAATTGTCGCCAAGCCTACAGCCACACCTAAACATCAAGCACTCAGATAAGTTCAACTCATTAGGAAGTGATGAAGCATTATTACAGATTTGTCCTCACACAAGAAGACAACCAGAAAAGAAGCTACTTCATAAAATGTTGAATCTTCCTATATACTCGTACCACTCACGTTAGAGTCATACATGCGGCAGTAGAGGACATTTCAAGAAGGGTTATCCCAATTTAAAGATGGTGTTGCTCACAAAGGATGGACACATGACCGATGACTCAAGTGATAAATCTGAATTTGAGATTTTTTTTGCAAAGTATTGTACTTTTTGAGGCTGGGGCACCCCTATGTTCACATGGAGTTGTCTTTAATCTCATGGTTCAAAAAACTACAATGTAGTCATCGATGGTTGCAACTAGAACAACATCATTAGTACTCATCACGTGCTTGCTCTTGGATATCAACATGGAGACAACCCCAGTCATATTATGTGAAATGTTGAATGGTGTTGGTAAGATAAAATTACACATGGTGTGAGGGTGCCATTTTCAACGGGAAGTTATGTCGACAAGGTGGTATGTTATGTGTTGTCAATGCAAGCTTGTCATATTCTTTTGAGAAGGATGTAGTGATTTCATCACGATGCTACTCACCATGAAAGTTCTAACAAGTATTCCTTTACACATCAAGGAGTGAACCGGGTACTCGAGCCTACGGTGGATCAGACAACAATGTTGAGCAATTCCCTCATATGAAGAAGTCAATATGAGATACCTCAAAACCGAGGATTGTTTTGTTAGAAGAAAGATATGCTGATATGGACTAGTTCATGACCAATGCATCGACGTGTAAGTTAAACCAGTGGAGAGGCTAAACAAATACACATGGGATAATTAAATGTGTTGGAAAGCTTCTCATGCATATGTTGGAGAAATGACACATCAGATTTCAAAATGAAATCTCCCACCTAAATTAAATTACTTATGTAAGGGTCTAGGTCATCTTAGGGGTTGGATGAGATGACATTTGAAGTCATCTTTCATGCAGACCAAATAATGAATGATTTGAGGCCGCGAGTCAAAAGTTATGCAAGTTCCCTTGCAACTTGTCCACGAGACTCCACAAGTTTTTTGCTGCTACAATTTGAGACTTATGAATTTATACTTCATATTTAGTTGTGTTCACATCTAAGTGGTAGGTTCTTGTAGTATACGTACTCCTCGATAGTTCCATCTGAAGGGAGCTTGAGATTTCAGAGTTTAAGTTTGCAGACATCCGGTGAAGTCGATGTGTTATGATGTGAGCACTAGTTTAGTTGAATTGATACTCTTGTTCTTAGCTCTTGTGTGTGGATTGAAGGACATGTCCTTAATTCATATGAGATCCTTGTGATTTCATCTTATGATTTAGTTGTTTATGATTGTGGGTTCAGATCGGTGGCGGCGGAGTGGAGGGCCTGGTGGATAGCTCGGCGGCATCCGTGGTATGGCCTTCGGTTAGATTAGATTTGGCTGATGCGGTATGTGCACTGCACGGCGGCAGAGACTAGTGGTGGTTGGTGCACACGTTGCTAGATGGAGGTTTGCCGAGCATATTCGGGGTGAAAACCTTGCTCTCAGTTAGTTGCCAAGGCTAGCGATGGCGACGCTCTTCCGTGTCATCCCCTTCATAAAAGCATAGCCGTGGAGAAGCTCCACACTTGTATCTGTTACCTCCTAGGGAAATCACAGATCATTTGATTGGATGACAATGATGCACCTGTGTCGTTTCCCCCTGGAGGCGTCAATCTAGGAGATGCACATTGGCTTGAGGGATCAGTGGATGACTGCTACCTCTTGAGCTTGCGTTGGTTTTTCCCTTGAAGAGGAAAGGGTGATGCAACACAGTAGCAGTAAGTATTTCCCTCAGTTTGAGAACCAAGGTATCAATCCAGTAGGAGTATCAAGCCAAGTCTCCAAAGTACCTGCGCAAAAACATCAAACTTGCACCCAACGCGACAAAAGGGGTTGTCAATCCCTTCACGATTGATTGCAAGGTGATATCTGAAGGTGGAAAGTGCAATAAAGTAAAAGTGTAGGGCTGAAAATAAGATGTGAAGTAGACCCGGGGGCCATAGTGTTCACTAGAGGCTTCTCTCATGATAGCAAATATTACGGTGGGTGAACGAATTACTGTCGAGCAATTGATAGAACCGCGCAAAGTCAGGACAATATCTAAGGCAATGATCATACATATAGGCATCACGTCCGAGACAAGTAGACCGATACTTTCTTCATCTACTACTATTACTCCACACATCGACCGCTATCCAGCATGCATCTAGTGTATTGAGTTCATAACAAACAGAGTAACGCCTTAAGCAAGATGACATGATGTAGAGGGATAAATTTATGCAATAGATATAAACCCCATCTTTTTACCCTTGATGGAAACAACACGATGCGTGCCTCGCTACCCCTTCTGTCACTTGGTGAGGACACCGCACGGTACGAACCCAAAACCAAGCACTTCTCCCAATGCAAGAACTGTAGATCAAGTTGTCCAAACGAAACCCACAACTCGAAGAGAATTACAAGGATACAAAAACATGCATATAAGAGATCAGAAGAAACTCAAATAAGATTCATAGATAATCTGATCATAAATCCACAATTCATCGGATCTCGACAAACACACCGCAAAAGAAGATTACATCGGATAGATCTCCATGAAGATCATGGAGAACTTTGTATTGAAGATCCAAGAGAGAGAAGAAGCCATCTAGCTACTAGCTCGGACCCGAAGGTCTATGGTAAACTACTCACGCATCATCGGAGAGGCAATGGTGTTGAGGAAGAAGCCCTCCGTGTCCGAATCCCCCCTCCGGCAGGGCACCAGAACGTGCCCCAGATGAGATCTTGCGGAGACAGAAGCTTGCAGCGGCGGAAAAGTATTTTCGTGGCTCCCTTCCGTGGTTTCAGATTTTTCGGGGATTTGTAGGCGGAAGAAGTAGGGCAAGGGAGCCACGGGGGGCCCACAAGCCTGCTAGGCACCCCCCCCGAGGCTGCGGCTAGGGGGCTTGTGCCCTCCCCTGGGACCCTTTGCCTTGGTTCTCAAGCTTCCTGCGTATCTTCTGTTCCGGAAAAAATCTTTTCGGAGGTTTTATTCCGTTTGGACTCCGTTTCATATTCTCCTCTGAAAAAGGTCAAAAACACGAAAAAAAACACGAACTGACACTTGGCGCTGAGTTAATAAGTTAGTCCCAAAAAAGATATTAAATGCATACAAAACATCCAAAGTTTGACAAGATAATAGCATGGAACCATCAAAAATTATAGATACGTTGGAGACGTATCAAGCATCCCCAAGCTTAACTCATGCTCGTCCTCGAGTAGGGAAGTGATAAAGACTGAATTTTTGATGTGGAATGCTACCTAGCATATTTGTCCTTTGTAACTTCTTTCATGTGACATGAGTGTTCAGATCCGTAAGATTCAAAACAATAGTTTGCTATTGACATGAAAACAATAATACTTCAAGCAAACTAGCAAGGTAATCATGAACTTTCATAATAACAAGGCCAAAGAAAGTTATCCCTACAAAATCATATAGTCTAGCTATGCTCCATGATCCCCACACAATGAATTTAAATCATGCACAACCCCGGTATTGGCCAAGTAATTGTTTTCGCACTCTTACTTTCTCAAACTTTTTCAACTCTCACGCAATACATGAGCGTGAGCCATGGATATAGCACTAAAGGTGGAATAGAGTGTGGTGGAGGTTGTGAGGAAAAAAAAAGAGGAGATGGTCACATCGACTAGCGTATCAAAGGGCTATGGAGATGCCCATCAATAGATGTCAATGTGAAAGAGTAGGGATTACCATGCAATGTATGCACTTAGAGCTATAAGTGTGTGAAAGCTCAAAAGGAGAACTAGTGGGTGTGCATCCAACTTGCTTGCTCACGAAGACCTAGGGCAATTTTGAGGGAGCCCATCATTGGAATATACAAGCCAAGTTATACAATGAAGATTCCCACTAGTATATGGTGGTGAAAAAACAAGAGACTCTCAATCATGAAGAACATGGTGCTATTGTAAAGCACAAATGTGGAAAAAGATAGTAGCATTGTCCCTTCTCTTTTTTTCTCTCTTTTTCTCTTTTCTTTTGTTTGGGCTCTTTGCCCTCTTTCCATATTATTTTTTGTGTGGGCAACTTTGGCCTCTTTTTTTTATTTCCTCACATGGTACAATGCTCTAATAATGATGATCATCACACTTTTATTTACTCACAGCTCAATGCTTAGAACAATGATGACTCTATAGGAAATGCCTCCGGCAGTGTACCGGGATGTGCAACGATCTAGCTTAGCGTATGACTCGCTAGCTATCTTGAGATCATGCAATGGCAATATGAAAGTGACGGCACAAGTCATGAGAACGAACGGTGGGAGTTGCATGGTAATATATCTCGGAATGGCTATGAAAAGGCCATGATAGGTAGGTATGGTGGCTGTTTTGAGGAAGGTATATGGTGGGTTTGTGCACCGGCGAAAGTTGCGCGGCACTAGAGAGGCTAGCAATGGTGGAATGTGAAAGTGCATCTATACCATGGACTCACATTAGTCATGAAGAACTCACATACTTATTGCAAAAGTTTTTGTTAGTAATCGAAACAAAGTGCTAAACACATACTCCTAGGGGAAGGGTTGGTAGGTGTTAACCATCGCGCGATCCCGACCGCAACACAAAGGATGACAATCAATAAGTCAATTATGCTCTGACTTCCTAACATAGCGGTTCACCATACGTGCATGTTACGGGAATCACTAACTTCAACACAAGTATTTATAGATTCACAACACCCTACTAACATGACTCTTAATATTACCAAATCCATGTATCAAAACTAATTGAGAGGAATCAAACTTCTCTTTCTAATAAATGCACAAGAGTATGGAAGTTTTATTGTATCCTCTTTGGATGCCTATCATCTTTAGGACTACTTTCATAGCACAAGCCAACTACCAAGTTACTTAGAGAAAGCACTCTAAAAAAGATATAAGTGAAGATCGAGAGTTCTTATTTCTACAAAATATGACACCGCCGTGCTCTAAAAGGATCTAAGTGAAGCACTTAGAGCAAAGTTATATAGCTCAAAAGATATAAGTGAAGCACATGTGAGCTAAATTGCCTAACTCAAAAGATATAAGCGAAGCTCAATGGGTATTCTAGCAAATTCACGATGAGTGCATGTCTCTCTCAAAAGGTGTGCAGCAAGGATGATTGTGACACAACAAAAAGAAAAGACTCCTATAATACACGACGCTCCAAGCAAAACACATATCATGTGGTGAATAAAAATATACCTCCAAGTAATGTTACCAATGGATTGAAGACGAAAGAGGGGATGCCTTCCCGGGGCATCCCCAACCTTAGGCTTTTTGGTGTCCTTGAATTTGGCTTGGGATGCCTTGGGCATCCCCAAGCTTGAGCTCTTTCCACTCTTTATCCCATTGTCCATGATAACATCACCCAAAACTTGACAACTTCACAACACAAAACTTAAAGAGAAACTCGTGATATCATTAGCACAAGAAAACAAACTACCACCTCTTTAGGTACTGTAGCAAACTTGATTTCTATTTATATTGGTGTTAGATTACTGTATTCTCACTTTTCCTTGGCTAGTACCCCCCCGATACTATCCATAGTTTCATCAAAATAAGCAATCAACACAACAAAAACAGAATCTTTCAAAAACAGACCAGTCTGTAGCAATATGTATACTTCGTAAACTTCTGCTATCTCAAAAATTCTGACAAATTACGACAATTTGGGAAATTGACATATCAACCAGCAGCAAAAATAATCAACTCAAAATCTCTTTCTGGATAAAAATGAAAAATAATTTCGTGAGCGAAAAGTTTCTGTCTTTTTCCAGCAGGATCAAACAACCATCACCAAAAATAGTCATAAAGGTTTTCCTTGGATCAAACACAAAAAGAAACAAAAAAACACAATCATAACAGAAATTATGATGGTGTGGACGCAACAAAACAGAGAGCAAAAAAGCAAAGATAAATTCATCGGGTTGCCTCCCAACAAGCGCTATTGTTTAACGCCCTTAGCTAGGCATAAGGCGATAGAATCACGTATCGTCGTCTTTGGTACTCAAACCATAAGTAGCCCTCATCATGGCTTCATAAGACAATCTTATTTTCTTTCTTGGAAAATTTTCCATGCCCTTCTTTAATGAAAATTGAAATCTAATATTCCCTTCCTTCATATCGATGACAACACCAATAATCCTTAGGAAAGGTCTACCAAGAATGATAGGACACGTTGGATTGCAATCAATATCAAGCACAATGAAATCTACGGGTACATTGTTCCTATTTGCAATAATAAGAACGTCATTGATCCTTCCCATAGGTTTCTTAACAGTAGAATCCGCAAGATGCAAATTAAGAGAGCACTCATCAATCTCATTGAAGCCTAGAACATCACATAAAGATTTTGGAATCGCGGAAACACTAGCACCCAAATCACACAAAGCATTGCATTCATAGTTTTTTATCTCAATTTTGATAGTAGGTTCCCACTCATCATGAAGTTTTATAGGAAAAGAAACTTCCAAGTCAAGTTTCTCTTCAAGAGATTTCATCATAGCATCGACGATATGATCGGTAAAGGCCTTGTTTTGGCTATAAGCGTGCGGAGAGTTTATCATGGATTGCCTCAAGGAAATACATTCAATCAAAGAGCAACTATCATAATTGAATTCCTTGAAATCCAAAGTAGTAGTTTCATTGCTACTCCAAATTTTGATATCCTCTACTCCACTTTCAATGCTTTTAGCATCAAGATAGATAGACTCCGAATCATTGGGGCGTTTTTCAACCAAAGTGGATTCATATCCAACCCCATCATCATTAGGTTTGACACTAGAAAACAAGGATTCAATGGGAGTCACACCAAGCACTTCAAGATCTTCGTGATTCTCATCACGAGAACATACCTTTTTGATCTTGGGAGGAGCGCATCTCACTTTCAAAGCATCAATATCAAGAGACATTCTATCAACGCTCCTAGCCAAATCATCAATTTTGAGTAGTTTTTCTTCTATGGATGCATTGAAAATCTTTTGCGAGTTGATGAACTCTTTAATATTACTCTCTAGATCAGAGGGTAATTTATTGTAATTTCCATGAGCATTGTTGTAGGAATTGCCAAAGTTATTAGAGGGATTACTAGGAAAAGGCCTAGGAATATAGTTACCTCTAAAAGCATTGTTGTGGCCAAAATTATTCCTACCAACAAAATTGACATCCAAGCTCTCATTGCTACTCTCAATCAAGGAAGACAGGGGCATATCATTTGGATCTAAAGGAGCACCTTTACTAGCAAACAATTTCATTAACTCATCCATCTTAGCACTCAAAGAGTTAATTTCTTCTATAGCGTGCACTTTTTTACTAGTAGGTGACCTTTCAGTGTGCCACTGAGAATAGTTTGTCATGATATTGTCTAGGAGTTTTGTGGCTTCTCCTAATGTGATTTCCATGAAAGTTCCACCGGAAGCGGAATCAAGGATATTTCTAGAAGCAAAATTCAAACCAACATAGAAGATTTGTATAATCATCCAAAGACTCAAGCCATGAGCGGGATAATTTCTAATCATCAATTTCATTCTCTCCCAAGATTGTGCAACATGTTCATGATATAGTTGCTTAAAATTCATGATATCATTAGAGAGAGAGAGATAATCTTAGCCGGTGGAAAATACTTGAATATATAAGCATCTTTGCACTTGTTCCAAGAATAAATACTATTTTTGGGCAAAGATAAAACCAAGTTTTTGCTCGATCTCGCAATGAGAACGGAAATAGCTTCAATTTAATCACATCATTATCCACATCTTTCTTCTTTTGCATATCGCATAACTCAATGAAGGTATTAAGATGGGATGTGGCATCTTCACTAGGAAGGCCGGAGAATTGCTCTTTCATAACGAGATTCAACAAAGCAGCATTGATTTCATATGATTCCGCACTAGTGGCGGGAGCAATCGGTGTACTAATAAAATCATTATTATTAGTATTCGAGTAGTCACAAAGTTTGGTGTTTTGGGTCATGGTGACTTCAGCAAGGAGACAAGCACACAAGTGAACAGAAAGCAAGCGAAAGAAAAGGGCGGACGAAAAAGGCAAATATTTTTGTAATTTTGTGTTTTTCAGAAGTGGGGGAGAGGAAAACGAGAGGCAAAAAAGTAAATGCAAGAGATGAGTTTGTGACGGTTACTTAGATACGCTTCACTTAGAATAATCCCCCATGCCAGAGATTGACACGTTGGAGGAAGACTAATCTTGATTTGATGCTCCCCGGCAACGGTGCCAGAAATTTTTCTTGCTACCTCTTGAGATTGCGTTGGTTTTTCCCTTGAAGAGGAAAGGGTGATGCAACACAGTAGCAGTAAGTATTTCCCTCAGTTTGAGAACCAAGGTATCAATCCAGTAGGAGTATCAAGCCAAGTCTCCAAAGTACGTGCGCAAAAACAGCAAACTTGCACCCAACGCTACAAAGGGGTTGTCAATCCCTTCACGATTGATTGCAAGGTGAGATCTAAAGGTGGAAAGTGCAACAAAGTAAAAAGCGTAGGGCTGAAAATATGATGTGAAGTAGACCCGGGGGACATAGTGTTCACTAGAGACTTCTCTCATGATAGCAATTATTACGGTGGGTGAACGAATTACTGTCGAGCAATTGATAGAACCGCACAAAGTCATGACGATATCTAAGGCAATGATCATACATATAGGCATCACGTCCAAGACAAGTAGACCGATACTTTCTGCATCTACTACTATTACTCCACACATCGACCGCTATCCAGCATGCATCTAGTGTATTGAGTTCATAACAAACAGAGTAACGCCTTAAGCAAGATGACATGATGTAGAGGGATAAATTCATGCAATAGATATAAACCCATCTTTTTACCCTTGATGGCAACAACACGATGCGTGCCTCGCTACCCCTTCTGTCACTAGGTGAGGACACCGCATGGTATGAACCCAAAACCAAGCACTTCTCCCAATGCAAGAACTATAGATCAAGTTGGCCAAACGAAACCCACAACTCGAAGAGAATTACAAGGATACGAAATCATGCATATAAGAGATCAGAAGAAACTTAAATAAGATTCATAGATAATCTTATCATAAATCCACAATTCATCGAATCTCGACAAACACACCGCAAAAGAAGATTACATTGGATAGATCTCCATGAAGATCATGGAGAACTCTGTATTGAAGATCCAAGAGAGAAGAAGACATCTAGCTACTAGCTATGGACCCGAAGGTCTATGGTAAACTACTCACGCATCATCGGAGAGGCAATGGTGTTGAGGAAGAAGCCCTCCATGTCTAAATCCCCCCTCCGGCAGGGCACCAGAACGTGCCCCAGATGAGATCTTGCGGAGACAGAAGCTTGCGGCGGTGGAAAAGTATTTTTGTGGATCCCTTCCGTGGTTTCAGATTTTTCGGGGATTTGTAGGCGGAAAAAGTAGGGCAAGGGAGCCACGGGGGGGCCCACAAGCCTGCTAGGCGCGCCCCCCCAGGCCACGGCTAGGGGGCTTGTGGCCTCCCCCGGGACCCTTTGCCTTTGTTCTCAAGCTTCCTACGTATCTTCTGTTCCGGAAAAAAATCTTTTCAGAGGTTTTATTCTGTTTGGACTCCGTTTGATATTCTCCTCTGAAAAAGGTCAAAAACACGGAAAAAACAGGAACTGGCACTTGGCACTGAGTTAATAAGTTAGTCCCAAAAAAGATATAAAATGCATACAAAACATCCAAAGTTTGACAAGATAATAGCATGGAACCATCAAAAATTATAGATACGTTGGAGACGTATCAATGACTTCAACGGTGCAGCGGCATTTCAGATGACACATCGATGATGTGGAGTCTCGGTGACGTGCCATAGTAGGGTCTCAACGGTGGATGTGTAATGATGGACAGGCATAGGAATGTGGTGTCGACGGTAGGCCTACCAAGGTGAATGTGTCAGTACGTGCTCTTAAGATGGATCGATGGAAGACGATAGCGGCGGCCTCGAGAGCATGCACATGAGGTTCACGCTGAGAGTGTGCGAGACCGGTGTGCAATCCAGATCCAACAACTGCTTGTTTAGGGCCTCTGACTTTAGGTGTTATGCTTTGATGTGAGGTTTGGGTGTTCGTCTGCACCTGTTCATCAAATGGATAAGAATAGCTACGGATGTTGCTAGGATGACGGCTTTCGACTTATTGATATATCACTTTGTAATGTCTTTATGAGTAATTAATAAAATGATTACCACCCAGATGTGGAAGCCGGGGGTGATCCTCCTTTTGAAAAAGGATCCTTGTGACATCTTATGATTGTTTGGTACCAAGAAATATATTTGAGAATTTTCCACTTGAGAGAGTTGCTTGCTGCTCTTTGTTGGTTGTTTGTGTTCAGATTAAATTACAAATCTAATTATGGAAATCTCCCCTTGCCCAACCGTTAGGCGGTTGCCTCGTGTCGGTGTCAAAATCGGTGGATCTCGGGTAGGGGGTCCCGAGCTGTGGATCTTATATTTATGTGTGACAATTACAGAGTCGATCTACCATGACATTAGATGAACTAAACCGTAGATAAGTAGGATCATGGTCCCCCTCTATGAACTAAACCCTACAGTTTATATGGACACCAGGGGTACCTAGGGTTACACATGGTCGGCTTCCAATAAGCATGTCGATTCTACCATATTGACTTGGAGGACACACCAAGCCACCAGAGGTTTCCTTCCTGAACACGGAGTTGCCTTATAGCTCGGCCTTCGAGTAATAGTCACACAGCGGTCCACCTGTCCGGCCCATAAGATATAAACCGGTGGCCCGGGGACCCCTTAGTCTAGGACTCCCTTCGTAGCCCCCGAACTAGTCTCCAATGTCGGGGTCTAGATCCCTAGCAGCTTCACGCGCCCAAAGTCTCCGGCTTGCGGGGCGAGTTCTTCTCCCCTTCTATGTTCGGCCAATACTAGTTTGGCCACTGATGACTTCCCAATTTCTAAAAGGCATGTATTACTTATCCTCGAAGGCCAACCGCTCGAGTGTGAACAATGCCTTCGTGTGACAACTTTTAGAGAAAGGTCATGGTCGGTCACGACCACTAACCAGTTATGAAAGCTCGATTCACGATTCGAGGTAGTTCCTCCATTGGCATGTTCCATCAATATGGAGACTGTTCCCCATTTTTTTAGGGATATAATCAATGATTTGGGCTACCTCACACGTGAGTAACTGCACGATGATATCGGGAAGTGGCGAGGTCTGCGGCGCAGTAAAGGGGCTCTTGGTATTACGACAACTTATAAAAGGGAAACAACCTCCATACGCTTCTGAGATCCCCCATTGTCATCGACTTCCCAATCTATTGAGCTCTAAGCGCCCAGATCCATCCCTCTCTAAAATCTCATTAGGCCACTCCCCCAGTTCGGCCATGGCTGGTTCTGGTTCCAAGGGAAAGTGGGAGGCCTCCAGCATCACCAACAACGACATCGAGGAGTTGAAGTGCATCGGCTATCTTTCGGTTAACGTAGTCCGCCACGCTCCAGAGGAGGGCCACTTCATCCCCACTCCGAGGCAAGGCGAGAGAATGTGTGATGACCCACACATATAAGGGATCAATCGTAGTCCTTTCGATAAGTAAGAGTGTCGAACCCAACGAGGAGCGGAAGGAAATGACAAGCGGTTTTCAGCAAGGAATTCTGTGCACGTGCTGAAAATGAGAGGAAGAAGGGAAGAAGAACACGAAGAACTCCACGATCTAGATCCAAGGGGTTCCCCTCACAAAGAGGAGAAAGTGATTGGTGGAAATGTGGATCAAGATCTCCTCTCTCTTTTCCCTCAAGAACTAGCAAGAACCATTGGAGGAATTGAGAGTTAGCAAGCTCAAATAAGGTCAACAATGGGTGGAAAATACGAGCTCAAGAGTTAGAGACCATTGGGGAAGAAGACCCCCTTAAATAGGTCCCTCCAAATACAACCGTTATGCACTCAGCCTGTGCACATGCGGTAGTACTGCTCACGAGAGCGGTAGTTCCGCTAGAATGGAAGTTTTAAAAAAATACGAGCAAATGGCAGAAATCACAAGGTGGTTGTGCCGCCGGAGTGGTATTACTACTCCTGCAAGCGGTACTTCCACTTAGCATTGACAAACACCCATGTCGAGTAAGAAAGAGGGGAACAATACAGTAGTGCCGCCCAGAGCGGTATTTCCGCTAAGAACTGCCGCTCAAAAATCCACTCGAAACAGAATTGAAAAAAATGAAAATGTAAGCGAAAGCGGCAGTGGTAGTACACATCGGAAGTACCGCCCAAGCGGTACTACCACCTGTTTAGAGAAAAACAGCTCTCGCACATAAACTGCCATAACTTTCGTGTATGAGCTCCGAATTGAGCAAACTCAAGCTTGTTGAATAGCACATGACAAGTACTATCCAAACAGTGACGTGAAACCCCTATGAATGAAGAACCGGCAAAAACTCCAACATCAAAAACATCATAGAAGATGCATATGGACTCAGTTTCCGATGAACTCGAGTTTGTCATGAAGATGACCATAGGATCAAGAACTCACAAAGAGAATCACCAAACAAGAACCAAGAAAGATGATGCAAGGATGCAAATGGTTTGAGCTCTCAACGAACGATACGATCAAGCTACTCACTTGAGAGCCCCCGTTGAAAGAATGGCAAGCTATCCTATAACATAGTCTCCTAACTACCACCCTGAGACTGGTAAAATAGAAAACCTATCAAGGGCAAGCATATACCTTGCACATAGTCCACTTGAGCTAGATGATGACGATCTTGACTTCCTCAAGACAGACCACCTTTCTTGATTGCGTTGGCTTGATGAAGACTAGTTGATTGCTCCCCCATACTCACTATGGGTGAGCCACTCTTCATCACATCTTCACAAGTCCATTACCACCACAATGGACGGCAAGCTTCAAGCATGATATCTTCGTGAAGCTCCACTTGAACTTGCACACCGCAATCTTGATGACGATCACCACTTGATGTCATCCTCCATGGGTCTTATGAGATCTTCCTCTTGACGCAAGCCCATGGAAACACACATAAACCCACATAGAACTCTCACAGATACCATGGGTTAGTACACAAGGCGTGATGGACAATGCTTACCATACCATGGGATCACTTGATCCCTCTCGGTACATCTTGTACGCTTTGTGTGTTGATCAACTTAATTCACTCTTTGACTTAGTCTTGATCAACCGTGTGTATTTATGACCAATCTTTGGATAAAACCTTGAATACCACCTTGGTCATCATATAAACTCCTTGAAACCAATAGATGGACTTCAAGAAGTGCCAATGGACAAATCCTACAAATATAACTCAAAGCAAACATTAGTCCATAGGGATTGTCATCAATTACCAAAACCACATATGAAGGAATATGCTCTAACACCTTTTCCATGTGAAGTCATTACTTTTCATGAGGTAAGCATATGATCTTTATATATTTTTATTGCCATGCTATGATGATGGGTAAAGCACATAAACTCAACTAATCTTTATTGTATAACTCTCACACTCGATTACAAGGATAGATGGATCTTAAAGCAAAAATTCTAAGCAAAGCAAATCTGAAATTTTATTTCTCTAAATCACAAAATTGCTAAGGATCGAACTAAGATAGATGGTAATGATGGAAGTGATGGTGATACAATAGTGAGGCACCTCCCCCAAGCTTGGAACAAGCTAAGGGTGGGGCCCATACCCATGTACTCATGTGTCCTTCTTGGGTGATGATGGTGGTGATGCGGCAGGTTGGTCTTCTGCCTTCCGAGGCATTGGCTCACCATTATTGAAAGAGAATCTTGTCTCGAGAATCCTGAAATCAGCAGTGATGCTCATCCTTTTAAACCTCTTTCATACTCATAGTTTTGGCTTTGGGGGTCAAAGATTTGAGCTTGGAGATGTTTAATCCGTTCTTGAAGCTTGAAGAGGGCCTCTACCACGTTCCTGTGATCCAGCTTGTTCTCCCGGATGAAGTCCGTGATCATAATGATTAACACTCAAACCACGTTCAACCATCCCTTGGCACTTGAAGATCTCCTGCTCCATCGTCACAAGCCTGGCCTTCTCGCTTCCCTTCTTCATTGATCCTTGCACGTCATGGATGTGAAGCACCCCTCATGCATATCAATGGCCTCAGGGTGCTTCATCACCTTCGGGAGGTAAGGGTTGATGACCTTCTCGAAGAACTTATCCTTGGAGGAGCTTGGTGTTGTCACGGCGATCTAGATTTGTCACAAAAACAACCCGAAACAAGAACACAGGAAAAACTCACGATACGGTGGTCAAAAAAATTGAGAGTATATATAATGAATTTTCAGGTCAGAATACGTGCTCGAGAAGAAAACGGAGTCCCGAAGGCACACGAGGGCCCCACAAGCCATCAGGGCGCGGCTGGGGATGGCCACGCCGTGTTGGCTTGTGCCTCCCTCGTGGGTCCCCCTGACTCCTTTTTATTTTTGGAATTTTTCTAAAATGCCAAAACCAATAGAACATATTTTTTTCGTTTTTTTTAAGTCAATTTTCTTATTGTTTCACGTACCTACTCCTTTTTTAGGTTTCTAGTGTTGGAAATATGCCCTAGAGGCAATAATAAAATGGTTATTATCATATTTCCTTGTTCATGATAATCGTCTATTGTTCATGCTATAATTGTATTAACAGGAAACAGTAAAACATGTGTGAATAAATAGATCACAATGTGTCCCTAGCAAGCCTCTAGTTGGCTAGCTCGTTAGTCAATAGATGATCACGGTTTCCTGGTCATGGGCATTAGATGGCATTGATAACGGGATCACATCATTGGGAGAATGATGTGATGGACAAGACCCAATCCTAAGCGTAGCACTAGATCGTATTGTTCGTATCCTAAAGCTTTTCTAATGTCAAGTGTCTTTTCCTTCGACCGTGAGAATGTGCAACTCCCGGATACCGTAGGAGTGCTTTGGGTGTATCAAACGTCACAACGTAACTGGGTGACTATAAAGGTGCACTATAGGTACCTCTGAAAGTGTCTGTTGGGTTGGTACGAATCGAAATCGGGATTTGTCACTCCGTGTGACGGAGAGGTATCTCTGGGCCCACTCGGTAGAACATCATCATGAGCTCAATGTGACTAAGGAGTTAGTCACACGATGACGTGCTACGGAACGAGTAAAGAGACTTACCGGTAACGAGATTGAACAAGGTATAGGTATACCGTCGATCGAATCTCGGGCAAGTTCTATACCGACAGACAAAGGGAATTGTATACGGGATTGATTGAATCCATGACATTGTGGTTCATCCGATGAGATCATCGTCAAGCAAGTGGGAGCCACCATGGGTATGCAGACCCCGCTGATGGTTATTGGCCGGAGAGGTGTCTCGGTCATGTCTGCCTGTCTCCCGAACCCGTAGGGTCTACACACTTAAGGTTCGATGACGCTAGGGTTATAGGGAATTGTTATACGAGGTTATCGAAAGTTGTTCAGAGTCCCCGATGAGATCCCGGACGTCACGAGGAGCTCTGGAATGGTCCGGAGGTAAAGATTGATATATAGGACGGATGGTTTTGGACACCGGAAGTGTTTCGGGCGCCGCCGGTAACGTACCGGGACCACCGGGAGTGGCCCCGGGGGTCCATCGGAAGGGGGCCACGACCCCGGGAGGCTAGATGGGCCAAGTGCGGGAGGGAACCAGCCCCTAGGTGGGCTGGTGCGCCCCTCACACTCAGCCCAAGGCGCAGGAGGTGGAGAGGGAGGGAAACCCTAGGCGCTGGTGGGCCTAAGGCCCACCTAGGGGTGCGCCACCCCTCCCCCTTGCCCTGTCCGCCGCACCTCCCATCTGGGGGGGCTGCCGCACCACCTAGGGTGGGAACCCTAGGGGTGGTACCCCCCTCCCCTCCTCCTATATATAGTGGGGGTTTCAGGGTTGTTTGACACACAGTTTTCCATCTCCCTCGGCGCAACCCTGCTCTTCTTTCTCCTCCTCTCTACCGGTGCTTGGCGAAGCCCTGCCGGGAGACCTCGTCTCTCCATCGACACCACGCCGTCGTGCTGCCAGAGATCTTCCCCAACCTCTCCCTCCTCCTTGCTGGATCAAGGTGCGGGAGACGTCACCGGGCTGCACGTGTGTTGAACGCGGAGGTGCCGTGGTTCGGCACTAGATCGGAATCACACCACGATCTGAATCGCCGCAAGTACGACTCCATCAACCGCGTTCTAGCAACGCTTCCGCTTAGCGATATTCAAAGGTACGAAGATGCACTCACCCCCTCTCTAATTGCTGGTCTCTCCATAGAATATCTGAATATGCGTAGGATTTTTTTTTGAATTTATGCTACTTTACCCAACAGTGGCATCAAAGCCAGGTTTTCTATGCGTAGATTCTATGCACGAGTAGAACACAAAAGGTTGTGGGCGATGATTTGTCAATTGCTTGCCGCTACTAGTCTTATTCTTTTCCGGCGGTATTGTGGGATGAAGCGGCCCAGACCGACATTACACGTACGCTTACGTGAGACTGGTTCCACCGTCAGACATGCACACCGTGCATAAAGGTGGCTAGCGGGTGTGTGCCTCTCCTACTCTAGTCGGATTGGATTTGATGAAAAGGGTCCTTATGAAGGGTAAATAGCTTTGGCATATCATCGTTGTGGCTGTCACGTAGGTAAGAAAGCGTTCTTGCTAGAAACCCAAATCAGCCACGTAAAACTTGCAACAACAATTAGAGGACGTCTAACTTGTTTTTGCAGGGTTTGACATGTGATGTGATATGGCCAAAGTTGTGATGTTGCATGTATGATGTATGAGATGATCATGTTATTGTAATAGGTTTCACGACTTGCATGTCGATGAGTATGACAACCGGCAGGAGCCATAGGAGTTGTCTTAATTTATTGTATGAGATGCAACGCCATGTGCTTAATACCTTTACTTCATTGCTAACGGTTAGCTATAGTAGTAGTGATAGTAGTAGTTGGCGTGACGACTTCACGGAGACACGATGATGGAAATCATGATGATGGAGATCATGGTGTCACGCCGGTGACAATGATGATCATGCGATGCCTGAAGATGGAGATCGAAAGAGCAAAGATGATAATGGCCATATCATGTCACTATATGATTGCATTGTGATGTTTATCATGTTTTTCATCTTATTGCTTAGAACGACGGTAGCATAATAAGATGACCCCTCTTAAAATTTCGAGAACGTATTCCCCTAAGTGTGCACCGTTGCGAAGGATCGTTGTCTCGAAGCACCACGTGACGATCGGGTGTGATAGATTCTAACGTTCGCATACAACGGGTGTAAGCCAGATTTACACACACGAAACACCTAGGTTGACTCGATGAGCTTAGCATGTACAGACATGACCTCGAATACAAGAGACCGAAAGGTCAAACATGAGTCGTATGGTTGAATACGATCATCATGAAGTTGCTCACCATGGTGACTAGTCCGTCTCACGTGATGATCGGACACGGGTTAGTCAACATGGATCATGTATCACTTAGATGACTAGAGGGATGTCGATTTAAGTGGGAGTTCATACTTAATTTGATTAAATGAACTTAATTGTCATGAACTTAGTCTAAAAGTTGTCTTTATAAATATTGTAGATGGCCAACGTCAACCTCAATTTCAACGCATTCCTAGAGAAAAACAAGCTGAAAGATGATGGTAGCAACTATGCGGACTGGGTTCGCAACTTGAAGCTCATCCTTGAAGCAGCTAAAAAGGCTTATGTCCTTGATGCGCCGCTAGGTGACCCTCCCGCTCCCGCAGCAGCCCAGGACATTCTGAACGTCTGGCAAACGCAGAGTGATGACTACTCTCTGGTTAGGTGTGGCATGTTGTACAGTCTATAAACGGGGCTCCAAACGTGTTTTGAGCAACACGGTGCATATGAGATGTTCCAAGAGTTGAAGCTAGTTTTTCAAGCTCATGCCCGTGTCGAGGGATATGAAGTCTCCGACAAGTTCTTTAGCTATAAGATGGAGGAGAACAGTTCTGTCAGTGAGCACATACTCAAAATGTCTAGGTTACACGGTCGTTTGACTTCACTTGGAGTCGAACTTCCGGATGATGCTATAATTGACAGAATCCTCCAGTCTCTCCCACCAAGCTACAAAGGTTTTGTGCTTAACTACAACATGCAAGGGATGGAGAAGACCATTCCTGAGTTGTACTCGATGCTCAAGTCTGCAGAAGTAGAAATCAAGAAAGTGCATCAAGTGTTGATGGTCAACAAGACCACTAGTTTCAAGAAAGGCAAGGGTAAGAAGAACTTCAAGAAAGACGGCAAAGCCGTTGCCGCGCCCGATAAGCCAGATGCCGGGAAGAAGAAAAAGAATGGACCCAAGCCTGAGACTGAGTGCTTCTATTGCAAGGGAAAGGGTCACTGGAAGCGGAACTGCCCCAAATACTTAGTGGACAAGAAGGCCGGCAACGTTAAAGGTATATGTGATATACATGTTATTGATGTGTACCTTACCAGCGCTCGTAGTAGCTCCTGGGTATTTGATACCGGTGTTGCTGCTCACATTTGCAACTCAAAGCAGGAACTGCGGAATAAGCGGAGACTGGCCAAGGACGAGGTGACGATGCGCGTCGGGAATGGCTCCAAGGTCGATGTGATCGCCATCGGCACGCTACCTCTACATCTACCGTCGGGATTAGTTTTAAACCTTAATAATTGTTATTTAATACCAGCTTTGAGCATGAATATTGTATCAGGGTCTTGCTTAATGCGAGAAGGCTACTCATTTAAGTCAGAGAATAATGGTTGTTCTATTTATGAGTGATATGTTTTATGGTCATGCTCCGCTCGTGAATGGTTTATTCTTGATGAATCTCGATCGTGATGTTACGCATATTCATAGTGTGAGTACCAAAATATGTAAAGTTGATAATGATAGTCCCACATACTTGTGGCACTGCCGCCTTGGTCATATCGGCGTTAAGCGCATGAAGAAGCTCCATATTGATGGACTATTAGAGTCTCTTGACTTTGAATCATTTGACACATGCGAACCGTGCCTCATGGGAAAGATGACTAAGACTTTATTCTCAGGAATAATGGAGAGAGCAACCGACTTATTGGAAATAATACATACTGATGTGTGTGGTCCAATGAACGTTGAAGCTCGCGGTGGCTATCGTTATGTTCTCACTCTCACCGATGATTTGAGTAGGTATGGGTATATCTACTTGATGAAGCACAAATCTGACACATTTGAAAAGTTCAAGGAATTTCAGAGTGAGGTCGAGAATCAACGTGACAGAAAAATTAAGTGTCTACGATCAGATCGTGCAGGAGAATATTTGAGTCACGAGTTTGGCACACACCTAAGGAAGTGTGGAATCGTTTCACAACTGACGCCGCCCGGCACACCGCAATGCAACGGAGTGTCTGAACGTCGTAATCGCACTTTATTAGATATGGTACGATCTATGATGTCTCTTACCGACTTACCGCTATCACTTTGGGGATACGCATTAGAAACTGCAGCATTCACTTTAAATAGGGCACCGTCTAAATCCGTTGAGACGACACCGTATGAACTATGGTTTGGCAAGAAATCTAAGTTGTCGTTTCTTAAAGTTTGGGGCTGCGATGCTTATGTGAAGAAACTTCAACCAGAAAAGCTCGAACCCAAAACGGAGAAATGCGTATTCATAGGATACCCTAAGGAAACTATTGGGTATACCTTCTATCTTAGATCCGAAGGTAAAACCTTTGTTGCCAAGAACGGATCCTTTCTAGAGAAAGAGTTTCTCTCGAAAGAAGTAAGCGGGAGGAAGGTAGAACTTGATGAGGTAATTACACCCCCTCTCGAACAGGAAAGTAGCGCAGCGCGGGAAATTGTTCCTGTGGCGCCTGCACAAACTGAAGAGGAAGTTAATGATAATGATCATGAAGCTTCGGATCAAGTTACTACTGAACCGCGAAGGTCCACAAGGGTACGCTCCGCACCAGAGTGGTACAGCAACCCTGTGATGGAAATAATATTGTTAGACAATGGTGAACCTTCGAACTATGAAGAAGCGATGGCGGGCCTGGACTCCAACAAATGGCTTGAAGCTATGAAATCCGAGATAGGATCCATGTATGAGAACAAAGTATGGACTTTGGTGGACTTGCCCGATGACCGGCGAGCCATAGAAAATAAATGGATCTTCAAGAAGAAGACTAATGCAAACGGTAATGTAACCGTTTATAAAGCTCGACTTGTCGCAAAGGGTTTTCGACAAATTCAAGGAATTGACTACGAAGAGACTTTCTCTCCCGTAGCGAAGCTGAAATCAGTCTGAATCATGTTAGCAATTGCCGTCTTTTATGATTATGAAATTTGGCAAATGGACGTCAAAACAACGTTCCTTAACGGGAACCTTAAGGAAGAGTTGTATATGATGCAACCAGAAGGTTTTGTCGACCCTAAGGGTGCTAAAAAAGTGTGCAAGCTCCAGAGCTCCATCTATGGGCTGGTGCAAGCATCTCGGAGTTGGAACCTTCGCTTTAATGAGGTGATTAAAGCGTTTGGGTTCATACAGATTTATGGAGAAGCCCGTCTGTACAAGAAAGTGAGTGGGAGCTCTGTAGCTTTCCTCATACTGTATGTGGATGACATATTATTGATGAGGAATAATATAGAGATGTTGGGGAGCATAAAGGCCTATTTGAACAAGAGTTTTTCAATGAAGGACCTTGGAGAAGGTGCATACATATTAGGCATCAAGATCTATAGAGATAGATCGAGACGCCTCATAGGTCTTTCGCAAAGTACATACCTTGACAAGATATTGAAAGGTTCAATATGGAAAACTCAAAGAAAGGGTTCTTGCCAGTTTTGCAAGGTATGAGATTGAGTAAGACTCAGTCACCGACCACGGCAACAGATAGAGAGAAGATGAGTTATGTCCCCTACGCTTCAGCCGTAGGCTCTCTTATGTATGTCATGCTGTGTACCAAACCTGATATAAACCTTGCCATAAGTTTGGTAGGGAGGTACCAAAGTGATCCCAGTATGGAACACTGGACAACGGTCAAGAATATCCTTAAGTACCTGAAAAGGACTAAGGAAATGTTTCTCGTTTATGGAGGTGACGAAGAGCTCATCGTAAAGGGTTACGTCGACGCTAGCTTCGACACAGATCCGGATGACTCTAAGTCACAGACCGGATACGTATATGTTTTGAATGGTGGGGAAGTGAGCTGGTGGAGCAGCAAGCAAGAAGTAGTGGCAGCATCTACATGTGAAGCGGAGTACATAGCTGCTTGAGAAGCGGCTAATGAAGGAATTTGGATGAAGGAGCTCATCACCGACCTTGGAGTGGTTCCAAGCGCGTCGGGTCCAATGACACTCTTTTGTGATAACACTGGGGCCATTGCCATAGCCAAGGAGCCCAGGTTTCACCGGAAGATGAAGCACATCAAACGCCGCTACAACTCCATCCAGGACCATGTCCAGAATGGAGTAATAGAGATTTGTAAAGTACACACGGATCTGAATGTTGCAGACCCGTTGACTAAACCTCTTCCACGAGCAAAACATGATCAACACCATAATGCTATGGGTGTTCGATACATCACAATGTAACTAGATTATTGACTCTAGTGCAAGTAGGGGACTGTTGAAAATATTCCCTAGAGGCAATAATAAAATGGTTATTATCATATTTCCTTGTTCATGATAATCCTCTATTGTTCATGTTATAATTGTATTAACACGAAACAGTAATACATGTGTGAATAAATAGATCACAATGTGACCCTAGCAAGCTTCTAGTTGGCTAGCTCGTTAGTCAATAGATGATCATGGTTTCCTGGTCATGGGCATTAGATGGCATTGATAATGGGATCACATCATTGGGAGAATGATGTGATGGACAAGACCCAAACCGTATTATACGTATGCTAAAGCTTTTCTAATGTCAAGTGTGTTTTCCTTCGACCGTGAGATTGTGCAACTCCCGGATACCGTAGGAGTGCTTTGGGTGTATCAAACGTCACAACGTAACTGGGTGACTATAAAGGTGCACTACGGGTACCTCTGAAAGTGTCTGTTGGGTTGGTACGAATCGAGATCGGGATTTGTCACTCCGCGTGACGGAGAGGTATCTCTGGGCCCACTCGATAGAACATCATCATGAGCTCAATGTGACTAAGGAGTTAGTCACACGATGACGTGCTACGGAACGAGTAAAGAGACTTACCGGTAACGAGATTGAACAAGGTATAGGTATACCGATGATCGAATCTCGGGCAAGTTCTATACCGACAGACAAAGGGAACTGTATACGGGATTGATTGAATCCTTGACATCGTGGTTCATCCGATGAGATCATCGTGGAGCAAGTGGGAGCCATCATGGGTATCCAGACCCCGCTGATGGTTATTGGCCGGAGAGGTGTCTCGGTCATGTCTGCCTGTCTCCTGAACCCGTAGGGTCTACACACTTAAGGTTCGATGATGCTAGGGTTATAGGGAATTGTTATACGAGGTTATCGAAAGTTGTTCGGAGTCCCGGATGAGATCCCGGACGTCACGAGGAGCTCCGGAATGGTCCGGAGGTAAAGATTGATATATAGGACGGATGGTTTTGGATACCGGAAGTGTTTCGGACGTCGCCGGTAACGTACCGGGACCACCGGGAGTGGCCCGGGGGTCCACCGGAAGGGGGCCACGACCCCGGGAGGCTAGATGGGCCAAGTGCGGGAGGGAACCAGCCCCTAGGTGGGCTGGTGCGCCCCCCACACTTAGCCCAAGGCGCGTGAGGTGGAGAGGGGGGAAACCCTGGGCGCTGGTGGGCCTAAGGCCCACCTAGGGGTGCGCCACCCCTCCCCCGTGGCCTGGCCGCCGCACCTCCCATCTGGGGGGGGGGCTGCCGCACCACCTAGGGTGGGAACCCTAGGGGTGGCAGCCCCTCCCCTCCTATATATATAGTGGGGGTTTCGGGGTTGTTTGACACACAGTTTTTCATCTCCCTCGGCGCAGCCCTGCTCTTCTTTCTCCTCCTCACTGCCGGTGCTTGGCGAAGCCATGCCGAAAGACCTCGTCTCTCCATCGACACCACGCCGTCGTGCTGCCGTAGATCTTCCCCAACCTCTCGCTCCTCCTTGCTGGATCAAGGTGCGGGAGACGTCACCGGGCTACACGTGTGTTGAATGCGGAGGTGTCGTGGTTCGACACTAGATCGGAATCACACCGCGATCTGAATCGTCGCGAGTACGACTCTATCAACCGCGTTCTAGCAACGCTTCCACTTAGCGATCTTCAAAGGTATGAAGATGCACTCACCCCCTCTCTCGTTGCTGGTCTCTCCATAGAAGATCTGAATATGCGTAGAATTTTTTTTAAATTTATGTTACGTTACCCAACATGTAGAGCATTCCAGAAGGTCTCTCTTATATGCTCCTCCAATGTTATTACTTAATACCAAAACAAGATATATCAAAAGTAATAACATTTAGCATATTTCTCCTAAGTAGTTTTCTTTCATAATCTTCAAAAAAACAAAGAAATAAACATCTTGTAAGTCAAATCATGCAACAATCTTGCTGATTTATTTACCAAGTCTTTATCAAATTCAACATTTCAGAAATATGTTTTTAGAATTGATATGCGAATGTTAGGGGGAGTCTATTCTTAACATATTCTCATTTAAGACATCAGGGGGAGTCTATTCTTAACATATTCTCATTTAAGACATCACATTATGTCATCTCTTTGTGAGGTTATGTTTCACGTTTTCCCAAAAGATTTTATGGATGATTTTTTTGAAGAAAAATCCTTTTAAGATGATAGCGCTATCCAGATAATCACGAGATGATTCTCCATGATCAAACATAGATTCAAAAGAGTATTAAGATTAAATTACAAATATAATTAGGAAAATCTCTCCTTACCCAACCGTCGTGTGGGAAGCCACGGACGCCTCTGCCCCTGAAACTGATGTCTCTCCAGTGGGTATAAATGGCACCTTGTAACCATCAATGAGATCAATTCAATCATTAGATTGCAACAGTTTGATACCACGGTGCCCCTCATCGCACCACCATATCACACGCCAAGGGAAAGCGATCCACGGAAATCGTAACCACTAACCAGGATCATAGCACCACGCGACGAAACTTGGCAAACACCAACTGCTATGTACACGAACCATTACATTATCCAATCCCAAATGCGGAGGAAGCACGACGCATTTACAGTTGTTTCTTCGCATCAGCTTTGATGGGCACACCATAAACAGACGACATAAACAGTTCAGTCTATCATCAGATCAATCCTTGCCGTAACTCACAAGACTATGTATGTACAGACGCGCAGGCCCGTTCTGCCTGCTCTACTCGGGGTGGTCATATTTACACGTGGACGGAAGGTGCCTGTTACCGGAAGACTACTCCGGACGCACGCTTACCAGGTTGGGGAGGGCGGCCAGCTGAAGCTTCTTGACCTCGCAGGCCGTCACCTTGCACGAGTCGAGCGACAGCGAGCGCAGGTTCTGCAGCGGCCTCAGATGGTGGAGGCCTGCGTTCGACACCCGAGAGTACGACAGGTTCAGCGAGACCAAAGACGTCAGGCCTGCAACAAGGATATATAACTGTGAGGATTGTATCGGAAGTTTTCGGGAGATGAAAGAGAGAATGCGAAAGATGCACGTACCCGAGATTATCTCCAAGGTCTTGTCTGTGAGGTTGCCGTTTTGGGATAGGTTCAGCAACGTCAGGGCTTTGAGGTCCTTGATGTTCTTCACTCCAGCGTCGGTGATTAACCCGCCGCAGGCCTCCAGAGACTGCAGACCCTTGAAACCTGAAACGGCGACAACAATGTTAGGTGTTGTATGATTGAATCGATCTTTGATTTAATCATGCACACTTACATCTGAAGCAGCTTGTCCCAGCATCAGTTATACGAGCTCCAAAAAGATCAAGGTGCGTTAATCCAGTGAGAGCTGCATTAGAAATGATGGAAACACAGAATCTTAGGGGCAAAGTTATGGAACTGACCCGAAGAGAGACTCTCCATGATCCAGTTATTAACACGACCATAACTTTATATTACCAATAAAACTGCTTAAATATTATTTTAATAACTAGAAACACAATAATTAGCGCAACAAACAACAAATATTGGCTGGGTTACTATCCACCACAATGTCCTGGGGAATGTGAAGGACATACTTGTAAGAGCTGCCAAGCCGTTGTCTGTAATTTGACGATTATCAAGATTAAGTGACTTCAGTGAATTCAAGCCAGCAATTTTCTTCAGACCAATGTCCGTAATCACGGTAAAAGAGAGATTCATGCTATGCAAATTCCGAAGACCTGCAAAATAAGAACCGTTACATAACACTACAGTGAAAAATAATATTGACCCCCCGCAAAAAAAAAGAAAAACAATATTGACCATTAGAGTTCAGACACATAAACCTCACAATAACACTTCAGCATTGTGATTAAGATGAATACTATGACTCAACTATCAATTGTTGAGAGCACATTAAGCTAGGCAATGTTTATGTAGCAAGATAGATCTCATCCGCTGATGTGATTAAGGGGGTTGTACCGAAGCGGAAGTGAGCAAGATAAAGTCAGGGGACATTGTCCATGAAAAGTGTGCATGCAATGTACCATTAAACATGGAGTCATTTCTTGACATGACCGATCAGTTTCAGATATGGAAAATTGCCAAACATACCACTGCACGTTATCAGCATTCACCCCTCTATCATGCAACTTTGATTGGTATTTCTTGAATTGTGTGAACCAGTGACACAAGCCACTTGACCACAACACATGTAGGCAGACCAGAAAATGACAATACAATCTAAGATAGTGCATTGGCCACCAAGATGAAAACAATATTTCTATAAACACATTACTAGAAGTAATCTACATCTAGTAACCAATCATTAGACCAGAAGCCGACAAAACATAACTACATGTATTCCAGTGTTATGGTGATCACCTAGCTTACATTGGTTACAGCAGAAGCAAGTTCAGTTTTCTCACAAATTAGCAGCAAGAATAATGTAAAAAAGCTAACTTTTCAACTGGACTACTAAAACAAAGGCAAATTAAAGAGGGGGGAAACGGAGAATCGACTTCGTGAAACAGAATTTGGCAAAGCGTAAACAAACCAGAGAGATGACGAAGTCCATTGCTCCCAACTGCAGTGTCCGAAAGTTCCAAACTTCTTAACTGCAAAAGGCCTACAGAACAGCAAAATGTATTAATTAGTGAAAAAAAAGGAGAGCCAAAATTCGATTTTTCTAGACAGAAAACGCTAAAGTGGTCTAACCACAAGACAAACGCTCAATACAAATTTCTGCAGGCAAACAAGAATGCCCCATCAATGCTATACTGCTAACTGTAGACAAGTCTGGTAAATAAAAATTGTATGCCATTCCACAATAATAAACTGCACGAGCTAGTTAACTCGATGATTCCACTATTCGACATTTTATAAAACAAGATGTAATAGGAGATGAAGTGAGACATGCTACTGCAGTTGCAAAAAAGAAAATAAAAATTAAGATATGTTGAAGGAACTCACCTTTTAGGTGCAATAGCCCCTCATCACCAATCTTGCATGAGTCCAAGTTCAAACACTCCAAATTGATCAATTCTGGAAGGAACAAAGAACATCATATACAAACTGTCCCCATGTTGTGTTGTTTGGTATACCGTATCCACGATACAAATGCGCGTCACCATGGTTATATTTTTTTAATATATTTTTATACAAGATTCAATACAAGAGACAAGTGCTCCCAATTGACACTCCATTTTGAGCTAGAAAATGAATAATATGCATTCCAGAAGTGCAAGATTCTCTGCATGTTCTTTGACATGCCTCTGCTTTCATCTTACCAGCATCTTTGTGCATAGGCGAAAAGATAAAATACCAGTCATCTTTCTTGAAGGATAATGATCATGTTTTATGCTATTGCTTCATTTGCATAAATTCCTTAGGGGCTGTTCTTAGTTTCTTGTTTCTTCCATTTTCATTTGGGTTTTCTAGTTGGTTTGTAAGATCCGCGCCTTCTCGGAACTTTCTTCCACTACAAAATGACATGTATTCACATGCGTGTTTGAGAAGCAAAAAATCCAGGTTTTATGAAATCATGCACAATAATGACTTTGTTAATATTAGTACAAAACTGATAAAATAAGAGAGGAGTGTCTCAATTTTTTTTAATATAGGATGACTGAATCAACCAAGTAACAATTAAAGATGTGAAACACTTGTTGCTTACGTAGATGGGCGTCTCAAGGACTTCGATAATAGCATGTCCAAATGTTTGCTATACAACAAATTAATATAAAGATAGACAGTGATTAATACTGACCTCTTAGATGAACCAAGCAGGCATCTGTAATGTGGTTGAATCCTAAATTAAGAACCTTCAATTTGACAAGACCTGCAAGGCAGCACCAGACAGTGAGCTATAAAAGGGTGTATCCGTGCAGGACAAAGTAACATACTTGGACAGATACAGGTCACAAAAGGGTACAAATATGTATGCTTGAAAAAGTTGTAGGTGAAGCATACAGAGATGCATTGCGGATCCATCAATTTAACTACTGAGCTAGACATCTACATCTCAAACAAGGAAACATGTATCCTATTTTGCATGTCATCACAAACAAATGATCTCAGCAAGTAACAAAGAGTCATTTTCACCACATGGTCAGCAATTGGTGTCGTATTTACCTTCCAATTTCTCACAGCCTTCATCGCATATGGCACACCTATTGAGATTTAATAAAACCAATGAAGCCAATCCTGAAATAGCATGACTATTAATGAAGTTTGGCACCCAGATAGTGAGCTTGCAACTATTTGCATAATTATGCATGAAATGCTAACCGAATGCTGCAACATAAATGAGTATTACAACAGAGTAACCATGCAACAGTGAAATAGTAAGTTTAGGCCTCGTAACTAACAATGTCCTTGTAGAAGGAACATTTAACTCGTCCGGTCAACAACACAAGCTTCCTTTCAAAATAATAGACTCCATACACTGCCTCTCAGAAACAGAAGAGGTAAAAACATCTCTCGTCATTTTCATATAGAACAGCACGGTGTCCCCATAAATGCACAGAAGAACTATCTGGCTAACTAATATGTTACTTTGACTCATTCTCATTAAACTTCTGAAGCAAACTTATAAAGATTTAATGTTATCTTTCTACCAAAAGGGTATCTCTCTTAGTTGCCTCTTGTTTTACACTTTTTACGAATTTGTGGACTGCGTTGGCTGCGTGCATCTTGCTATGCAGAGGCCGGGTCTTTTTGCCATGCGATTGTAACAACTCGATAATTCAATTCAATGAAATGCCCTTTATCGAAAAAATCTCTCTGGGGCATGAATTCTAGAGAGAGAACAAAAATATAAGACTGCTGCGGTAACTTGTGAATAAGTTCGTGACACACATACTTCTACAGAATTCTAAGGCCCAACCGTCCTCGTGCTGCAACATACATAATAGATCAAAATATACAATTGTCAGCACCTTCAACGGGCAAGACTAAACCAAAGAAACCTATATGGAATAACATCAACAGCAGGGTGCTCTATAAGGAAAAATGTAAAACCTGATATAGCTTCCAAACAAGCAGCAGTCACTGCACAGCCCTCCAGATTTAAGTGGGATAGTTTGGACAGACCTAAGAGATCAAACCAGCAACTTAAACACGGCTAAATTTAGATAAACCCTCGGGTTACCAAGTAAATAAAAACGAAGAGTTAGCAAAAAAAAATCAAGAGCATGTGTTTCGTGGTTACCTCTCAGATAAGAAACACCACAATCACTTATTTTGCAGCAAGACAGTTGCAACTCTTTCAAGCTCGTAAAATCTACACAAGGATAAGGGCATTGCATTGTAGATCAATGTGTATGAAAACATAGATTGGTTTAGACTAGTCATAGAAGAGTTATAACCTGATAAATACTTCATGTCTGAATCTGTGATGCTGTTACAATATCTCATGTTCAGCGTTTCCAGTTTTCTCAAGCCTGTAAAAGAAATAAAGAATGTTATGTTATTGCAACAGAGGCAAGTAGTTTTTCTGATATACTTGCTATTGAGCGGAATGTGAATAAATAGGCCGCATGCCAGTTCTTATAGTGACTACAAACAAATGTATGTATCACATGTCAGGAAATGGAAATGTGTAGAAGAGAACACTCAAGATGCCCATATTGTTGTGATAACCAACAGTAGCATGTATGGTTTGAGTCTTATACGTTGGAATAAATCAGGTGATTGGGCATGCTTTACAAACAATTGTTTCATGGAACAAAAGGCCACCTTTTAAGTGAACAAGGCCACCATGAATTTTTGGGCATCGCTCAAGGTCCAAATTTACCAAGTTAACTAAGTTTGCAAAGGCTTTTGCTCCGTCAGCTGTAACAGCAGCACATTTCTTAAGGCTGAGCGATGTCAAGTTTGAGAGGCCTGCAGAATGAAGACACACATCATACATCATAAAAATGAACATTCACCCCCCAGACTCGTACAGGTGTAAGAAAGCACAGCTATTGGACTATTGTCATCACTTACCTGACACGGTTTTAAGTCCATGTTCAGAAATTTGATCACAGTAATTGCATGCCAGACTTTGCATATTTGAGCAATCTTTAAGGAGATTCAATCCACTATCAGTCACATCAGAGCAAGAGATGTCAACAGATAGCAAGGACTGCCCTTGAGAAGCAATTACTTCCATCCAAGCATCCTTCACTCCAGGGTACTCATCCAGACAGATATCCTGATACCGAATAGTGTGGAAGATCAATTGGTTGACATAAGGCTAACTCGTCCCAGAGCGCGATAGAAGCCTTCAAGTTTTTCTTTTTTGGTCTATCTCACCAAGGAAACTGGTGGCTTGGCTTGCAACTTACCTTAAGCAAGAAGTGCCATCTGACTAGGAAAAAGGTAGCTACCTAAGTGATCTCAAATGGTCTATTAAATGGGCTTCCCTAAGGAATAGGGACTTCTTCATTCTTACTGGATAAATTTACCAAAGCAATTTTTACTTTCTATGAACAAGCTCAAGACAAGCTTGACAAAGAATTGCATTCTAAATTACTGAGTGAACCTTGAAAAACCAACAACTAATGTCTGATAAGATGCCTTTCAGAGTTTGTCGAGAGAAATAAAATACATTTTCATATAAAGGCCTGGTTGATGGTAAGGAACTTTAATTTTACATCAAGTAATTGTTCATAGTTAACTGGGATAAGCTAGACTTGTATTCTTCTATTCATCATTCTTTTGTGCATAACCCATATTAATAAAAAAAATGCAGTGGGAATTTTCCCGTTGTTTCGCCTTAAAAATTGTATTTAGGACAAACAAGTACAAAAATTCAATGGAAACAGTTTACCAAACAAGTACCAAAAATTCACCTGCAAAGCACAGTCACGAAAAGCTCCCAGCAACTCCTCATTGATGTAGCTACACTGCACCAGTTCGTTGAATATCAGCTGGCTAAGATCCCTAGGTAGCATGGAGAAATCTGAATACCTGCTTATGTCCTGCAATCACCCGCACCAACTCAGCCAAGAACGGGCATTGGCGCATCGCTTCACCAAACTCTGAACATACGAGGTCAGATGAGTACCTCACGGACTCTGGCCACGCAAAGTTCCACCAGAGTTGGGCGGCGACCTGGCGTCGGTCCCTGGGCCTTCCGGAGCACATCGGAGCTGCTGCGGGACAGCGTGTGCATCAGCCATTTGAAGCTGCCGCTCTTGGAGAACTTGACGCTGTACAGTTGGTCCTCATGGACCACTTGGCCTCTGTTCCTTGAGCAAGCACTGCCCATGACGAGTTGTTGCGCTGAAGAAAACCTGATCACTTGCTCAAGTCTATGGATGGACGTACAGTGTCACAGACCATGGATAGACTCAAAGGTGCATATTAGAGGTGCCGACGGCTTGATTCTCTAGCATCCATTCCAGGGCGTGACGATTACGAGTTGGCATCCTTCAACGCCATCCTGCGTCATCATCAAGTAAAATTAATACAATCAATAGGCTTAACTTGCACTGCAGTAAGGAAATTACTATCAGAAGATGAAGATTGTATGCAGACGTAGTCAGACAAGACTAAACCCCCACGCAATGGATTCTACTGCAAGTGGTCGATTTCGAGTGAAGTGTTCGTCTCCCACGCAACTGAGCCTGGGCGTCCAATCACCACACACTTCCAACCAATCCCACACGCAATCGAGCCCTACGAACAGAAGCAACCAGCCCCTGCGGATGATTACGCTGAACAGAGAACAGAACCCCCAAAACATCCAACAGTACCAAACGTTCCGTCCGCACCAAGCTCTGCAAATCGGAGGGTGGACATAACGAACTGCAAAGATGCCCAAATCTCCGGACAGGGATAACCGAAGAAGAGAGGATCAGAGCAGAGACGGGGGTCGGACGAAATCAGCAGCGCCCGAGAAAATCGCACTCGCGCCCAAAGTTGGTTACTATTATTGCACAGGAGGTGATGAAATTACCTGATCGGGCGTCGAATTAGGCCACCGGATGCCGGGCCGAGCCGCGGATTAGCAGAGCTCGAGGGGGCCGGCGGCTGAAACCATCGCCGCCGTGTCGTACCCGGTTCCAATCCGGCGAAGCCTCGCGGGCGACAGTGACGACACGAGGTCAGGTCCGGCCACGAGTGGGGGGAGGGAGGAGGAAAGGTGCGGGGATGGAGGAAAAAAATGCCTTATAGCGAGAGCCGGGGAGCAGCGCGCGAGCTCCACGTGTCGTGGAGCGGCGGAACGGTACGCTTGGGCTACGAACATCTGGTCGCTGACATGCGGGGACGGAAGGCCGTCCGGTCCCGCAGTCAGTGAGAGGGCGTAGAGGGAGGATGGTGGGTGTTAGGCGAGGGCGTGGGGGCCACCGGGAAGCGGAAGGGATAAGGCAAAGGAGGTGGGGCACCACGGTGGCGGGCGGGCGCACGGCACCCCCGGAATGTGCTTGCCCCGAAGAGTCTTGTTCGTTCCGCGGGGGTGCACGTGGGGCCCGCGGCTTTACGAGCGCAGTTTTTTTTTGTTTTGCTATTTATCGCCTCTCCCTGGTACACTCGTCGTACAGAGGTGGTACTATCGCGTGCGGGTCAGCAACCGCATGTGTCAACTTTTTGGTGCGACAAAACAAAATGAACACGTTCTCAAAAAAAGAAAAAGAAACGTTTGGTGTTTCTTTTTGTTTCTGTGAGAAAACACGTTTGACATCGGGCAATATAGCATCTCAACACACCACATCCTATAATAGGGTAAAATCAACTCCAACCGATAATTTTGGCCCCTAGTGTCCGTTTGAGTTATTTCGACACAAAATCTCTCCCTAATAATAAGGGCAACGCTCCGCGTCCATCGGTGGATTATTTCCAATGATCCGTCACCTTCACAGTCGTTTGATTTGGTGCATCCAGCCGATCTCATCCATCCGATCCGCACGCGGGGCTTTGGCCTAATTCCTGAAACGATGCTCGAGTTTATGAAACAATTGCTTTGTTGTAGTTTTTTTTTCTTCACGCCCGCTTCGGTTGGGCACCCGGTAATTCCTGAAACAACGCTTGAGTTTCTGAAACAATCGCTTTGTTGCAGTTTTTTTTCTTCGCGCGCGCTTCTTGGGCACCGGGTAATTCGTGAAACAACCGTCGAGTTTTTGAAACAATCGCTTTGTTGCAGTTTTTTCCTTCGTCTTTCCGCAACATAAGTATTGCTGCGAAATAATTTTTTGCAACAAAAGTTTATGTTGTAGAAACTCCATCTTCTTCCTTCAAACGGAAAACAGAGGGGGGTATGGAGCTGTGGAGGACGCACAACCATGACGGCCATGCTTGATTCCCAAGCCCCATGGCAGGCGGAGGGATCGATCCAGATCCGGTCTAGCGCGGGGAGGCAGGGCCGACGCGGGTCGGCCGGCGGCAGGAACACGACGACAATGGTTGGGGGCTCCGGCGCCGGTGGCAGGGGCTCCGATGGCGGCAGGATCGGCCGGCGGCGGTGCACCACGGCGGGGCATGCTGGACCGTGCTCGGGCAGCGCTCAGGAGGAGGAGGGAGCCGGCGGCTCGCTCGGGCAGAGGCTCAGGAGGCTTCGGGCGGCGGGGAGGTGCAGGCGCGGTGGCCCTGCTCCGGCGAGGCCGGCCGGTGCGGGCGATGGCAAGCGGCGGTGCAGTCTCGGGCAGGGGCGCTCGGGAGGAGCTGCAGGAAACGGTTCGTGAAACAACAACATCGTTTCAGAAAAAACGATCACAACTCACGCGGAAGCTGTTCGAGATCAGATTGAGATCCAACGGTCAAGCGGACGGCGGATGGATCGCGGGGATCAGCCGGTGAAAGGTAATCTTTTTCCTAATAATAAAGCAAATATTGTTTTTGTTGTCCGTCGTGGCAATTTTGCAAAAACGTCTTCCTGTTTTTTCAAAATCAACCTGCGGTCCTTCATTAAATGAAAAAAAGTTTCGTTTTTTCATAAAAGCCCCTGTCCTCCACCGGTCCAAGGATAGGGTGGATCGGGATGGTCCGGTCCCGATCTGGCTGAGGACGAGGCCGGTCCATCGACGGCGGCTCCGGCGCCGGCGAGCGTCGCGGCGGTGGTCAGAGGTGGAGGCGAGGCCGGTCCATCGACGGCGGCTCCGGCGCCGGCGAGCGTCGCGGCGGTGGTCAGAGGTGGAGGCGAGGCCGAGGGGCGCGTGGGCCGGCCGGATCCATGACGAGCCGGGCCGGATCTGGCGGCGGGCGCAACACACCATGCGACGGGGCGGCGAGGCTGGAGGCAGCGGCGCGCGGGGCGGCGAAGTGCGGCGACGGAGGTCCACCTGAAATCACGCCGAGACGCCCGTCCCTGTCGTGGCGAGGTCCGCCAAAACCATGCCCGACCCGCCCATCCCTCCCGTGGCGACGTCCGCCTGAGCCACGCCCGACACGTTCGTCTGCGTGAAGCCGCGCCCGACGCGTCCGTCTATAGTTATCCTCCAACAACCCTCCGTGTCTCCTTGTCTCCCTTGGTTTTAATTACCTGAGAATGAAGAAGGTATATTTGATGTTGTTCTTCAAGGTTCTACTCATTTCTCATTCCATCCCTGGCATCAATTTTTAACGGGGATAAAGAAATACAACAAACAGGAGAATCAATATGCGAGTAGAGAACGCGTATGTTGATTAGGGTAGGTCAACATGGTTCAGTTGGCATAAGAAGCTCTGATGGGCACAAGTTTTCATGAACTGAATTGATTGGGTGCCCTTGGCAAGTTCTCGTTAGAATTACCTCTTCTTACAAGGATAAGAAACTTAAGTGGTCTTCATTTATTTTGTGCAGATCCTCCTGTGAAGCATACAATTTCATTGTATTCGAGGAGAAACATGGGACTCCAAATGTATAGAGACTCGGAGACACTGCTAAACTGTCATTTGTGGGCATCTATCAAATTCACTATCAGCCAGTGTAGTAGGAGGCATGTTGATTTTTTATTTTTTATTAGTCCATGTAGAGATGCTATTCTCAGCTCTAGATTTGACACTTGAGATATCCAAATTACACTCCCATGGCTTGTATGTTGCTGGAAGATGCTCACAAACATTAACCTTTATGATAGTATTTGTTTGTTGTGAAGTTCTTTCGGAATATCTTCGGAGATAGAGAATCTGGCATTTAAGATTATTTCCATATTTGTTTTCTTCGACTGGTATAATCCTCCTGAAGGTTATGCTTGAGATATCATTTATGGAAGCAATGAGTTATTTTGGCATTATATTTGTTTCTAATAATTCCTAGAGAGACAAAGATACTTCAACTTCATATCATTCTATATATGAGTTTATTTATGGGAATCGTTTCTCATCGGTGCGCCGGCCGCACGCGACCGCTGACTGGGTATGCAACATTTTTTCGTTTAAATTGTTGCAACCAGCGTCATATTTGCTGCAAGTGTTATTTTTTTCTACATTTGTTCAGTAAAAAAGCTGCATATACGTTTGGTTGCAACTCCAGTTCTTCGAATTTTTTGTTACAATCGATGTTTTTACTTTTGCTACAACCGTGTTAATTTTTGCTACAACCGTTCACTAAAAAAGTTGCATACACGTCATGTAAATATTTGTTACAACCGGCGTTTCACTTTTGCTATCACGTACCATCAGTTTTTTTTTCTACGATCACGTAGATATTTTTTTACTACAAATTTTGTTTTTTGTTGCAACCGTTAAAAAATTTGCTGCATCGCATCGAATTTTTGTTGCATCGGAAAAAAAATGTTGCATGGAGATCCAACGGTGCGGACGCGCGGGGGTTGGTGGATCGTGCAGCCTGCGCGCGGCCGGCCTAAAGTTTCGGCCGGCGCGCCGGCGCAGATCACTCCCCTTTATTTATATAACTCTTAATCATTTAAGTAGCATGTTTACCTGTTTTCTTTTACTATGATATAAATACAAAGTGAGTTTCTATAGAAAGGGAAAATAATTTGAATACGTGAGACTATTTAGATGCACATTGGTTCCCCTATTTGCTACGTCGCGTGGCATGTTCTGATCACTCTACGAATTTTTCATTGATGCTGGGGCTGCTACTGGATCTGGCTCCCCAGCTGAGGTGCCGACTGCTGCTGCTGATTTTGGCGCCTGGTAGCAGGAAGTGCATCCTCTTAACTTCTTTCAAAGAGTTGTTGTGCTTCATAGTTCAACTGGCTAGAGAAATGATAAACATGAAGGCTTAAAACAACTCGTACTGAGTTAAGGCAGCGGTGCAGCCTCTTGATGCTAAAAATCTATGGTCCTGACGGGATATCGAGTGATACCCTAATTGATTAAAAAAAGGGGCATCAATCATTTGGGATACTATGTCCTGAATATTATTGCATGAATTTTGTGTTTCAGCCTTGCAGACAATAATTTGTCAAGATTAGATGCCACATACCGAGATGGATTTGTGGTAAGGATCATTCATCATGTTATGTGGTGACGAATGAAGACAATGCTTATGTTTTTATGTGTACTTTTTTTTACTTCAATTAACATTTGTACGATGAAATCATTCCAACTGAACCAATGAGAAAATAATTCTGCCTCTAACGCTTTTATTTTCTTTGATTGTTTTGATACTCCATATTTGAATGTTTATGCTCTATTTTGAATCGTAATGATTGTCCATTACCAACATGTCGTCATGGTGTAAGTCCCCGGCACGTGGTGTGCCATGATTTAGGGAACAACATTGCATATAAGTCTGCGAGAGTCTGATGACCCTGTTGTGGATTGATACGTCCATTTTGCATCATGCTTTCATGTTGATATTTATTGCTTTTTGGGCTGTTATATTACTTGTGGTACCATATTTATGCCTTTTCTCTCTTATTTTGCAAGGATTATTTGCAGAGGGAGAATTCAGGCAGCTGCAATTCTGGACTGGAAAAGGAGCAAATCCTAGTCCACTATTCTACACATCTCCAAATGTCCTGAAAATTTACGTGGATTTTTTCTGAAATATATTAAAAATACTGGATGAAAGAACTACCGGAGGGGGGCCACCAGGGCTCCACAAGCCCCCACTCCGCCACCCCCTGGTGGCGGTGGGCAAGCTTGTGGGCTGCCTGGCGGCTCACTAGCTCCCCCCTTTTGCTATATAAAGGGTTTTGGTCTCGAAAAAAAATCAAGGGGGAGCTTTTTCGTGGTTTCGCCGCCGCCACGAGGCGGAACTTGAGCATATCCAATCTAGAGCTCCGGCAGGACGATCCTGCCGGGGAAACTTCCCTCCCGGAGGAGGAAATCTTCGCCATCGTCATCACCAACACTCCTCTCGTCGGAGGGAGGCATCTTCATCAACATCTTCATCAGCACCATCTCCTCTCCAATCCCTAGTTCATCTCTTGTAACCAATCTTCGTCTCGCGACTCCGATTGGTACTTGTAAGGTTGCTAGTAGTGTTGATTACTCTTTGTAGTTGATGCTAGTTGGATTATTTGGTGGAAGAGTTTATGTTCAGATCCTTGATGCTATTCATTACACCTCTGGTCATGATTATGATTATGTCTTGTGAGTAGTTACTTTTGTTCCTGAGGACATGGGATAAGTCATGCCGATAATAGTCATGTGAATTTGATATTCGTTCGGTATTTTGATATGTTGTATGTTGTTTTTCCTCTAGTGGTGTTATGTGAACGTCGACTACATAACACTTCACCATATTTGGGCCGAGAGGAAGGCATTGGGAAGTAGTAAGTAGATGATGGGTTGCTGGAGTGACAGAAGCTTAAACCCCAGTCTATGCGTTGCTTCGTGAGGGGCTGATTTGGATCCACTAGTTTAATGCTATGGTTAGACTTTGTCTTAATTCTTCTTTTGTAGTTGCGGATGCTTGCGAGAGAGGTTAATCATAAGTGGGATGCTTGTTCAAGTAAGGGCAGTACCCAAGCGTCGGTCCACCCACATATCAAACTATCAAAGTAACGAACGCGAATCATATGAACATGATGAAACTAGCATGACAGAAATTCCCGTGTGTCCTCGGGAGCGTTTTTCCTCCTATAAGACTTTGTTCAGGATTGTCCCTTGCTACAAAAGGGATTGGGCCACTTGCTGCACCGTTTCTACTACTTGTTACTTGTTACTCTTTGCTTGCTACGTTTCACCTCGCTACACAATCACCTGTTACCGCTACTTTCAGTGCTTGCAGTTATTACCTTGCTGAAATCCGGTTATCAGAGCCTTCTGCTCCTCGTTGGGTTCGAAACTCTTACTTATCAAAAGGACTACGATTGATCCCCTATACTTGTGGGTCATCCAGACTCTTTTCTGGCTCGTTGCCGGGGAGTGAAGCGCCTTTGGTAAGTGGAAATTGGTAAGGAAACACTTTTATACTGTGCTGAAATTTATTGTCACTTGTCACTATGGAAACTCTTCCTTTGAGGAGTTTGTTCGGGGTATCTTCACCACGAATGGAAGCACGAGGAGCTGCTCCTCAACCTGAGGTACCTACTGAAATTATCTTTTATGAAATTCCTTTGGGTATGCTTGAGAAACTGGTGGCTAATCCTTTTACAGGAGATGGATCTTCACATCCAGACTTTCATCTAAACTATGTAGATGAAGTTTGTGGTTTATTTAAGCTTGCAGGTTTGCCCGAGGATGAGGTAAAGAAGAAAGTCTTTCCTTTATCTTTGAAGGATAAGGTGTTGACATGGTATAGGCTATGTGATGATGCTGGATCATGGGGCTACAATCGGTTGAAATTGGAATTTCATCAAAAGTTCTATCCTATGCATTTAGTACATCGTGATCGGAACTTTATTTATAACTTTTGGCCTCGTGATAGGGAAAGCATAGCTCAAGCTTGGTGGGGGCTTAAATCAATGCTATATTCATGCCCCAATCATGAGCTCTCAAGAGAAATCATCACTCAAAACTTTTATGCTCGGCTTTCTCATGAAGATCGTACCATGCTTGACACTTCTTGTGCCGGTTCTTTTATGAAGAAGGATATTGATCACAAGTGGAATTTATTGGAGAGAATCAAACGCAACTCTGAAGATTGGGAGCTGGAGGAAGGTAAGGACTCAGGTATGAATTTCCAGTTTGACTGCGTTAAATCTTTTGTTGAGACAAACACTTCTAGAGATTTTAGCGCTAAGTATGGACTTGACTCTGAGATAGTAGCTTCTCTATGTGAATCTTTTGCAGCTCATGTTGATCTTCCAAAAGAGAAGTGGTTTAAATATCATCCTCCTGTAGAAAGAAACATAGCCAAAACCAATCTAGTTGAGGAGAAAATCATAGGTTTTAGTGATCCTGTTGTTCCTTGTGCTTACACTGAGAAACCACCATACCCTGCTAGGATAAAGGATTGTTCTAAAGCTCCAACTGTGATACGTAGGGGTTACATTAGACCACTTTCACCCCCTGAGGAGATTAGAGTTGAACCTAGTGTTGCTATTATCAAAGATCTCTTAGCCGAAGACATAGACGGACATGTTATCAAATTCTGTGAGCACTCCGCTAGAATTGCTAAACCTCACGTGAAAGACAAGCACGGACCTGTAGTTGGCCTGCCCGTTGTTTCTGTTAAGATAGGAGATCATTGTTTCCATGGTTTTGTTGGAATTATGCCCTAGAGGCAATAATAAATGTATAGTTATTATTATAATTCCTGTATCAAGATAATAGTTTATTATCCATGCTATAATTGTATTGAATGAAGACTCATTTACATGTGTGGATACATAGACAAAACACCGTCCCTAGCGTGCCTCTAGTTGGCTAGCCAGTTGATCGATGATAGTCAGTGTCTTCTGATTATGAACAAGGTGTTGTTGCTTGATAACTGGATCACGTCATTGGGAGAATCACGTGATGGACTAGACCCAAACTAATAGACGTAGCATGTTGATCGTGTCATTTTGTTGCTACTGTTTTCTGCGTGTCAAGTATTTATTCCTATGACCATGAGATCATATAACTCACTGACACCGGAGGAATGCTTTGTGTGTATCAAACGTCGCAACGTAACTGGGTGACTATAAAGATGCTCTACAGGTATCTCCGAAGGTGTTAGTTGAGTTAGTATGGATCAAGACTGGGATTTGTCACTCCGTGTGACGGAGAGGTATCTCGGGGCCCACTCGGTAATACAACATCACACACAAGCCTTGCAAGCAATGTAACTTAGTGTAAGTTGCGGGATCTTGTGTTACGGAACGAGTAAAGAGACTTGCCTGTAAACGAGATTGAAATAGGTATGCGGATACTGACGATCGAATCTCGGGCAAGTAACATACCGAAGGACAAAGGGAATGACATACGGGATTATACGAATCCTTGGCACTGAGGTTCAAACGATAAGATCTTCGTAGAATATGTAGGATCCAATATGGGCATCCAGGTCCCGCTATTGGATATTGACCGAGGAGTCTCTCGGGTCATGTCTACATAGTTCTCGAACCCGCAGGGTCTGCACACTTAAGGTTCGACGTTGTTTTATGCATATTTGAGTTATATGGTTGGTTACCGAATGTTGTTCGGAGTCCCGAATGAGATCACGGACGTCACGAGGGTTTCCGGAATGGTCCGGAAACGAAGATTGATATATAGGATGACCTCATTTGATTACCGGAAGGTTTTCGGAGTTACCGGGAATGTACCGGGAATGACGAATGGGTTCCGGGAGTTCACCGGGGGGGGCAACCCACCCCGGGGAAGCCCATAGGCTTTGGGGAGACACACCAACCCTTAGTGGGCTGGTGGGACAGCCCCAAGGGGGCCTATGCGCCAAGAGAAAGAAATCAAAGGAAAAAAAAGGGAAGAAGTGGGAAGGGAGGGGGACTCCTCCCACCAAACCAAGTCCAACTCGGTTTGGGGGGGGAGTCCTCCCCCCCTTGGCTCGGCAGACCCCTTGGGAGTCCCTTGGACCCCAAGGCAAGGTCCCCCTCCCTCCTCCTATATATATGGGGCTTTTAGGGCAGATTTGAGACGACTTTCTCACGGCTGCCCGACCACATACCTCCATAGTTTTTCCTCTAGATCGCGTTTCTGCGGAGCTCGGGCGGAGCCCTGCTGAGACGAGATCATCACCAACCTCCGGAGCGCCGTCACGCTGCCGGAGAACTCTTCTACCTCTCCGTCTCTCTTGCTGGATCAAGAAGGCCGAGATCATCGTCGAGCTGTACGTGTGCTGAACGCGGAGGTGCCGTCCGTTCGGTACTAGATCGTGGGACTGATCGCGGGATTGTTCGCGGGGCGGATCGAGGGACGTGAGGACGTTCCACTACATCAACCGCGTTCTCTAGCGCTTCTGCTGTACGATCTACAAGGGTACGTAGATCACTCATCCCCTCTCGTAGATGGACATCACCATGATAGGTCTTCGTGCGCGTAGGAAAATTTTTGTTTCCCATGCGACGTTCCCCAACAGGTTTATGTGATATGGGAGCTAGTGTTAGTGCAATACCCCGTTCTCTATATGATGAAATCAAAGATGAGATTGCACCTGCTGAGTTAGAACCCATTGATGTCACTATTACGCTAGCTAATAGAGACACTATCTGCCCTCTGGGAATTGTGAGAGACGTAGAAGTCCTGTGAGGTAAGACGAAGTATCCTACTGATTTCCTCGTCCTTGGTACTGCACAAGATAGCTTTTGTCCCATCATATTCGGTAGACCCTTTCTCAACACTGTCAATGCTCACATTGATTGCATTAAGCAGACTGTCACAGTAAGTTTCGAGGGTGTGTCTCATGAATTTAACTTCTCCAAGTTTGGAAGACAAACCCATGAAAGAGAGTCGTCTGGTAGAGATGATATCATTGATCTTGCCTCTATTGTCGTACCTCCTACGGATCCTTTAGAGCAATATCTTCTTGAGCATGAAAATGATATGCTTATGGAGGAGAGAGATGAGATAGATAGAATTGTCTTAGAACAACATCCTATTATCAAGAATAATCTGCCTGTTGAACTGCTTGGGGATCCTCCCCCATCAAAGGGTGATCCTGTGTTCGAGCTTAAACAGTTGCCTGATACTCTTAAGTATGCCTATCTTGATGAGAAGGAGATATATCCTGTCATTATTAGTGCTCTCCTCTCAGAGCGCGAAGAGAAGAAGTTACTAAGAACTGTGAGGAAGCACCGCGCTGCTATTGGATATACTCTTGATGATCTTAAGGGTATTAGTCCTACTCTATGTCAGCACAAGATTAAAACCGATCCTGACTTTAAACCAGTTGCTGATCATCAAAGGAGATTAAATCCTAAGATGAAAGAGGTCCTTAGAAAAGAAATATTAAACCTTCTGGAAGCAGGAATCATTTAACCTGTTGCTCATAGTGATTGGGTAAGTCGAGTACATTGCGTACCTAAGAAGGGAGGTATCACTTTCGTTCCTAATGATAAGGATGAACTAATCCCACAAAGGATTATTACCGGCTATAGAATGGTGATAGACTTCCGAAAACTGAACAAGGCAACCAGGAAAGATCATTATCCTTTGTCGTTCATCGACCAAATGCTAGAAAGGCTATCAAAACACACACACTTCTGCTTTCTAGACGGTTATTCAGGTTTCTCGCAAATACCTGTTGCACAATCTGATCAAGAGAAAACCACTTTCACCTGCCCTTTCGGTACCTTTGCCTATAGACGTATGCCTCTTGGCTTATGTAATGCACCTACCACCTTCCAAAGATGTATGATGGCTATATTCTCTGACTTTTGTGAGAAGATTGTCGAGGTTTTCATCTATGACTTCTCCGTTTACGGGTCTTCCTTTGACGATTACCTCAGCAACCTTGATCGAGTCTTACAGAGATGCAAAGAAACCAACCTCGTCTTGAATTGGGAGAAGTGCCACTTTATGGTTAATGAAGGTATCGTCTTAGGACACAAAATCTTTGAGAGAGGCATTGAAGTTGATAAGGCTAAGGTTGATGCAATTGAGAAAATGCCTTGCCCACAGATATCAGAGGTATACGAAGTTTCTTAGGTCATGCTGGTTTCTATAGAAGGTTCATTAAAGACTTCTCTAAGATTTCTAGGCCTCTTACCAACCTCTTGCAGAAGGATGTTCCTTTTGTTTTTGATGATGATTGTGAGGAAGCTTTCGAAATACTTAAGAAGGCTTTGATAACCGCACCTATTGTTCAACCACCTGACTGGAACTTGCCCTTTGAAATCATGTGTGATGCTAGTGATTATGTCGTTGGTGCTGTTCTAGGACAAAGAGTTGACAAGAAGTTGAATGTCATTCACTACGCTAGTAAAACTCTAGACAGTGCCCAAAGAAACTATGCCACTACGGAGAAGGAATTTCTAGCAGTCGTGTTTGCATGTGAAAAGTTCAGATCTTACATAGTTGACTCCAAAGTCACTATTCACTCTGATCATGCTGCTATTAAGTACCTCATGCAGAGGAAGGACGCTAAGCCTAGGCTGATCAGATGGGTTCTCCTGCTACATGAATTTGATTTGCACGTCATTGACCGAAAGGGTGCTGATAACCCTGTAGCAGATAACTTGTCTAGGCTAGAGAATGTCCTTGATGACCCACTACCAATTGATGATAGCTTTCCTGATGAGCAAATAAATGTCATCCACACTTCACTTAGTGCACCGTGGTATGCCGATTATGCAAACTATATCGTAGCCAAATACATACCACCCAGTATCACCTATCAACAAAAGAAGAAATTCTTCTTTGATTTGAGACTCTACTTTTGGGATGATCCTCACCTTTATAAGGAAGGAGTAGATGGTGTTATTAGACGTTGTGTGCCTGAACATGAACAGGGACAGATCCTGCAGAAGTGTCATTCCGAAGCCTACGGAGGACACCATGCTGGAGATAGAACTGCCCATAAGGTATTGCAATCAGGTTTCTATTGGCCCACTCTCTTCAAGGATGCTCGTAAGTTTGTCTTGTCTTGTGACGAATGCCAAAGGATAGGGAACATCAGTAAGCGTCAAGAGATGCCTATGAATTATTCACTTGTCATTGAACCATTTGATGTTTGGGGCTTTGATTATATGGGACCCTTTCCGAGTTCCAATGGGTACACTCACATCTTAGTTGATGTGGATTACGTTACTAAGTGGGTCGAAGCTATCCCCACTAAAAATGCTGATCACCACACCTCTATTAAGATGCTTAAAGAAGTCATATTCCCAAGATTTGGAGTCCCTAGATACTTGATGACTGATGGCGGTTCACACTTCATTCATGGTGTTTTCTGCAAGATGCTAGCTAAGTATGATGTCAACCATAGAGTTGCATCTCCTTATCATCCTCAGTCCAGTGGTCAAGTTGAGTTGAGTAATAGGGAGATCAAGTTGATCCTACAAAAGGTCGTCAATAGATCTCGAAAGAACTGGTCCAGCAAACTCAACGATGCACTATGGGCTTATAGGACTGCTTATAAGAATCCCATGGGCATGTCACCGTATAAAATGGTTTACGATAAGGCCTATCATTTACCTCTTGAGCTGGAACACAAAGCTTATTGGGAAATCAAAGAGCTCAACTTTGATTTCAAACTTGCCGGTGAGAAGCGGTTGTTTTATATCAGCTCGTTAGATGAATGGAGAGCCCAGGCATATGAAAATGCCAGGTTCTTCAAGGAAAAGGTTAAGAGATGGCACGACAAACGAATACAGAAACGAGAGTTCAATGTAGGTGATTATGTCTTGCTATACAATTCTCGTTTGAGATTCTTTGCAGGCAAGCTTCTCTCTAAATGGGAAGGTCCCTATGTTGTCGAGGAAGTATATCGTTCCGGTAACATCAAAATCAATAACACGGAAGGAAATTTTCCTAGAGTGGTAAATGGGCAAAGAATCAAGCATTACATCTCTGGTACTCCCATAAATGTTGAGACCAATATCATCAATGTCATAACTCCACAGGAGTACATAAGGGATGTTTATCAGCCTGTTTCAGACCTTGAAAACGAAGATGTATTTGTTTCGGCAAGAAATTGGACTCCGATACTTTTCCAATAGGAAATTTCTTCCGTTTTGGAATTTTTGGAAAATTAGAAAAAGAAAAAGCAGTCCGGAGAGCGAACGAGGCAGCCACAAGGGCCCACTCCGCCACCACTCCCTCGTGGCGGTGGGCAAGCTTGTGGGCACCTCGTGTGCCTCCCGGACTCCGTTTTCTTGCGGAGGACTCCTTCTGGCCCAGAAAAAAAATCAATATATAGTCGCCCGAAGGTTTTGATCTCCTTATCGCGTAGTTTTCCTCTGTTTTCGTTTCGAGCCTGTTTCTGTGACAGAACTAGATCACCATGACTTCCCCAAACGCTCCTAAGGACAAGATCTTCGAGAAGGTCATCAATCCCTACCTCACGGAAGTGCTGAAACACCCTCAATCTATCAAGATGAGCGAGGGGATGTTGCACATCCGTGATGTTGAGGGGCCTAAGAAGACCGGAAGCATGGAGATGAGGCTCGAAGCAATGGAGCAACAAGTCTTCAAGTGCCAAGGGATGGTTGAGCGTGGACTCAACGCCAACCACACGATGATCACGGAGTTCACTAGAAATCACAAGATGGATGCCATTGATATTGGGAAACACTTCTCCAGGCTTTACGATAGGGTTGACCAACTTCAGGGCCAGATCTATGACCTGCAGAATCAAAACTGTGAGTATGAGTACAGATTTAAATCAATAAGGTTGGCTGCAGATTTGAGGATTCGAGCGACTCGTTCATCCTGCCATGATGGAGCACCTATGCCTTGGAAGACGTAGGATCAGACTACTACAACAACACCACCATCACCGCCAAAGGAAGACAACTAAACATTGGTATGGGCAATCCCCTTGGCTTCTTCCAAGCTTGGGGGAGTTGCCCTGGTATCGTATCACCTTTATATCTTTTGCTTTTACCTTTGTTTTAGTTCTTTCCTTTTCAGTTTTTATTTCTTCTTTTAGAGGAATAAGTCTTTAGTTTTTAGTTTGAGTCTTTTGATTTTGTCTCTCCCCCGATGTATTCGAGCTTACGAGCTATATAATAAAGAGTGTCTTAGTCAAGGGCTTTGCTTTGTGCCATGATCAAAAAGTATGAAAAGAACGATAGCATGAAAGATCATGAGACGATCTTATGGATAATGATAACTTCACATATGACAAGTATGATGATTGAAACTTGTTGAGAATAAATCAACATAGACATTAGTCATTGTTGCAATTAATAAGAAGTAATAAGGAAAGAGAGGTTCACATAAAAATATATCATCTTAGACACTTTTTACTATTGTGAGCACTCACCAAACTATTACATGCCTAGGAGTAGATGTTGGACAAGGAAGACAACATAATGAATTGTGTTTGCTTGGTTCCAAACAATGTTATATGATTAGATATCCCTTAGCATGTGACGATTGCTTCCACCTCATATTAGCCAAAACCCTCGCACCAAGTAGAGATACTACTTGTGCATCCATAAACCTCCAACCCAGTTTTGCCATGAGAGTCCACCATACCTACCTATGGATTGAATAAGATCCTTCAAGTAAGTTGTCATCGGTGCAAGCAATAAAAATTGCTCTCTAATATGTATGATCTATTAGTGTGTGGAAAATAAGCTTTGTACGAACCATTGATGAGGAAGACATAAAAGCGACAGACTGCATAATAAAGTTCTTTGTCACATGAGACAATATAAAGTGACGTTCCTCCGCACTAAGAGGACACACATTCAAACCTCAAAAGCGCATGACAACCTCTGCTTCCCTCTGCGAAGGGCCTATCTTGTACCTTTACTTTTTACCCTTGTAAGAGTCATGGTGATCATCACCAATTCCCTTTTTGCCTTTGTCTTGGCTACTGTCACATGCTTGGGAAAGATCTATATTCATATATCAACTAGGAGTTGAGTACTCATGCTTTATTGTTGTTGAATTTACCCTTGAGGTAAATCGTTGGGAGGCAAAACTATAAGCCCCTATCTTCCTCTGTGTCCAGCTGAAACTTTGACACCATGAGTACCACGTGAGTTGTAACAATTGTGGAAAACAAAAGAGAAGATTGAGTATGTTGGTTTGCCTTACAAGCTCTTATTTGACTCTTTCTGATGTTGTGATAAATTGCAATTGCCTTAATGACTATGGACTATTGTTGGTTACTTCTCGGTAAGGTTTTTGTTTCATGCTTTGCTTTGTGAAGGAATTGTTACTTTCCCATAAGAATCTTTATGATTTATTGCTGTCCTATAGTGATCATGATGCCCTCATGTCCGTATTATGTTTTATCGACACCTTCGTCCCTCAACATGTGGACATGTTTATGGAACTTGGTTTTCGCTTGAGGACAAGCGAGGTCTAAGCTTGGGGGAGTTGATACGTCCATTTTGCATCATGCTTTCATGTTGATATTTATTGCTTTTTGGGCTGTTATATTACTTGTGGTACCATATTTATGCCTTTTCTCTCTTATTTTGCAAGGATTATTTGAAGAGGGAGAATTCAGGCAGCTGGAATTCTGGACTAGAAAAGGAGCAAATCCTAGTCCACTATTCTGCACATCTCCAAATGCCCTGAAAATTTACGTGGATTTTTTCTGGAATATATTGAAAATACTGGGCGAAAGAACTACCGGAGGGGGGCCACCAGGGCTCCACAAGCCCCCACTCCGCCACCACCCCCTGGTGGCGTTGGGCAAGCTTGTGGGCTGCCTGGCGGCCCACTAGCTCCACCCTTTTGCTGTATGAAGAGTTTTGGTCTGGAAAAAAATCAAGGGGGAGCTGTTTCGTGGTTTCGCCGCCGCCACGAGGCGGAACTTGAGCAGACCCAATCTAGAGCTCCGGCAGGACGATCCTGCCGGGGAAACTTCCCTCCCGGAGGGGGAAATCGTCGCCATCATCATCACCAACACTCCTCTCGTCGGAGGGGAGGCATCTTCATTAACATCTTCATCAGCACCATCTCCTCTCCAATCCCTAGTTCATCTCTTGTAACCAATCTTCGTCTCGCGACTCCGGTTGGTACTTGTAAGGTTGCTAGTAGTGTTGATTACTCTTTGTAGTTGATGCTAGTTGGATTATTTGGTGGAAGAGTTTATGTTCAGATCCTTGATGCTATTCATTACACCTCTGGTCATGATTATGATTATGTCTTGTGAGTAGTTACTTTTGTTCCTGAGGACATGGGATAAGTCATGCTGATAATAGTCATGTGAATTTGATATTCATTCGGTATTTTGATATGATGTATGTTGTTTTTCCTCTAGTGGTGTTATGTGAACGTAGACTACATAAGACTTCACCATATTTGGGCCTAGAGGAAAGCATTGGGAATTTTCCAAACCTGACCTTCTTTAAGCTGCTTCGACTACGGGAACCACAAGGAAAACGGAACACGAGTAAGTAGATGATGGGTTGCTGGAGTGACAAAAGCTTAAACCCCAGTCTATGCGTTGCTTCGTGAGGGGCTAATTTGGATCCAATACTTTAATGCTATGGTTATAATTTGTCTTAATTCTTCTTTTGTAGTTGTGGATGCTTGCGAGAGAGGTTAATCATAAGTGGGATTCTTGTTCAAGTAAGGGCAGTACCCAAGCGCCGGTCCACCCACATATAAACTATCAAAGCAACGAACGCGAATCATATGAACATGATGAAACTAGCATGACAGAAATTCCCGTGTGTCCTCGGGAGCGTTTTTCCTCCTATAAGACTTTGTTCAGGCTTGTCCCTTGCTACAAAAGGGATTGGGCCACTTGCTGCACCGTTGCTACTACTTGTTACTTGTTACTCTTTGCTTGCTACGTTTCACCTCGCTACACAATCACCTGTTACCGCTACTTTCAGTGCTTGCAGTTATTACCTTGCTGAAATCTGTTTATCAGAGCCTTCTGCTCCTCGTTGGGTTCGACACTCTTACTTATCGAAAGGACTACGATTGATCCCCTATACTTGTGGGTCATCATGGATGTAGCAGTGTGTTCACCGGAGATTAGGTCATCAATGGGATGGACCCTTAATCTCCTCCATTTTTTGTACCATCGTTGTGGGAAGAACATTCACATTCCCCTTAGTTACATGGCGTTTTAGGATTTTATCTCCTAGCACTTCACAGGGACTGGTATTTTCTTGGTTTGCACTGCTTAGCATGTTGAATGGACTCGTCAATATACGCGGGATTTCAATGTTTCAGCTTCAGGTCCATCAGCTACTAACCCAGTTTGGCATTGTCTTTGGAAACTATCCATACCTCTCAAAGTTCAGATCTTCTGCTGGAGAAATCAATTCTTACTAACCGTCAAGTGGGTTGGCTGGGTCATTGTCCTATATGCAATCAGGGTGTTGAAGATTTCAAGTATCTCCTGTTTACCTGGAGCCGAGCCACTGCCCTTTGGAATGCGCTGGGACTAGCTCATGTGATTTCGGACGCAGCTGCCTTGAATCGCTTAGGATCTGCAATTTTGGAGCACTTTATTTGTATCCCCTCACATCCAGTGCAATGTATGCCGTCAGTTACCATACAAACTAGATCATTGATGGCGCGCGTTGCCGCGTCCGTCCATTTTACGAGTAGAATGAAAACAATATTTCAAATGATGGCATGAAACATAAAAGTTGGATGCAAAATGAGTTGATTGGGATACCAATTCTAAGTTAGTTATAGAATTATTCCCTCCTACTATTTGTTGACCACAATTGGCAACCAGGTTGAATATTTGGGATTGGATGTTGTGCAAAGAATGAGGCACCAGGGTACTGAACTAACAACAGGGGAGGAGGATTCTTCAGGTACCATTATTCGTTCATTAATTTGGTATAATCTTAATGTAGGAGAATTATCACTGTATGATATGAAATCGCAACGTATAGCAATGATAAAATTCTAATGTTGAATGGTTCTTTTTGGAAGTACAATTGTAAGATCTATGATTCTAGCATCAACTTTTAACTCGACAGTACTAATTGGACATATAATTGATGATTTATGGACAACAAGATATTCTGTTGTTTTTAGTTATTCAATCAGATTCATCTAGCCCTTTCTTGACTTTCTAATTATTCCACTCTCTATCTTTAAAACTCAGAAATGGATATAAATTGCTATTTTTGTTGTAATTATCTGTGGTCGAAGCTTTTTATTTATAGCTGATGGAAAGCTAACAATACTTTTGATTATTTCAAAGCAATGTCAGATTTAATAATTTGAACTAAACTCGACTACAACATGTTGATGTAGGTGAGTCTAAACACAATTAACATAATCATCCAACTTTCAGTGAGTAAAACAGGTTGGTGAGGTAATTTTACTCCCGTTGCAACGCACGGGCATTTGTGCTATCTCTCCCTAATAATAAAGCACCGATGGCTTCTGTCGTCCGTCGTCGCACTTTTACACAAAATTCCCTACGCTTCTGAGTATTCAACCCGCAGTCCTATTTTAAATGGATAGTATTTGAGAAAACATTTCGTTCTTACACAAACCCCCCTGCAGTTTTGCCTATTCAACCCACAAACCACCCGCGCAGCATCTGGATCGGGTCAATGCGGCGGCTTGAGCCCCGCCTCGTCACCGGAGAGAGATTGAGACGCGGATTTCGAGTCGGCCGCGTGGATCGGCACCGACGGCGACCACGCCGAGGGCCTCGTGGGCACCCCCACTACCTCGCGCCCGCGGTTGTGTCCGGCGGCAACTACGGCGAGAAGACGAACGTGTGGAGCGCAGGCGTGGTCATGTACGTGCTGCTCTCCGGCGACGCAGCTACCCCTTCCTGTGGAACGTCCGACCCGACCTCGTCAAGGGCGACGCGGCGGTGCTGCTGCCGGAGTTCCAAGCTGCCATCAAGGGATGCGGCCTTTTGATGACGTGGTGCCCGCACGAGGTTGATGTCCCACAAGCGTATGGGATCGCAACAGTTTTCGAGGATAGAGTATTCAACCCAAATTTATTGATTTGCCAAGACGGGAAGCGAAAGAATATTCTCAAGTATTAGCAGCCGAACGTGTCAGATTCAACCACACCTGAAAGATTAGTGTCTGCAAGCAAAGTATCAGTAGCAAAGTAGTATGATGGCAACGGTGCCAGAAACGATCTGGTGACAAGGTAGACTATTCCTAACTATTGTATCAATGGCGCCAACACGTTGACGGGGGATTATTCTTGAGAAGAATGCTTCCCCGGCTACGGCTCCAACAAAGTCTTGCAACAAGTAACAGCGGAGTAGCAAGGAACAACAGTAGCAGCAGCAGAGTAACAAGTAACAGAAGTAGTGACAGTAGTGGCAAAGTGGCCCAATCCCTTTTGTAGCAAGGGACAAGCCTAGGCAAAGTAACGTAGCGAGGACCAGTAGTAAAAGACTCGTAGATAGTGGATCGGTGATGGATGAGTATGACGGATGTGATTCATCATGTAACAGCTATAACACGGAGAGATATGTAACTAGCTCATGTTCATCAATCTAATGTAGGCATGTATTCCGTATGTAGTCATACGTGCTTAGGGAAAAGAACTTGCATGCCATCTATTGTCCATTCCTCCCGTGGCAGCGGGGTCCTAATGGAAACTACGGGATATTAAGGTTCTCCTTTTAATAAAGAACCGGACCAACGCATTAACACGCGGTGAATACATGAACTCCTCATACTATGGTCATCTCCGGGAGTGGTTTCGGCTATTGTCACTCCGGGGTTGTCGGGTCATAACACATAGTAGGTGACTACAACTTGCAAGATAGGATCTAAATCACACATATATTGGCGACAACATAATAGGTTCAGATCTGAAATCATGGCACTCGGGCCCTAGTGACAAGCATTAAGCATAGCCAAGTAGTAGCAACATCAATCTACAACATAGTGGATACTAGGGATCAATCCTCGTCAAAAACTAACTCGATTACATGATAGATCTCATCCAACTCATCACTGTCCAGCAAGCCTACGATGAGATTACTCATGAACGATGAAGAGCATCATGGAATTGTCGATGGAGAAAGGTTGATGATGACGATGGCGACGATTTCCCCTCTCCGGAGCCCGAAACGGACTCCAGATCTGCCCTCCAGATGAAGAACAGGATGTGGCGGCGCCTCCGTATCGCAAAACGCGATGAAACCTTCTCACTGACTTTTTTTCCACGCGAAACGAAAGATATAGAGCTGAGTTTGGGGGCGGTGGTGCCACGTGGGCCCCACAAGCCTGCATGGCGCGACCATAGGGGGTGGCCGCGGCCTGTTAGCTTGTGGCCCACTGGCACGCCCCCTCAGGTGGATCTTTGCGCAGGTATTTTTCTTTTATTCCAGAAAAAATCTCCGTAAATTTTCAGGACATTCCGAGAAATTTTATTTCTGCACAAAAACAACACCATGGCAATTCTGCTGAAGACAACGTCAGTCCGGGTTAGTTCCATTCAAATCATGCAAATTAGAGTCCAAAACAAGGGCAAAAGAGTTCGGAAAAGTAGATACGATAGAGACGTATCAACTCCCCCAAGCTTAAAGCCTTGTTTGTCCTTAAGCAATTCAGTTGACAAACTGAAAGAGACAAAAGAAAAACTTTGACGAACTTTGTTTGATCTTGTTGTTGCAAGTATGTCTAACTCATAACCAGAATTTCAGCAACATCACAAGCAAACCACATAAGCAATTGACATCTAGGTCTCACGGTAAACTCATATCAATGGCATAATCAACTAGCGAGCAAATGATAATAAGTCTCAAACGTCAACACTTCAATGAAAACAACATGAAGCAGTACGAATAGATGGTATCTCACTAGCTCTTTTTGAGACCGCAAAACATAAATGCAGAGCACCTTCAAAGACCAAGGGCTGACTAAACATTGTAATTCATGGCAATGAAGATCCAGTCATAGTCTTACTCAACACAGTTAAAAGCAAAGCATAAAAATGAGAGAGGTGCTCTCTAATTGGTGCTTTTGTAAGAGGAGGATGACTCAACAGGAACATAAATAGACAGGCCCTTCGCAGAGGGAAGCATTGATTTGCAGAGGTGCCAGAGCTCAAGCTTTGAAAACAGAGATATTAATTTTGGGTGACATGCTTTCATTGCCAACGCAATGACTAAGAGTTCTCAACATCTTCCACGCTACACATGCTATAGGCGGTTCCCAAATAGAAAAGTAAAGTTTTGACTCCCCCACCACCAATAAATCACACTCCACGGCTAGCCGAATCCTCGGACACCGTCCATACCAACATCAATCCTGGGGGAGTTTTGTTTGTAATTATCTTTTCGATTTGAGTATGGAACTGGGAATTCCAATTACCGGCCCCTTTCTCGTGAATGATAGTGAATAAACACATATCGAGGATAACACGCCTAGCATGGAAGATACCAATAGCCCCCTGTCACCACATGAGCGGTTCGGGCATGCAAAACAGATTATTTCTTGAAGGTTTAGAGAAAGTCACATGCAAATTTACTTGGAACGGCAGGTAGATACCGCACATAGGTAGGTATGGTGGACTCATATGGCACAACTTTTGGTTTATGGAAGTGGATGCACAAGCAGTATTCCCGCTTAGTACAAGTGAAGGCTAGCAAAAGACTGGGAAACGACCAACTAGAGAGCGACATCGGTCATCAAAATGCATTGAGAGTAACTAACATTGAGTGCAAGAATGAGTAGGACATAAATCACCATGAACATGAACATCATAGAGGCTATGTTGATTTTGTTTCAACTACATGTGTGAACATGCGCCAAGTCAAGCCACTTAAAACATTCAAAGGAGGATACCATCCTATCATACTACATCCTAGTCATCTCAACATTCATGTTGGCAACCAAGACAAACCATTATAAGCTCCTAGCTAAGTAAGCATGGCATAAGCAACTATGATCTCTAAGTTGTCATTGCAAACATGTTTCTCTCACAACAAAGCTGAATCAGGCATGATGAGCTAGTCATATTTACAAAAACAAAATAGATCGAGTTCATACCAGCTTTTCCAGGCTCAGTCACTTCATCATATATCGTCATTATTGCCTTTCACTTGCACGACCGAATGATGTGAACAATAATAAGCGTGCTCGTGCATTGGACTAAAGCTGGAATCTGCAGGCAAACACAAAGGAGAAGACAAAGTAATATGGCTCTTTGAAAGCTAAACAGGTATGCATGCAAGAGCCACTAAACATTGTAACCATGGTCTTCTACCTTGACCCAAAGAAAAAGAAAACTATTTACACGGGAAAGCTCCCAACAAGCAAAAGAAGAAAAAGAAAATCTTTTTGGGTTTTCTCAAACTAGAAAGACACACGAAAAGAAAACAAGAAAAAGAAAATAAACTAGCATAGATGATACAGTGGCAAAGTGTGAACACCGGCTAACAAAGTGAAAGCATAAGCAAAAATGTAAAGTCGGTGAGAACACGTACTCCCCCAAGCTTAGGCTTTTGGCCTAACTTGATCTACTCCCAAGGATGGTCCTGGCGAAACCCAAAATCATAATGGGGGTTATACGGGAGCGCTGCAGCCACTGCCTGAATAGCTGCCTCACGGAGACGAGCGACCTTTGCCTCCCTCTCATACTCCTGTGCCTCTCCTCTGTTTATGTAATATCTCCGTTTTACCTGAAAGTCAAAGAAGGTAGGAGCAGGAAGGGTAATATGGAAAACACGTTGCCGGTTAAATATCAAACGATATAGGAGGGATTCGTCATCCCTCTCAAGGAACTGGTAGCGTGTCAAAGCGACGCAGTCAAGGAAAGCTGTATGGAGCGGGGGATATCCTTCGCGGATGGGTACTCCAAGAAAATTTGCTATGCGAGTGGCATAGATCCCACCAAAGAAATCCCCTTCAATAGCATTCTTATTCAGCCTCCTTGCTATAATAGCTCCCATGTTGAAGCTTTTGTCACCCGTCACTGCGCTCTTAAGGATACTAAGGTCGGGTGCGCAGAGGTGACTCATATGTCCATTTTGCATCATGTTTTCATGTTGATATTTATCGCTTCTTTTGCTGTAATTTCACTTCACGGTACTATTATTATGCCTTTTCTCTCTTATTTTGCAAGGTTTACATGAAGAGGGAGAATATCGGCAACTGGAATTCTGGACTGAAAGTGGATCAAAGTTGAGATACATATTCTGCGCAACTCCAAACGCCGTGAAAATCAACGGAGTTTTTTTCCCAATATATAAAAAATACTGGGCCGAAGAAGCGCCACAGGGCCGCCAGGGGGTGGCCACAAGCCTGCACGGCGCGACCACCCCCTAGGCCGCGCCATGGGGGCTTGTGGGCACCCTGCTGGCCCACTTGTCCCCCTCTTTTGCTATATGGAGGGTTTCGTCCAGGAAAAAATCAGACAGGAGCTTTTTCGTGGTTTCGCCGCCGCCACGAGGCGGAACTTGAGCAGAACCAATCTAGAGCTCCGGCAAGACGATCCTGCCGGGGAAACTTCCCTCCCGGAGGGGGAAATCGTTGCCATCGTCATCACCAACACTCCTCTCATCGGAGGGGACTCGTCACCATCAACATCTTCATCAGCACCATCTCATCTCCAAACCCTAGTTCATCACTTGTAACCAATCTCCGTGTCACGACTCCGATTGGTACTTGTAAGGTTGCTAGTAGTGTTGATTACTCTTTGTAGTTGATGCTAGTTGGATTATTTGGTGGAAGAGTTTATGTTCAGATCCTTGATGCTACTCATTACCTCTCTGATCATGATTATGATTATGCTTTGTGAGTAGTTACTTTTGTTCCTGAGGACATGGGATAAGTCATGCTAATAATAGTCATGTGAATTTGGTATTCGTTCGGTATTTTGATATGTTGTATGTTGTTTTTCCTCTAGTGGTGTTATGTGAACGTCGACTACATAACACTTCACCATTATTTGGGCCGAGAGGAAGGCATTGGGAAGTAGTAAGTAGATGATCGGTTGCTAGAGTGACAGAAGCTTAAACCCTAGTTTATGCGTTACTTCGTAAGGGACTGATTTGGATCCACTAGTTTAATGCTATGGTTAGACTTTGTCTTAATTCTTCTTTCGTAGTTGCGGATGCTTGCGAGAGGGGTTAATCATAAGTGGGATGCTTGTCGAAGTAAGGGCAGTACCCAAGCGCCGGTCCACCCACATATCAAACTATCAAAGTAACGAACGCGAATCATATGAACATGATGAAACTAGCATGACAGAAATTCCCGTGTGTCCTCGGGAGCGTTTTTTCTTCTATAAGACTTTGTCCAGGCTTGTCCCTTGCTACAAAAGGGATTGGGCCACTTTGTTGCACCATTGCTACTTTTGTTACTTGTTGCTTGCTACGAATCATCTCATCACACAATCACTTGTTACCGACAATTTCAGTGCTTGCAGATATTTCCTTGCTGAAAACCACTTGTCAGATCCTTCTACTCCTCGTTAGGTTCGACACACTTACTTATCTAAAGGACTACAATTGATGCCCTATACTTGTGGGTCATCCAGGCTCTTTTTTGGCGCCGTTGCCGGGGAGTGAAGCGCCTTTGGTAAGTGGAACTTGGTAAGGAAACATTCATATAGTGTGCTGAAATTTATTGTCACTTGTCACTATGGATACTAATCCTTTGAGGGGCTTGTTCGGGGTATCTTCACCTCGAACGGAAGCACGAATGGTTGCTCCTCAACCTGCTGCACCTACTGAAAATATTTGCTTCGAATTTCCTTCGGGTATGCTTGAGAAACTGCTGGCTAATCCTTTTACAGGAGATGAAACATCACATCCAGACTTGCATCTAATCTATGTAGATGAAGTTTGTGGTTTATTTAAGCTTGCAGGTGTGCTCGAGGATGAGGTCAAGAAGAAGGTATTTCCTTTATCTTTGAAGGATAAGGCGTTGGCATGGTATAGGCTATGTGATGATACTGGATCGTGGGACTACAATCGGTTGAAATTGGAATTTCATCAAAAGTTTTATCCTATGCATTTAGTACATCGTGATCGAAGTTATATTTACAATTTTTGGCCTCGTGACAGAGAAAGCATCGCTCAAGCTTGGGGGAGGCTTAAATCAATGCTATATTCATGCCCCAATCATGAGCTCTCGAGAGAAATTATCATTCAGAACTTCTATGCTTGGCTTTCTCATGATGATTGCACCATGCTTGACACTTCTTGTACCGATTCTTTTATGAAGAGAGATATTGACTTCAAATGGAATTTATTGGAGAGAATTAAACGCAACTATGAAGATTGGGAGCTTGAAGAAGGTAAGGAGTCAGGTATGAATTTCATGTTTGTTTGCGTTAAATCCTTTGTTAAGACAAATACCTTTAGTGATTTTAGCGCTAAGTATGGACTTGACTCTGAGATAGTAGCTTCATTGTGTGAATCCTTTGCTGCTCATATTGATCTCCCCAAAGAGAAGTGGTTTAAATATCATCCTCCTTTAGAAGTCAATGTAGTAAAACCCACTCCAGTTGAAGAGAAAGTCATTGCCTATAGTGATCCTGTTGTTCCCAGTGCTTACATTGAGAAACCACCTTTCCCTGTTAGGATAAAGGATCATTCTAAAGCTTCAACTGTGATACGTAGAGGCTACATTAGAACACCTACACCCCCTGAGCAAATTAGAGTTGAACCTAGCATTGTTATTTTCAAAGATCTTCTGTCTGAAGAAGTTGAGGGACATAATATTCACTTTTGTGAAGATGCTGCTAGAATTGCTAAACCTCACGCTAGAGACAAACATAGGCCTATCGTTGGCATGCCTGTGGTTTTTGTTAAGATAGGAGATCATTGTTACCATGGTTTATGTGACTTGGGTGCTAGTGTTAGTGCAATACCTCAATCCTTATACGATTAAGTCAAAGACGAGATTGCACCTGTTGAGATAAAACCTATAGATGTCACTATTCAGCTTGCCAATAGAGATACTATCTGCCCTGTGGGAATTGTTAGGGATGTTGAAGTCTTGTGTGGTAAAACGAAGTATCCTGTTGATTTCCTCGTTCTTGCTACCGCACAAGATAGCTTTTGTCCCATCATATTTGGTAGACCTTTTCTTAATACTTTCAATTCTCATATTGATTGTGAGAAGCAAACTGTCACTGTTGGCTTTGAAGGTGTGTAACATGAGTTCAATTCCTCTAAGTTTGGTAGACAACCTCATGAAAAGGAGTTTCCTAGTAGGGATGAAACTATTGCCTTAGCCTCTATTGCCGTGCCTCCTACTGATCCCTTAGAGCAATACTTGCTTGAGCATGAAAATGATATGCATATGGATGAAAGGGATGAGATAGATAGAGTTGTCTTAGAACAATATCCTATCCTTAAGAACAACTTGCGTGTTGAACTGCTTGGGGATCCACCCCCACCAAAGGGAGATCCTGTGTTTGAGCTTAAACAGTTGCCTGGTACTCTTAAGTATGCCTATCTTGATGAAAAGGAGATATATCCTGTTATTATTAGTGCTAGCCTCTCAAAGCAGGAAGAAAAGAAGTTACTAAAAACTCTGAGGAAGCACCGTGTTGCTATAGGATATACTCTTGATGATCTTAAGGGCATTAGTCCCACTCTATGCCAGCACAAGATCAAAATTGATCCTGATTTCAATCCAGTTGATGATCATCAAAGGAGATTGAATCCTAAGATCAAAGAAGTAGTAAGAAAAGAAATACTAAAGCTCCTGGAAGCGGGTATTATCTATCCTGTTGCTCATAGCGATTGGGTGAGTCCGGTGCATTGCGTTCCTAAGTAGGGAGGCATCACTGTTGTCCCTAATGATAAGGATGAGTTGATCCCACAGAGGATTATTACTGGCTATAGGATGGTGATTGATTTTAGGAAGTTGAATAAGGCCACTAGGAAAGATCATTACCCTCTGCCTTTTATCGACCAAATGCTAGAAAGGTTGTCCAAACACACACATTTCTGCTTTCATGACAGTTATTCTGGTTTCTCCCAAATACCAGTTGCACAATCTGATAAGGAGAAAACCACTTTCACCTGCCCTTTCGGTACCTTTGCTTATAGACGTATGCCTTTTGGCTTGTGTAATGCACCTGCCACCTTTCAAAGATGTATGATGGCTATATTCTCTGACTTTTGTGAAAAGATTGTTGAGGTTTTCATGGATGACTTCTCCGTTTACGGGTCTTCCTTTGATGATTGCCTCAACAACCTTGATCGAGTCTTATAGAGATGTAAAGACACCAATCTTGTCTTGAATTGGGAGAAGTGCCACTTTATGGTTAATGAAGGCATCGTCTTAGGACATAAAATTTCTGAAAGAGGTATTGAAGTCGATAAGGCTAAGGATGGTGCAATCGAGAAAATGCCATACCCCACAGATATCAGAGGAATAAGAAGTTTCCTTGGTCATGCTGGTTTCTATAGAAGGTTCATCAAAGACTTCTCTAAGACTTCTAGGCCTCTTACCAATCTCTTGCAGAAGGATATTCCTTTTGTCTTTGACGAAGATTGTGAGGAAGCCTTCGAAATACTTAAGAGGGCTTTGATAACTGCACCTATTGTTCAACCAGCTGATTGGAACTTGCTAGTGATTATGTTGTTGGTGCTATTCTAGGGCAAAGAGTCGATAAGAAGTTGAATGTTATTCACTACGCTAGTAAAACTCTAGACAGTGCCCAGAGAAACTATGCCACTACGGAGAAGGAATTTTTAGCAGTCGTGTTTGCATGTGAAAAGTTCAGGTCTTACATAGTTGATTCCAAAGTCACTATTCACACTGATCATGCTGCTATTAAGTACCTCATGGAGAAGAAGGACGCTAAACCTAGACTTATCAAATGGGTTCTCTTGCTACAAGAATTTGATTTGCACGTTGTCGACAGAAAGGGTGCTGATAAGCCCGTAGCAGATAACTTGTCTAGGTTGGAGAACGTTCTTGATGACCCACAACCTATCAATGATAGCTTTCCCGATGAGCAATTGTATGTCATCAATGCTTCACGTAGTGCACCGTGGTATGTTGATTATGCAAACTATATCGTTGCCAAATATATACCACCTAGTTTCACATACCAGCAAAAGAAGAAATTCTTCTTTGACTTGAGACACTACTTTTGGGATGATCCTCACCTTTATAAGGAAGGAGTAGATGGCGTTATTAGACGTTGTGTACCTGAACATGAACAGGGACAGATCCTACAGAAGTGTCACTCCGAGGCCTACGGAGGACACCATGCGGGAGATAGAACTGCACACAAGGTATTGCAATCAGGTTTCTATTGGCCCACTCTCTTCAAGGATGCCCGTAAGTTTGTCTTGTTGTGTGATGAATGTCAAAGAATAGGTAATATTAGCAAACGTCAGGAAATGCCTATGAACTATTCACTTGTCACTGAACCATTTTATGTTTGGGGCTTTGATTATATGTGACCTTTTCCAAAATCCAACGGGTATACACACATCTTAGTTGATGTTGATTACGTCACTAAGTGGGTAGAAGCTATCCCCACTAGTAGTGCTGATCACAACACCTCTATCAAGATGCTGAAAGAAATTATCTTCCCTAGATTTGGAGTCCCTAGATATCTAATGACCGACGGTGGTTCACACTTCATTCATGGTGCTTTTCGTAAAACACTCGCTAAGTACAATGTCAACCATAGAATTGCGTCTCCCTATCACCCTCAGTCCAGTGGTCAAGTAGAGCTAAGAAATAGAGAGATTAAACTAATTCTGCAAAAGACTGTCAACAAGTCTAGAAAGAATTGGTCTAAGAAGCTCGATGATGCACTGTGGGCTTATAGAACTGCCTATAAGAATCCCATGGGCATGTCTCTGTACAAAATGGTGTATGGGAAAGCATGTCACTTACCTCTTGAGTTAGAGCATAAAGCTTATTGGGCAATCAAAGAGCTCAACTTCGATTTCAAACATGCCGATGAGAAGAGGTTATTTGATATTAGCTCGCTTGATGAGTGGAGAACTCAGGCATATGAGAATGTCAAGCTGTTCAAAGATAAGGTTAAGAGGTGGCATGATAAGAGGATACAAAAGCGTGAGTTCAGTGTAGGTGATTATGTCTTGCTATATAACTCTCGTTTAAGATTCTTTGGAGGCAACCTTCTCTCTAAATGGGAAGGTCCCTATGTTGTTGAGGAAGTATATCGTTCCGGTGCTATCAAGATCGACAACACGGAAGGTAATTGTCCGAGAGTGGTAAATGGGCAGAGAATCAAGCATTATATCTGAGGTACTCCCATAAATGTTGAAAGCAATATAATCAATACCATAACTCTGGAAGAATACCTAAGGGACATTTATCGGCCTGTTTCAGACTCCGAAAACGAAGAGGTATGAGATTCGGTAAGAAAACAGAGTCCAAAACTTTCCCCATAGGAAATTTTCTCCGTTTTGGAATATTTGAAAAAATACAAAAGTTGGAAGTAGTCCGGAAAGTGCGCGAGGAGGCGACAAGCCTGCACGGTGCGAGCCCATCCCCTGGCCGCGCCGTGAGGGCTTGTGGCCACCTCGTGCGCCTCCCGGACTCCGTTTTCGTGCACGGTACTCCTTCTGGTCTGGAAAAAATCATTATATATACTTCCGTTTGGTTTGACCCCTGCATCACGCAGATTTCCTCTGTTTTTCGTTTCGAGCCTGTTTTATGCCGCATATCTAGGTCAAGATGTCGTCCCAGGAATCTGTGGGGGAGAACAACCTCCGTCAAATCTATGGTGAAGTTCATGCTGATATGAAAAGGATGGAGGTCATGGAGGCTAAGGAGAGGCTACCTAAAGAAACCAAGGGCAAGGCTAAGGAGAAGGATCAGGCATGGGACAAAGTGCAATCTGTGCTCAACAAGGAAGAAGTTGAAGAAGTGGATTTCCTCCAACCTTACCTCCACCTACTGTCTCCATCTTTGATTGAACTCTTGAGGTTTTGTGAAACAACTCGTGCTCGCAATACTTATCTCACTCGTGAAGTTGTTTTGCTGGAGAGACATATCACAGATCTCCAAAGTATAAATCGAAGACTGATGGCCCTCTTGGAATCAAAGGTTGCAACTCCACCACCATCACCACCAAAGGAAGACAACTGAGCATTGGTATGGGCAATCCCCTTGGCTTTTGCCAAGATTGGGGGAGTTGCCCTGGTATCGTATCACCATCACATCTTTTGCCTTTACCTTTGTTTTAGTTTTCCTTTTCAGTTTTTCTTTTTCTCTAATAGTTTATAAGTCTTAGTGTTTTAGTCTTTAGTTTTGCTTTGTGTTACCCCTGATGTATTCTTGCTCGTGAGCCATATAATAAAGAGTGTCTTAGTTGAAGGGCTTTGCCTCTTGCCATGATCAAAAGAGTGAGAATAGAACAAAATCATGAAAGACCATGTAGTGATCTTATGGGAAGTGATGGCTTCACATATAAAAATAATGAGGATTGAAACTTGTTGAGGATAGGCAAACGTAGACCTTGGTCATTGTTGCAATTAATAGGAAGCGATAAGGAAGGAGAGGTTCACATATAAATATATCATCTCTGACACCATCTATGATTGTGAACACTCACTAAACTAGTGCATGCCTAGAAGTAGATGTTGGACAAGGAAGACAACATAATGAATTGTGTTTGCTTGGCTCTGAACAATGTTATATGATTAGAGATCCCTTAGCATGTGACGATTGCTTCCACCTCATATTAGCCAAAACTCCCGCACTAAGTAGAGATACTACTTGTGCATCCATAAACCTTCAAACCAGTTTTGCCATGAGAGTCCACCATACATGCTACTACAACAAAAGACCTTCCAACGGCGCCAAAAATAAGCGTGTTGACGGGAGACTATTCTTGTCTTGATACTCCTCAGCAACAGCGCCAGGAATCCTTCTGCTACGGCTACGCCTTTAGGGACTTCCTTGGAAAATATGCAAAGGATTCCCCCGTGGCCTTGGAGCCTTGCGTTGGTGTTCCCTCGAAGCGGAAAGGGTCATGTAGCACAGCGGCGGTAAGTATATCCCTTAGTTTTGAGAACCAAGGTATCGATCCAGAGGAAGGATCGCGTCAAGTCACAAGTACCTGCACAAACACAAAGAGCTTGCACCAAACGCTATGAAGGGGTTGTCAATCCCTTATAGATTGTTTGCAAAGTGAGAACTGAAAGCAAAAAGGAAACAAAGCAAAGTAAAAGGAAAGTGGATACGATAGTTGTGAATAGACCCGGGGGCCGTAGTGTTCACTAGTGGCTTCTCTCATGAAAGCAAGTAGATGGTGGGTGAACGAATTACTGTCGAGCAATTGATAGAACCGCGCAAAGTCGTGACGTTATCTATGAAAATTATTATATCTATAGGCATCACATCCAAAACAAGTAGACCGATACTTTATGCATCTACTACTATTACTCCACACGTCGACCACTATCCAGCATGCATCTAGTGTATTAAGTTCATAAGAACAGAGTAACGCCTTAAGCAAGATGACATGATGTAGATGGACAATCTCATATCTACGATAAAAGCCCATCTTGTTACCCTTGATCACAAATCCACAATTCATCGGATCTCGACAAACACACCGCCAAAGAGGCTTACATCGGATAGATCTCCATGAAGATCATGGAGAACTTTGTATTGAAGTTCCAAGAGAGAGAAGAAGCCATCTAGCTACTAACTACGGACCCGTAGGTCTGAAGTGGACTACTCACGAGTCATTGGAGAGGCGATGATGTTGATGTAGAAGCCCTCCAACTCCAAAGTCCCCTCCGGCAAGGCACCGGGAAGGGTCTCCAGATGAGATCTCGCGGAAACGGAAGCTTGCGGAGGCGGAAAAGTGTTTTCGTGGATGCCCTGATTTATTATGGGATTTTAGGGAATATATAGGCGAAATAGATAGGGCAGGGGAGCTCCAGGGGGGCCATAAGCTTGGTAGCCGCCGCCCCCTGGTGGCGGCCACAGGGCTTGTGGGCCCCTGTGGCTCTCCTGCCTTGGCCCTCAAGTCCCTCGATCTTCTTCTATTCTGTAAAAATTTATTTCGGGGATTTTATTCTGTTTGGACTCCGTTCCAAAATCAGATCTGAAAAGAGTCAAAAACACAGAAAAAACAGGAATTGGCAATTGGCACTGAATTAGTAAGTTAGTCCCAAAAAAATATATAAAAGGTATATAAAAAAATCCAAAGTTGACAACATAAGAGCATGAAACCATAAAAAATTATAGATACGTTTGAGACGTATCACACCTCATATTAGCCAAAACTCCTGCACCAAGTAGAGATACTACTTGTGCATCCTTAAACCTTCAACCCAGTTTTTCCATGAGAGTCCACCATACCTACTTATGGACTGAATAAGATCCCTCAAGTAAGTTGTCATCGGTGCAAGCAATAAAAATTTCTCTCTAATATGTATGATCTATTAGTGTGTGGAAAATAAGCTTTATACGAACATGTGATGAGGAAGACATAAAAGCGACAGACTGCATAATAAAGTTCTTTATCACAGGGGGCAATATAAAGTGACGTTCCTCCGCACTAAGAGGACACGCATCCAAACCTCAAAAGCGCATGACAACCTCTGGTTCCCTCTTCGAAGGGCCTATCTTGTACCTTTACTTTTTGCCCTTGAAAGAGTCATGGTGATCTTCACCAATTCGTTATTTTGCCTTTATCTTGGCTACCGTCATATGCTTGGGAAAGATCTATATTCATATATCAACTTGGAGATGAGTACGTATGCTTTATTATTGTTGACTTTACCCTTGAGGTAAATGGTTGGGAGGCAAAACTATAAGCCCCTATCTTTCTCTGTGTCCAACTGAAACTTTGATACCATGAGTACCACGTGAGTTGTAGCAATTGTGGAAAACAAAAGAGATGATTGAGTATGTGGATTTGCTTTACAAGCTCTTATTTGACTCTTCGTGATGTGATGATAAATTTCAATTGCTTCAATGACTATGGACTGTTGTTGGCTACTTCTCGGTAAGGTTTTTGTTTCATACTTTGCTTTGTGAAGGAATTGTTACTTTCCCATAGGAATCTTTATGATGTATTGCTGTTCTATGTGTGATCATGATGCCCTCATGTCCATATTATGTTTTATCAACACCTTCACCCCTAAACATGTGGACATGTTATGGGTCTTGGTTTTCGCTTGAGGACAAGCGAGGTCTAAGCTTGGGGGAGTTGATACGTCCATTTTGCATCATGCTTTCATGTTGATATTTATCGCTTTATGGACTGTTATTATACTTTGTGGTGCCATACTTATGCCTTTTCTCTCTTATTTTGCAAGGTTTATTTGAAGAGGGAGAATACCGACAGCTGGAATTCTGGACTTGAAAAGGAGCAAGTCTGAGTCCTCTATTCTGCGCAACTCCAAATGCCCTGAAAATCAACGTGGAATTTTTTGGGAATATATAAAAAATATTGGGCAAAATAAGTACGAGAGGGGAGCTGCCAGGGGCCCACAAGCCTGGTTGCCGCGGCCTACCCCCTGGCCGCGGCAACAGGGCTTGTGGGCACCCTGGTGGCCCACTGGCCCCCCTCTTTTGTTATATGAAGGGTTTCGTCCGAAAAAAATCAGGGTGGAGCTTTTTCATGGATTCTACGCCGCCACGAGGCGGAACTTGAGCAGAACCAATCTAGAGCTCCGGCAGGACGATCCTGCCGGGGAAACTTCCCTCCCGGAGGGGGAAATCGTCGCCATCGTCATCACCAACACTCCTCTCGTCAGAAGGGAGTCATCTCCATCAACATCTTCATCAGCACCATCTCCTCTCCAAACCCTAGTTCATCTCTTGTAACCAATCTCCGTCTCGCGACTCCGATTGGTACTTGCAAGGTTGCTAGTAGTGTTGATTACTCTTTGTAGTTGATGCTCGTTGGATTTCTTGGTGGAAGAGTTTATGTCCAGATCCTTGATGCTACTCATTACACCTCTAATCATGATTATGATTATGCTTTGTGAGTAGTTACTTTTGTTCCTGAGGACATGGGATAAGTCATGCTATTAATAGTCATGTGAAATTGGTATTCGTTCGGTATTTTGATATGTTGAATGTTGTCTTTTCCTCTAGTGGTGTTATGTGAACGTCGACTACATAACACTTCACCATCTTTGGGCCTAGAGGAAGGCATTGGGGAGTAGTAAGTAGATGATGGGTTACTAGAGTGACAGAAGCTTAAACCCCAGTCTATGCGTTGCTTCGTAAGGGGCTAATTTGGATCCACTAGTTTAATGCTATGGTTAGACGTTGTCTTAATTCTTCTTTCGTAGTTGTGGATGCTTGCAAGAGGGGTTAATCATAAGTGGGATGCTTGTCCAAGTAAGGGCAGTACCCAAGCGCCGGTCCACCCACATATCAAACTATCAAAGTAACGAACGCAAATCATATGAACATGATGAAACTAGCATGACAGAAATTCCCGTGTGTCCTCGGGAGCGTTTTTCCTCCTATAAGACTTTGTTCAGGCTTTTCCCTTGCTACAAAAGGTATTGGGCCACTTGCTGCATCGTTTCTACTACTTGTTACTGTTTACTTTTCACCTGCTACGTTTCACCTCACTACATCATCACTTGTTACCGCTACTTTTAGTGCTTGCAGTTATTACCTTGCTGAAAACCGTTTATCAGAGCTTTCTGCTCCTCGTTGGGTTCGACGTTCTTACTTATCGAAAGGACTACGATTGATTCCCTATACTTGTGGGTCATCAAGCATCATCAGGCATAGTATCAAGCATAGCATCATCAGGCAGAGTATCAAGCATAGCATCATCAGGCATAGTATCAAGCATAGCATCATGGGCAGTAGAAGTAGCATCTTCTAGCATAGGCGACATATCAAGATTTCTAGCAGGAGGCGAAGTCGCAAACTTACTCAAAACTGAAGGTGAATCAAGTGCAGAGCTAGGATGGTAGTTCCTTACCTCTCCTCGTAGTGGAAGGGAGGATTTTAGTTCTTGGATCTTTCGGATTCCTCATAGTGATTAGCAGACGTCAATCCCAAGTGACTCAGAGAATATAGCCGTGCCTCCCCGTCAACGGTGCCAGAAAAAGCCTTGATGTCCCACAAGCGTATGGGATCACAAAAGTTTTCGAGGGTAGAGTATTCAACCCAAATTTATAGATTCGCCAAGACGGGAAGCGAAAGAATATTCTCAAGTATTAGCAGCTGAACGTGTCATATTCAACCACACCTGAAAGATTAGTGTCTTCAAGCAAAGTATCAGTAGCAAAGTAGTATGATAGCAACGGTGCCAGAAACGATCTGGTGACAAGGTAGACTATTCCTAACTATTGTATCAATGGCGCCAGCACGTTGACGGGGGATTATTCTTGAGAAGAATGCTTCCTCGGCTACGGCTCCAACAAAGTCTTGCAACCAGTAACAACGGAGTAGCAAGGAACAACAGTAGCAGCAGCAGAGTAACAAGTAACAACAGTAGTGACAGTAGCGGCAAAGTGGCCCAATCCCTTTTGTAGCAAGGGACAAGCCTAGGCAAAGTTACGTAGCGAGGACCATTAATAAAAGACTCGTATGCAGTGGATCAGTGATGGATGAGTATGACAGATGTGATTCATCATGTAACAGCTATAACACAGAGAGATATGTAACTAGCTCATGTTCATCAATCTAATGTAGGCATGTATTTCGTATGTAGTCATACGTGCTTAGGGAAAAGAACTTGCATGACATCTATTGTCCATCCCTTCCGTGCCAGCGGGGTCCTAATGGAAACTATGGGATATTAAGGTTCTCCTTTTAATAAAGAACCGGACCAACACATTAACACGCGGTGAATACATGAACTCCTCATACTATGGTCATCTCCGGGAGTGGTTCCGGCTATTGTCACTCCGGGGTTGTCGGGTCATAACACATAGTAGGTGACTACAACTTGCAAGATAGGATCTAAAACACACATATATTGGCGACAACATAATAGATTCAGATCTGAAATCATGGCACTCGGGCCCTAGTGACAAGCATTAAGCATAGCCAAGTAGTAGCAACATCAATCTGGAACATAGTGGATACTAGGGATCAATCCCCATCAAAAACTAACTCGATTACATGATAGATCTCATCCAACTCATCACCGTCCAGCAAGCCTACGATGAGATTACTCACGAACGATGAAGAGCATCATGGAATTCTCGATGGAGAAAGGTTGATGATGACAATGGTGACGATTTCCCTTCTCCGGAGCCCGAAACGGACTCCAGATCTGCCCTCTAGATGAAGAACAGGATGTGGCGGCGCCTCCGTATCGCAAAACGCGATGAAACCTTCTCTCTGATTTTTTTTCCAGGCGAAACGGAAGATATAGAGCTGAGTTTGGGGGCGGTGGTACCACGTGGGCCCCACAAGCCTGCACGGCGCGACCATAGGGGGTGGCCGCGCCTGTGGGCTTGTGGCCCACTGGCTTGCCCGCTGAGGTGGATCTTTGCGCAGGTATTTTTCTTTTATTCCAGAAAAAATCTCCATAAATTTTCAGGTTATTCCGAGAACTTTTATTTCTGCACAAAAACAACACCATGGCAATTCTGCTGAAAACAGCGTCAGTCCGGGTTAGTTCAATTCAAATCATGCAAATTAGAGTCCAAAACAAGGACAAAAGAGTTCGGAAAAGTAGATACGACGGAGACGTATCAGAGGTCGTGATCGAGAACGAGGCTGTGGGCGTGTTCCTCACGCACTCCGGATGGAACTTGACGCTGGAGAGCCTCTGCACCGGCGTGCCGATGCTGAGCTGGCCCTTCTCCGCGGAGCAGCAGACCAACTGCTGGTACAAGCGCACGGAGTGGGCCGTGGGGATGGAGATCGGCGGCGAGGTGCGGCGGGCGGAGGTGGCGGCCATGATACGGGAGACCATGCAGGGCGAGAAGGGGGAGGAGATGCGCCACTACGCTGCGGAATGGAAGCAGAAGGCAGCGCGGGCGACCCTGTGAGGTGGCCCCTCGGAGACCAATCTGGACGGATTAATTCGTGTGCTGATGGGCAATAATACGAGTAAGAATTGAGTGTAGAAATCACACATCCCTAATTTTATTCTATCACGGGCATTTTTAGGGTTCTGAATTTGCCTATTTGATGATGTGCGGATCTGTTCATAGTTTGTAGCGCGTGTATTGTTCTGTTTTGTTTGTTAATGTAAACAAAAACCATTCCATTTATCAAAATGTTTGCCTAGTGGTCAGAGCGCACGTGTTGCCTCCTAGATGGCGTCGGTTAAAACCTCGGTTCCAACACAGGTCTCACACCTTCTTAATTACTACAGTAGTAAATGTGTAATCTAAAGCTAAACAACAAACTGAAACAAGGTTCCTTTTGGCCTTAGGGACATGAAGGAGATATTCAGCCTAACCTAGCATCTACCGGACACATGATCCTTTACCAATTAGGAATTGCAAAGAAAGTTTTGCTATCTAAAGCAAAGAAAATGACACAGAAACAAAGTTCATTTGGCCTTATGAACATGAAGGGGAGATTTTTTTCAATTGGTGATTTGTGACAGGGGTAGGAATAATAGAATTTAGAATGCCCAATGCAAACAATTCTCATACCTGCAGTGGTGGCATTGTGGAATTGGTCATTGCCACTGGGTAATCTATACTATTATTAAAAGAGCAAACATATTTTTTTAAAGCCACATAGAAAACTGTACATAGAATAATGTAAATTAGGGCCACCTATCTAAATTAATTGTTGGATGCAGCTCCGCTGCATGCCATCAATTTCTGTGGATCATGAGCGGCGGAGGAGCCCGAGCTATGGAGCAGCCAACCTGATGAACGGCCGCCGGATCCGAGACTTTTCTAGAGCAGATCGAGGCAGATTTAGAGCATGCCGCCCGTGGCACCCCGGCTCCGCAAAGAAGTAGAGATAGTCGGCGATTGAGACGCACCGGCCGACGTTGTCGATACAGTTTTTGTACAAAAGGCCACGCAAATGTTTCTCAGCAACCAGGTCGCCACCGGCCACCATGGTGGTTCGCCGCGATGCCCTCCCGCCACCCTATGTACGACGTCAGCGGTGAGATGGACGAAACTCTTTGGCGTGCCGACACGCAAGAATGGCACACGCCATATACCCTGCAGGACACTTTCGTCAGGCTTCACTTGACCCTCTCCGACGCCACCTTGCCGCCTCTGTTACTGGAGATCATCTAAAGAGTTAGCTTGTTGCCACTTTGCTTCCATGACTCTCCGTAATGAGCAGCTGATGGTGCTTGAATGAAACAATTTATCCGAAAATGGGTAGTGTTGTACTGGTGGTTATGTGTTCGTTCACTAACTGTAAAACACCTAAGATGATTCATAAGGACTTGATAGATTCCAATTACTCATTTGAGTCTTCTTATGACTGTGATACTTGGTTTTACTTAGTAAACTTAAGCTTAATATTCTTCGGATTTATAACTATATGTAGAGCACATGACCCGACCTTGCATGTGGCCGGTGTAATTTGTTTACTAAGAAATTAGTTTAAGAAATTTCACAGCTTTACACATGTTTACACTATTTTTGTTTCAAAAAAATATATGTTTGCACTTGTTTTAAATCGTAAGGATTCTAAAAAAATCTATTTTTACTAGAAAATTCATTTCGAAACGTACAAAAAAATCAAAACATTCTTTAAAGAAAAAAAACATCAGTCAAAGGATGTGTTTTTTAGAGAAATGTTCTAATTTTCATAAACATTTAATATTCTTTAAGAATTGTTCCAATTTTTATGTAAACCTGAACTTTTATTAGAAATAAGGAAATTTTCATGTTTACCAGAAAAGCCCAAAAAAAACCATTGTGAAACTATTCCATGCAAAACTGCTCTTGCATCTGATGAAGAATGCTAAGTTGGCTTCTTCACGTCCAAACTTGATTATACATAAAGCAATAATCAGTTTTACCTTATTATTGATGTCGATTAAATTGGTACACAATGCAATATAAAGCTGGTTGTGCCTCTTTCTTTGTCCGGTGCAACGCACGGGCATTTGTACTAGTTTTACCTAATAGGCACCACGGCGCGCCAGCTCCTCCCCTCCCCCAAATGCGCGCCCTGGTACATAGTGGGCCCCTCGAGGCACATCTTGACGTGAGACCAATGTCAAAAAATTCTATAAATATGAAAAACCCCAGAAATAACCCTAGATCAGAAGTTCCACTGCCGTAAAGTCTTTGCAGCCATGAAAAACCAATCGGAAGCCCATTCCGGCACCCTGACAGAGGCAGATATCATCACCGGAGGCCATCTTCATCACCCTGGCGGCCACCATGATGAGGAGGGAGTGATACGTCTCCAACGTATCTATAATCTTTGATGGTTTCATGCTATTATATTGTCAAACTTTGGATGTTTTGTGTGCCTTTTATATCTTTTTTGGGACTAACTTATTAACTCAGTGCCAAGTGCCAGTTCCTGTTTTTTCCGTGTTTTTGACCCTTTTCAGAGGAGGATTTTAAATGGAGTCCAAACGGAACAAAACTTCCAAAAAGATTTTTTCCGAAACATAAGAAGATCGGGGAACTTGAGAACCAAGGCAGGGGGCCACCAGGGACCCCACAAGCCCCCTAGCCGCGACCAGGGGGCCCGCGCCTCCGAGGCTTGTGGGCTCCCTGGGCCACCTCTGCCCTAGGTCTTTCGCCTATATATTCCCAAAAATTCCAGAAAAAAATCAGGAGATCATCGAAAGTACTTTTCCGCCGCCGCAAGCTTCTGTCTTCGCAAGATCCCATCTCGGGCATGTTATGGTGCCCTGTCGGAGGGGGGATTCAGATATGGAGGGCTTATTCATCAACACCATGACCTCTCCGATGATGCGTGAGTAGTTCACCATAGACCTATGGGTCCATAGCTAGTAGCTAGATGGCTTCTTCTCTCTCTTGGATCTTCAATACAAAGTTCTCCATGATGTTAATGGAGGTCTATCCGACGTAATCTTCTTTTGCGGTGTGTTTGTCGAGATCCGATGAATTGTGAATTTATGATCATATTATCTATGAATCTTATTTGAGTTTATTTTGATCTCTTATATGCATGATTTCATATCCTTGTAATTATCTTCGAGTTGTGGGTTTTGTTTGGCCAGCTTGATCTATGATTCTTGCAATGGGAGAAGTGCTTGGTTTTGGGTTCATACCGTGCGGTGACCTCATGTGACAGCCCGATGCCGACGTTCCAGAAGATTCCCCTCTCTTTCCGTTTTTGTCGTGTGGCTTATTTTATTTGTCGTGTCATCATCGCATCATGCACATCTTCTGCATTGCATCAGCATCGCCGTTGCCGCCAGTTTTCAAAACTTGCATCCGTTATTAGTTGCCGCTTCTCTTCGCGTTCGTCGTTGTTCGTTCCGAGCCTGACCGCACACGCACGCGCCCGCGGCACCGTTGAAACCCTATTTTAAAAGTGTGCGTTAAACTTTCTTTGATCGAGGTGAAACTTGGCATGCGGTCATGATTAGTTATAGCCAGGCCGCCTGTCGAATTTCGTCGCGATCAGAGACCGTCTGGTACCCGAACGGTCGACCGTAGCGGCACCGTATTTGGGCTACCTTCGGACGTCTGTCGGTGTTTTTAAAAATTCGTGCCGCGTCGCCCGTTCTCCCTCTCGTCTCCGGATATCCCCTCTACACGGCCGCATACCCATACCCGCGTTCGGAATCGTCCGAATCCGACCCCGCGGTTGGATCCGGAACGCGATTCCGGTTAACCGAGCCCCCCCGTTTGTCTATATATAGACCCCTTCTAATTTTCGGACAGCCTCCCTCTAATCCCTCCTTGATTTCCGCGCCACCTACCCCTAACCCTAGCTCTCCTCCCGCAGACTCTCTCTCCCGCAGCTGCCGGCGGCCCGCGAGGCCCGCAGCAGGCCCGCACCGGCCCCGGATCCAGCGCCGCCGCCTCGAGGCCGAGCCTCCCTCCTCTCCTCCCGAGCACCTCTTCCCGCAGCTCCTCCTGAGCGAGCTCCAAGCGCCGTCCGGCCGGCCGCCGGAGTGCCGCACCGCCAGCAGGCCCGGCTGGCCCCAGACCCCGATGCTCCCTCGCCTCGCCGGAACACCGTCGTCAAGCCGCGCCAGATCGAGCCTCGTCGCCGGCCGCACCTTGCCTCCTCGCCGGATCCCGCAGCGCCGCCCCTCGGCCTTCTGTTGCCGCCGCCGTCCGCTGCCCCGCCAGGCCGGAGCAGCCCGTTCCCGGCCGGATCCCGCCGCCCCTCGTCGGTTCGGGCCCGCCTAGAGCCGCCAGCAGCAGCGGCCGCCATGGCCCCGTGCTGTGCACGAGGAGGAGGACGATGACTCGCGACGCCAGATCGCCCGACGCCAGCGCCAGCCACTGCGGCCCAGACCGCGTCACCCGGCCCAGTTCGGCAGCCCTAGTCGGCCGCCGCCCCGGCCCAGCTCGCCCCTCTCCCCAAGCTGCAGCCTCCACTCCAGGCCGGCCCGAGCCGGCCCAAGGTGAGCATCCCCAAGCCACTAGTCTACGCCCATGCTCTGGATTGTTATATCGCGCCCACCTGCTCGGCCCATTTAGGAATTTTAGGAATTTAATTAATTCCAGTAATTAGACGATATTAGATTGCCCGTAGATTTTATTTCGTAAGTCGGTTCACGACGTGTAGAATATGTATCTTGAATAGATTTTCGCGTAGAATCCGATTTCATGAGTTGCATAATTATTTGCCGTAGTTTAATGTGCCAAACGTCTAGTTTTGCGTGCTGTTTCAATAGGTTACACCCCGTATTTATTTTTCTCGCAAGTCCGGATGGCTCGTATGCCGTATTAGAAATGTCCATGTTTTAGGAACCACTTTTCCATATATTTTAGAGTAGACGTTGATATTTTTGCGTGTAGGGAATTGCCTCTAGTTTATTTTCCCGTATATAGGTTTTGTCCCGCATTAATGTGTGGCTTTATTTTGTGTTGCAACCCCACGTATTTTATATGTTTCCGGGGTAGAAAAATCCATGGATTTTTCTGTGCAATTAGTTTTAGCTTTTGAGTAAGTTAGTTCGCGCGATATTTTGACGTGATGCCCTTTTGTTTATTTCGTAGGATTTATTCCGTGCTTCGTTTGACGGAGTTGTCAACTAGGAAGTTGTTCTTGGATGTTTTGTCTAGCCCCTGGTATTTTTGGTTGCAATAGAAATGCATGTTTATGTGTGGTTTGCTTGCTCTCAAGTTGCTAGAAATAGTGCTGTTTTAGAGGAGCTGAAACATTTCTAAGTCTGGAATCTGTTATATTTTGTTGCTGTTTTGTTTTGCTTCTATCTTTAGATCTGTACCTCTTTTGAGGTTGGTCCAATGGAGATAGTTGTACCCCTTGTGTTTCTCTAGATTGCTGTAAAGTTTCATGCCATTTGGAGTCCTGTAGCTATAGGTTTTGCTGCTGTCAATATTGCTTCAGATCGAAAACTGCACTTTCATGAGGTGTAATTTTCACTAAGTCTGAAATAGTGTGTGAGATGCCGTTTTGTGTCTTCTTGTCCTAGTGCTCCTTGCTGCCATGCTAGCTGTTGTTAGTTGTTTGTAGTAGAGTGTCTTGCCCTCTTTCGTGCCATGCCTTGCTTGAGTTTATCGAAGTTGTGAAGCCGTAGTTGTGGGGCGTAGAAGATGCTATGTGGCTGATTTTGGCAGATTGTAGTGATTTCTTGTTTTGCTTGTAGATGTTGAACCATAGCTCCGATTTGAACGTGTCCTACATGAAACTTTCTTAGAATCTCGCGTAGTTTCATTTTCTCTTTCTGGTTGAATATTTTGAAGTACTCGTGACCGCCGTTGCACACATATTGCATTCATGCCATCATATCTTGCGGTGCTTGTATCTTTTGATCCGTAGCTCCGTTGGAGATGTTCTTTATGTGTAGATTGCTTGCCTTGACGCGTAGAATCACGTGAACCTATTTGTTTTTCTGTTTAACAACTAATTAAATGCATTAGTTCAGATCTGGACAGAATTGTGAATTAACATGTGAGGTCGTCTTGGAGATGCTATATGTCATTTCCGACCTCATTTAAAATGTCTAGATAGGTAGTTTAATTTCAGCTTCACCTCTTGCATGTTTGACAACATTAATATTGCCGTGTAAATAACCGGGAGTGAACTAAATAATTCATATGCGGAGTTTCGTCAATATGCAACTCGTTGCATATTGAACTTCACTTAATGTGTAGAGTTTGATTGTGTGAATTGTCATGCCGTGACTTGCATATATTCAGCTGCTCATGAATCATATGTGTTGTGCATCGTGTGGTGAATTTCGTGTGTTGATTTGTGTTTCCGGTTTCCCCCATCTCGATAGAGTTCCGCAAGCGTGTCGAATGTGAGGACCCGTTCGACTACGTCGGTTCGTCTGCTTCACGGAGGCATTCTTCTTCCAAGTGGGATCTCAGGCAAGATGATCATTTCCCCAGATACCATTACTATCATTGCCATGCTAGTTTTACCGTTTCTATCGTTATGTCTCGTTGCCTACCACATGTTAAATATCAGCCTCTCAACAATGCAATGAAACCTTCAACCTGTTCGACCTAGCAAACCACTGATTGGCTATGTTACTGCTTGCTTAACCATGTGTTAGTGTTGCTAGTTGCAGGTGCAGATGCTTCCATGTGAAAGCATGGGTTCCTTGTTATATCACCATATTAAATGCTATTTAATTTAATGCACCTATATACTTGGTAAAAGGTGGAAGGCTCGGCCTTTTCTAGCCTGGTGTTTTGTTCCACCTTTGCCCCCTTAGTTACCGACTACCGGTGTTATGTTCCATAAATGAGCGCTCCTAACACGATCGGGGTTGTTATGGGGATCCCCTTGATAATTCATTTTAGATTAAAGCTGGTCTGGCAAGGGCCAACTTTGGTACTACATTTGGCTAATAACCTAATAATAATGCATAGGGACCCGTCGGCACCCGCGGACTATTTTAAACAACCCCCAGGCCAGTGCTCCTCATGAGTGTTGGGCCCACCTGAGCGATGTCCGGCGCCCCTCTGGTCACTCGGAGGTTTAGCGATCCCGACGTCTAGCTCATCCGTCGTATCCTGAGAACGAGGTACGCGACTCCTATCAGGATTGTCGACACGTCGGGCGGCCTTGCTGGATTAGTTTTACCTTTGACGAGATATCTTGTGCATCGGGATTCCGGTGATGCTTTGGGTAAGCTCAGAATTGAGGTTTTCCACGAGGGAATCCGACGAGATCGCGAGTTTCGTGATTGAGGATTTCTATGCGGCTTGTGGTAATTTGTGATGGACTAGTTGGAGCACCCCTGCAGGGTTAAATCTTTTCGGAAAGCCGTGCCCGCGGTTATGTGGCAACGTGGAAGCTTTGTTTAGCACTGGTTCTAGATAACTTGGAGTTAACTTAATTAAAATATGCCAACTGTGTGCGTAACCGTGACAGTCTCTTTCGTGAGTTCCTTCTCCGATCGAGGACACGGTGGGGTTATGTCTGACATAGGTAGGTGTTCAGGATCATTCATTTGATCATCAGTAGTTCACGTCCGTTATGCGTAGATCTTCCCCCTCTTAACTCTTGTACTCGTAAGTTAGCCACCAAATAGATGCTTAGCCGCTGCTGCAACCTCACCACTTAACCATACCTAACCCATTAAGCTTTGCTAGTCTTGATACCTTCGGAAATGAGATTGCTGAGTCCCCTGTGGCTCACATATTACTACAACACCAGTTGCAGGTACAGGTAAAGGTTACTTGACGCGAGCGCGTTGATTGTTCATTTGGAGTTGCTTCTTCTTCTTCTTCATCGATCTAGGATGGGTTCCAGGCCGGCAGCCTGGGATAGCAAGGATGGACGTCGTTCTTCTTTTCTCGTTTGTTTTCGTCCGTAGTCGGACCCTGCTCTTACTCTTGATGATTATGTAATGTACTGATGTGACTCTGATGTAGCTTGTGGCGAGTGTAAGCCAACCCTCTATGTATATCTCTTCTTTGCAGTACATGTACTTGTAACGATATACATTCTTGCGACACGACGAGATGCGCTTCTATCCCTGACGAGGCCTTCGCGCCAAATTGAGGATAGGGTCGCATCTTGGGCGTGACACCTCACCCAGTGACAGAAGGGGTAGCGAGGCACGCATCGTGTTGTTGCCATCAAGGGTAAAAAGACGGGGTTTTCATCATTGGTTTGAGTTTATCCCTCTACATCATGTCATATTGCTTAAGGCGTTACTCTCTTCGTCATGAACTCAATACACTAGATGCATGCTGCATAGCGGTCGGTGTGTGGAGTAATAGTAGTAGATGCAAAAAGTATCGGTCTACTTGTCTCGGACGTGATGCCTATATGTATGATCATTGCCTTAGATATCGTCATGACTTTGCGCGGTTCTATCAATTGCTCGACAGTAATTCGTTCACCCACCGTATTATTTGCTATTTTGAGAGAAGCCTCTAGTGAACACTATGGCCCCCGGGTCTACTTCACACCATATTTTCACCCTTACTCTTTTACTTCGTTGCACTTTCCGCCTTCAGATCTCACTTTGCAATCAATCTTGAAGGGATTGACAACCCCTTTATAGCGTTGGGCGCAAGCTCGTTTGTGTTTGCGCAGGTACTCTGGACTTGACGAGATTCTCCTACTGGATTGATACCTTGGTTCTCAAACTGAGGGAAATACTTACTGCTCCTGTGCTGCATCACCCTTTCCTCTTCAAGGGAAACACCAACGCAAGCAAGTCTCCGTCAACGTGTCAATTTCTGGCGCTGTTGTTTGAGAAGTAGCAGGGAGTAGTCCACCGTTGGGGTTGAGGGTTTGTACCAGTAGCTATGTGTTTAATCTATCTTGTTAGGGCATATTTCTCCCTAAGTGTTTTTGGCGATTGATGACAATACTTATGCAGACTAATCGTGTGCATTGAGAATTTCAAATAATCCATGTCTAGCACAAGACGATTTGGTGCCCCTCGAAGTCTGTCGAAGACGGTTGCTTTCTACGTTTCCTTTCGGTGGATTTGAGTCGTAGGAAAGGCACACTATTAAGAGGGGGTCCGCTTCATAAAGGTTTGGATGGAATCATCACGTACACATATGTTCCTTTGCACCACCTTTCCTTCGCTTCAATGAAGCTCCAGTCTGCTTCCCCTTGTCTGTGCAAAGCGAAAGCAGCAAGATGCTTGTTTTTAGTGGCTTGCGGTAGTACCGCTCCTAGCAGCGGTAGTACCTCTATCACCAGCCTCTGTTACGAGCATCTACAATAGTATGTGCGTGCGTAGTTTTTTACTACCGCCCGCAGGCGGTAGTACCGCAACTATGTCCAGTACTATCGTGTCGACGAACTTTTGCACAGCCGTAGCCTTAGCGGAGGTATACACGGAAGTAATTTTTTACTTCCCTGGCAGTTGGACACTACCCTCGGTAGTACCGTACGGGCGTGCGGTAGTACCGCTCCGGTGGTTCTACCGCTCGTTGCCCCATGCAGTAATTCCTTCCTCGGCCACCACCATGCATGCGGTAGTACCGCACCCAGCAGCGGTAGTACCGCACCAGGCAGCGGTAGTGCCGCTGTGCTTGGGCTAACAGTGGGGGTAACGGTTGGATTCTTCCCCCCACTACATAAAGGGGGTATTCTTCCCCAAGAATACCACCTCTTCCCTTCCCAAGCTCCATTGTTGCTCCAAAGCTCATTTTCGCCCGATCTCTCTCCCTAGCCAATCAAACTTGTTGATTTTCTAGGGATTGGTTGAGAAGGCCCCGATCTACACTTCCACCAAGAGAAATTTTATTCCCCCACTAGTCCCTTGCGGATCTTGTTACTCTTGCGTGTTTGAGAACCCTAGACGACCGAGGTCACCTCGGAGCCACATTCCATTGTGGTGAAGCTCCGTGGTCTTGTTGGGAGCTTCCGAGCTTTGTGTTGAGATATCCCCAACCTTGTTTGTAAAGGAACGATCGCCGCCTTCAAGGACACCACTAGTGGAATCACGACATCTCGCATTGTGTGAGGGCGTGAGGAGAATACTGTGGCCCTAGTGGCTTCTTGGGGAGCATTGTGCCTCCACACTGCACCAACGGAGATGTACTTCTCTTCAAAAGGAAGGAACTTCGGTAACACATCCTCGTCTCCACCGGTTCCACTTGTGGTTATTTCTTACCTTTACTTCATGCTTACTATTGTTGTGTGGTATTCCTTGCTTGCACTAGTTGTTGTTATTGTTAGCATCATATAGGTTTCTCACCTAGTTGTTCATCTAGAGAACCTTTTGTTGCTAACCCTAATTTGTTAAGAAAAGCTAAAAATTTCTAGTTGCCTATTCACCCCCCTCTAGTCAACCATATCGATCCTTTCAATGGGTATTAGAGCCTTATCCCTTTATTAAGGGTTTCACCACCCGAAGAGTATGGTTGACGATGGTGGTAGTGGGAATGAAGTGCCAGAGGCCGTGGAGTTGAGTTTGATCACACGTGATGACTTGAATGAGGTTGTGGCCTCACTCAAGATGTCCATGATCGAAGTCAAGTCCATGCTTAAAGAATTACTTGAGGGGTTAAAAAATTATCCCGAACCGTTGCTTGTGGCTAAACCCACCACATCGGAGTCGGAGGCCAATTCCGAAAAGGAAGCGGCTAAAGGTACTCGAACTTCTTCCCCTCTTGACAATAATGGGATGGGAACCTTTGCCTCGGTTCCTCCTCCCATGGTCTATGGAGGACCGACCCCTACACAACATATTAATAACATTGGTCCTCCTCCTAAACTTGTTAAAGGTGATTTTGCTAATTGGGTCTTTTGCATCAAGTCTCATTTGAATCATAGCTCAAAAAAATCTTTGGAGAATCGTTGAACAAGGCTTCTACCCACATGATCCAAACAACTTCACTCCAAGAGAAGAGACGGACAATCAATACAATCATTCCGCGTTGTTCATCCTTCAATCCGCGGTTCCTCCCGACGATCTATCTCACTTGCGCCCCTTCACTCGTGCAAAGGATTGTTGGGAGCACATCATGGTGTTGTACAAGGGGAGCTCAAGCATTCAACCATCAAACTTTGAAGTGGTACTTCATGAGGCCGATGCGTTTGTGATGCTAGAAGATGAGGATCCTCATGATCTCTACCGAAGGGTGACTACTCTTGCCGCTGCTTCCCAAGATCATGGGAGCAAGGATACATATGACACTTGGATCAAGCGCAAGTTTATCAAGGCCATCATGCCATTCAACAAAGCCATGTCCTCCGTAATTCGTCAAAGGTCGAATTTCCACACCTTGACTTCAAGTGAAGTGTTGGATGAGTTCATTGCCATGAATACCATGAAAAAGACTGCCGACAATGCTCTTGCTCGTGTCCAGTCGAAGAAAGCCTCACCCAACCTTGCCTTGTGAGCCAAGGTCATTTCGGATGAAGAAGAGGGTTGCCCCGAAGACACAAAGTATGCTTATCACGAGCACATGGCTCTTGCATCAAGGAAATTTTGGGGCAACAAGAGAAACTCAAGGCCCAACTTCTCCAAGAACAACTCTAGTGGGTCCAAGAACAAGTAACGAGTGAGGACATGCTACAATTGCGGCAATGTGAGTCAGTTTGTGGTGGATTGTCCTTATGAGAATAGGGAAGACAATGGGGGCAAGCTCATTCGCAAAGACAAAGCTAAGTCTTTCCCAAGCAAGAACAACTTCACCAAGAAGACTCCTCTAAAGGGCTTGGTGGTCCTTGAAGAGTACACCTCCGATGATGACGAGGATGATACAAGCCGTGAGGGGATGGAAATGGCTACCGTGGCCAGTGCCACCTCCTCCCCCAAGGTGTCTCTCTTTGGCGCCACCAACGAGAACCACATCGCCAAGTGCCTTATGACCAAAGGTATTAATAAGGTAACCCATGTTACGTCTCCGACGTATATATAATTTTTGATTGTCCCATGCTATTATATTATCTATTTTGGATGTTTTATATGCATTTATATGTTGTTTTATATTATTTTTGGGACTAACCTATTAATCTAGAGCCTACTGCGATTTTCTGTTTTCCATGTTTTTGAGTATTGCAGATAAGGAATACTAAACGGAGTCCAAACGGAACAACATGTCCGAAAAGATTTTTCTTGGACCAGAAGACATCTAGGAGACTTGGAGTAGGGGGCAGGGCACCTGTCGGGAGGCCACAAGCCTATAGGGCGCGCCCTAGGGGGGTGGCCGCGCCCCCTAGCTTGTGGCCCCCCTGCAGGTCTCCTAACCCTATTCTTTCGCCTATAATTTCCCAAATATTCCCGTATCGCCAAAAAGAGCCATGGAAATACTTTTACGCCGCTGGGAGCCTCTGTTCTCGTGAGATCCAATCTGGGAGCCTTTTTTGGGTAATCTGCCGGAGAGGGAATTGATCACAGAGGGCATCTACATCAACTCCATTGCCCCTCTGATGATGTGTGAGTAGTTCACCACAGACCTACGGGTCCATAGCTAGTAGCTAGATGTCTTCTTCTCTCTCTTTGATCTTCAATACGATGTTCTTCATGATCTTCATGGAGATTTATCCGATGAAATACTCTTTTGCGATGTGTTTGTCGAGATCCGATGAATTGTGAGTTTATGTTCAGATTATCTATGAATATTATTTGAGTCTCTTCTGAATTATTATATGCATGATTTCATATCTTTGCAAGTATCCTTGAATTATTGGTTTGGTTTGGCCAACTAGATTGGTAATTCTTGCAATGGGGGGAAGTGCTTAGTTTTGGGTCCAATCTTGCGGTGTCCTCACCCAGTGACATAGTAGGGGTAGCAAGGGACATATTGTATTGTTGCCATCGAGGATAAAAATATGGGGTTTTCATTATATTGCTTGAGTTTATCCCTCTACATCATGTCAACTTACTTAATGCGTTACTCTATTCTTCATGAACTTAATACTCTAGATGCAGGTAGGAGTCGGTCGATGTGTGGAGTAATAGTAGTAGATGCAGAATCGTTTCGGTCTACTTGACACGGACATGATGCCTATATGCATAATCATTGCCTTAGATATCTTCATAATTATTCACTTTTCTATCAATTGCTCGACAATAATTTGTTCACCCACCATATTATTTTCCTTTATGAGAAAAGCCTCTAGTGAAACCTATGGCCCCAGGGTCTATTTTCCTTATTATATTTTTAGATCTATAAATCAAAAATACTTTGCTGCAATTTATTTACTTTTGTTTCCGCAATCTTTTATATCTATCTCTATCAGATCTCATCCTTGCATATAACTCTGAAGGGATTGATAACCCCTTTATAGTGTTGGGTGCAAGAGTTTTATTATTTGTGTAGGTACTACTATTGGGGCCTTGCTTGTTCCTCCTACTGGATTGATACCTTGGTTCTCAACAAATTGAGGGAAATACTTATCTACTTCACTACATCACCCTTTCCTCTTCAAGGGAAAACCAACGCAAGCTCAAGAGGTAGCAACCCCCAACATCAAGACCACTATCACTACTACTCCTACATTGTTAGATTGTGTTGATGATAGTAAAGTAGTGGAGCTTGATGAAAATGAGTTTGACAAATTCTTGTGTAAGCTCAAAGGTGAATCCAAGAAGCACTTTCTTGCTCTTTTGGAACAACTTGGTGAGGCCAATGATCTCATTGAGTCTCATGAGGATACTATCTCCAAGATGGAGGGACATAGTCGTGAATACGCCGATGAGATTGCGGAACTATCCATTGCTCTAGAGGAAGAGTGTGGTCTTCGTTTGGCTCTTGAGGAGTTAGACAACGTTGATCATGCTCAATTACAAAAAGATATTGATCATGCTGTTGTTCTTGCCCGTGTGCTTAATTCCGAGAAAGTTGCACTTGGGGTTGGCCATGATAGACTCAAGGAAGAGTTTGACACACTTGACAAGGACCACAAGGTCTTGAAAGGTGTTCATTCCTCTCTTAAGGAGTCTCATGATCAACTCCAAGTAAAACTAACCAAGGAGATTTCTACTTGTCCTCCTTTCGTTCTAATTGATAATGCTTGTGCTACTAACCCTTGTTGTGAGCATGTGCATCTTGTGGGGGAGAATGCCAAGTTGAAAGAACAACTTTAGAAGGGCCTTGTGTCATGCATCCAAGGCTAGAAGAACCTAAATGACCTTTTGAGTAATCAAAAGGAGGTTGTAGGAAAGGAGGGGCTTGGGTTTGCACCCAAGTCTAAGAAGAAAAAGAAGAACAAGACCAAGCAATCTCCTCCTCTCAAGAACACTTTTGTGAAAGAGGGTGAGAGTACTCATAGGAAGATGAAGAACAAGGAAGGGGTGGCAATGCCAAGAAGGGCAAAACCACCTCTACCAACAAAGCCGATGACTTTAACCCCTCTTATGTTTTATGTCGTGCTAGTGATGGGCATGTTTATGCTAAATTTGTTGGTTCTTGTTATGAGTACATTGAATGGTATATTTGGGTTCCTAAGACCCTTGTTTCTAACACCAAAGGATCCATTCAAGAATGGTACCTAAATCCAATCATTGATCTCTTGTAGGAGTTTTCTTTCGGTGGGGTGTCATGGTTGCTCAACAGTGGAGTCACAAATCATATGACCGGGTGTAAGGACTTGGTGGTGGATGTGCATCCAATTCCATCTATGCCCACCCATGTTCAATTTGCTGATGCCTCAACATCTAAGGTATTGGGATTTGTCAAGGTGGTCATCTCTCAAGATTTATCTATAGAGAAGGTCATGCTTGTTGAGTCCCTTGCATACAATTTGCTTTCCGTTTGTCAACTTGCAGGTATGGACTTTCCCACATTCTATAATCTTGATACCATGGCCCTTTTGTGGAGCAAGACTCTAAAAGTAGCTTTTGTTGGACATGTCAAGAACGGTCTCTATGTGGTGAACTTTTCGGAGCGACCCACTAATATCGTGACTTGTCTAATGGCTAAAGTTGATGTGGGTTGGCTTTGGCATCACTGCTAGGTCATGTCATTATAAGATCTTTGCAAAGTCTCCTCAAATGGGACCATGTTCGTGGACTAACAAATGTGAGTTTTGCCAGAGACCATGCGTGCAGTGCTTGTATTGAAGTAAAGCTTCATGAAATGGCTCACCGTCCCACAACTATCATCTACTCTAAGAGGCCCTCGGAACTCCTTCACATGGATCTCTTTGTTCCTCCATCCTTTGATAGTCTTGGGGGAAAAATTATTGCTTGGTGATTGTCGATGATTACTCAAGATACACTTGGGTGTACTTCTTCAAGAGGAAGAGTGAGACTCAACAAACCGTCATTGACTTTGCTAATGAAGCTCAATGTCAACATGAAGCAAAGATATTGATGATTAGAAGTGACAACGGCACCGAGTTCAAGAACTACACCTTGAATGAGTTCCTTAGTGACGAGGGGATCAAGCACTGATACGTCTCCAACGTATCTATAATTTTTGATGGTTTCATGTTATTATCTTGTCAAACTTTGGAAGTTTTGCATGCCTTTTATTTATTTTTTGGGACTAACTTATTAACTCAGTGCCAAGTGCTAGTTCCTGTTTTTTCCATGTTTTTGACCCCTTTCAGAGGAGATTTTGAAACGGAGTCCAAACGGAAGAAAATCCCTGAAACGATTTTTTCTGGAACGGAAGAAGATCGGGGAGCTTGGGAGCCAAGGCAGGGGAGCCCCAGAGGCCCCACAAGACCCCACCCCGCGGCCAGGGGGGCGCGCCATCCAGGCTTGTGGCCCCCTGAGCATCCCCTGACCTAGGGGTTGCGCCTATATATTCTCTAAAAATCCCAAAAAAATCAAGAGATCATCGAAAGTATATTTTCCTCCACCGCAAGCTTCTGTCGCTGCAAGATCCCATCTGGGGCACGTTATGGTGCCCTACCGGAGGGGGGATTCAGACACGGAGGGCTTCTTCATCAACACCATGACCTCTCCGATGATGCATGAGTAGTTCACCATAGACCTACGGGTCCATAGCTAGTAACTAGATGGCTTCTTCTCTCTATTGGATCTTCAATACAAAGTTCTCCATGATCTTCATGGAGATCTATCCGATGTAATCTTCTTTGCGGTGTGTTTGTCGAGATTCGATGAATTGTGGATTTATGATCAGATTATCTACGAATCTTATTTGAGTTTCTTCTGATCTCTCTTATGCATGATTTCAAATCCTTGTAATTCTCTTCGAGCTGTGGGTTTTGTCTGGCCGACTAGATCTACGATTCTTGCAATGGGAGAAGTTCTTGGTTTTGGGTTCATACCGTGTGGTGACCTCACCCAGTGACAGAAGGGGTAGCGAGGCACGCATCGTGTTGTTGCCATCAAGGGTAAAAATATGGGGTTTTCATCATTGGTTTGAGATTATCCCTCTACATCATGTCATCTTGCTTAAAGCGTTACTCTGTTCGTCATGAACTCAATACACTAGATGCATGCTGGATAGCGGTCGATGTGTGGAGTAATATTAGTAGATGCAGAAAGTATCGGTCTACTTGTCTCGGACGTGATGCCTATATGTATGATCATTGCCTTAGATATCGTCATGACTTTGCGCGGTTCTATCAATTGCTCGACAGTAATTTGTTCACCCACCGTAATACTTGCAATTTTGAGAGAAGCCTCTAGTGAACACTATGGCCCCCATGGTCTACTCCACACCATATTTTCAGCCTTACACTTTTTTACTTCGTTGCACTTTCCGCCTTCGGATCTCACTTTGCAAACAATCTTGAAGGGATTGATAACCCCTTTGAAGCGTTGGGTGCAAGCTTGTTTGTGTTTGCGCAGGTACTCTGGACTTGACGAGACCCTCCTTCTGGATCGATACCTTGGTTCTCAAACTGAGGGAAATACTTACTGCTCATGTGCTGCATCACCCTTTCCTCTTCAAGGGAAAAACCAACGCAAGCCCAACCTCTGTCAACGTGTCAATTTCTGGCGCTGTTGTCTGTGGGATAGCAAGCACCAATATTCAACACCCTACATCCCCTAACAAAATGGTGTGTTGGAGAGGAAGAATTGAACGTTGATGGACGCGGCAAGAACCATGATGGCAGAGTTCAAATCTCTGTACAACTTTTGGGCCGAAGCCATCAACACCGCATGTCATGCATCCAATCTTCTCTACCTCCACAAAGGATTGAACAAGACTCCATATGAGATTCTTACCGGGAACAAGCCCAACCTCAAGTACTTCCGGGTGTTCGGTTGTAAGTGTTTCATTCTCAAGAAAGGTGTTTGTTTGTCTAAATTCGAATCTAGAGCTCAAGAGGGCATATTTGTTGGTTATGTTACAAACTCTCATGCTTACCATGTCCTCAACAAGTCCACTGGACTCATTGAGGAGACTTGTAAAGTAGAGTTTGATGAAAATAATGGCTCCCAAGTGGAGCAAAGTGGTCTTTGTGATGTAGGTGATGAAATTCCTCCTCAAGCCATAAGAAGAATGGGGATTGGTCAAATAGTCCTCATTGAGGAATCCCTTGTGGCCGAAGGAGAAGGACAATGCTCTACTCAAGTGGAGACATCACCCTCGCTAGACCCACACACTTCTAAAGAACAAAGTGAAGGCCCTCAACCCGTTAAGCAAGATCAAGGACAATATCAACCTCATGTAGATGGTGATTCACCAAATGATGTCCAAGATCATGCTCAAGACTCTGAGTTTTGCTCAAGATCAAGTGCAACCACAAGATCAAGGGAAGCTTGTGAGCAAGCTCAAGACGGTGCTCAATATGATCAAGATGATGATCCTCAATTACCTAGTGAGGAACTCTTGGAGCGCCACGCCGCCAAGGTGGCTTCCAAGCTCGAGCGTTGACAACATATCTTGGAGAATGTGCTTGGAAGCTTCAAAAAGGGGGTAACTACTCGTCAACAATTATCAAACTTTTGTTAGCATCACGCGTTTGTTTCGTGTGTTGAACCCGAAAAGGTACATGAAGCGCTCGATGATGAGGATTGGCTTTAATCCATGCATGGTGAACTTAACAATTTCGAGTGCAATCAAGTTTGGGAATTAGTGCCAAAGCCAACGGAGGAACATAATGTCATTGGAACCAAATGGATATTCAAGAACAAGCAAGATGCGAATGGCGTTTTTTTCGAAACAAGGCAAGACTGGTGGCTCAAGGCTACTCCCAAGTCAAGGGTATCGACTACGGTGAAACCTTTGCCCATGTTGCTCGTCTTGAATCTATTCACATGCTGCTTGCATTTGCATATCATCATGATTTCAAATTGCAACAAATGGATGTGAAGAGTGAATTTCTTAATGGTCCCTTAAATGAGTTGGTATATGTCAAACAACCCCCGGGATTCGAGGATCCCAAGCTCCTCACTCATGTATACAAACTCAAGAAGGCGCTCTACAGCCTTGAACAAGCCCCACATGCGTGGTACGAGTACCTTACCGAGTTGTTGCAAGATCGTGGGTTTGAAATTAGGAAAATTAATCCCACCCTTTTTGCCAAAAGGGTCAAAGGGGATTTGTTCATATGCCAACTATATGTTGATGATATTATTTTTGGTTCTCCTAACAAATCTTTGAATGAAGAGTTTGCTGCACTAATGACCGAGAAGTTTGAGATGTCTATGATGAGAGAGTTGAAGTTCTTTCTGGGGTTCGAAGTCAAGAAAGGAAGAGAAGGAACCTTCATCAAACAAGCCAGGTACACACAAGACATGCTCAAGAGGTTCGAACTAGAGTATGTCAAGCTGGTCAAGTTTCCCATGCCAACTAAATGCAAGCTTGACAATGATCCCAACGGTAAAGAAGTGGATCAAAAGGTATATCGCTCCATGATTGGATCCTTGCTCTACCCTTGTGCATCGAGACCAGATATCATGTTGAGTGTTGGAATTTTTGCACGGTTTCAATCCGCACCAAAGGAAATCCCTAAACAAAGACTTCATCAGTTTCAATGGTATCATCACTTTCAACACGCTCGATTACTTTAGCTCTAGCAAGTTGTTCATCAAGAAATTCACCTAGTGGCACAGTATCATCAGGCAAGGTACTAGCATCAGTCATAGCAGAGGTAGCATTGATACGTCTCAATCGTATCTATAATTTTTGATTGTTTCATGCCAATATTATGCAACATTCACATACTTTTGGCAATAATTTATATGATTTATTGGACTAACCTATTGATCCAGTGCCCAATGCCAATTCCTATTTTTTTGTGTTTTTTGTTTCGCAGAAATTCCATATCAAACGAAGTCCAAACGCGATAAAAATTTGCAAAGATTTTTTTGGAATATTTGTGAATTTTGAGAAGTGGAAGCAACGAAAACGGAGGCCCACAAAGAGAACAAGACACCAGGGCGCACCTAGGGGCCCACGTGCGGCCAGGTGGGTGGTGCTCACCTCGTATGTTGGTTGGATCTCTCCTTCAGGCGCAAGGAAGCTAATTTTTGTTTAAAAATTCCCTCAAAATTTCAGCCCGATCGGAGTTCTGAATCTCCGGGAATATAAGAAACGATTTTCGGCCAGAAAACAGAGACGGGGGAGAACGCGAAACAGAAGAGAACAGAGAGGGAGATCCAATCTCGGAGAGGCTCCTGCCCCTCCGCCTCCATGGAGGCCATGGACCAGAGGAGGAACTCTCCTCCCATCTAGGGGAGGCCAAGGAAGGAGAATAAGGAGGGGGCTCTCTCCCCCTCTCTCTCAGTGGCGCGGGAGTGCCGTCGGGGCAAGCATCATGACGGCGATCTACACAAACAATCTTGCCACCGTCAACACCAACTCTCTTCCTCTCTTTGCAGTGGTGTAACACCTCTCTTCCCCGCTGTAATATCTACTTAAACATGGTGCTCAACTCCATATATTATTTCATAATGATATTTGGCTATCCTATGATGTTTGAGTAGATCTGTTTTGTCCTAAGGGCTAACTGTGGTATGATGTTATTGATATGATTTGTATGTTGATATGATGCTTTCATGTGGTTCCCTCCATGTCGTGCAAGCGGAGGGATCCCCGATGTAGGGTGTTGCAATATGTCCATAATTTTCTTATGGTGGGTTGCTTGAGTGACAGAAGCATAAACCCAAGTAGGTGGGTTATGGCGTATGGGAGTAAAGAGGACTTAATACTTACTGCTATGGTTGTGTTTCACGACCTTAATGATCTTTAGTAGTTGCGGATGCTTGCTAGAGTTCCAATCATAAGTGCATATGATCCAAGTAGAGAAAGTATGTTAGCTCATGCCTCTCCCTCATTGCATATAACAAATGACCCCCTACACTTGTGGGTTATCAAGCATCATCAATAACTTGCGACATATCAGGATTAATAGCATGTGGTGGCGCTGTTGCAAGTCTATTCAAAACAGAGGCAGAATCAAGTGCGAGCTAGATGGCAGTTCCTTACCTCCCCTCGTCTTAGAGGGAACGATCTTAGTTCTTGGATCTCTCATATTCTTCATAGTGATCAATAAATAGATATCCAAAGTGACTCGATAAATATAGCTATGCTCCCCGGCAACGTCACAAGAAAATGTTCTTGATAACACACAAGTATATGGGATCGCAATAGTTTTCGAGGGTAGAGTATTCGACAAAAAATTATAGATTCACCACAAGGGGCGCCAAAGAACATTTGCAGGTATTAGCAGCTGAGTGTTCAATTCAACCACACTTGGAGATTTAGTATTGCAGCACAGTGATCAGTAGCATAGTAATATGATAGTTTTGATAGGAGTGGTAATAGTAGCAGCAGTAATGGTAACAGTGATAGCAGTTTTGTAGCAGTTGTAACAGGAGTAGAAACAATAGTAACTTAGCAAGAACAATATGTGGAAAATTCGTAGGTAGTGGATTGGTGATATTGCTGGATAATATTCATCATATATTATTCATAACATAGGGCGACACAGAACTAGCTCCCGTTCATCGATATAATGTAGGCATGTATTCCGTAATGGAAAAGAACTTGCATGACATCTTTTTCCTACCCTCCCGTGGTAGCGGGGTCCATGAGGAAACTAATGGATATTAAGGCCTCCTTTCAATAGATAACTGGAACAAAGCATTAACACATAGTGAATACATGAACTCCTCATACTACGGTAATAACCGGAAAGAATCCAAATTATTGTCACTTTGGGGTATGCGGATCCTAACACGTAGTAGGTGCATATAACTTGCAAGATCAGATCAAGAATATAGATATAATGGTGAAAACATAAATGGTTCAAATCTGAAATCATGGCACTCGGGCCCTAGTGACAAGCATTAAGCATGGCAAAGTCATAGGAACATCAATCTCCGAACATAGTGGATACTAGGGATCAAGCCCTAACAAAACTAACTCGATAAAATGATGAATCTCATCCAGCTCTTCACCGACCAGCAAGCCTACAAAGGGATTACTCACTCTCAATGGGGAGCATCATGGAATTGGCGATGAAGGAGGATTGGTGATGACGAAGACCGTAGATTCCCCTCTCCGGAACCCCAAACGGACTCCCGATTTTGCCTCCCGATGAAGAATAGGAGGTGGCGGCGGCTCTGTATCGTGAAACGCGATGAAATTTCCTCTCCTATTTTTCTCTGAAATAGGATTTTATAGCATTGGAATTAGGGTCAGCGGAGCCTCATGGGCCCCACTAGATACCAGGCCGTGCGAGGGGGCTGGAGCGCCCCGGTGCCTAGTGGGCTCCTAGGGCCTCCCCTCTGACGGGTCTTGGTTCCAGTAATTTTCATTTATTTCATAAAGAATCTCCAAAAGGTTTCGTTCCATTTTGTGAACTTTTATTTCTGCGCAAAAACAACACCATGGTAGTTCTGCTGAAAACAGCGTCAGTCCAGGTTAGTTTCATTCAAATCATGCAAGTTAGAGTCCAAAACAAGAGCAAAAGTGTTAGGAAAATTAGATACGATGGAGACGTATCAAGAACCAATCTACAACTCCTCCCTCGCTATCAAGTTGGTGCTACTGGGATTACAAGATGTGTTTTCCCCTCGCAACCCTAATGATGTGGCGGCGACCAAGGCGATCTAGGGTTTTGAGTGGAACACGAAGGCGACCGTCTGCTTCCTCCGGCGGTGAGCTCGGGTGATTGCAGAGAGGATGACCTCATCTGATCCAGGCAAGGGAACTACCACGGGAGTTGGCTCGTCCTTCGATGCTAGGACCCATTTGGAGGAAGCTTTGGGGAAGCTGGGGATCACGGATGAGGAAGCGACCCCCCTAATCATTGACGATCGGGATGATGGTACGGCGGAAAAGTAGCCTTACGTCCAGCTTGGGGAAATCCTCATGGACTGAAATTTAATTCTATCAGGGAGAATATATTCGTCGCATCGTTTGAGTCCCGAAGATATCGGGATTGGATCTGGGAGGGCTCACTATGGCATATCACAAACATGCAGTGATTCTGGTACACTTCGAAGAATGCATGAGGCGTGATGAGGTCCAGTTTGACCAGCTCCATCTATGGGCTACGCAATCTATGTGATGATAACTAGGGAAAACTAATAGCACAACAGATCGATAAGGAAGTTTTGTCGGTCCAGTTCGATCATGTGGGTGGATATTTATGAGCTAGAATCGCGCATGACATGAGCAAACCTCTAAGGAGGTGGATCTTAATCAATTCTGACAAAAAGGAAAAAAGATAGATGTGTATGATATATAGTTCAAGAATGTTCCACACTTCTGTTTTTCGTGTGGCAGACTTGGACATGCTGAACTATTTTGCCCGATGCGTGTCCCTAGAGATGACAAAGGGGAGCTACCTTTTGGGGCAAATTTAAGGGCGTCGGAGGACAAGAAGGAGACTATGTCGAGAGAGAGCTCGAGCAAAGAGAAATATGCTTGACCAAGCAGTCACTGAGAGTCGAAGAACTCTAGCAACACCGGAAAAGGTGGGGCAGAAGTGAACTCCCGGTCAAAAACCGAACTCAAAGCAACAACAAGAGGAAAGAGGCACCAAAATCCTTCTACCGACGGGTGGAACATGCTCCTCCCCTTTTGACGAGTGGTGGATATGCCGGTGGAGCTACTCAGGTCGATCATGAAGAGGTCGTACATGATAATGCTAAGGAGGGGGAGGAACAGGTTGTGGAAAGAGAAATGAAGAAGAAGAAACCTACGCGTGACAACTCGGCAACATCTCCAATGTAGACCTGCAATTCCCAATGAGATGCATAAGGTGGAACTGCTGGGGGCTTGGGAACCCCGAGGCAGTTCGTGAGCTTCGCCGCTTGGTGAAGCAAGAAGGCCCCGCCCTGCTGTTCCTCATGGAAACTAAAATGAGGGCGAAACGAGTGGAAGCTCTACGACAACAATTTGGTTTCGCGGGGTGTTTTGCGGATGAGAGTACTGGGTTGAGTGATGGCATTTGCCTTTACTGGTCACAGGAGGTGGATGCTGATGTGAAAATTTATAGTTCAAACCACATAGATGTGCTTGTAAAAGTCAAAGACCAAAATTCTACGGAATGGCGGTTTATAGGTTTTAATGGGGCACCGAAAGCTGAAGACAGACGCCACAGTTGGCGTTTCCTTCGGACTTTACATGCCCTGCCTCATTCTGCATGGATGTGCATGGGCGACTTCAACGAGACCTTCTTTGGTGGTGAACACTTTACCCAGTCGGCTCGTCCGGAGTGGCAAATAAAGGCTTTCAGAGAAGTTATTGAGGATGTTTCCTTCCAAGATCTAGGCTAGTCTGGAATGGCATACACATGGGATAATAGGCAAAGAGATAACACTAAAGTTAAAGCTTGGTTGGACCATGCCTTTGTCAATGAGGCCTTTCAACAGAAATACGAACATATACGTGTGCGCCATGTCAATGCCATAGAGTCGGATCACTGCTTTGTGATAGCTGAGATTCAGGTGACGAATAGCACTGACTGTGCACAGTGGGTAAATCAATTCAAATATGATAATGTATGGGAAATTCATTCTGACTATGAACGGCTGGTCATGGATGCGTGGAAAAATTATGTTTGTGGACCTGGGTTACAAGGGATTGTGGAGTCTCTTAATGCTCTCCAGAAGGATCTTGAGCCTTGGAGGGGCTAGAGAATTTGGTTGTCTCACGAGGAAAGCCAGGAAATTACAAAAGAAACTTGATAATCTGCGCAAATATTCTATAGGTTGAGGACCTACTGAAGAAGAAAAAAAATAGTTTTAAAACTCTGTGAGGCTCCTCGTCACAAGGAAGTATGAGTTCAGTAGCGATCTAGGGTCCTTTGGCTACGCACTGGCGATTGAAACACGAGCTACTTTCAGGCTCAAGCTAAACAACAACAAAGGGTGAACAAAATAAGTGGCTTGAATAAGACTGACGACTCGATTTGTGCAGACTCGACCGAGGACAAACATGAGGTACTATCATTTTATCAGGAACTATATACCTCTGAAGGACTGGGTGATACAAATGAGTTGCTCCAACATGTCCTGGTGAAAGTTACGCCAGAGATGAATGACTTGTTTGAGAAGCCATTTGAAGCACAGGAAATACATGATGCGCTCTTCCAAATGGCTCCATCTAAAGCACCTGGTGTTGATCGATTCACAGCCGGGTTCTTCCAACGGTACTGGCATCTTGTGAAACACGATGTTACCACTGTTGTGTTGGACTTTCTCAATGGGGTGATCTACCACTCGGTCTCAATGACACGACTATTATTCTGATTCGAAAGGTATGGCATCCCCAATCGATATCTCAGTATCGTCCAATTACATTATGTCATGTTCTATATAACATTGCCGCTAAGGCTATAACCAAGCATCTATGGGGATGCATGGATGAGATAATTAGTGAGGAACAAAGTGCTTCTCTTCCTGGACGCTTGATCACTAACAATGTTCTGGTAGCCTTTGAGAGTGTTCATACTATTCGCAGAAGGAAGGAAGGCAAAAATCATGCCTGTGTAGTCAAATTGGATATGATGAAAGCATATGACCGGGTAGAATGGCACTACTTGGAGGCCATCCTCCAGCGACTAGGATTTTCCCATGGATTTATCACTTTGATCATGAAATGTGTCACCTTGGTCCGATTTTCAGTCACGATTAATGGTGAGCTGCAACCCTATTTCACTCCCTCTTGGGGGCTTCGACAAGGGGACCCGATGTCACCGTTTCTTTTTCTGCTGTGTGCAGAAGGTTTCTCGTCAATGCTCAAATATTTTGGACATGTTGACAGGGGCATCAGGGCGTGTATACGGGCACCATGGGTCAGTCAGTTGCTTTTTGCAGATGATTGCCTAATTTTCGTGAGCGCAAATTCACAAAGTGTAGAAAGGTTAAATGACATTCTTCATACATATCGTGAAGGATTGGTCCAATGCGTGAACAAAGATAAAAGTGCTATCTTCTTCAGTCTGAACACGCCAACCAATTTATGGCAGAACAATAAGGGAACGCTGGGTGTTTTTGTTGAAGAATTCACCGACAGATATCTAGGCCTGCATACGGCCGCTGGCCGGATCACAAGTGAAACATTCGACCGCATAGGTGAGCGGTCGCGGAGCAAGATGCACGGCTGGTCAGAGAGGCTCTTTGCCTGTGCATGGCGAGAGGTCCTTATCAAGACAATTATTCAGGCGATCCCCATGTACACCATGAGTTGTTTCCTGCTGGCCAAGAAGGTTTGTAAAAAACTGATGGATGATACGTCCATTTTGCATCAGGCTTTTATGTTGATATTTATCTCTTTATGGGTTGTTATTACACTTCACGGTACAATACTTATGCCTTTTCTCTCTTATTTTGCAAGGTTTACATGAAGAGGGAGAATGCCGACAGCTGGAATTCTGGCCTGAAAAAGGAGCAAGTTTGAGATACCTATTCTGCGCAACTCCAAAAGCCATGAAAACCAATGAGGAATTATTTTGGAATTTATAAAAAATACCGGGCGGAAGAAGTACCAGAGGGGAGCCACCAGTAGGCCACAAGCCTGCTAGGCGCGGCCTACCCCCTGGCCACGCCTAGGGGGCTTGTGGGATCCCTGTTGGCCCTATGGCTCCCCTCTTTTGCTATAAGGAGGGTTTCGTTCCAGAAAAAATCAAGAGGATGCTTTCGGGAGGAATCGCCGCCGCCACGAGGCGGAACTTGAGCAGAAGCAATCTAGAGCTTCGGCAGGGTCGTCTTGTCGGGGAAACTTCCCTCCCAGAGGGGGAAATCGTCGCCATCGTCATCACCAACACTCCTCTCATCGGAGGGGACTCTTCACCATCAACATCTTCATCAGCACCATCTCATCTCCAAACCCAAGTTCATCTCTTGTAAGCAATCTTCGTCTTGCGACTCCGATTGGTACTTGTAAGGTTGCTAGTAGTGTTAATTACTCTTTGTAGTTGCTGCTAGTTGGATTACTCGGTGGAAGATTATATGTTTAGATCCATGATGCTATTCAATACCTCTCTGGTCATGAATATAATTATGCTTTGTGAGTAGTCACTTTTGTTCCTGAGGACATGGGATAAGTCATGCTATAAGTAATCATGTGAATTTGGTATTCGTTCAATATTTTGATGCGTTGTATGTTGTTTCTCCTCTAGTGGTGTTATGTGAACGTCGACTACATAACACTTCACCATTATTTGGGCCTAGAGGAAGGCACTGGGAAGTAGTAAGTAGATGATGGGTTGCTAGAGTGACAGAAGCTTAAACCCTAGTTTATGCGTTGCTTCGTAAGGGGCTCATTTGGATCCACTAGTTTAATGTTATGGGTAGACTTTGTCTTAATTCTTCTTTCATAGTTGCGGATGCTTGAGAGAGGTGTTAATCATAAGTGGGATGTTTGTCCAAGTAAGGGAAGCACCCAAGCACCGGTCCACCCACATATCAAACTATCAAAGTAGCGAACGCGAATCATATGAACATGATAAAAACTAGCTTGACAGAAATTCCCGTGTGTCCTCGGGAGCGCTTTACCTCCTATAAGAGTTTGTCCAGGCTTGTCCCTTGCTACAAAAGGGATTGGGCCACTTTTCTGCACCGTTGTTACTATTGTTGCTTGCTACTTGCTACGAATCATCTTATCACACAACTATCTGTTACCGATAATTTCAATGCTTGCAGAGAATACCTTGCTGAAAACCACTTGTCAGATCCTTCTGCTCCTCGTTGGGTTCAACACTCTTACTTATTGAAAGGACTATGATAGATCCCCTACACTTGTGGGTCATCAAGACACTTTTCTGGCACCGTTGCCGGGGAGTGAAGCGCCTTTGGTAAGTGGAATTTGGTAAGGAAACATTTATATAGTGTGCTGAAATTTATTGTCACTTGTCACTATGGAAACTAATCCTTTGAGGAGCTTTTTCGGGGTATCTTCACCTCGAATGGAAGCACGAGGAGTTGCTCCTCAACCTGCAGCACCTACTGAAAACATTTGCTATGGATTTCCTTCAGGTATGCTTGAGAAACTGCTGGCTAATCCTTTTACAGGAGATGGAATATCACATCCCGACTTGCATCTAATCTATGTAGATGAAGTTTGTGGTTTATTTAAGCTTGCAGGTTTGCCCGAGGATGACGTCAAGAAGAAGGTATTTCCCTTAAATTTGAGGGATAAATCATTGACATGGTATAGGCTATGTGATGATACTGGATCATGGAACTACAACCGGTTGAAATTGGAATTTCATCAAAGGTTTTATCCTATGCATTTGGTACATCGTGATCGGAATTATATTTATATTTTTTGGCCTGGTGATAGAGAAAGTATAGCTCAAGCTAGGGAGAGGCTTAAATCAATGTTATATTCATGACCCAACCATGAGCTCTCGAGAGAAATTATCATTCAGAACTTCTATGCTCGGCTTTCTCATGATAATCGCACCATGCTTGACACTTCTTGTACCGGTTCTTTTATGAAGAGAGATATTGACTTCAAATGGAATTTATTGGAAATAATTAAACGCATCTTTGAAGATTGGGAGTTTGATGAAGGTAAGGAGTCAGGTATGAATTTCAAGTTTGATTGTGTTAAATCCTTTGTTGAAACAAATACTTTTTGTGATTTTAGCGCTAAATATGGACTTGACTCTGAGATAGTAGCTTTATTGTGTGAATCATTTGCTGCTCATATTGATCTCCCTAAAGATAAGTGGTTTAAATATCATCCTCCCTTAGAAGTCAATGTAGAGAAACCCAATCCAGTTGAAGAGAAAGTCATCGCTTCTAATGATCCTATTGTTCCCAGTGCTTACATTGAGAAACCACCTTTCCATGTTAGGATAAAGGATCATTCTAAAGCTTCAACTGTGATACGTAGGGGCTACATTAGAACACCTACACCCCCTGAGCAAATTAGAGTTGAACCTAGAAATGCTATTATCAAAGATCTCCTGTCCGACAATGTTGATGGCCATCATATTCAATTATGTGAAGATGCTGCTAGAATTGCTAAACCACATGCTAGTGACAAACATAGGCATGTTGTTGGTATGCCTATTGTTTCTGTTAAGATAGGAGATCATTGTTATCATGGTTTATGTGACATGGGTGCTAGTGTTAGTGCAATACCTCAATCTTTATATGATGAAATTAAAGACGAGATTGCACCTGTTGAGATGGAACCTATTGATGTCACTATTCAGCTTGCCAATAGAGATACTATCTGCCCTTTGGGAATTGTTAGAGATGTTGAAGTCTCGTGTGGTGAAACGAAGTATCCTACTGATTTTCTCGTTCTTGCTACCACACAAGATAGCTTTTGTCCCATCATATTTGGCAGACCTTTCCTCAATACTGTCAATGCTCATATTGACTGTGAGAAGCAAATTGTCACTGTTGGCTTTGAAGGTGTGTCACATGAGTTCAATTTCTCCAAGTTTGGTAGACAACCTCATGAAAAAGAGTTGCCTAGTAAGGATGAAATTATTGCCCTAGCTTCTATTGCTGTGCCTCCTACTGATCCTTTAGAGCATTACTTGCTTGAGCATGAAAATGATATGCATATGGATGAAAGGAATGAGATAGATAGAGTTATCTTTGAACAACATCCTATCCTTAAGAATAATTTTCCTGTTGAACTGCTTGGAGATCCACTCCCACCAAAGGATGATCCTGTGTTTGAACTTTTGCAGTTACCTGATACTCTTAAGTATGCTTATCTCGATGAAAAGCAATATATCCTGTTATAATTAGTGCTAGCCTTTAAGAGCATGAAGAAAAGAAGTTACTAAAAACTCTGAGGAAGCACCGTGCTGCTATTGGATATACTCTTGATGATCTTAAGGGCATTAGTCCCACTCTATGCCAGCACAAAATTAAAACCGATCCTGATTCCAAACCATTTGCCGATCATCAACGGAGATTAAATCCTAAGATGAAAGAGGTAGTAAGAAAATAAATACTAAATCTCCTGGAAGCGGGTAGTATCTATCCTATTACTCATAGTGATTGGGTGAGTCCGGTGCATTGCGTCCCTAAGAAGGGAGGTATTACCGTTGTCCCTAATGATAAGGATGAATTGATCCCACAGAGGATTATTACTGGCTATAGGATGGTGATTGATTTTAGGAAATTGAATAAAGCCACTAGGAAAGATCATTACCCTTTGCCTTTTATCGACCAAATGCAAGAAAGACTGTCTAATCACACACACTTCTGCTTTCTAGATGGTTATTTTGGTTTCTCCCAAATACCTGTTGCACAATCTGATCAGGAGAAAACCACTTTTACCTGCCCTTTCGGTACCTTTGCTTACAGACGTATGCCTTTTGGCTTATGTAATGCACCTGCTACCTTTCAATGATGTATGATGGCTATATTCTCTGACTTTTGTGAAAAGATTGTTGAGGTTTTCATGGATGACTTCTCCGTTTACGGGTCTTCTTTTGATGATTGCCTCAGCAACCTTGATCGAGTCTTGTAGAGATGTAAAGATACCAATCTTGTCTTAAATTGTGAGAGGTGTCACTTTATGGTTAATGAAGGCATCATCTTAGGACATAAAATTTCTGAAAGAGGTATTGACATCGACAAGACTAAGGTTGATGCGATCGAGGAAATGCCATGCCCTACATATATCAAAGGTATACGAAGTTTCCTTGGTCATGCTGGTTTCTATAGAAGGTTCATTAAGGACTTTTCTAAGATTTCTAGGCCTCTTACCAATCTCTTGCAAAATGACTTTCCTTTTGTTTTTGACGATGATTGTGAGGAAGCCTTCGAAATACTTAAAAGGCCTTGATAACTGTGCCTATTGTTCAACCACCTGATTGGAACTTACCTTTTGAAATCATGTGTGATGCTAGTGATTATGCTATTGGTGCTGTCCTAGGACAAAGAGTTGATAAGAAGTTGAATGTTATTCACTATACTAGTAAAAATCTAGATAGTGCCCAAAGAAACTATGCTACTACTGAAAAGGAATTTTTAGCAGTCGTGTTTGCATGTGAAAAGTTCAAATCTTACATTGTTGATTCCAAGGTGACTATTCACACTTATCATGATGCTATTAAGTACCTCATCAAAAAGAAAGATGCTAAACCTAGACTTATCAGATGGGTTATCTTGCTACAAGAATTTGATTTGCATGTTGTTGATAGGAACGGTGCTGAGATCCCCGTAGCAGATAACTTGTCTAGGTTGGAGAATGTTCTTGATGACCCACAACCTATTGATGATAGCTTTCCTGATGAGCAATTGATTGTCATCAATGCTTCACGTAGTACACCATGGTATGCTGATTATGCAAATTATAGCGTTGCCAAATATATACCACCTACTTTCACATACCAGCAAAAGAAGAAATTCTTCTTTGATTTGAGACATTACTTTTGGGATGATCCTCACCTTTATAAGGAAGGAGTAGATGGTGTTATTAGATGTTGTGTACCTGAACATGAACAGGGACAGATCCTACAGAAGTGTCACTCCGAGGCTTACGGAGGACACCATGCGGGAGATAGAACTGCACACAAGGTATTGCAATCAGGTTTCTATTGGCCCACTCTCTTCAAGGATGCCCGTAAGTTTGTCCTATCTTGTGACGAATGTCAAAGAATAGGTAATATGAGTAAACGTCAGGAAATGCCTATGAATTATTCACTTGTCATTGAACCATTCGATGTTTGGGGCTTTCATTATATGGGACCTTTTCCAAAATCCAACGGGTATACTCATATCCTAGTTGCTTTTGATTACGTTACGAAGTGGGTAGAAGCTATCCCAACTAGTAGTGCTGGTCACAACACCTGTATCAGGATGCTTAAAGAATTTATTTTCCCTAGATTTGGAGTCCCTAGATATCTAATGACTGATGGTGGTTCAAATTTTATTCATGGTGATTTCCGTAAAACGCTTGCTAAGAATGATGTCAACCATAGAGTTGCATCTCCCTATCACCCTGAGTCCAGTGGTCAAGTAGAGCTAAGCAATAGAGAGATTAAACTAATTTTGCAAAAGACTGTCAATAGGTCTAGAAAGAATTGGTCTAAGAAGCTCGATAATGCATCGTGGGCTTATAGAACTGCTTATAAGAATCCCATGGGCATGTCTCCGTACAAAATGGTTTACGGTAAATCATGTCATTTACCTCTTGAGCTAGAGCATAAGGCTTATTGGTCAATCAAAGAGCTCAACTTCGATTTCAAACTTGCTGGTGAGAAGAAGTTATTTGATATTAGCTCGGTTGATGAATGGAGAGCTCGGGCATATGAAAATGCTAAGTTGTTTAAAGAAAAGGTTAAGAGGTGGCATGATAAAATGATACAAAAACGTGATATCAATGTAGGTGATTATGTCTTGCTATATAATTCTCGTTTAAGATTTTTTGCAGGCAAGCTTCTCTCTAAATGGGAAGGTCCTTACATTGTTGAGGAAGTATATCGTTCTGGTGCCATCAAGATCAACAACACGGAAGGTAATTTTCCGAGAGTGGTAAATGGGCAAAGAATCAAGCATTATATCTCAGGTACTCCCATAAATGTTGAAAGCAATATTATCAATACCATAACTCCGCAGGAGTACATAAGGGATATTTATCATCCTGTTTGAGACTCTAAAAACGAAGAGGTATGTGATTCGGTAAGTAAACCGACTCCAAAACTTTTCTAGTAGGAATTTTTCTCCGTTTTGGAATTTTTAGAAAAATAGAAAAATTTAAAGCAGTCCGGAAAGCGCACGAGGAAGCGACAAGCCTGCCAGGCGCGGGCCACCCCCCTGGCCGCGCCTGGGGGGCTTGTGACCACCTCGTGTGCCTCCCGGACTCCGTTTTCTTGCGGAGTACCCCTTTTGGTCGGGAAAAAAATCATTATTTATTTTCCCGAAAGGTCTGACCCTCGTATGATGCAAATTTCCTCTGTTTTCGTTTCGAGCTGTTGTGGAGAAAGATCTAGATCGCTATGGCATCGCCAAAAGCTCCGAAGGACAAGTTCTTCAAGAAGGTCATCAATCCATACCTCGCGAGAGTGCTGCAACACCCTCAATCTATCGAGATGCGTGAGGGGGTGCTCCACATCCATGATGTTGAGGGGCCCAAGAAGACCGGAAGCATGGAGGCGAGGCTCGAAGCAATGGAGCAGCAAGTCTTCAAGTGCCAAGGGATGGTGGAACGCAAACTCAACGCCAACCACATGATGATCACGGAGTTCACCAACAGGCACAAGATCGATGCCAATGACATCGGGAAGCACCTCTCAAGGCTCTATGACATAATTGATCATCTCCAAGCCTAGATCTATGACCTGCAGAACCAAAGCTGTGAGTATGAGTATAGATTTAAATCAATACAGTTGGCTGCAGATTTGAGGATCCCGGAGACTCGATCATCTTTCCACGATGTAGCACCTATGCCTTGGAAGACGGAGGATCAAACCCAGGTTGCAATAACTCCACCACCATCACCTCCGAAGGAAGACAATTAAGCACGGGTATGGGCAATCCCCTTGGCTTGTGCCAAGCTTTGGGGAGTTGCCCCGGTATCGTATCACCATCACATCTTTTGCCCTTACCTTTTCTTAGTTCGATCCTTTTTGGTTTTATCTTTCTCTAGTAGAATAAAGTTCTTAGTGTTTTAGGCTTGAATTTTGCTTTGTGTCACCCTCGATGTATTCGAGTTCGCGAGTCATATAATAAAGAGAGTTTTAGTTAAGGGCCTTGCTTCATGCCATGATCTAAAGAAAAGAATGATAAAAGAACAAAAGCATGAAAGATCATGTAATGATATTATGGGAAGTGATGGCTCCACATATAAAAAGAATGTTGATTGAAACTTGTTGTGGGTGGACAAACATAGACCTTGGTCATTGTTGCAATTAATAGGAAGTAATAAAGAAAGAGAGGCTCACATATAAATATATCATCTTGGACACCATCTATGATTGTGCAAACTCATTAAACTATTACATGCTTAGGAGTAGATGTTGGACAAGGAAGACAACATAATGAATTATGTTTGCTTGGTTCCAAACAATGTTATATGACTAGAGATCCCTTAGCATGTGACGCTTACTTCCACCTCATATCAACCAAAACTTCTGCACTAAGTAGAGATACTACTTGTGCATCCATAAACCTTCAACCCTGTTTTGCCATGAGAGTCCACCATACCTACCTATGGATTGAATAAGGTCCCTCAAGTAAGTTGTCATCGGTGCAGGCAATAAAAATTGCTCCCTAAATTTGTATGATCTATTAGTGTGTGGAAAATAAGCTTTGTACGAACCTGTGATGAGGAAGAGAAAAAAGCGACAGACTGCATAATAAAGTTCTTTATCACAGGAGGCAATATAAAGTGACGTTCCTTCACGCTAAGAGGTCACACATCCAAACCTCGAAAGCGCATGACAACCTCTGCTGGACCGAGTTATGAAAGAGGAATTCTCCGGCCTTCCTAGTGAAGATGCCGCATCCCATCTTAATACCTTCATTGAGCTAGTCGGCTCGTCCGGAGTGGCAAATAAAGGCTTTCAGAGAAGTTATTGAGGATGTTTCCTTCCAAGATCTAGGCTAGTCTGGAATGGCATACACATGGGATAATAGGCAAAGAGATATCACTAACGTTAAACCTTGGTTGGACCATGCCTTTGTCAATGAGGCCTTTCGACAGAAATACGAACATATACGTGTGCGACATGTCAATGCCATAGAGTCGGATCACTGCTTTGTGATAGCTGAGATCCAGGTGACGAATAGCACTGACTGTGCACAGTGGGTAAAACAATTTAAATATGATAATGTATGGGAAACTCATTCTGACTATGAACGGCTGGTCATGGATGCGTGGAAAAATTATGTTTGTGGACCTGGGTTACAAGGGATTGTGGAGTCTCTTAATGCTCTCCCGAAGGATCTTGAGCCTTGGAGGGGCTAGAGAATTTGGTTGTCTCACGAGGAAAGCTAGGAAATTACAAAAGGAACTTGATAATCTGCGCAAATATTCTATAGGTCGAGGACCTTCTGAAGAAGAAAAACAAATAGTTTTTGTCGTGGGTATAAGTCTGACAGTAGAAGTACGGGGTACGAAAGTATATGGGCAGAGCCTTAGCTACGGCGAGGATGTATGAGTTCAGGCCCCTCTACGGTGGAGGTAAAAGCCCTACGTCTCAGTGCTCTGGGGAGCTTTGTGTCGAGTATATTAGGGGATTACAGCAAGTGCCAACCCCTGTACCAGTGCTGAAGGGCGGCTTATATAGAGTGCGCTGCCCTTCATAATGGTCTGGTGGACAGGGGTGGAGTAGTGGCGAGTAAACGCTGGCGTTACTGGTAACGTAAGCTTTAAATGCTAGTTATGGTGTATGAAAATGTATGACCGTTGCCCTCCTGGGAAGTTACGACGTATAGAGTGGATTCCAGTCGGTACGTTAGATATGCTCCGAGTGGATCGTCGCCGACTAGATGATGGGGGCGTCTTTAGTTCAGTCGGAACTGTCTAAGGGTCTTGTCCTCTATGAAGGGTAGTCCTTGGGTAGGACCTATAGGGTAGACCTATGACCCTACCCTGGGACTATAACCCCATCATTAGTCCCCGAATGGATCGAGGTTGGAACGATGAAGTGATGTCCGAAGTTTGGAGCCGACTGGTATTGAGGTGATCTTAGCGTTGTTTGCCTCGATCCATTTTATCCTTGCGGCTAGCGACCCGAGTGGATATGCGAGCGAAACGAACCGTGAGGGACCGATTGCTTCTGTGGAATCTTTCGACGTTACCGGTCATACTGACAGTGCCGGATTTTCTGGGATCCTCAAATTTCGGTTGCCGCGCGCTCAGCGGGGATGACGACATCGTCATTGAGTAGATTTCGTCTCCTCGATTACCGCGCCATGATCTTCTCGACTAATCTTGCTGCAGCCAGTGGGAGGATAAGATCTCGGGCCCACCTGTAGGTGACTGAGTCGGAGGCCTATTAAAGCCTCCCCGGCGGATCTTCCTTTTGCGATGCTCGTCCTCCCCCCATTAATCTCGCCTCCCCCGCAACTCCCTGCACACCTCCAGCCACCTCCTTCCCCTCCTCCTCTGCGGATCCGTCGCCCTCGCCATGACGAAGGGGCGGACCAGCAAGCTCGAGGCGCAGAAGAAGAAGAAGAAGGGGGCGACCTCCACTCAGCGGCGGCAGCGGGCGTTGCCGGCAGGCTGGATCCAGGGGGACTTCCTCCCTTCCACGGTGAGGGAGAACGACGTGCTGGAGCTGGTGGAGCACGGCATGGTCATCAACAAGTCTTGGAGGTTGCCGAAAGGCGAGATGGAGCCGGCACCGAAGGAGGGAGCGCGCGTTCTGCTGGTCAACCACGTGGCCAGAGGTTTCTCCCTGCCTCCCCATCCTTTCTTCCGAGGTATCATGAATTACTTCGGGGCGCAGCTCCATCACTTTCCGCCGAATGCAATAGCTCATCTTTCCGCATTCATCACCCTCTGCGAGTGCTTCATAGGATGTCCTCCCCATTGGGGGCTCTTTAAATATGTCTTCTCCGCTAGATCTCAAACTGTTAAGAAGCTTAGCCAGTCGGATGATAATACACACATCCTCCAGCTCTGCGGGGGTTTAGGATTTCAGAAGAAAACAAAGAGTAGTTATCCCTCCCTTCAACTATCCAAGTCCGTTAGGAACTGGAAATCGTCCTGGTTCTATTGCCAGGACATTGCCTGCCCGAATGCTTCGAGTGGGTTGCCACCCTTCAGTTTAGACCGTCCGGGCCCTGCTAGGAAGCTTGCGCTCTCTAAGGGAGAAAGAACCCAGATCCAGCCTTTGGTCGACGCGCTGATAGCCGTCGTTTGGAGGGGAGTCACCGGCATGGACCTGCTGGAGACTTTTCTGGGTCGACGCATCCAGCTGCTGCAGGCCCGAGACCACGCTATGTGGCATTACACGGGGCCTTCGGATACCACTCGATCCCATCCCGAAGACGTGAGCGAGGAGACCGTGAGTGCATGGGTCCGTAGCATCACGGGCACATGTGATAACCCCGTGGGAGCTCGGCGGGTGAAGGCCTTCCGTGCCGAAAATCCTCCTCCGAATGAGGTCAGTACATGTCGTCGAGTGCTTTTAACCTACTCAGCTTTATTGCTTTTCTTGTCTCGCTGACTGACGTTGCCGACTGTGTTTTGTGCAGGAGTGGACGAACTAGCATTCTGCAGTCTCAAATGGGAACCCGGTCGAGGAAGAGGAAGGCAGCATGGAGGGCAGCGCGGATAGTGCCGAGTACGTCTTTGACAATAGGGAGACGGAGGGGGAAACAAAAGAGGAGGAGGAGGAGAGTGAAGAGCAGAGCTCGTCACCCTCACCACCAGAACACCGAACCAAGCACCGTCATGACCCCGCTGCTCCGCCGGCTCCTCCCGTGGCCCTGAGTGCTCAGAGTGCGAAGAGAACCAAGGGTGCTTCTGCCAAGCCCGTGAACCAGCCGTCCAAGGTGGCTAAACCCAGCGGGTCTAAACCTCGGAAAGCCTTGCCCCCGATGAGGATCGCTGTTCCGGTCGCCTCAGCGTAAGTATCTTTGCTCTTCTATCTTCCTTCAGTATCCGATTGGACTCTTCTTTTTGGGAATTCATGTTTACCCGTCGAGTGGATTTCACTCAACAGAGCTGCTACCTCCGCCACCTCTCTGCCGCGTCAGGATGATGATCCCATGGACACTAATAACGCTGCCACGTCCCAGCAAGGTACGTTGTCACGACTCCGAGAGCTGTATTACCGTTTCGCGAGTGCTGTCTTTGATCTTGACCTTTTTCTGTATTTTTATTTTGTTCAGTCGGGCTTCCTTCTGAGGTGATCCATCTGGACGACGACGACCAAAGGAGGTCGGAATGAGCTTTGGCGCCTGTCCCTGGGGTTATCCAACCTGCTGCCAGTCCCACCATGAACGTGCCGCCGACTGAGACGGTGGCCCTCACGGCGGAACCGACTAGAGCAGAGCTCGGGATGCCCAGGGAGCCTTCTGCCATGCCGGGTCCGTCGGCTGTTCAATATGATGCCCGACGCCTCCTGGAAGATCAAGTAGGAGCCGCCAAGGACGCCATGGTACAAGTAGAGCTGATGGTGGGCGACGCCAAGGGAGCATATGACTCCATCGCGTCCCTATACAAGAAGAGCATGGAGCTTCGGGATGATATCCGAGTAAGTGCGCTAGTAAGTGTTTACATTCCTCTTGGTGCCCACTGGGGGTTTCAGCGAGATACTCGGATACAGTAGGTTGATTTTGCAGTAGGTTCACTCCGAGTGAACCTAGTGGGTGTAGTCCCCGAGACTTCTGCCGAGTGCTTGCGCCGGCAGTTGTCTTTATATGTATTTTCCATAATCTCTATAGATCAGAGCTGATCTGCCCGAATGGTACCAGTGGGGGCACGCCGAGTGCACCCACTGGGTGTAGTCCCCGAGAGTAGTGTTACTCGGGTCGAGTAATAGTAATCTCACAGTGTTGTTGGTTTGCTATGGAGCTCAATGGGACCGACCTGTTCGAGCTTCATACTAGTGGGGTCACTCTCAGTGAACCCACTGGGTGTAGTCCCCGAGACCGCTGTCGATTGCTTGCATCGGCAGGGGTCTGAAGAATCTTGAGTTTTGATTGTTTTGTAATATCTGTCGAGACTTTTTCCTTGTTGAATCTGGCTGATCCTCCCTTTGTGTCTCTTTGCCAGAAGACTTGTGAAATGGGATCGGCCTATAATGCTCTAAAGGCTGAGAAGACTCAACTTGCTGCCGACTTGGAGGTAGCTGCGAATGACCTGGCTAGCACGAAGGTGGCTCTCGGTGAACGAGAAAAATCTTTGGAGGAATCTCGGGAGGCTAACAAGGCACTGGTAGCCGAGGTAGAAAAAATGAAGAAGGAGAGATCCGAATGGATGGGCGAGCTGAAGTTAATGAACACTCGGTGCAGAGCACATGAGAACTACGTCGGCGACTGGGCGAAGAAGATGGTCGCACTGCCTGGTGGTAAGTTTCTTGCCGAGTGCTTTTTGACTTTGGAGTTCACTCCGCGCTTATTTTCTCCTTGTCTTTTCTTTGCAGATTTCTGTCGGGACATTGAGGCCGAAACAGCTGAAATTGAACGGTCACATGGGCAACCGAATGTTCCACTTGGCGATGAAGCTAACCAGGACATGTTCTGAGTGAATTCCCGCCTTAACAGGGTGGGTCCTTTCATTGGTCGCCTGAGAGGAGTTGTCGGCCGAATTGACAAGGAGCTGTGGCCTGAAGATGACTCCCGGAACGAGATAGAGGGGTTGATGACTCGACTGGAGGACGTTCCAAGCAGAGTGCAGGCATGGAAGAAGTGTGCCGCTCGGTGTGGTGCGGACATGGCGTTGTCTCTGGTCCGAGTGCACTGCAAGGAAGCCCGTGAAGACAAGCTGAAGACGTTGCAGGTCGCCAACACCAAGAAGCTTCGATTTGAAGATTTCATGGAGACCTTCCTCGACACAGCCACTCGGATTGCAGATGGAATCGACCTCGACACCTTTGTGGAGCCTACCAGTCCCGGCGACGCTTGATAAACTTTATGCTGACCGCGCATTTACCTCGGTATGCCGAGTGGAGTCTGTATTAAAATTTGGCCACTGCTGTTGGCCGGTACATTCGTGGCTCGGTGTGGATAAACTTGATTCACACCGAGCCGACTGATCATAGAACCAATTTGAATTCAAACCGGATCTTTTTCTCTTCTTTAGCTGAGGTTTTTTTTTGACACGATTTTGGCTCGTGGTTTTTGTTTGGGCGTCTCTTGGTGAAGCCAATGGCAAACATGGGGAGCATGTAGTTGTCAGTTGTCTTCACATCCACATGAGCCTCAATGAGGGTCTGATAAGCCTCCGAGTGTATTTCGAGTGTCCACTCGAAGGAAGCTTTTTACTTAGGCGACTCTTGTTCGCAGCTTAGTCTCCGAGTGTGACTTGAAATGCACACTCGGAGCAAGTTGTTCACTTAGGCGACTCTGAGTCATAGCTAAGTCCCCGAGTGTGACTTTTGGTGCACACTCGGAGCAAGTTATTACTTAGGCGACTCTGGGTCGCAGCTAAGTCTCTGAGTGTGAGGCTCTTGGTGAAGCCAACAGCAAACATGCGGAGCATGTAGTTGTTAGTTGTCTTCACATCCACATGAGCCTCAACGAGGGTCTGCTAAGCCTCCGAGTGTATCTCGAGTGTCCCCTCGGAGGAAGCTTTTTTACTTAGGCGACTCTGGTTCGCAGCTAAGTCTCCGAGTGTGACTTGAAATGCACACTCGGAGCAAGCTGTTCACTTAGGTGACTCTGGGTCGCAGCTAAGTTTCCGAGTGTGACTTTTAGCGCACACTCGGAGCGAGTTGTTTACTTAGGCGACTCTAGGTCGCAGCTAAGTCCCCGAGTGTGACTTTTAGTGCACACTCGGAGCGAGTTTTTACTTAGGCGACTCTAGGTCACAGCTAAGTCTCCGAGTGTGACTTTTCACGCACACTCGGAGCGAGTTATTTACTTAGGCGACTCTGGGTCGCAGCTAAGTCCCCGAGTGTGACTTTTAGCGCACACTCGGAGCGAGTTGTTTACTTAGGCGACTCTCGGTCGCAGCTAAGTCCCCGAGTGTGACTTTTAGCGCACACTCGGAGCGAGTTGTTTACTTAGGCGACTCTGGGTCGCAGCTAAGTCCCCGAGTGTGACTTTTAGCGCACACTCGGAGCGAGATGTTTACTTAGGCGACTCTGGGTCGCAGCTAAGTCCCCGAGTGTGACTTTCGGCGCACACTCATAGTTAGTTTTTTAGACCAGAGTCTGCAAACGCGGAAGGATTTTGAATCGGCAAGAAATTAATCCACTTTCTATTACTTCGATGATACTTGTTCTTTACATCGTCTTTATCGGCGGTTATGTGTAGAAGCGCTTCAATAGATCTCCATTCCATGCTCGCGGCTCATCCGTTTCCCTGTCGAGGTTGTAGAGTCGATATGCTCCGTTGTTCAGCACCTTAGAAATGATGAACGGTCCTTCCCAGGCGGGAGCCAACTTGTGTGGTCTCTGTTGATCCACTCGGAGCACCAGGTCGCCTGCTTGGAACGTGCGGCTCCTGACGTGCCGCGCATGAAATCGCCGCAAATCTTGTTGATAAATTGTTGAACGGATCAGTGCCATCTCGCGCTCCTCTTCTAAAAGGTCCAATCCGTCTTGCCTGGCTTGCTTTGCTTCGGCATTGGAGAAGAGTTCGACTCGTGGAGAGTTGGGAAGAAAGTCACTCGGAAGGGCTGTCTCTGCTCCATAAACGAGGAAAAACGGGGATCGCCCTGTCGATCTATTCGGAGTTGTTCGGAGGCCCCACAACACCGAAGGCAGCTCGATGACCCATGCGCCGGCGGCATGTCCAACTTCCCGCAGGAGTCGAGGCTTCAACCCTTGAAGAATGAGTCCATTCGCCCGCTCCGCTTGTCTATTTGTTTGGGGGTGCGCAACGGATGCAAAATCCACTCGGATACCTTGGCCTGCGCAAAAACCTTTGAACATGTCCGAGTCAAAGTTTGTGCCATTGTCAGTGTTTATGCTGTGTGGAACCCCATATCTGGCGATGATGTCTCTGATAAATTTGATGGTCGTAAGGGCATCAAGCTTCTTGATTGGCTTGGCTTCAATCCACTTGGTAAATTTGTCGACTGCTACCAGCAGATGGGTGAATCCTCCTTGGCCTGTTCTGAATGGTCCGACTGTATCTAATCCCCATATGGCGAATGGCCAAGAAAGGGGAATTGTCTTCAGCGCGGACATTGGCTTTCGGGACTTGTTTGAATAGAACTGACAACCCTCGCAACGGTCGACTATATCTTTTGCCATTTCATTCGCCTGCAACCAGAAGAAACCAGCTCTGAATGCTTTGGCGACGATCGCCCTTGAGGAGGCATGATGACCGCAGGTTCCTGAATGGATTTCTTCCAATATTAACTGTCCTTCCTCAGGAGAGATACATCGCTGAAGGACGCTTGAAACACTTTCTCTGTATAACTGGTCATCAATGACGGTGAAGGACTTCGACCTGCGAACGATCTGCCTAGCTTGGACCTCGTCTTCCGGTAACTCTTGCCTCAGGATGTACGCAACGAAAGGCACAGTCCATTCGGGAATGACAACTAGGATCTCCATGACCAGGTCAACCACAGCGGGAACCTCGACTTCAGTCTGGTCTGTTGGGCTCTTCGGTTTCACAGGTTCTTCTGTAAAAGGATCTTGTTTTACCGAGGGGAGGTGTTGGTGCTCGAGGCAGACATCACTCGAGATAGGTCTCCGTGTGGATCCAAGTTTCACCAATTCATCTGCTGCTTGGTTTTTCAGTCGGGGAACATGGTGAAGTTCCAGACCTTCGAATTTCTTTTTGAGCTTCCTTATTGCGTTGCAGTATGCAGTAATGGTGGGGTTCCTTACATCCCACTCCTTCATTACTTGATTAACCACTAGATCTGAGTCGCCATAGACCATCAGGCAACGGACGCCGAGTGTGATGGCCATGCGCAACCCATATAGGAGAGCTTCATACTCTGCTTCGTTGTTGGAAGAATCAAAATGGATCTGCAATACATACTTGAGTTTATCACCTTTCGGGGATATGAGCACTACGCCGGCGCCGGAGCCATTCAACATCTTGGACCCATCGAAGAACATGGTCCAATGAGCCGAGTAGATGTGAGTCGGGTGTTGTTGTTCTACCCATTCTGCTATGAAGTCAGCAAGAGCTTGAGACTTTATAGCTTTCTTGGCTTCGAATTTGATGTCGCAGTATAGCATCTCCATTGCCCACTTTGCCACTCGGCCCGATGCGTCCCGATTGCGGAGAGTTTCTGACAACGGAGCATCAGATATGACAGATACCGAGTGGTCTTGGAAATAATGAGCCACCTTCTTTGCAGTCATGTAGATCCCATAAATAAGCTTCTGATAATGGGGATACCTCTGCTTGGAAGGAGTTAGGACTTCGGAAACATAATATACTGGCCGCTGAACCTTGTACGCTTTGCCTTCTTCTTCGCGTTCGACTGTCAGAACGGTGCTGACGACTTGATTTGTAGCCGCGATGTAGAGAAGAAGGGGTTCTTTACTGAGTGGGGCAGTAAGAACCGGCTGGGTGGAAAGCAGGGCTTTGAGGTCGTCGAATGCGGTTTGGGCTTCGTCTGTCCACTCAAAGGTATCTGACTTCTTCATGAGTCGGTACAGAGGTAACGCCTTCTCGCCGAGTCGAGCAATAAACCTGCTCAAAGCCGCTAGTCAACCTGTGATCTTTTGTACGTCATGTACTCTTACCGGTCGCTCCATTCGAACAATGGTCCCGATCTTTTCGGGGTTGACATCGATCCCTCGTTAGGAAACGAAGAAACCGAGTAACTTCCTGCTGGGAATGCCAAATGAACACTTGGCTGGGTTGAGCTTGATATCGTACCTTCGTAGGTTGGCGAATGTTTCTGCCAAGTCAGTCAGCAGGTCGGAACCTTTGCGTGACTTGACTACGATATCTTCCATATATGCCTCCACATTTCGACCAATCTGATCTAAGAGGCATTTTTGGATCATTCGCATAAAAGTTGCTCCTGCATTCTTCAAACCGAATGGCATAGTGATGTAACAAAAGCACCCGAATGGGGTGATGAAAGATGTCTTTAATTCATCTGGACCATACAGACGGATCTGATGATTGCCCGAATAGGCATCAAGGAAGGATAAGCGCTCGCAACCCGCAGTCGAATCAACGATTTGATCAATGCGGGGGAGCGGGAAGTGGTCTTTCGGACAGACCTTATTAAGGTGCTTGAAATCGATGCACATACGGAGAGACTTATCCTTCTTGGGCACCATGACCACATTAGCGAGCCACTCGGAGTGGTGTACCTCGCGAATGAAGTTGGCTGCCAGAAGTTTAGCTACCTCCTCTCCGATTGCTTTCTCTTGTGCGCGGCGGACCGACGCAGGCGTTCTCGGATCCACGTGCAGTCGGTGCTCAGCCAACTCCCTGGGTACACCTGGCATGTCAGCAGGCTTCCATGCAAAAATGTCCCAGTTCTCATGGAGGAATTGGATGAGCTTGGCTTCCTATTTTGGATCAAGGGTGGTGGAGATGTTTGTTGGGGCAGCGGTGGCATCCGTCAGGTGGACGCTTACTTTCTTCGTGTCTCCCGCCGACTGGAATGCGGACTCGGAAGCTGGCTTCTTTGAACGCATCAGGTCGGCTGGGTAGGCAATCTTCTTGTACTCATCCAACTCGAGTACAGCCATCTGCTGGTCTGCAATTTTCGACCCCTACTGCAAACACTCCTCGGCCTGCTGCTGATTGACTGTGACAGTAATCATGCCTTTGGGACCAGGCATCTTCAGCTTCAAATATACGTAACATGGACGGGCCATGAAACGTACGTACGCCGGACGGCCCAGAATGGCATGGTATGCACTCTGGAAGTCTACCACCTCGAATGTTAACTTCTCTTTGCGGAAGTTCTTGTCAGAGCCGAAAACGACATCCAACGCAATCTGGCCGAGTGATTTGGTCTTTCTTCCTGGGATGACTCCATGGAACTGCATATTGCTCTCGCTAAGCCTGGACATCGGAATGCCCATCCCCTTGAGAGTATCGGCGTACATGATATTCAAGCCGCTGCCGCCGTCCATGAGGACTTTGCGCAGCCTAACTCCTTCCACCACCGGATCGACGACCAGAGCTTGCCTCCCTGGGGTGGGTACGTGTGCTGGGTGGTCTGACTGATCAAAGGTGATCGCAGTCTGTGACCACTTGAGGAACGTGGGAGTGGATGGGGTTGCCATGTTTACCTCCTTGTTGACCAACTTCAGTCGACTTTTGCTTTCTACGTCAGCAAAAATCATTAACGTTGCATGGACTTGAGGGAACGGATCCTCCTTGTCCTCATCATCTTGCTCGGTGTCTTTCTCACTCGATTGTCCTTCACCGAATCCTTGGATCAGGAGGCGACATTGCCGAGTGGTATGTTTCGGCAATATGACATTGCCTTCTTCATTCGTCTTCGTGTGGATTGGACACGGTTGTTCTAGGATGGAATTTCCTGACTCCTTCTTCTTGGGGTGTACTGTTGTTTCCCCTTGCCTTTGAACTTAGCGTTTGTAACGACTGCCGCCTTTGCTTGCGGAGTGGATTGGGCTTTCTGTTTTTGCTTCCGAGTGTTGCCCCCATCTCCGTCGGTGACTGACTTATGCTTGCCGCTATGTATGCGGTCCTCCTCTTCGCCATTTGCATAGCGCACGACTATCTCTATCATCTTGCTCATGGAGATGTCGCCTGTCCGACCAAACTTCAGGTATAGATCTCTGTACCGAACGCCTGCCTTGAAGGCGCAGACTGCTTGGTGTTCTGAACATTCTCCACCGTGTGGTAGAGGGTTGTCCAACGCTGAATGAAATCGCGCAGGGGCTCGTTTTGCTTCTGAACAAAGTGCTGAAGCTCTGTGAGACCAGCAGGGCGTTTGCACGTACCCTCGAAGGTCCTGATGAAGACTCGGGACAGATCTGCCCAACTATAAATGCTTGATGGAGCTAACTAGTTCAGCCAAGCTCGGGCTGAACCGTCGAGCATCAGTGGGAGATGTTTCATGGCGACATGGTCATCTCCGCCGCCGATCTGGACTGCCACTCTGTAGTCATCTAACAAAGTTTCTGGTTTGGACTCTCCTGTGAATTTGCTGATTCCCGTCGCCAATCGGAAGTTGGGAGGGATGTCAGCCGAGCGGATGGCCCGACTGAAGCACTCGGGACCAAAAACAATGGTCCTGCTTCCACTCGGACGATCTCTATCGTGACCATCACGGTGGGCTCGACTTCTATCGACCTTCTTCTGAGTGATATACCCTCTTGCATCAGGCCTTTGATCACGTGCGCCGCCACCCGAACGATGATCATCGTAATGTCGGGGTCCGTAAGGCCCGCTCCGCGGAGGAGTACGCGAACGGCGACGATCTTCGGGATGAGACCGAATGGAAAGCGAATTCCGACTCGGGTCCCTGGAACGGCTGCCCCCTCTGTGTCGCTGGTGAGAGCCGGGACTGAAAACCGACCGATGTGTGTTCGCTTGAACATAACTGTTGTGGATCTTATTGTGCGACTGGGAGACAGCCAAGTTTTGCTGCTGCGCCGTATGTAACAAGGCACAGATCTGCTCGATTCCTCTACCAACCTCTGAATCAGTCGACTGGAGAGAATCGGCGATCCTGGCGGCTGTAGCCAAGTTGAGGATGGGTGTACGGAACACCTCGACGTTGCTCTGGCGAGTGCGCCGACTAGAAGAACGAAGGTGCTGACGACGAGCGCCGGATGATTCTCCGAACTCACGCTCGTTCCGACCAGTCCCGGGAGGACTTTCGTGGGAATCAGCCATGAGTACTTCGGCTGTAGGCCCGTGACCCTGATACTCGGAAGGTAGTTCAGTCGGAACTGACTCCAAGCACTGGGATGACAGCGGGACCACAACCAATTCGAGCACCGCCACTTGAGAGGACATGTTCTGTCGCGCTAGGGCGTGTCGCACCCAAAGCAGGAGCTGCGAGCGACCGGATCGCATGTTGCGGCGTGTGACGGGGATGAAGATCGACACCGGGGTCGATGGCTGGAGAAGAAGAGCGCCGCATGAACTGCACGGAAGTGCGTAGCTCCGCGACTCGGAAGCGCCTCGATGTCGAGGGGCGCATCCTGAAGCCATGCAGAATCGTCGGCGATGAAGGAGAGTGCACCGAAGAGGATCTCATGACCCATGCGCAGATCTCCGCCGGATGACATGACGAAAAGATGAAATCGCAAACTCGCCGGAAGTCGCTTAGACGCCTGCCCCAAGGTGGGCGCCAACCGTCGTGGGTATAAGTCTGATAGTAGAAGTATGGGGTACGAAAGTATATGGGCAGATCCTTAGCTACGACGAGGATCTATGAGTTCAGAACCCTCTACGGTGGAGGTAAAAGCCCTACGTCTCAGTGCTTTGGGGAGCTTTGTGTCGAGTATATTAGGGGATTACAACAAGTGCCAACCCATGTACCAGTGCTGAAGGGCGGCTTATATATAGTGCGCTGCCCTTCATAATGGTCTGATGGACAGGGGTGGAGTAGTGGCGAGTAAACGCTGGCGTTACTGGTAACATAAGCTTTAAATGCTAGTTATGGTGTATGAAAACGTATGACCGTTGCCCTCCTGGGAAGTTACGATGTACAGAGTGGATTCCAGTCGGTACGTTAGATATGCTCCGAGTGGATCGTCGCCGACTGGATGGTGGGGGCGTCTTTAGTTCAGTCGGAACTGTCTAAGGGTCTTGTCCTCTATGAAGTAGTCCTTGGGTAGGACCTATAGGGCAGACCTATGACCCTACCCTGGGACTATAACCCCATCAGTTTTAAAACTCTATGAGGCTCCTCATCACGAGGAAGTATGAGTTCAGTAGCGATCTAGGGTCCTTTGGCTACGCACTGGCGATTGAAACACGAGCTACTTTCAGGCTCAAGCTAAACAGCAACAAAGGATGAACAAAATAAGTGGCTTGAAGAAGACTGACGACTCGATTTGTGCAGACTCGACCGAGGACAAACATGAGGTACTATCATTTTATCAGGAACTATATACCTCTGAAGGACTGGGTGATACAAATGAGTTGCTGCAACATGTCCTGGTGAAAGTTACGCCAGAGATGAATGACTTGTTTGAGAAGCCATTTGAAGCACAGGAAATACATGACGCGCTCTTCCAAATGGCTCCGTCTAAAGCACCTGGTGTTGATGAATTCACAGCGGGGTTCTTCCAACGGTACTGGCATCTTGCGAAACACGATGTTACCACTGTTGTGTTGGACTTTCTCAATGGGGTGATCTACCACTCGGTCTCAATGACACGACTATTATTCTGATTCGAAAGGTATGGCATCCCCAATCGATATCTCAGTATCGTCCAATTACATTATGTCATGTTCTATATAACATTGACGCTAAGGCTATAACCAAGCATCTATGGGGATGCATGGATGAGATAATTAGTGAGTAACAAAGTGCTTCTGTTCCTGGACGCTTGATCACTAACAATGTTCTCGTAGCCTTTGAGAGTGTTCATACTATTCGCAGAAGGAAGGAAGGCAAAAATCATGCCTGTGTAGTCAAATTGGATATGATGAAAGCATATGACCGGGTAGAATGGCACTACTTGGAGGCCATCCTCCAGCGACTAGGATTTTCCCATGGATTTATCACTTTGATCATGAAATGTGTCACCTTGGTCTGATTTTCAGTCAGGATTAATGGTGAGCTGCAACCCTATTTCACTCCCTCTTGGGGGCTTCGACAAGGGGACCCGATGTCACCGTTTCTTTTTCTACTGTGTGCAGAAGGTTTCTCGTCAATGCTCAAATATTTTGGACATGTTGACAGGGGCATCAGGGCGTGTATACGGGCACCATGGGTCAGTCACTGTTTTTTGCAAATGAGTGCCTAATTTTCGTGAGTGCAAATTCACCAAGTGTAGAAAGGTTAAATGACATTCTTCGTACATATGGTGAAGGATCGGTCCAATGCGTGAACAAAGATAAAAGTGCTATCTTCTTCAGTCTGAACACGCCAACCAATTTATGACAGAACAATAAGGGAACGCTGGGTGTTTTTGTTGAAGAATTCACCGACAGATATCTAGGCCTGCATACGGCCGTTGGCCGGATCACAAGTGAAACATTCGACCGCATAGGTGAGCGGCCGCGGAGCAAGATGCACGGCTGGTCAGAGAGGCTCTTTGCCTGTGCATGGCGAGAGGTCCTTATCAAGACAATTATTCATGCGATCCCCACATACACCATGAGTTGTTTCCTGCTGGCCAAGAAGGTTTGTAAAAAACTGATGGATGATACTTCCATTTTGCATCATGCTTTCATGTTGATATTTATCGCTTTATGGGCTGTTATTACACTTCACGATACAATACTTATGCCTTTTCTCTCTTATTTTGCAAGGTTTACATGAAGAGGGAGAATGCCGACAGCTGGAATTCTCGCCTGAAAAAGGAGCAAGTTTGAGATACCTATTTTGCGCAACTCCAAAAGCCATGAAAATCAACGAGGAATTATTTTGGAATTTATAAAAAATACCGGGCGGAAGAAGTACCAGAGGGGAGCCACCAGGAGGCCACAAGCCTGCTAGGCGCGGCCTACCCCCTGGCCACGCCTAGGGGGCTTGTGGGCCCCCTGTTGGCCCTCTGGCTCCCCTCTTTTTCTATAAGGAGGGTTTCATTCTAGAAAAAATCAAGAGGAGGCTTTCGGGAGGAATCGCCGCCGCCACGAGGCGGAACTTGAGCAGAACCAAACTAGAGCTTCGGAGGGTCGTCCTGTCGGGGAAACTTCCCTCCCGGAGGGGGAAATCGTCGCCATCGTCATCACCAACACTCCTCTCATCGGAGGGGACTCATAACCATCAACATCTTCATCAGCACCATCTCATCTCCAAACCCTAGTTCATCTCTTGTAACCAATCTTCGTCTTGCGACTCCGATTGGTACTTGTAAGGTTGCTAGTAGTGTTAATTACTCTTTGTAGTTGATGCTAGTTGGATTACTCGGTGGAAGATTATATGTTCAGATCCTTGATGCTATTCAATACCTCTCTGGTCATGAATATAATTATGCTTTGTGAGTAGTCACTTTTGTTCCTGAGGACATGGGATAAGTCATGCTATAAGTAATCATGTGAATTTGGTATTCGTTCGATATTTTGATGCGTTGTATGTTGTTTCTCCTCTAGTGGTGTTATGTGAACATCGACTACATAACACTTCACCATTATTTGGGCCTAGAGGAAGGCACTGGGAAGTAGTAAGTAGATGATGGGTTGCTAGAGTGACAGAAGCTTAAACCCTAGTTTATGCGTTGCTTCGTAAGGGGCTCATTTGGATCCACTAGTTTAATGTTATGGTTAGACTTTGTCTTAATTCTTCTTTCATAGTTGCGGATGCTTGAGAGAGGTGTTAATCATAAGTGGGATGTTTGTCCAAGTAAGGGAAGCACCCAAGCACCGGTCCACCCACATATCAAACTATCAAAGTAGCGAACGCGAATCATATGAACATGATAAAAACTAGCTTGACAGAAATTCCCGTGTGTCCTCGGGAGCGCTTTACCTCCTATAAGAGTTTGTCCAGGCTTGTCCCTTGCTACAAAAGGGATTGGGCCACTTTGCTGCAGCGTTGTTACTATTGTTGCTTGCTACTTGCTACGAATCATCTTATCACACAACTATCTGTTACCGATAATTTCAATGCTTGCAGAGAATACCTTGCTGAAAACCACTTGTTAGATCCTTCTGCTCCTCATTGGGTTCAACACTCTTACTTATTGAAAGGACTACGATAGATCCCCTACACTTGTGGGTCATCAAGACTCTTTTCTGGCACCGTTGCCGGGGAGTGAAGCGCCTTTGGTAAGTGGAATTTGGTAAGGAAACATTTATATAGTGTGCTGAAATTTATTGTCACTTGTCACTATGGAAACTAATCCTTTGAGGAGCTTTTTCGGGGTATCTTCACCTCGAACGGAAGCACGAGGAGTTGCTCCTCAACCTGCAGCACCTACTGAAAACATTTGCTATGGATTTCCTTCGGGTATGCTTGAGAAACTGCTGGCTAATCCTTTTACAGGAGATGGAATATCACATCCCGACTTGCATCTAATCTATGTAGATGAAGTTTGTGGTTTATTTAAGCTTGCAGGTTTGCCCGAGGATGACGTCAAGAAGAAGGTATTTCCCTTAAATTTGAGGGATAAAGCATTGACATGGTATAGGCTATGTGATGATACTGGATCATGGAACTACAACCGGTTGAAATTGGAATTTCATCAAAGGTTTTATCCTATGCATTTGGTACATCGTGATCGGAATTATAGTTATAATTTTTGGCCTCGTGACAGAGAAAGTATAGCTCAAGCTTGGGAGAGGCTTAAATCAATGTTATATTCATGCCCCAACCATGAGCTCTCGAGAGAAATTATCATTCAGAACTTCTATGCTCGGCTTTCTCATGATAATCGCACCATGCTTGACACTTCTTGTACCGGTTCTTTTGTGAAGAGAGATATTGAATTCAAATGGAATTTATTGGAAAGAATTAAACGCAACTCTGAAGATTGGGAGTTTGATGAAGGTAAGGAGTCAGGTATGAATTTCAAGTTTGATTGTGTTAAATCCTTTGTTGAAACAAATACTTTTTGTGATTTTAGCGCTAAATATGGACTTGACTATGAGATAGTAGCTTCATTGTGTGAATCATTTGCTGCTCATATTGATCTCCCTAAAGATAAGTGGTTTAAATATCATCCTCCCATAGAAGTCAATGTAGTTAAACTCAATCTAGTTGAAGAGAAAGTCTTCGCTTATAATGATCCTATTGTTCCCAGTGCTTACATTGAGAAACCACCTTTCCATGTTAGGATAAAGGATCATTCTAAAGCTTCAACTGTGATACGTAGGGGCTACATTAGAACACCTACAACCCCTGAGCAAATTAGAGTTGAACCTAGCATTGCTATTATCAAAGATCTCCTGTCCGACAATGTTGATGGCCATGATATTCAATTCTGTGAAGATGCTGCTAGAATTGCTAAACCACATGCTAGTGACAAACATAGGCCTATTGTTGGTATGCCTGTTGTTTCTGTTAAGATAGGAGATCATTGCTACTCCCTCCGTGCCGGTGTATAAGTCATTCGCGTAGTTCTAGGTCACCGATTTGAGGAATTAAATATGTGTTATTTGTCATAAAAAATATAGCACTAGATTTCTACACGGATGTAGTTTTAAAATATATATTTCTTGTCACATATGATCCATATTTAAATAGTTAAATTGCCGACCTAGAACTACGCGAATGACTTATACACCGGGACGGAGGTAGTATCGTGGTTTATGTGACGTGGGTGCTAGTGTTAGTGCAATACCTCAATCTTTATATGATGAAATTAAAAACGAGATTGCACCTTTTGAGATGGAACCTATTGATGTCACTATTCAGCTTGCCAATAGAGATACTATCTGCCCTTTGGGAATTGTTAGAGATGTTGAAGTCTTGTGTGGTAAAACGAAGTATCCTGCTGATTTTCTCGTTCTTGCTACCACACAACATAGCTTTTGTCCCATCATTTTTGGCAGACCTTTCCTCAATACTTTCAATGCTCATATTGACTGTGAGAAGCAAATTGTCACTGTTGGCTTTGAAGGTGTGTCACATGAGTTCAATTTCTCCAAGTTTGGTAGACAACCTCATGAAAAAGAGTTGCCTAGTAAGGATGAAATTATTGCCCTAGCTTCTATTGCTGTGCCTCCTACTGATCCTTTAGAGCAGTATTTTCTTGAGCATGAAAATGATATGCATATGGATGAAAGGAATGAGATAGATAGAGTTATCTTTGAACAACATCCTATCCTTAAGAATAATTTGCCTATTGAACTGCTTGGAGATCCACTCCCACCAAAGGATGATCCTGTGTTTGAACTTACGCAGTTACCTGATACTCTTAAGTATGCTTATATCGATGAAAAAGCAATATATCCTGTTATAATTAGTGCTAGCCTTTAAGAGTATGAAGAAAAGAAGTTACTAGAAACTCTGAGGAAGCACCGTGCTGCTATTGGATATACTCTTGATGATCTTAAGGACATTAGTCCCACTCTATGCTAGCACAAAATTAAAACCGATCCTGATTCCAAACCATTTGCCGATCATCAATGGAGATTAAATCCTAAGATGAAAGAGGTAGTAAGAAAAGAAATACTAAAGCTCCTGGAAGCGGGTATTATCTATCCTATTGCTCATAGTGATTGGGTGAGTCCGGTGCATTGCGTCCCTAAGAAGGGAGGTATTACCGTTGTCCCTAATGATAAGGATGAATTGATCCCACAAAGGATTATTACTGGCTATAGGATGGTGATTGATTATAGGAAATTGAATAAAGCCACTAGGAAAGATCATTACCCTTTGCCTTTTATCTACCAAATGCTAGAAAGACTGTCTAAACACACACACTTCTGCTTTCTAGATGGTTATTTTGGTTTCTCCCAAATACCTGTTGCACAATCTGATCAGGAGAAAACCACTTTTACCTGCCCTTTCGGTACCTTTGCTTACAGACGCATGCCTTTTGGCTTATGTAATGCACTTACTACCTTTCAAAGATGTATGATGGCTATATTCTCTGACTTTTGTGAAAAGATTGTTGAGGTTTTCATGGATGACTTCTCCGTTTACGGGTCTTCTGTTGATGATTTCCTCAGCAACCTTGATCGAGTCTTGTAGAGATGTAAAGATACCAATCTTGTCTTAAATTGGGAGAAGTGCCATTTTATGGTTAATGAAGGCATCGTCTTAGGACATAAAATTTCTGAAAGAGGTATTGAAGTCGACAAGACTAAGGTTGATGCGATCGAGGAAATGCCATGCCCTACAGATATCAAAGGTATACGAAGTTTCCTTGGTCATGCTGGTTTCTATAGAAGGTTCATTAAGGACTTTTCTAAGATTTCTAGGCCTCTTACCAATCTCTTGCAAAATGACTTTCCTTTTGTTTTTGACGATGATTGTGAGGAAGCCTTTGAAATACTTAAAAGGCCTTGATAACTGTGCCTATTGTTCAACCACCTGATTGGAACTTACCTTTTGAAATCATGTGTGATGCTAGTGATTATGCTGTTGGTGCTGTCCTAGGACAAAGAGTTGATAAGAAGTTGAATGTTATTCACTATACTAGTAAAAATCTAGACAGTGGCCAAAGAAACTATGCTACTACTGAAAAGGAATTTTTAGCAGTCGTGTTTGCATGTGAAAAGTTCAAATCTTACATTGTTGATTCCAAGGTGACTATTCACACTGATCATGCTGCTATTAAGTACCTCATCAAAAAGAAAGATGCTAAACCTAGACTTATCAGATGGGTTATCTTGCTACAAGAATTTGATTTGCATGTTGTTGATAGGAACGGTGCTGAGATCCCCGTAGCAGATAACTTGTCTAGGTTGGAGAATGTTCTTGATGACCCACAACCTATTGATGATAGCTTTCCTGATGAGCAATTGATTGTCATCAATGCTTCACGTAGTACACCATGGTATGCTGATTATGCAAATTATAGCGTTGCCAAATATATACCACCTACTTTCACATACCAGCGAAAGAAGAAATTCTTCTTTGATTTGAGACATTATTTTTGGGATGATCATCACCTTTATAAGGAAGGAGTAGATGGTGTTATTAGACGTTGTGTACCTGAACATGAACAGGGACAGATCCTACAGAAGTGTCACTCCGAGGCTTACGGAGGACACCATGCGGGAGATAGAACTGCACACAAGGTATTGCAATCAGGTTTCTATTGGCCCACTCTCTTCAAGGATGCCCGTAAGTTTGTCCTATCTTGTGACGAATGTCAAAGAATAGGTAATATGAGTAAACGTAAGGAAATGCCTACGAATTATTCACTTGTCATTGAACCATTTGATGTTTGGGGCTTTGATTATATGGGACCTTTTCCGAAATCCAACGGGTATACTCATATACTAGTTGCTTTTGATTACGTTATGAAGTGGGTAGAAGCTATCCAACTAGTAGTGCTGGTCACAACACCTCTATCAGGATGCTTAAAGAATTTATTTTCCCTAGATTTGGAGTCCCTAGATATCTAATGACTGATGGTGGTTCAAATTTTATTCATGGTGATTTCCGTAAAACGCTTGCTAAGTATGATGTCAACCATAGAGTTGCATCTCCCTATCACCCTTAGTCCAGTGGTCAAGTAGAGCTAAGCAATAGAGAGATTAAACTAATTTTGCAAAAGACTGTCAATAGGTCTAGAAAGAATTGGTCTAAGAAGCTCTATAATGCACTGTGGGCTTATAGAACTGCTTATAAGAATCCCATGGGCATGTCTCCGTACAAAATGGTTTACGATAAATCATGTCATTTACCTCTTGAGCTAGAGCATAAGGCTTATTGGGCAATCAAAGAGCTCAACTTTGATTTCAAACTTGCTGGTGAGAAGAAGTTATTTGATATTAGCTCGGTTGATGAATGGAGAGCTCGAGCATATGAAAATGCTAAGTTGTTTAAATAAAAGGTTATGAGAGGCATGATAAAATGATACAAAAACGTGATATCAATGTAGGTGATTATGTCTTGCTATATAATTCTCGTTTAAGATTTTTTGCAGGCAAGCTTCTCTCTAAATGGGAAGGTCCTTACATTGTTGAGGAAGTATATCATTCCGGTGCCATCAAGATCAACAACACGGAAGGTAATTTTCCGAGAGTGGTAAATGGACAAAGAATCAAGCATTATATCTCAGGTACTCCCATAAATGTTGAAAGCAATATTATCAATACCATAACTCCGGAGGAGTACATAAGGGATATTTATCATCCTGTTTCAGACTCCAAAAACGAAGAGGTATGTGATTCAGTAAGTAAACCGACTCCAAAACTTTTCTAGTAGGAATTTTTCTCCGTTTTGGAATTTTTAGAAAAATAGAAAAACTTAAAGCAGTCCGGAAAGCGCACGAGGAGGCGACAAGCCTGCCAGGCGCGGGCCACCCCCCTGGCCGCGCCTGGGGGGCTTGTGACCACCTCGTGTGCCTCCCGGACTCTGTTTTCTTGCGGAGTACTCCTTCTGGTTGGGAAAAAATCATTATATATTTTCCCGAAAGGTCTGACCCTCGTATCATGCAAATTTACTTTGTTTTCGTTTCGAGCTGTTGTGCAGACAGATCTAGATCGCTATGGCATCCCCAAAAGCTCCGAAGGACAAGTTCTTCAAGAAGGTCATCAATCCCTACCTCGCGAGAGTGCTGCAACACCCTCAATCTATCATGATGTTGAGGGGCCCAAGAAGACCGGAAGCAAGGAGACGGGGCTCGAAGCAATGGAGCAGCAAGTCTTCAAGTGCCAAGGGATGGTGGAACGCGGACTCAACGCCAACCACATGATGATCACGGAGTTCACCAACAGGCAAAAGATCGATGCCAATGACATCGGGAAGCACCTCTCAAGGCTCTATGACATAATTCATCATCTCCAAGCCCAGATCTATGACCTGCAGAACCAAAACTGTGAGTATGAGTATAGATTTAAATGAATATAGTTGGCTGCAGATTTGAGGATTCCGGAGACTCGATCATCTTTCCACGATGTAGCACCTATTCCTTGGAAGACAGAGGATCAAACCCAGGTTGCAACAACTCCACCACCATCACCTCCGAAGGAAGACAATTAAGCACGGGTATGGGCAATCCCCTTGGCTTGTGCCAAGCTTGGGGGAGTTGCCCCGGTATCGTATCACCATCACATCTTTTGCCCTTACCTTTTCTTAGTTCGATCCTTTTTGGTTTTATCTTTCTCTAGTAGAATAAAGTTCTTAGTGTTTTAGGCTTGAGTTTTGCTTTGTGTCACCCTCGATGTATTCGAGTTCGTGAGTCATATAATAAAGAGAGTTTTAGTTAAGGGCCTTGCTTCATGCCATGATCTAAAGAAAAGAATGATAAAAGAACAAAAGCATGAAAGATCATGTAATGATATTATGGGAAGTGATGGCTCCACATATAAAAAGAATGTTGATTGAAACTTGTTGTGGGTGGACAAACATAGACCTTGGTCATTGCTTCAATTAATAGGAAGTAATAAAGAAAGAGAGGCTCACATATAAATATATCATCTTGGACACCATCTATGATTGTGCAAACTCATTAAACTATTACATGCTTAGGAGTAGATGTTGGACAAGGAAGACAACATAATGAATTATGTTTGCTTGGTTCCGAACAATGTCATATGACTAGAGATCCCTTAGCATGTGACGCTTGCTTCCACCTCATATCAGCGAAAACTTCTGCACTAAGTAGAGATACTACTTGTGCATCCATAACCTTCAACCCAGTTTTGCCATGAGAGTCCACCATACCTACATATGGATTGAATAAGATCCCTCAAGTAAGTTTTCATCAGTGCAGGCAATAAAAATTGCTCCCTAAATTTGTATGATCTATTAGTGTGTGGAAAATAAGCTTTGTACGAACCTGTGATGAGGAAGACATAAAAGCGACAGACTGCGTAATAAAGTTCTTTATCACAGGAGGCAATATAACGTGACGTTCCTTCACACTAAGAGGTCACACATCCAAACCTCAAAAGCGCATGACAACCTCTGCTTCCCTCTGCGAAGGTCCTATGTTGTACCTTTACTTTTTGCCCTTTAAAGTGTCATGGTGATTGACACCAATTCCTTTTTACGCCTTTATCTTTGCCAACGTCATGTGCTAGGGAAAGATCTATATTCATATTTCAACTTGGAAGTAAGTATTCATGAATTATTATTGTTGACATTACCCTTGAGGTAAATAGTTGGGAGGCGAAACTATAAGCCCCTATCTTTCTGTGTGTCCGACTGAAACTTTGATCTCATGAGTACCATGTGAGTTGTGGCAATTGTAGAAGACGAAAGGATGATTGAATATGTGGATTTGCTTTACAAGCTCTTACTTGACTCTTTCCGATGTTATGATAAATTGGAATTTCTTCAATGATTAAAGGCTATTTGGTTGTCAATTCTCAAGAAGGTTCTTGATCCATACTTTACTTTGTGAAGGAATTGTCACTTCAGCATAAGAGATTATATGATGATATTGTTATTCTAATTATGATCATGATACCTGCATGTCCGCATTTTGTTTTGTCGACACCTCTATCTCCAAACATGTGGGCATATTTATTGATCTCGGTTTCCGCTTGAGGACAAGCAAAGTCTAAGCTTGGAGGAGTTGATACGTCCATTTTGCATCATGCTTTTATGTTGATATTTATCGCTTTATGGGCTGTTATTACACTTCACGGTACAATACTTATGCTTTTTTCTCTTATTTTCCAAGGTTTACATGAAGAGGGAGAATGCCGACAGCTGGAATTCTGGCCTGAAAAAGGAGCAAGTTTGAGATACCTATTCCGCGCAACTCCAAAAGCCGTGAAAATCAACAAGGAATTATTTTGGAATTTATAAAAAATACCGGGCGGAAGAATTACGAGAGGGGAGCCACCAGGAGGCCACAAGCCTGCTAGGCGCGGCCTACCCCCCTGGCCGCGCCTAGGAGGCTTGTGGGCTCCCTGTTGGCCCTCTCGCTCCCCTCTTTTGCTATAAGGAGGGTTTCGTTCCAGAATAAATCAAGAGGAGGCTTTGATACGGCCATTTTTCATCATGCTTTCATGTTGATATTTATCACTTTATGGACTGTTATTATACTTTATGGTACTATACTTATGCATTTTCTCTCTTATTTTGCAAGGTTTATTTGAAGAGGGAGAATACCGGCAGCTGGAATTCTGGACTGGAAAAGGAGAAAGTCTAAGTCCTTTATTCTGCGCAACTCCAAATACCCTAAAAATCAACGTGGAATTTTTTTGGGAATATATAAAAAATACTGGGCGAAAGAAGTGCCAGAGGGGAGCTACCAAGGGCCCACAAGCCTGGTAGCCGCCACCTACCCCCCTGGCGGCGGCTACAGGGCTTGTGGAAACCCTGGCGGCCCACCGACCCCCCTCTTTTGCTATATGGGTTTCGTCCAGGAAAAAATCAGGGTGGAGCTTTTTCGTGGATTCTCCACCGCCACGAGGCTAGAGTGACAAAAGCTTAAACCCCAGTCTATGCGTTGCTTCGTAAGGGGCTGATTTGGATCGACTAGTTTAATGCTATGGTTAGACGTTGTCTAAATTCTTCTTTCTTAGTTGCGGATGCTTGCGAGAGGGCTTAATCATAAGTGGGATGCTTGTCCAAGTAAGGGCAGTACCCAAGCGCCGGTCCACCCACATATCAAACTATCAAAGTAACGAACGCGAATCACATGAACATGATGAAACTAGCATGACAGAAATTCTCGTGTGTCCTCGGGAGCGTTTTTCCTCCTACAAGACTTTGTCCAGGCTTGTCCCTTGCTACAAGAGGGATTGGGCCACTTTGCTGCACCGTGGATACTACTTGTTACTTTTTACTTTTCGCTTGCTACGTTTCACCTCACTACACCATCACTTGTTACCGCTACTTTCAGTGCTTGCAGTTATTACCTTGCTGAAAACTGTTTATCAGAGCCTTCTACTCCTCGTTGGGTCCGACACTCTTACTTATCGAAAGGACTACGATTGATCCCCTATACTTGTGGATCATCAGGCTTTCGAGAGGAATCGCCACCGCCACGAGGCGGAACTTGAGCAGAACCAATCTAGAGCTCCGACAGGGTCGTCCTGCCGAGGAAACTTCCCACCCGGAGGGGGAAATCGTCGCCATCGTCATCACCAACGCTCCTCTCATCGGAGGGGACTCATCACCATCAACATCTTCATCAGCACCATCTCATCTCCAAACCCTAGTTCATCTCTTCTAACCAATCTTCGTCTCGCGACTCCGATTGGTACTTGTAAGGTTGCTAGTACATAGTGTTAATTACTCTTTGTAGTTGATGCTAGTTGGATTACTCGGTGGAAGATTATATGTTCAGATCCTTGATGCTATTCAATACCTATATGGTCATGAATATAATTATGCTTTGTGAGTAGTCACTTTTGTTCCTGAGGACATGGGATAAGTCATGCTATAAGTAATCATGTGAATTTGGTATTCGTTCGATATTTTGATGCGTTGTATGTTGTTTCTCCTCTAGTGGTGTTATGTGAATGTCGACTACATAACACTTCACCATTATTTGGGCCTAGAGGAAGGCATTGGGAAGTAGTAAGTAGATGATGGGTTGCTAGAGTGACATAAGCTTAAACCCTAGTTTATGCGTTGCTTCGTAAGGGGCTCATTTGGATCCACTAGTTTAATGCTATGGTTACACTTTGTCTTAATTCTTCTTTCGTAGTTGCGGATGCTTGCGAGAGGGGTTAATCATAAGTGGGATGATTGGCCAAGTAAGGGCAACACCGAAGCACCGGTCCACCCACATGTCAAACTATCAACGTAACGAACATGAATCATATGAACATGATGAAAACTAGCTTGACAGAAAATCCCGTGTGTCCTCGGGAGCGCTTTACCTCCTATAAGAGTTTGTCCAGGCTTGTACCTTGCTACAAAAGGGATTGGGCCACTTTGCTGCACCGTTGTTACTATTGTTACTTGCTACTTGCTACGAATCATCTTATCACACAACTATATGTTACCGGTAATTTCAGTGCTTGTAGAGAATACCTTGCTGAAAACCACTTGTCAGATCCTTCTGCTCCTTATTGGGTTCGACACTCTTACTTATCGAAAGGACTACGATAGATCCCCTACACTTGTGGGTCATCAATGGACAACATGGATAAGTATTGGTGGAGCAGTAATATTGATAAGAGATCACTTCATTGGATCTATTGTAAAGAGTTAACAAAACCAAAATGTCAAGGAGGCATGGGCTTCCGTGATCTTCGCCTGTTCCACTTGGCTCTCTTAGGGAAACATGGCTAGCACTTTATGACTAATCGTGACTCCCTTTGTGCGAGAGTTATGAAAGGTAGATACTTCCCACACATAGATTTCCTGCAAGCAACTGCGCCTAAGGCCGCCTTAGCAACATGGCAGGCTATCATTGTAGGAATGGAGGCTCTACTTGTCGGAATTTTTACACGAGTTAGGTGTGGTACTTATATTAATGAATGGACACATAAGTGGATTCCAACGATGCATACTAGAACTCCATTGCTCACACCGATGGTTCCTACTATTTCTTTAGTCAGTGATCTCATCGACTCGGATAACTGGACATGGAAATATGACCTGGTTCGTCAGAACTTTATTGCACCAAACACAGAGGCTATTCTGAATATTCCCTTGCGACGCGGTGGTGGTGATGATACATTGGCTTGGGCACGTGAGAGATCAGGCAAATACGCTATTAAGTGAGCGTACCAGGCTCTAGTGATTCAGAAAGAGCTTCAAGCTCGAGAAGAAGGGCAGGTAACAAAATCTTTAGTAAGTAAACAACACTTGTGGAAAGCTTTATAGTCTCTTAAGGTGATCCCTAAGGTGCGTGTACTCTGGTGGCAGATTCTTTGTGGAATTTTGCCAGATGAGTGCACACTCCAACATCGACACATATGTGATATTAGCACGTGTAAGCTATGTCAGTCACATGAGTAAGATTTGTAGCATGCCTTCATGCATTGCTCACATGCTCGAGGGTTTGGGAGGAAGCACGCCAACTGATGAACATCAAACTCCCGCGGCTCCATCCTTCCACATGGGCGGCTGATATCTTATGCGGACCAAATTTCTTGGCACAAGAACAAGCAACGATCATCACAATGATGTGGTCCATCTGGACATCACGCAATAGCTGGACACATGACGACGATAAACCAGATGCGGCCAACTCGATGCGGCTCACCCGAGAAGCATTGGCTATGCTGAATATTCCATTGCAGCAGGCAACTGTCTTGCTAGGCCATGGCTGACACCCCCTGAGCATGATCAAGTGAAGATCGACACCGATGCGGCAATCCTACGATACGAAGGGAAGAGTGGAGCTGGTGGTGTGGCATGCCCACCCACAACCTTCCTGGGTGCTTGGTGCAAGTTGCACCCGTGAGTGACGGACCCCATGGCCGCGGAGGCCCTTCCAGTTCGAGACGGTGTCATCTTCGGAAATCTCAGAGGGTACTCGCGTGTGGTCATGGAAACCGACAACTTGGAGGTGGTCAACCTCTGGAACTCTCGCCACAACAGTCGTTCCGTTGTGGCACCAATTCTCCTAGAAATTGATGATCTATCTACTCCTTTTCACTCTTTTGTAATTTAGCATGTAAGTAGATCATCTAACGGACCAAATCACCTTTCCGACAAGCATGCTTGTGAGGTGACTGTCACCGAAAGCTGGCTTACGGAGACACCAAGATTCCTGATCAGCAACCTTCTAGCTGATTGTACAGCGAATGCCTTTATATGAATAAATATCTTAATTCCCCACAAAAAAACTCCTCCCCCGCTCACTAGATCGAGGAGGCAGAGACGTTGTCGAGCTGTACATGTGTTGGACGCATAGGTACCATCCATTTGGCGCTTGATCGGGACGGATCACGATTGGATCATGAAGACGTACGACTACATCAACCGCATTTGTAACGCTTCTGCTTAACAGTCTACAAGGGTATGTAGACAAACTTTCCCTCTTGTAGCTATGCATCTCGACGGATAGATCTTGCATGTGCATAGGAACTTTTTTATTTCCCATGCAATGATCCCCAACAAATTTGCATACACAAAGGTGACAGTAATTGGGATTCTTTCTCATGATTATCGTAGTTTGAGGAGTTCATGTATTCACTATGTGTTAATACTTTGTTCCGGTTCTCTATTAAAAGGAGGCCTTAATATCCCTTAGTTTCCTTATGGACCCCACTACTACAGGAGGGTAGGACGAAATATGTCATGCAAGTTCTTATTATAAGCACGTATGACTATATACGGAATACATGCCTACATTACATTGATGAATTGGAGCTAGTTTTGTGTTGCTCTAGTATGTAACTATTACATGATGAATGGAATACAATCAATATGCTTATCCATCACCAATCCAAATGCCTATGCTTTTCATACATTGATCTTGCTAAGTCACTACTGCGGCTGCTATTGTTACATCACTACAAAACTGTTGTTGTTACTGTTACCGTTACTGCTACTATTTTGTTGTGCTAGTACAAAATTTGCTACACAAAGATATCCCAGGTGTGGTTGAATTGATAACTCAACTACTAAGACCAATAAATATTCATTGTCTCCCCTTGTGTAGAATGAATAAATTAGGTTGATACTACCCGTGAAGACTGTTGCGATCCCCTACACTTGTGGATTATCAAGACCTTTTCCGGCGCCGTTGCCGGGGAGCATACTCTATTTATTATGTTCACTCGAGGATATCAAATTGTCAATATGAACAATCTGAAAGATACCGGAACCAAGATCATACCCTCTAATACTAGGGGACGTAAGGAACTGCCACCTAGCTCTGCTTTTGATTCACTTACTATTTTGAATCAACTTATGACTCCACCACTTGCTACTCGTTCTGATATGTCACAAGTACTTGATGATGCCAATTCTTTATTTCATGAAACTCATGATGATACTACTTCTATTCTTGATAAAACTAAAACGGTGCCACTTGGTGAATTACTTGATGCTCATATTGCTAGATCTATAGATATTGAAAATGTTGAAACTAATGAAAACTATGATTCACCTATTATGCCTAGATCTCCTAATATATATGATATGCGTGAAGTACCCGATGGATATGTTATGGATAGGAATATAGCTAGAGACTTTCTTGCTTGCAATGATAGATATTATTTGAGAAAATTGCTATGTAAACTGAAAGAAAAATCCATGATGGAGAAAATGAAATATGATCCTGAATTAGCTACTTCTCCTATATGTCTTAGTGATGAGGATTACAAATATTGTGTTGATCGTGAGTTAATTACCTTGGTAGAATTTGATCATTTTAATGGATATGAAACTAAAACTGTTGTGACACACCTTACCAAGTTACATGATATTGATGTTATGTTTGCTCATGAGGAAAAGATGTGTTACTACTATATACTTAAACTTATTTACTTTCTCACTAAAAGGTGATGCTAAGAATTGGTTTCTATCTCTTGCTCCTAGTTGTGTGCGTAGCCCCTAAGATATGCTTTATTACTTCTATGAAAAGTATTTTCCTGCTCATAGGAAACAAGCTGCTTTACAGAAAATATTTAACTTTGTGCAAATTGAAGAAGAGAATCTCCCTTAAGCCCCGAGAGGCTTCTCCAACTACTTAAAGCTTTGCCTGATAACCTCTTAATAAAAATGAAATACTTGATATCTTTTATAATGGACTAACCAATGCTTCTAGGGACTACCTAGATAGTTGTGATGGTTGTGTTTTCAAGGAACAAACTATTGGATAAGCTGAAGAACTATTGAATAATATATTGACAAATGTTGATCATTGGACACTTCCTGAACCACCGTCTGAACCTATTCAAAAGAAGAGAGGTATTATATTCCCCAGTCAATAAGATATGCAAGAAGCCAAGAGATATATGAAAGAAAAAGGTATTAAATCTCAAGATGTTAAGAATCTACCACCTATTGAAGAAGTACATGGACATGATATCCATACACGGGTTGTAGAGGTAAATTATCTTCATAGATTCAATGAAAGTGATATACCTTATACTAAAACTCCTAGTCAATGCATGGATGAATTTGATAATGACACCGTTAAGAAAGAACATTTTAATAAATATGTTAAAGATCAATTACAATGAAATTCTATGATGATTGATCGCTTGACTGACTTAATGTTTAGAATTGATAATGATGTTAAAGGTCTAGGTAAACATGCTTCCATGATTCATACTCAACTAGACCAAGTTGCTAGTCACAAAATGATGTGCTTGTTGTAATGAATAATAATATGAAAGATCGTGTTGTTAGAGTATTGACTAAAGGGGGTAGAATGACTCAGGAACCTCTCTTTCATGAAGGTCGCCCTAAATGAATTGAAGAAGATCCTCACAAAATTAATGATGATGCACCTAGTCCATCTAAAAAGAAAAATTATAGGACTTTGCATGCTTCTGGTGAACGTGTTAAAGAAAAACCTACTAAGAATCATAATGATGTTTCTATCTATGATGTTGAAATACAACCTCTTAGTAAACATTCACCCAGCAATAATGATATTGATAATGATAATAATGATGTTCACGTAGATGCTTAACCAGATAGTGATAAAGAACCTGATAATGATGTGGAAATAGAACCCATTGAAGATCTTGAAAACCCATATCCTAAAAATAAATGTTATGATAAGAGAGACTTTGTTGCTAGAAGGCATGGTAAATAAAGAGAGCCATGGGTGGAGAAACCCATGCCATTCCCTCGTAAGCCTTCTAAGAGTAAGGACGAGGAGGATTCTTAGTGCTTTGCTGAAATGATTGGACCTGTCTTTTTGCGCACTCGTTTGAGTGATATTTTGAAGATGCCTCCTTATGCTAAATATATGAAAGATATTATCACGAATAAAGAAACATACATGAAACTAAAATTGCCACCATGCTTGCCAATTATTCTATTGATGGCGGAGTGCCTAAGAAGTTGGGGAGATCTTGGTATACCCACAATACCTTGCTCCATTAAACGAAGTTATGTTACAATTACTTTATATGATTTAGGAGCTGGTGTTAGTGTAGGATCTAAAGTATGTCTAGAGGGGGTGATTAGACTACTTGACAAGATAATTTTTTAGCCTTTTCCCAAATTTACTTGAGAGGCGGCTACAGTAGTCATAACAAGTTAAGTACACCCTACACATGTAGTTCCAATAGTATAGCAGAGGAAAGTAAACATGCAAGTGTAAATATTGGAGTAAGGTAGGGAGATCAAACGCATCAGGTTGACACGACAATTTTTGGCATGGTTCCGATAGGTGGCACTATCATACGTCCATGTTAGTGGAGACTTCAACCCACGAAGGGTAAGTACTGCAAGAGTCCACGGAGGGCTCCACCCATGGAGGGTCCACAAAGAAGAGGCCTTGTCTATCCCACCACGGCTTCCGTCCACGAAGGACTAGCCTTACTCACAGTAGATCTTCACGAAGTAGGTGATCTCCTTGCCCTTACAAACATCTTGGTTCAACTCCACAACACGAAGTAGGAGGCTCCCAAGCAGCACCTAACCAATCTAGGAGGCACCACCCTCCAAAAGGTAATAGATGTGGTAGATCAATGAACTCCTTGCTCTTGTGCTTCTAAAGATAGTCTCCTCAACACAAATCACTCTCTCATAGAATATGCATGGGTAGGAGAGGTTGATTTAGTGGAAAGCAGTTTCGGGAGGCTAGAGATCAAGTTTCAAATGATTGGATTGGAATATCTTGGTCTCAACACATGAGTAGGTGGTTCTATCAAAAAATGGATCTGGAAACGAAGTGTGTGTTCTGAGTGCTTCTCCCATGAATGAGAGGTGGGTGAAGGGGTATATATATAGGCATAAGCCAAAATCCAACCGTTACACACAAAAGAGGAAACTCGGTGACACCAAAGTTGGAAACTCGGTGGTACCGACTAGCACTAAAGGTGTGAACTTTTGAATCTTGGTGAGACCAATATATAGAACTCGGTGGCACCGAAAATGTGACTAATGGTTAGATGGACAAACTCGGTTACACTGATATTCAAACTCGGAAATTCTGATTTTGTGTATCTTGGCAACAAAATGTTGGTCACACTGAACTCGGTAGCATCGATGCAGTTTCGGTTGCACTGATTTAGTGGAAATGGCTAGGGTTCTGTTTGAGGTTCAAACTCGATGAATCCAATGTGGAAATGTTGGTGACACCGAATTTGTGAATGTGGAACTTGACAGAGTGAAAATGTGGGGAAAATGATTGAGTGTTTGGTGGCTAACTTTGAGCATTTGAGCAATCAATTTATTTTACTACGTCACACCCTTTTACTAGTATTGGCTTTCCTATGGACTCAAGAGTGATTTCACAAAAATATAAAATGAAGCATCTTCTAGCTTGAAGCTTGAGCAAAGATTATTCCTTTCTTGCATCAAGGGGCATCTCCACAAAAACCTTAAGCCATAGCATATTTTGAACTTTTGTTAAATATATTTGGAAAACACATTAGTCCAATGATGCATATGTTGCGATCAATTATCAAAACCACCCTAGGGAGAAATTGTGCTTTAAGTCTCCCCTTTTTTGGTAATTGATGACAACATATAGATCAAAGCTTCAACAAAAGATATAATCAATGAATAGCATCGACGCTTTGAGAGGTATGTGAAAAGCAAGAGCTCCCCCTAAATTTGTGCATTATTTAAATTTTGTGTTTGAATGCAAATGCATAATCGATTAGGACCAAGCGTTACTCTTCCATGTCACATACATGTTGGTGGTGCGTAAAAATAATAGCAATGCACATGACACCAACAAGATAAGTGAGTGATCATCACAAGGATAGCTAAGAGATGATATCGTAGCATCACACAGGATAAGTCGTATGATCAATCACACAGTTAGGATAAAGTCATCCAACAACCAAAGTTTTTAAAACCAAATGAGAGAAAATAAAGTCAAAAGCTCTCTCTCACACGAAGTCTATGATCTATACCTTTCTCCCCCTTTCGCAACAAGTTACCAAAAAGTTCAAAAGTATAGAAATACCTGTCTCTTTGGGCAGGTGACGATGGAGTCAATAGAACAGCGTTCGTGAAGGCTTCAGCTGATGTCCCTGGAGCTGGAGGAGTTGATGCTGAAGGAGCTTGAGATGGAGCTGGTGCTGAAGGTGCTGAAGCTTGTGCTGAAGATGTCTGTCTTGTCTCCTGAGTAGGAACAACAACTGACCTAGGCCTGGTGCTGAACTGAGTAGTAGTGGGAGGAGGAGACTCTTCCTCCTCCTCCTCATCATCATCATCTTCTGAGGGATCGATAGAAGATGTGTCTAGAGGGGGGGGGGTGAATAGACTACTTGTCAAGTTAAAAATCTAGCCTATCCTAATTTCTAGGAGGGGCAGAAATCTAGAAGTTGTAACAAGTCTAAGTCACACTACACATGCAATTCTAAGAGTATAGCAGCGGAAAGTAAAACATGCAAATGTAATGTACATGAGTAAGGTAGGGATATCAAACGCATGAGGTTGACACGGCGATTTTTTGGCATGGTTCCGATAGGTGGCGCTATCGTACGTCCATGTTAGTGGAGACTTCAACCCATGGAGGGTAACGACTGCGAGAGTCCACACATGGCTCTACCCATGAGGGGTCCACAAAGAAGCGGCCTTGTCTATTCCACCACGGCTTCCGTCCACACAGGACTAGCCTCACTCACGTTAGATCTTCAAGAAGTAGGCGATCTCCTTGCCCTTACAAACATCTTGGTTCAACTCCATAACACGAACTAGGAGGCTCCCAAGCGACACCTAACCAATCTAGGAGGAACCACCCTCCAAAAGGTAATATATGTGGTAGATCAATGAACTCCTTGCTCATGTGCTTCTAAATATAGTCTCCTCAACACAAATCACTCTCTCACAGAATACGCATGGGTAGGAGAGGTTGATTTGGTGGAAAGAAGTTTGGGGAGGCTAGAGATCAAGTTTCAAATGATTGGATTGGAATATCTTGGTCTCAACACATGAGTAGGTGGTTCTCTCTCATAAAATGGATCTGGAAATGAAGTGTGTGTTCTGAGTGCTTCTCCCACGAATGAGAGTTGGGTGAAGGGGTATATATAGGAAGCAACCAAAATCCAACCGTTGCACACGAAAGTGCAAACTTGGTTACACCGAAGTGGACAACTCAGTGGAACCGACTAGTACTAAAAGTGTGAACTTTTTGAGTCTCAGTGAGACCGATATATAGAACTCGGTGGCACCGAAAAGGTGACTAACGGTCAGATGGCCAAACTCGGTGGCACCGATACTCAAACTCAGAAATTCCAATTTTGTGTATCTTGGCAACAGAATGTTGGTCACACTGAACTCGGTAGCACCGATGCAGTTTTGGTTGCACTCGTTTGGTGGGAATGGCTAGGGTTTTATCTGAGGTTCAAACTCGGTGGGTCCGATGTAGCAATGTTGGTGACACCAAATTTGTGTATGTGGAACTTGACAGAGTGGATATGTGGGAAAAATGATTGAGTGTTTTGTTGGCTAACTTTGAGCATTTGAGCAATCAGTTAATTTTACTACCTCACCCCCATTTAACAGTATTGGCTTTCCTATGGACTTAAAAGTGATTTCTCACAAAATAGAAAATGAAGAGTCTTTTAGCTTGAAGCTTGAGCCAATATTATTCCTTTCTTATATCGAGGGGCATCTCCACATAAACCATTAGCAAATGCTCTTGATGGACTTCTCCTGAAATATCTAGGTAAAAGTGTTAGTCCAAGAGACGATGTATGTTGTCTTGAATTATCAAAATCACCAAGGGAGCATATGTGCTTTCAATCTCCCCCTTTTTGGTAATTGATGACAACATACAATCAAGGCTTCAAATAAAGATACTCAAAAAGATATGACAACTTTGAAGGAAATATGACTAGTACAGCCCCCCCCTAAATGTGTGCAATCCCTTTTAAAAGATAGTTGCTTTGGAATGCATGGGCACACAGAAGGTAGAAGGACAAGACATGTCATATGAATCTTGGATATATGCATCAAACATATGTGAGTGAAGGACTTCCATGTTTATGACTCCCTCTTGCAAACAGTATGTGCAAGAAACAAGAGGTCATCATGAACAAGGATATGATGCATATACTTACCTTGAGGATCTTGAGCGTCTTGACATAGGAGTACACTTGGGAAAACAAATGTTAGATAACACAAGAGTACGCTGTTGTAAATATGCAAAAGAAGTTCAAAAGTACCAAGATATTGAAGAGATAGATAGGATTTTGATGAAAGAATATGTCTTCGAGGAACAAGAACTTTTTCTTCCCTTAGAAACGAGAATGTAAAGTTTCCTCTCCCCCTGAATTATGGCATGTAGATATTGGGAGTAGGTAGGGAAAATAAGTTCAACCGGTAAAGCCAATTAAAAATCTCTCTGCCCCTTAATGTATAGGGTATGATACAAGTATCCCCCTTTAGTGTTGTTGTCCCCTCTTTTGTATAAGCTTCTTGATAGTATATGATAGTATTGCTCCCCTATAAATAGGTTCACCGAATGGAAGCTTTGATGATATTTCTCCCCCTTTGGTATTGATTACCAAAAAGAAAGGTCAGAGGGTAAGGGCTCATTGAGAGAATATAGAGGATTCTGGGTACTTATCTCTTTTGTAAGGGTTCCTGGAATTTGTCCTCCCCCCTTATATATTTTGTAGGGTTCATTGAATGTTCTCTCCCTTAGGTATGGATAAGATTTCCTTGAATGATCTCCCCTTGAGTTAGGGATCCTAGAGCATTCTCACTCTTATATTGCATGGGATCACTGATATTTTTCTCCCCTAGAGAAGTTGTCTCTCTCTAAGACAATAGTCTGGAAGATATTGTCAGAGCAACAAAGTCAAAAAAATCGGAGTCACCGGGGCATAATGATTCCGTAGAACCGAGATTAATTTTTAGGCCTCTTGGAGAAATCGGTTGGACCGAGTTGTCCAGTTTGGTGAAACCGAGTTGCAATGATACTCAACTCTTTAACAGAAAATAGGCTGATTGAAAGAATTGTTTGAAAAAGTCAAGAGTCCAAAAGAATGATAATTCCAACTGAGACAGTTTAAACAAAAGTAAGAAGAATAAGAAGTTTTTTTTGAAGACACACACACACACACACACACACACACACACACATATATATATATATATTTGAATGGTTCTAAGAATGTGAAATATGAAGCATACGATATTCTCCATCTAGATGTGGGGCGGTGACTGGGTCACCTGTATTAGAGTATTTCACTTGAGGAGTCAAGCAAGGATGCTTGATCATAGGTCATATTCATTGTTAAGCACGAAATGGTGTTGCCATTTTTTGATTAAGCATTTCAATGTCTTCATATCACTTGAGTTGTTGTACACAATGAATTGGTGTAGAGCTTTATCAAGTATTGGAGTAGATACCTTCGATTAATGTTGATGACGTTGCATGTAGGTGAGCTTGTTGTGGATGTTCAAATTTGATGAAGATCATCTTGAGTTGGGAGCTATCGATGACGTTTTGGTTCACTTTTCACCTACAATGGTTAGTCATGCAAGGAAGAACATAATATATCCAAATGACGTGAGTGAAATTTCATATCATAGAATTGTCAAGGATATGATTTTGTTGTCTTCTTCCTTCATCTCCGAAGAAAAGGTTGTTGATACTTGGCCATATCGAGATTACTTTTGATGAGAGTTGGTGTGCAATCTCGTGGAGTGTTTTTCTTCCAATTACCTACAAAAGGTTATATGCAATACAAGGGAGCATGGTTTCCAAGACATAAGATGGTAATATCAATGGAATCAAGGAATAGTCAGTCAAGCTCATGCCCTTGCATGCATCCGAGTGAGTCTAGCTCAAGCTTAAAGCATCAATGATGCTCAACTCACTCCTCAAATGACAGAACACTTTCTCATCAAGTGGTTTGGTGCAAATATCAACCAGTTGTTTATCAGTACAAACATGCGTGAGATCGATATCTCCTTTGGCAACATGATCACGGATGAAATGATGTCGCACTTGGATGTGTTTGGTTCTAGAATGTTGCACAGGATTATATGCTATCTTAATAGCACTCTCATTGTCACACAACAATGGAACTTTTCCAACATGAATGCATAATCCTTAAGCGTTTGAGACATCCATAGTAATTGAGCACATCATGGTTGATACATCTCAAACTTATTTACTTTTCCAAACAATTTTGCTAATGTTTTGACCTCATTCTTGCATGATTTGAATGGAACTAACCCAGACTGAAGCTGTTTTCAGCAGAGCTGTTTGTATGGTTTTCTTGTGCGCATGAAAATGGATATTTAGACATCCCAGAAAATTCCCATAAAAATAGAGAAAATCCACGCACCGGGAGGAATCATGGGCCAGAAGATGGGCCAGAGGGGAGCTACAGGGCCCCCAGGCGACCTGCTAGCGCGGCCTTCCCCCTGGCCACGCCAGGAGGCCGCCTGGGTGGGGCCCACCCCCTCTGGTGCCCTACTTTGGCTCCTATTTTTACCCGTGACGCAGAAATCCCAGAACACAAGTCATTTTGCAAGTTCTTGATGCGGAGCCGCCGCCACCCTCGGTTCTTTGTCGGGAGAGCTAATCTGGAGGCTGTTTTGGCCTTCGGAGAGGGGAAATCATCGCCATCGTCATCACCATCACCACTCCATCATTCTTCCATGGCTTCTCCCATTATGTGTGAGTAATTCCCTGCTGTAGGTGAAGGGGATGGGAGATATTGGATGAGTTAGATCTTGTAATAGTTCATCGGATTGTTGGGGGCATGTTGCCTATCATCTACTATGGTGTTTATCACCTTTGCTACTACTTGTTACTCTTAATGCTTGTCACTTTGGGCCCGAGTGCCATGATTTCATATCTGAATTCATTATGTTTTCATGAATATATTTGTGTTCTGGATCCTATCTATGAGTAGTATGCACCTATTATAGTCCGGAACCCGCGATCCGAATGGTGACAGCTTGGGACACCAAAGGGGATAGGCTATAGTTTGAGGATTCCATGTATCCATTGATTGTTACTGCTTTGTTCCGATGCTCTTTGACAGGAGCACCTTAATCTCCATAAGTTCCTTTTGGCCCCGTTGATAGCGGGATGGTAGGACAAAATACGGTGTGCAAGTTCTTATTGGAAGCACGAACGACTACCTCGGGATACATGCCTAATGTGAGATATACTCCTAGATGATCGTTACTTTTCTATGTGCCTTGCCCCAAGTTAAATACATGATATCTCTCATCCATGACCAACCATCCATCCCCTTAGCCTACAGTGTTTTAATCCTGCTAGTCACAAGTTACTTTACTTTCGCCGTTTTACTTTCGTTGCTTTGCCACTATTATTTCTGTTGTCACCATCACGTCCATATCACCGTTGCTACTAATATTTCATTGCCAAGCAAGTATCTTTTAGGTGCGATTGAATTGACAACTCAACTGTTAAAGCTTATAAATATTCTTTGGCTCCCCTTGCGTCTAATCAATAAATTGGGTTATCTTACCCGTGAAGACTATTGCGATCCCCTACACTTGTGGGTTATCAAGACCTTTTTCTGGCGCCGTTGCCGGGGAGCATAGCTTTATTTACAAGTCTACTTGGAGTTACTTTGTTTTCTATGATTTATTCACTATGGGTAAGAAAGGAGACCCCAAGGTTCCAATTTTGCCATCCACTACGAGAAAAGGTACGGTTCTTAGCACTAGCGCTACACTTGATTCACCTTCCGTTATGAGTAAGTTTGGTTCACCACCATCACATGTTGCTTCTACCGAGTCTGTTACTATGCCTGATACTTTTGATGATGCTTCCACTACTATTGAGGAACCTGGTTTACTTGGTTATTTTATAGAGTCTAAGATTGCTAAGGCTGCTAAACAGTCTGGAATCGAACTTGCTGTTACACGCTACCCTATTGGTAGATCTTTTGGTTACCCAAACTTGAGTTGTCTCAAGGAAAGAATTCTTGATGATGATTATATTGAACTGTATGATGATTCATTCAGGGATCTTACAGAGTGTGCTGACTCTGACCCTGCTTCTATTAATAAGCTACTTGAAAAGCATTCTATGAAGACCAAGTTTAGTCCTGATCCTAAGTTTGCTTCATCTCCTATTTGCATTGAGGATGCTGATTTTGATTTCTTTGTCGATCTTTCACTTATATCCAAAGTTGAAGCTGACCCTTTTATGGCTGAGAAGATGACGATGCTATTGTACACCTTACCAAACTCACTGAGTTGGGTGGCTTATTCACTATAGAGGACAAGAAGAGAAATTATTATGTTACTAAGCTACTTCCTTTCTCTTTGAAGGAAGATGCTAAATCATGGTATGATGTGATACGTCTCCAACGTATCTATAATTTTTGATGGTTCCATGCTATTATCTTGTCAAACTTTGGATGTTTTGTATGCCTTTTATATCTTTTTGGGACTAACTTATTAACTCAGTGCCAAGTGCCAGTTCCTGTTTTTCCGTGTTTTTGACCCTTTTAAGAGGAGAATTTTAAACGGTGTCCAAGCGGAATAAAACTTCCGAAAAGATTTTTCCGGAACAGAACATATGCAGGGGACGTGAGAACCAAGGCACAGGCCACCAGGGGAGGCCACAAGCCCCCTAGGCGTGGCCAGGGGGGCCCGCGCCTAGCAGGCTTGTGGGCCCCCTATGGCTCGTGTGCCTCTTCCTCCTATAAATTCACAAAAAATCCAAAACTGCGTGAGAGATCCTCGAAAATACTTTTTCGCCGCTGCAAGCTTCTGTGTCCGCAAGATCCCATCTGGGGCACGTTCTGGTGCCCTGCCGGAGGGGCGATTCGGATACGGAGGGCTTCTTCATCAACACCATGGCCTCTCCGATGATGCGTGAGTAGTTCACCATAGACCTTCGGGTCCATATCTAGTGGCTAGATGGCTTCTTCTCTCTTTTGGATCTTCAATACAAAGTTCTCCATGATCTTCATGGAGATCTATCCGATGTAATCTTCTTTTGCGGTGTGTTTGTCGAGATCCGATGAATTGTGGATTTATGATCAGATTATCTATGAATATTATTTGAGTTTCTTCTGATCTCTTATATGCATGATTTCATATGCTTGTAATTCTCTTCGAGTTGTGGGTTTTGTTTGGCCAACTTGATCTATGATTTTTGCAATGGGAGAAGTGCTTGGTTTTGGGTTCAGACCGTGCGGTGACCTCACCCAGTGATAGAAGGGGTAGCGAGGCACACATCGTGTTGTTAGCATCAAGGGTAAAAAGATGGGGTTTACATCATTGGTTTGAGTTTATCCCTCTACATCATGTCATCTTGCTTAAGGCGTTACTTTGTTCGTCATGAACTCAATACACTAGATGCATGCTGGATAGCGGTCGATGTGTGGAGTAATAGTATTAGATGTAGAAAGTATCGGTCTACTTGTCTCGGACGTGATGCCTATATGTATGATCATTGCCTTAGATATCGTCATGACTTTGCGCGGTTCTATCAATTGGTCGACAGTAATTTGTTCACCCACCGTAATATTTGCTATTTTGAGAGAAGCCTCTAGTGAACACTATGGCCCCCGGGTCTACTTCACATCATATTTTTTTCAGCCTTACACTTTTACTTCATTGCACTTTCCGCCTTCAGATCTCACTTTGCAATCAATCTTGAAGGGATTGACAACCCCTTTATAGTGTTGGGTGCAAGCTTGTTTGTGTTTGCGCAGGTACTCTGGACACTTGGCTTGATTCTCCTACTGGATTGATATCTTGGTTCTCCAAACTGAGGTAAATACTTACTGCTACTGTGCTGCATCACCCTTTCCTCTTCAAGGGAAAAACCAACGCAAGCTCAAGAGGCAGCAGAAGGATTTCTGGCGCCATTGCCGGGGAGGATCATGTCAAGAATAGTCTTTCTTCAACGTGTCAATCTTCGGCACCGGGGATTATTCTAGGTGAAGCTCATCCAAGTAAGTGTCGCAAACTCATCTCTTGCATTTACTTTTTTGCCTCTCATTTTCCTCTCCCCCACTTCTGAAAAACAAAAATTTACAAAAATATTTGCCTTTTTCGTTCACCCTTTTCTCTCGCTTGCTTTCTGTTCGCTTGTGTGCTTGTTTGCTTGCTGAAGTCACCATGATTGAAAACACCAAACTTTGTGACTTCTCGAATACTAAAAATAATGATTTTATTAGTACTCTCATTGCTCTGCCACTAGTGCGGAATCATATGAAGTCAATGCTGCTTTGCTGAATCTTGTTATGAAAGAGAAATTCTCCGGCCTTCCTAGTGAAGATGCTGCATCCCATCTTAATACCTTCATTGAGCTTTGCGATATACAAAAGAAGAAAGATGTGGATAATGATGTGATTAAATTGAATCCTTTTCCGTTCTCGTTGCGAGATCGAGCAAAAACTTGGTTTTCATCTTTGCCCAAAAATAGTATTGATTCTTGGAACAAGTGCAAAGATGCTTATATATCCAAGTATTTTCCGCCAGCTAAGATTATCTCTCTCCATAATGATATCATGAATTTTAAGCAACTTGATCATGAACATGTTGCACAATCCTCAGAGAGGATGAAATTGATGATTAGAAATTGTCCTGCTCATGGCTTGAGTCTTTGGATGATTATACAAATCTTCTACGCTGGTTTGAATTTTGCTTCTAGAAATATCTTGGACTCCACCTTAGGTGAAACGTTCATGGAAATCACATTAGGAGAAGCCACAAAACTCCTAGACAATATCATGACAAATTACTCTCAGTGGCACACTGAAAGGTCACCTACTAACAAGAAGGTACACGCTATAGAATAAATTAACTCGTTAAGTGCTAAGATGGATGAGTTAATGAATTTGGTTGCTAGTAGAAGTGCTCCTTTAGATCCTAATGATATGCCCTTGTCTTCCTTGATTGAGAGTAGCAATGCGAGCTTGGATATTAATTTTTTTGGTAGGAATAATTTTGGAAACAACAATGCTTTTAGAGGAAACTATGTTCCTAGGCCTTTTCCTCGTAATCCCTCTAATAACTTTGGCAACTCCTACAACAATACTCATGGAAATTACAATAAATTACGCTATGATCTAGAGAGTAATATCAAAGAGTTTATCAACTCGCAAAAGATTTTCAATGCGTCCATGGAGGAAGAACTACTCAAAATTGATGATTTGGCTAGGAGCGTTGATAGAATGTCTATTGATATTGATGCTTTGAAAGTTAGATGTGCTCCTCCCAAGATCAATATGGATGAAACTTTGAAAGCTATGCGTGTTTCCATGAATGAGAGCAAAGAAAGAACCGCCCAAATTCGTGCTAGACATGAATGGCTTAAAAAGGTGTGTTCTCGTGATAAGAATCACGAAGATCTTAAAGTTCTTGGTGTGACTCCCGTTGAATCTTTGTTTTCTTGTGACAAACCTAATGATGATGGGGCTATATATGAATCCACTTTGGTTGAAAAACGCCCCAATGATTTGGAGCCCATCTATCTTGATGCTAAAAGCATTGAAAGTGGAGTAGAAGATATTAAAACTTTGAGTAGTAATGAAACTACTACTTTGGATTTCAAGGAATTCAATTATGATAGTTGCTCTTTGACTGAATGCATTTCCTTGATGCAATCCATGCTAAACTCTCCACACGCTTATAGCCAAAACAAGGCCTTTACCGATCATATCGTCGATGCTATGATAAAATCTCTTGAAGAGAAACTTGACTTGGAAGTTTCTATTCCTAGAAAGCTTCGTGATGAGTGGGAACCTACTATCAAAATGAAAATCAAAAACTATGAATGCAATGCTTTGTGTGATTTGGGTGCTAGTGTTTCCGCGATTCCAAAGTCTTTATGTGATGTTCTAGGCTTTAATGAGATTGAGGAGTGCTCTCTTAATTTGCATCTTGTGGATTCTACTGTCAAGAAACCCATGAGAAGGATCAATGATGTTCTTATTATTGCAAATAGTAACTATGTACCCGTGGATTTCATTGTGCTTGATATTGATTGCAATCCTACATGCCCTATCATTCTTGATAGACCTTTCCTACGGACTATTGGTGCTATCATCGATATGAAGGAAGGGAATATTAGGTTTCAATTTCCTTTAAAGAAGGGCATGGAGCATTTTCCTAGAAAGAAAGTAAGATTGCCTTATGAATCTGTGATGAGTGACCACTCTACTTATGCTTTGAGCACCAAAGACGACGATACGTGATTCTATCGCCTTATGCCTAGCTAAGGGCGTTAAACAATAGCGCTTGTTGGGAGGCAACCCAATGAATTTATCTTTTTATTTCTGTTTTGCTGCGTCCACACCATCATAATTCTGTTATGAGTGTGTTTTTTGTGTTTCTTTTTGTGTTTCAGCCAAGCAAAACCTTTATGACTAGTTTGGTGTGGGTTGTTTGATCCTGCTGGAAAAAGACAGAAACTTTTCGCTCACGAAAATATTTTTCATTTTTATTCACAAAGAGCTTTTGAGTTGATTCGTTTTGCTTCTGGTTCATATGCCTTTTTCCCAGGCTGTCGTAATTTTTCCGAATTTTTGAGGTACCAGAAGTATACGAAGTATACAGATTGCTACAGACTGGTCTGTTTTTGACACATTCTGTTTTTGTTGTGTTGGTTGCTTGTTTTGATGAAACTATGGATAGTATCGGGGGGGGGGGGGTACTAGCCATGGAAAAGTGATAATACAATAATCTAACACCAATATAAATAGAAATCAAGATTTCTACAGTACCTAATGAGGTGGTAGTTTGTTTTCTTGTGCTAATGTTATCACGAGTTTCTGTTTAAGTTTTGTGTTGTGAAGTTTTCAAGTTTTGGGTGATGTTCTCATGGACAAAGGGATAAAGAGTGGAAAGAGCTCAAGCTTGGGGATTCCCAAGGCATCCCAAGCCAAATTCTAGGACACCAAAAAGCCTAAGCTTGGGGATGCCCCGGGAAGGCATCCCGTCTTTCGTCTTCAATCCATCGGTAACATTACTTGGAGCTATATTTTTATTCACCACATGATATGTCTTTTGCTTGGAGCGTCTTGTATCATAGGAGTCTTTTATTTTTGTTGTGTCACAATCATCCTTGCTGCACACCTTTTGAGAGAGACACACACTCATCGTGAATTTGCTAGAATACTCATTGTGCTTCACTTGTATCTTTTGAGCTATACCATTTTGCTCTATGTGCTTCACTTAGATCTTTTAGAGCACGGCGGTGCGTAACTTGGTAGTTGGCTTGTGCTATGGAAGTAGTCCCAAAGGTGATAGGTACCCAAAGAGGATAAAATAAAACTTCCATCTTCATGTGCATTGAGTATAAAGAGAAGTTTGATTACTCTCAATTAGTTTTGAGACGTGGATTTGGTAATATTAAGAGTTATGTTAGTAGGGTGTTGTGAATCTAGAAATACTTGTGTTGAAGTTATTAATTCCCGTAACATGCACGTATGGTGAACCGCTATGTTAGGAAGTCGAAGCATAATTGATCTATTGATTGTCATCCTTTGTGTTGCGGCTGGGATCGCGCGATGGTTAACACCTACCAACCCTTCCCCTAGGAGTATGCGTTTAGCACTTTGTTTCGATTACTAATAAAAACTTTCGCAACAAGTATGTGAGTTCTTCGTGACTAATGTGAGTCCAGGGTATAGATGCACTTTCACCTTCCACCATTTCTAGCCTCTCTAGTACCGCACAATTTTCGCCGGTGCACAAACCCACCATATGCCTTCCTCAAAACAGCCACCATACCTACCTACTATGGCATTTTCATAGCCATTCCGAGATATATTGCCATGCAACTCCCACCGTTCTGTCTCATGACTTGTGTCGTCACTCTCATATTGCCATTTCATGATTCTAAGATAGCTAGCGATATGTTTCAACGTCATAAGCCAAGCTAGATCGTTCCACATCTCGATACACTGCCGGAGGCATTTCCTATAGAGTCATCATCGTTCTAAGCTTTGAGCTGTGAGTAAATAAAAGTGTGATGATCGTCATTATTAGAGCATTGTCCCATGTGAGGAAATAAATAAATAAAAAAATAGGCCAAAGTTGCCCACAAAAAAGGGAGATATGGAAAGAGGCGAAAGAGCCCGAACAAATAAAAAAAGAAAAAAAGAGAGAAAAAAAGTGAAGGGACAATGCTACTATCTCTTTCCACACTTGTGCTTCATAATAGCACCATGTTCTTCATGATTGAGAGCCTCTCGTTTTGTCACCACCATGTGCTAGTGGGAATCTTCATTATATGACTTGGCTTGTATATTCCAATGATGGGCTTCCTCAAAATTGCCCTAGGTCTTCGTGAGCAAGCAAGTTGTATGCACACCCACTAGTTCTCCTTTTGAGCTTTCACATACTTATAGCTCTAGTGCATCCTTTGTATGACAATCCCTACTCATTCACATTGATATCTATTAATGGGCATCTCCATAGTCCTTTGATACACCGAGTCAATGTGACCATCTCCTCCTTTTTGTCTCACAACCTCCACAACACTCTATTCCACCATAGTGCTATATCCATGGCTCACGCTCATGTATTGCGTGAGAGTTGAAAAAGGTTTGAGAAAGTAAGAGTGCGAAAACAATTACTTGGCCAATACCGGGGTTGTGCATGATTTAAATTAGTTGTGTGGGGATGATGGAGCATAGCCAGACTATATGATTTTGTAGGGATAACTTTCTTTGGCCTTGTTATTTCGAAAGTTCATGATTACCTTGCTAGTTTGCCTTAAGTATTATTGTTTTCATGTCAATAGCAAACTATTGTTTTGATTCTTATGGATCTGAACATTCATGTCACATGAAAGAAGTTACAAAGGACAACTATCCTAGGTAGAATTCCACATCAAAAATTCAGTCGTTATCACTTCCCTACTCGAGGACGAGCAAGAGTTAAGCTTGGGGATGCTTGATACGTGTCCAACGTATCTATAATTTTTGATGGTTCCATGCTAGTATCTTGTCAAACTTTGGATGTTTTGTATGCCTTTTATATCTCTTTTGGTACTAACTTATTAACTCAGTGCCAAGTGCGAGTTCCTGTTTTTTTGTGTTTTTGACCCTTTTCAGAGGAGAATTTTAAACGGTGTCCAAACGGAATAAAACTTCCGAAAAGATTTTTTCCGGAACAGAAGATACGCAGGGGATGTGAGAACCAAGGCAGAGGCCACCAGGGGAGGACACAAGCCCCCTAGGCGTGGCCAGGGTGGCCTGCGCCTAGCAGGCTTGTGGGCCCCCTATGGCTCGTCTAACCTACCTCTTCCGCCTATAAATTCACGAAAAATCCAAAACAGTGTGAGAAATCCACGAAAATACTTTTCCACCGCCGCAAGCTTCTGTCTCCGCAAGATCCCATCTGGGGCACGTTCTGGTGCCCTGCCGGAGGGGGGATTCGGATACAGAGGGCTTCTTCATCAACACCATGACCTCTCCGATGATGCATGAGTAGTTCACCATAGACGTTCGGGTCCATAGCTAGTAGCTAGATGGCTTCTTTTCTCTCTTGGATCTTCAATACAAAGTTCCCCATGATCTTCATGGAGATCTATCCGATGTAATCTTCTTTTGCGGTGTGTTTGTCGAGATCCGATGAATTGTGGGTTTATGATCAGATTATCTATGAATCTTATTTGAGTTTCTTCTGATCTCTTATATGCATGATTTCATATCCTTGTAATTCTCTTCGACTTGTGGGTTTTGTTTGGCCAACTTGATCTATGATTCTTGCAATGGGAGAAGTGTTTGGTTTTGGGTTCATACCGTGCAGTGACCTCACCCAGTGACAGAAGGGGTAGCGAGACATGCATCGTGTTGTTGCCATCAAGGGTAAAAAGATGGGGTTTACATCATTGGTTTGAGTTTATCCCTCTACATCATGTCATCTTGCTTAAGGCGTTACTCTGTTCTTCATGAACTCAATACACTAGATGCATGCTGAATAGCGGTCGATGTGTGGAGTAATAGTAGTAGATGCAGAAAGGCTCGGTCTACTTGTCTCAGACGTGATGCCTATATGTATGATCATTGCCTTAGATATCGTCATGACTTTGCGCGGTTCTATAAATTGCACGACAGTAATTTGTTCACCCACCGTAATATTTGCTATTTTGAGAGAAGCCTCCAGTGAACACTATGGCCCCCGGGTCTACTTCACATCATATTTTCAGCCTTACACTTTTACTTCGTTGCACTTTCCGCCTTCATATCTCACTTTGCAATCAATCTTGAAGGGATTGAAAACCCCTTTATAGCGTTGGGTGCAAGCTTGTTTGTGTTTGCGCAGGTACTCTAGACACTTGGCTTGATTCTCCTACTGGATTGATACCTTGGTTCTCAAAACTGAAGGAAATACTTATTGCTACTGTGCTGCATCACCCTTTCCTCTTCAAGGGAAAAACCAACGCAAGCTCAAGAGGCAGAATGATGTACTACCATGTGGTTCCATTAAGAGTCCTCAATATTTAGCTCAATCTTTTGTTGCTAAATATTTTTCTGCTCAGAAGCAACATACTGGTTTACAAAGAATTTATAACTTTAAACAGTTGCAGGATGAACACCTCCCTAAAGCTTGTGGGAGGTATTGCACTTTGCTTATGGCTAGACTGGTACATGGAATCCCTAAGAATGAATTGCTTGATATATTTTATGATGGTCTAACCCATGAATCTAGAACCTATCTGTATAGTTGTGCTCGTTGTGTTTTCAGGCAAAGAACATCAGACAATGCCGAAGGATTAATGGGCAAGATAGCTAAGAATCATGATGATTGGTCCGTTCCTGAACCACCTCCATCACCCAAGAAGAGAGGTATGCTTTTCTTCAGCCCAGAAGTTATGCAAGAAGCCAAGAAGTCTATGAAAGAGAGAGGTATTAAAACTGAAGATGTGAAAAATCTACCTCCTATTGAGGAATTATGTGAGCCTACCGCTCACCCACCTATGGTAGAGGTACACTCTCTTTTAGAATTCAATGCAAGTGACGTCCCTCATGGTAAGCCTCCTGATCAATGTTTAGATGAGCTTGATAATTTCATTATAGAGCAAAAGCACTTTAATCAGAGGATGCAAAGCCAATTGCATGATAATTCCCTCGCTATCAAAAGTTTGCTTGATGTTTTAAGTAGAACTGTCAATGATGTTAAAGGTCTTGTTAAGCATTTTCATATGGTTCAAACTCAGCTTGAACAAATTTCTAATGTGCAAAAGGATTTGCTTGCTAACAATGCCAAACAAGTTGATATGCAGGCATATGGTATAAAGACCCGAGGAGGTACACATACCCAGGACCCCCTTTATTCGGAGGGGCATCGAAAGAGGATCGAGCAAGATTCTCAATTGCAGGAAGAATACATTGTCAGCTCCCCAAAGAAGAAGAAGAAACACAAGGAGGCTGACAACTCCAATGATCCCATAATTTATGAAGAACCTATTGTTGATCCTAATAGTATATCTATTTCCGATGCTGAAACTGAAGATGGTGCTGAACCTGATAAAGATAATGAGAAGATTGACCCTCCTGAGATACGAGAAGAAGAAGCACCCGACAAGCGCAAGAGGTATACTAGAGAAGATTTTGTTGCAAGAAAACATGGGAAGGAAAGAGAACCATGGGTACAGAAATCAATGCCCTCCCTAGGTAAGTCTTTCAAAACCAAAGAAGAAGAGCATTACAATAATTTTTGTGAATGGATGAAACCTATTTTCCTTCAAATTCCTTTGACTGATGCTATTAAGTTGCCGTCGTACTTGAGGTATATGAATGATATTGTTACTAATAAAATAAAAGTTCCTAATGAGGCAATATCTACTATGCTTGCTAATTATTCTTTCAGTGGCAAGATTCCCAAGAAGCTTGGTGATCCAGTATTCCCACCATTCCTTGCTCCATAAAAATAATTATGTTAGAACTGCTTTATGTGATCTTGGTGCAGGAGTGAGTGTTATGCCTTTCTCTTTACAAAAGGCTTTGTCTAGATAAACTAATCCCTGCAGATATCTCTCTTCAAATGGCTGATAAGTCAACAACCGTTCATGTAGGTATTTGTGAGGATGTTCCCGTTGAAGTTGCTAATTGCTTGATCCTTACTGACTTTGTTGTGCTTGACATGCCCGAGGATGGGAGCATGTCTATTATTCTCGGTAGACCTTTTCTTAACACCGCAGGTGCTATTATTGATTGCAATAAAGGAAAGCTGACCTTCAATGTTAATGAGAAGGAGCACACAGTATATTTTCCGAAGAAGATTGATAAAAGGCATGGCCATAATTCTATTGAGAATATTGAGACCATGAAGGTTGGAGAGTGGGATTGTCCTCTACATGTGCACCACAAATACAAAACCATTATGGTGGGGACAATATCCATTGAAATAAAGGTACCGTGATTGCTTTATAAGAAGTGAAACTTTTTGCTCAATATAACACATGTTTGGTAGTGAGACTTGATCAACCTTGGTAACAAATATGTTTCATATGAGTAAAAAGAGAAGCTTTTTATGTTTTCATTTCCTTTATCTTTCATCCTCCTTGCTGTACCAAAGTTTTATGTTTTTGAAGCTTCATGTGTTCAACCGTTGTTTCAAGCTTACCGGAAGTTTTGCAGCTTTCAGTATTTCGATTTTTTTTCAAAAGTGAAGTTGTGAGAAAAATTCTAGAAAAATTGAAATAAAATTTTCCATCGAAAAAGAGTCGAATGGGCACCTGGAGACAGCTAGGGGGGCACCCTTTGTCCAGGCGGCCAGCTGGCGCGACCTCCACCCTCGCCGCGCCCATAAGTCGCCTGGGCCCACCTGGGCTCCTTTCTAGGTACTTCTTCCTCCCTTCTCTCTCTCTCACTCCAAAAATCCCGATTTTTCTCCTGGAGCTCGAGTTCTTGCTGTTCTTGGTGGCAAATTTCGATCTCTCTCTACAGCCCATCATTTGCATTGAGAATTTGAGCATTTGCTCCCTGGTATGTGACTCCTCCACTCCTCCAATTAAAATTTTGATTGGTGGTATTATTCGTGAGTATTTAGGAGCTCTTGGTGCTGTTCATATGAGCTTGCAGTATGCTTAGAAATTTATTTGTGAAGTTTTGATGCAAGCTTATGCATCAAGGAAGTGGGTAGAATAGTTTGCTCCGACTCATTTTTGCTTAAACCTCAATTTTTTGATGCACCAAAAATTTAAGAAATGAGGTTGTTTGGAAAAGCAAAAGGATGGCCTGGGAAGAAAAGACCCGAGACTACTAATAGGTTGGATAGAGATGCAGCTTCATCCTCTACTCTGAGGACAAGTTACAATGATGATAGCATGCCACCGGAGTTGTTCCACGAGACGGACACGACACGTGCCATGGCATACCCGTGTTCAGATTTCCTTATGGCGGCAGGTATTAAGGATGAGTTTGATAACCTCTGTGCAGCTACAGGTTTGACACATCTCGTAACATGACGTGTGCAACAATATCCAAAACTCACCTATTATTTTATCCAAAACTCACCTATTATTTTGTCAACTGGTTTAGATATAATGATAAAACTTCCATGATTGAATTCAGATTATATGAGGATGTCTTTACCATGTCTTTGGCAGAATTTTGTGATATTATAGTTGTGCGGAATGTCGGGAAGACGACCAAAATGAACATTCAACCATACGAGCTGAAATCCCTATTCGCTTCCCTTTGCAGTGAGGACCCGCGATAAATTCAGCGGGGGAAGATCTCCAGCATCTTGTTTCCTCACATCCGGTATTTCACATACTATATTGCTCGAGGGGTGCTAGATCGCGACAACACGAGTAACATTTCGGCTCCGTATCTCGCTATCTTGGTAGCAGTCCTCTTAGGAGATAACACGTATAATATTGGTGCTTTGATTGCTCGTAGCCTCGTCGCTAACAGTGGCAAAGTGCCTCGCTTTGGTGGCATTTATGCCACACTTATCCTCGAGCACCTAGGGCGCACTGTGCGCACGCATGATATGCCTTTTTCATTCATAAGCTTTGATCTTACCGCTATGAGGAGGCATGAGTTTGTTACTAGGACTTCCGAGTTTAGTAACCTTGTTTATATTATGAGGTTTGGCGAGCTTAATACTCACGAGATCCGTCTACCTGCAACACTTTTATTTGATTACACTAGCAGGAATGGGTGGTCTTTCACCTCAATTGAGCTGGACGAGTTCGTGATCCAGCAGCAGTTCCACAACCCCATGGAGGAGGTTGTTCCCGAGGAAGAAGAGCCTTCTCCTTGGGAGGCGAGCCGGGCATCAGTGTACGTGCCCGAGGCCTCTTATGATTCTTGGAACCACCAGTTCCACTCCGGAGCCGGAGGAAGCTCCTGGAGCCCGTAGTAGCCGAGCTCAACTTAGGCCAAAAGCCCAAGCTTGGGGGAGTAGTATCCTTCTCTCCTTTCATTGTATCATCCGTAGTATCCTTTGTAACTCTTTTCAGAGTTTTTGCCTGTTCTTCTTTGTTCTTTCTTTGCAAAAACAACAAAAATATTTCTCTTTTCTTTTGCTTTCATTTAACCTTTGGAAAACCCAAAAATATTTCTTTTCCCTCTTTAGTTTAGTTTGTTTGCAGAGTTCATCTCACGTCCATGGTTGCAATTGCACTTGATTATATCTTTCTACGTTCGATCGTGCAAGTGACGATGCAATAATGACGAAGATCGATGGAAGGAATGCAAGATGGAAAGCCGGTATGAACTCTATTTGTTTCTACTTTTGTACATATGACTGTACTTATGATCTAGAGACCAGCTTGTAGCGACATAGTGCTATGATTACAATGCTCTCCCAGTAGTTCATGCTTTCTTTTTGACTAGTCTGAAATAGCTGGAGTGCATAATGTGTCATTGAAATGTTTAACATGCATTGCATTTTTCATGGTTTGGCATATTAGAGTGGTATTTCCCTTCGGAGAGTTTTTGGATTGACTTGGCACATGCTTACACATGTTTATGACTAAAAGTTTATCAAGCCTTGACAATCTTTTATTTCAGAATAGTTATATCGCTTTCGTGCCTGATTCAATGTTGCTTTTTCGCTTTGCATGATTATGACCGCTATTGCTCCATATGAGTCCACCATACCTACCTATATGCGGTATTTATGTGCCGTCCTAAGTAAATTTGCATGTGCCATATTCTAAATTTTCAAATAAATATTTTGTTTTGTATGCCCGAATCTCTCATGTAGTGACTAGGGGCTATTAGTATCTTCCATGCTAAGTAGGTTATTCTCAAGATATGTGTTGATTCACTATCATTCACGAGAAAGTGGCTGGTAACCGGGATGCCCAGTTCCATGCTCTGAGTCAAGTCAAATTTAATGAAACAAAACTCCCCCAGGATTGTTGTTTGTATGGACAGTACTCGTGGATTCGGCCCGCCATGGAATGTGATCGATTGGTGCAGGGGGAGTTAAAACTTACTTCTCTGCTTGGGAACCGCCTATAATGTATTTAGCATGGAATATATTGAGATCTCTTGGTTATTACGTTGACAATGAAAGCATACCTACCAAAATTTTGATTTATCTCTGTTTTAAAGCTCAAGTTGTGGCACCTCTGCAAATCAATGCTTCCCCCTGCGAAGGGCCTATCTATTTTACTTTTGTGTTGAGTCGTCCTCTTCTTATAAAAAGCACCAACTATAGAGAGCATAATTGTCATTTTGAGTGTAATGCGCATTGTCCCAAAGCACCACGTTGTCTTCTGCATGATTGTGATATTGCTTATCCTGAAATATTTATTTCTAGTCTCCTTTAATACTCCGAAGGAGCGTCTGCATTTATGTTTTGCTTCACTCATGGGGGCTAGCGAGATACCACTCTAGTATATCCAAGTCATGTGCATTGTGATCTCGTTATGATTTTTAGTTACATATTATTCATTCTTAGTTGTTTGAAACTCTTCACATGATCGAAGGATTTCTTCGTGCATTGTCTTTGTAGCATTACTTCAATACTTGTTGGACTTGTTCGTAGTGCATGTTTATATACATCTGTTGAAGCAAAAGAGTTTGTCAAAGTTTTCTTTGTTGCGTTCAGTTCGTTGAATTGAATTGCTTGAGGACAAGCAATATGCTAAGCTTGGGGGAGTTGATACGTCTCAAATGTATCGACTTTTCAAAACACTCTTGCTAATGTTTTGGCCTCATTCTTGGATGATTTGAGTGAAACTAACCCGGACTGACACTGTTTTTAGCAGAGTTGTTTGTATGGTTTTCTTGTGCATAGGAAAATGGATATTTAGACGTCCCGGAAAATTCCCATAAAAAATAGAGAAAATCCACACATCGGGAGGAACCATGGGCCAGAGGGGAGCCACAGGGCCCCCACTCGACCTGCTCGCGCGGCCTGCCCCCTGGCCGCGCCAGGAGGACGCCTGGGTGGGGCCCACCCCCTCTGGTGCCCTACTTTGGCTCCTATTTTTACCCGTGACGCAGAAATCCTAGAACAGAAGTCGTTTTGCAAGTTCTCAATGCGGAGCCGCCGCCACCCTCGGTTCTTCTTCGGGAGAGCTAATCTGGAGGCTGTTTTGGCCTCCGGAGAGGGGAAATCATCGTCATCGTCATCACCATCACCACTCCATCATCCTTCCATGGCTTCTCCCATCATGTGTGAGTAATTCCCTGCTGTAGGTGAAGGGGATGAGAGAGATTGGATGAGTTAGATCATGTAATAGTTCGTTGGATTGTTGGGGGCATGTTGCCTATCATCTACTATGGTGTTTATCATCTTTTCTACTAGTTGTTACTCTCAATGCTTGTCACTTTGGGCCCGAGTGCCATGATTTCAGATCTGAATTCATTATGTTTTCATGAATATATTTGTGTTCTAGATCCTATCTATGAGTAGTATGCACCTATTATAGTTCGGAACCGGCGATCCCAATGGTGACACCTTGGGACACCAAAGGGGATAGGCTATAGTTTGAGGATTCCATGTATCCATTGATTGTTAATGCTTTGTTCCGGTGCTCTTTGACAGGAGCACCTTAATCTCCATAAGTTCCTTTTGGCCCCGTTGATAGCGGTATGGTAGGACAAAAGATGTTGTGCAAGTTCTTATTGCAAGCACGCACGACTACCTCGGGATACATGCCTAATGTTTGATATACGCCTAGATGATCAATACTTTTCTATGTGCCTTGCCCCAAGTTAAATACATGATATCTCTCATGCATGACCAACCATCCATCCCCTTAGCCTACAGTGTTTTAATCCTGCTAGTCACAAGTTACTTTACTTTTGCAGTTTTACTTTCGTTGCTTTGCCACTATTATTTCTGTTGTCACCCTCACTTCCATATCACCATTGCTACTAATATTTTGTTGCCAAGCAAGTATCTTCCAGTTGCGGTTGAATTGACAACTCAACTGTTAAAGCTTATAAATATTCTTTGGCTCCACTTGTGTTGAATCTATAAATTGGGTTATCTTACCCGCGAAGACTGTTGCGATCCCCTACACTTGTGGGTTATCAATGATCGAGCAACAATGTATTCCGCTTTGGTATTTGATAAGGATACTGAGTTTTGTTTCTTGGATGTCCAAGAGACAAGAGATATCCCAAGAAATTGACATGTACCTGAGGTGGATTTTCGATCAACCTTGTCTCCAGCGTAGTCCGAGTCGAAATAGCCAACAAGATCAAAAGAAGATCCCTTGGGATACCATATGCCAAAGTTTGGTGTATGTATGAGGTGTTTCACTATCCTTTTCACAACCAATAGATGATACTCTTTAGGTGCTGCTTGATAGCGGGCACACATGCAAACACTTAGCATGATATCAGGACGTGAAGCACATAGATATAACAATGATCAAATCATTGACCGATAAACCTTTTGATCAAGGGTGCACCATCCTTAGTGAGGTCAAGATGTCCACTAGTAGGCATGGGGGTTCTCATACTTTTGCATTCTTGCATGTTGAACTTCATGATCAAGTCATTGGTGTACTTGGTTTGAGAGATGAACGTTCCTTCTCTCAATTGTTTGATTTGCAATCCAAGGAAGAACTTCAGTTCACTCATCATGGACATCTCGTACTTCTCTGACATCAGGTTTCCAAACTTTTCACTAAGATGTGGGTTAGTAGAACCAAAGACAATATCATCCACATATATTTGACAAACAAATAGTTCACCGTTTACTCTTTTAGTGAATAAGGTTGCATCAATTTTGCCAATCTCAAAACCCTTTTCAATGAGAAACTTCTTTAGGCATTTTTGCCAAGCTCTAGGTGCTTGTTTAAGACCATATAAAGCGTTATGAAGTTTGTAAACATGATCAGGTTTCTTAGGGTTCACAAAACCAGGAGGTTGTTTAACATAAACTTCCTCTTCAATTTCTCCATTGAGAAAGGCACTTTTAATATCCATTTGGTAGAGAGTTATATCATGTTGATTGGCATAAGCTAGAAGAATACGAATGGATTGAAGTTTAGAAACATGAGCATAAGTCTCACCATAGTCCATACCTTCGCCTTGCGTGTATTCTTGGGCTACGAGACGTGCTTTCTTGCATACAACTTGTCCGTCTTCATCTTGCTTGTTCCGAAACACCCATCTTGTACCAATGATATTCTGCTCGCCTTCTGGTTTTTCAACAAGTGTCCATACTTGGTTCCTCTCGAAGTCGGGTACCTCTTCATGCATGGCGTTCACCCAATCTGTATCTTGGAGAGCTTCTTCTACCTTCAAGGGTTAAATGCTAGATATGAAAGAATAATGCTCACAAAACTTAGCTAAACGAGATTTAGAGCGAGTGATTCTCCCGTTGTTTATGTCGCTATAGATATGTTTCAGTGGATGATCCCTATCCACTCTTGCTCTAACTCTTGACAGCTTCTTCTTGTTGGATGGAGGAGATTCTTCTTCTTCTTATTCATCTTGAGCATTGTCGTTGGTGTCATCTTCTTACTGAGGTGGTGGTGAGGAATGTTGAGATGGATCATCAATATGTTTCTCTTCCTCTTCTTCATCATGTCGTGTACCGCTTGTGGATGCTTCCATGTCATCTTGTAGTTCGCCTTGATGCGAAGTAGGAGCTTCCACTTGCGTTGATGAAGTGCTTTCCTTCACCTCCATGGGATGAATCTTGCCAATGGACAAATCTTTGATAGCTTCCAAAGGTTCGTTGTCTCCTATATCAATCGGCAGTTGTTCGACTTGCGAACCGTTAGTCTCATCAAACTTCACATCTACCATCTCTTCAAAATTTTTGAGTGAAGTTGTTGTTGACACGGTAAGCATGAGAGTTTGATCGGTAACCAAGAAGGAAACCTTCATAAGATTTAGGTGCAAATTTAGATCAACGATGCTTATCAAGAATATAGCACTTAGAGCCGAATACTCGAAAGTATCCAACTTGGGGTTTGTTACCGATGAGTAGCTTGTATGACGTTTTACCAAGAAGCTTGCGCAAGTAGAGTCGGTTTATGACATGGCAAGCTGTTTCCACGGCTTCTGCCCAAAAGTGTCTTGGAGTCTTGTATTCGTCAAGCATCGTTCTCGCCATCTCTATGAGCATCCGGTTCTTCCTCTCAACAACTCCATTTTGTTGAGGTGTGTACGTCGCCGAGAACTCATGTAAGATACCTTCTTCGTCAAGAAAAGTATCCACATTAGTGTTTTGGAATACCGTTCCGTTGTCGCTCCGAACCTTCTTGATATTCACTTCAAACTGGTTTTGAGCTTTTCGAGCAAAGTTCTTGAAGATCATTTGTACCTACGACTTATCATTGAGAAAGAACACCCACGTAAATCTGGAAAAATCATCAACAATAACTAGACCATATTAATTTCCACCGAGGATCTTTGTAAGCATTGGGACCAAAGAGATCCATGTGAAGCAGCTCGAGGGGTCTTCTTGTGGTCATGATGTTCTTCACGGGATGACTTCCTGATGACGAGTTGATGAATATACTTCTCGCCCCTCGTTGGTTAACCCAAGTGGAAGGTGGAGATGTAGTCAGCAGCAGAATTCCCTTACATGGGGACTGTAAGGTTTATCGAACCAGGAGGACTCGGAGGATCAACAAGTAGGTGTCCGCTGCTCTGGCACTAGCAGAAGACGTGGACCTGAACACACAACAAATAACTTTGCTCCCAACGAGTACAAAGAGGTTGTCAATCTCTCCGGCCTTGTAGTTTGCTTATGATCAAAACACAAGCGGGAATAGAGATAGTGATTGCAACAGAAAAGTAAATAAAAGCAGTAAATGATGGAGGTGTAAGCAATGGTGGTAATATGGACTTGAGTCACATCATGTTCACTAGTGATGTCTCTCTCCCAAAAGACGATAAACAACTATGCATGGGTAAACAAATTACAGCTGGGCAATTGACAGAATTATGAACGCACCGTAATGCTAATTATGCTACTCGAAAGTTAGAGCCTCAATAGTAATGGGCAGTACACCAAAACAAGTAGAACGTTTATCCATCAGCATCTACTTACTAATCATCCACCTTGAGATATCTATCTAGAACATCTCGCTGGTATTAAGTTGCGAGCCCCACCCAAAGTGTAAACTCAAAGCAACAGACAACTGCATTAACGAACTTTGCGTAAGGTAAACAATACTTGCAACCGCGGTCACAAGCACCGTTGTTTTCTCCCTGGTGGTAACAACACATCCCCTAGTCTCATCTTTTTGTCAATCAAGCTAGACATCAGGGGGCATGAACCCACAATCATGCATAACGCTCCCTCTTGGAGTTACAATCTACTACTCGGCAAAAGCAATAAAAAGCAATGGAGAACATGCATGAATCACTAAAGAACATAATATAAAAGGATAATCAAATATATAACTCATAACAATCTGAACATAATCTCGTAATCCATCAGATCCCAACAAACCGAGCATAGCAATAGCAGGAAAATTACATATATGGCTTGATCATGTAGGGCAGCTCACAAGGGCTAATCATTGAAGCACACGATTGGAGAGAAGACATCACATAGCTATTGGTTAATGGATCATGGTCCAAGGAGGACTACTCACGTCACGTCTCGGAAGCGTCCATGGTGGTGGAGAAGCTCCTGGAGGTCAATCCTCCCTCAAGCAGGGTGCTGGGAAGAGGTCTCCTGACGCTCCCGATCTCAGAAGCGCTGCAGTGGCGGAACGATGGAGAAATTTGCGATTCTGGATATGCCTCAAGGGTTTCTGATCAGAGGGGTAAATATAGGCCAAAGGAGGGCGTCAGAGGAGGTGGGGCCCACCCAGGCGACATGTGGGCGCGACCAGGGGCCAGGCCGCGCAGGGAGGCCACCTGGGCAGCCCTGGCTCCCCTCTAGCCCATCCTCGGTGATCCGGAAGCTTCTGTCACGCTGTTTTTTATATATTTTTCTCGGGATTTTTGGGACTCTGGAAATTTGGGTAAAAGTCCGTGCAAAAAAGACATCAGCCGACAGGAAGTGGCAGTGGGTGCACTGAGTTAGTAGGTTAGTCCAAATATGTGTAAAAAGATATGTAAGTGTAGCAAAACATATAACAATGTCACCTAAGAGATCATGGAACAAGCAGAAATTATAGATACGTTTGGGACGTATCAACATCCCCAAGCTTAATTCATGCTCGTCCTCGAGTAGGTAAATGATAACACAAATAATTTCTGTGGTGACATGCTAACACACATATAAGAACTTGAAAGTAAAGCAAGTAAGATATGCAATTCAAGACAAGACAATAACAAGCAAGAGTCTATAAGGACATAAAGGTGCAAGAGCTCTCGCTGTTCGTGAATCGAATGTCTCCAAATGGTGTTTGCGTGCAAGAAGTGGGAGATGGGTTTAGAGCATAAAAATATATATTTTTAATTGAGAACTCAATCTACTAAATTTCACACTTGGTCTCCTTCGGAATCTTATTTTGACTCATGAAGATCTAGAGCTCATTTGGGGAGGCTCATCATTGGAATATACAAGCCAAGTTCTATAGTGTAAGGGTCCCCACATAGTTATGCATGAATGATAATCTCTATGGAGTACAAATATAACAATGGAGTATGAGTGTGGATCTTTCAAAAGGAATAGTAGTGTTGCCCCATTCTCTCTTTTTTTCTCTTTATTTTTTGTGTGGCCTCTTTGGCTCTTTCTATTTATCTCTCATTTCTCCTCTTTGGGATCTTTTAATTTGTCCTCTTCTGGGATCTTTTAATTTGTCCTCTTTGGGATCTTTTCATTTGTTCTGTTTTGGGATCTTTTAATTTGTCCTCTTTGGGATCTTTTCCTCACTTAAGGGCAACACTCTATGTTTTACAAGAATAAAAGAAGATCATCACACTTTATAAGAACTACTCAACATAAAGACAAATGAAAACTATCATGATGTATGCAAATGTATGCCTCTGCGAGTGTAGCAGGATATGCAATGAAACTAGCGCGTCATGTAGCAATAATAAGGGCAATGCCCAACTAGCATGCGGCTCCTCGATCAAGCAAAAGCATGTATGACATGAAGATCAAGTCATGAGATGGTGGATGTTGCATGTCAATGTATCTCGGAAAGGCTATGGAAATACTTAATAGGTAGGTATGGTGGCTGTTTTGAGGAAATATATAATGAGGCTTATGATGACAGAGAATGTCATGCCAAGGGTTTGGATGCACCAGCGAAGTTTGCACCAACTCTCAAGATGAGAAAGGGCAATGCACGGTACCGAAGAGGCTAGCAAAATATGGATGGTGGAAGTGCCAACAATCGAATACTCACATTAGTCCGAAGAACTCATACACTTATTATGAGTAACTCTCTATCTAGTCAGAAAATTCACAAACACACAAGTACCCTGAGGAGGAGTGTTTGGGGGTTTGGTTATCCTTGCGCATCCTCGACCCATGGTAACGTGAGGGTACTCTATATATTCCAACCCCTCTAGAGGTTAGCGATCAATTTAGAAGCTAGACTTCTCAATTAATTTTTTTAGTTTTTGAAAAACACACGGATTTCCCAAAATACGACACCTATCACTAATAGGTTCAAGCTCTTGGAACCAATATTCCAAACATTACTCAAAGCAATACCTCAAAACTATTGCAAGTTACTAGTATACTTAAATAGCAACCTCAGTTACATACTCATGTAAGACACACAACTCAGTGCAACAAGGCAACTCCTAAACAAGATAAGCATGATAAATCAAGAGGGTTCCAATAGCAACCTAAATAATAGTTCTTAAAAATATAAAGCATGAAAACTAAGAGCTAAGTATGATAGTAGCTATGAAAACATACAGAACACACAAAAAGATAAGCATGAAAACCTATGTTGTGTTCTAGGGTGGAGTGGAGCGTGTTTCTCTCCCAAACAAAGAAGGATAGGTTCCAACTTGTTATGAACAACAAGAAAAACTAAAACAAACTAAAAAGTAAAGAGTGGGACGCTCCAAGCATAGCACATAACATATGAAGTGATAAAAATAGAGCATGGAGATGGATGAACTGATGATTGTTCTTGGAGAAGGTGATGCACGGGGGCATCCCCAAGCTTAGACGCTTGAGTCTCCTTGAATTTTTCTTGGGGGTGCATGGGGGCATCCCAAATATTGAGCGTTTGACACTCCTGGATCTTCTTTCATCATCTTCCATCGCATACTTGAAAACTCCCTTCATACGAAACTCATCATAAGCTGATACAATGATGTTGCTATAGTAGTAACAAGAATCAAGACCACTAAAACTGAAAGTAAAAACAAATTGGGTTGCCTCACAACAAGCGCTTTCTTTTATGCCTTTGAGCTAGGCATGATGCAAAAAAGATCAAGTATTATCAACTCCATAAGAATAACTTGCCCGAATAACGGACTCATAAGGTAAATTAATCTTCTTTCGATGGAAGTGTTCCATTCCCTTTTTAAGGGGAAATTGGAATCTAATGGTCCCTTATTTCATGTCAATGATAGCACCAACGGTGCGCATAAAAGGACATCCCAAAATAATTGGACATGAGGGATCACACTCAATGTCCATAATAAGAAAATCAACGGACACATAATTATCATTGACAACGATAAGCACATCATCAATTCTCCGTAAGGCCTTGTTCGGTTCCTCCAAAATTGAAGGGGTTTGAAGGGGATTGGGAGGGATTAAATCCCCTACAAGTCAAATTCCACCTCAATCCGCTCCAATCCTCTTCAATCCCCTACTCGGTGGGATTAACCGAACAAGCCCTAAAGGTTTCTTTATGGAAGAATCAACAAGACGAACACCAAAAGAACATTGATCATAAGGTTTCAAATCAAGCATATCATACATTATTTTGGGCATAACGGAGTCACTGGCTCCAACATCACATAAAGCAAAGCAAGAGAGATTATTCAATTTAATTTTGTCCATAGGATCCCAACCATCTTCTAGTTTTCTAGGAATAGAAGTCTCTAGCTTGAGATTCTCCTCCCTATCTTTGATAAGAGCATTGGTAATATGCTCGGTGAAGTGAATATTGAGTGTACTAGTGTGGGGGTCTTTAGCCATTCTTTTCAAGAAAGTGATAACTTTGGATAGTTTTTCGATAGAAAGGGTCTAAGATAAGCATGATAATTCTGAAGTGGAGTTTTTGGTGCTAGGATAAGTGTTGTTGGTCCCATAGTTTTTTTGATAAAAACGATCTAGGATTGCTACCAAAATTACTCCTATAGGCGTTATTATTAAAGTTGTTCCTAGAGATAAATTTAACATCAACTTGCTCTCTTTCTCGAGCAACCAAAGAATTTAAAGGAACATCATGAGGATCAATAGGAGCTTGCTTAGTAAGTAAAGTCATGATCATGTCAACCTTATCATTAAGGGAGGAGATCTCCTCAACAGAGTTTACCTTCCTACCTGTTGGAGCTCTCTCGGTGTGCCATTGAGAATAATTTGTCATCATCTCGTCCAATAGCTTTTTGGCAACACCAAGTGTAGTTGACATAAAGGTTCCTCCCGCAGCCGAGTCTAACTGATTCCGCGAGGTAAAGTTCAAGCCTGCATAGAAAGTTTGGATAACCATCCAAGTAGTCAAACCATCTGTAGGGCAATTCTTCACAAGAGATTGCATACGTTCCCAAGCTTGGGCAACGTGTTCATTATCCAGTTGCCTAAAATTCATAATGTTTCTTCTCAACTGGATAATCTTAGCGGCGAGTAATACTTCCCAACAAAAGCACCTATGCACTTATCCCAAGAATCTATGCTATTCCTAGGCAAAGACTGAAGCCACACTTTAGCTCCTCCTCTCAAGGAGAAAGGAAAAAGCTTAAGTTTAATAGTATCACCATCTACTTATTTATATTTTTTGCATATCACAAAGCTCAACAAAATTATTCAAGTGCAAAGCAGCATCGTCTCCAGAACCAGAGAATTGATCTTTCATAACAAGGTTTAGTAAAGCAGGTTTAGTCTGATAGGAGGTAGCCCCAGTGGCAGGAGCAGCAATAAGAGTGCAGATAAAGTCATTATTGTTGTGACAAGTGAAGTCACACAACTTGGTGTTTTCACTGGAACCCATAGCAGCAGCAACAAGCAAGAACAAAGCAACTATTTTTTTGTGGTTTTTGGTATAAGACACTAAAGCAAAAACTAGAAAGCAAACTAACAAGACTAAAAGCAAAGGTAAAAGATAGTGTGCAACTCCCCTATCTTGAAGACTAGAGTCCCCGACAACGGCGCCAGAAATTTGCTTGATGACGAGTTCATGAATATACTTCTCGCCCCTCGTTGGTTACCCCAAGTGGAAGGTGCAGATGTAGTCAGCAGAAGATTTCCCATACACGGGGACTGTAAGGTTTATCAAACCAGGAGGACTCCGATGATCAACAATTAGGTGTCCGCTGCTCTAGCGCTAGCAGAAGACGTGGACCAGAACACACAAAAAATAACTTTGCTCCCAACGAGTACAGAGAGGTTGTCAATCTCTCCGGCCTTGTAGTTTGCAAAGGATCAAAACACAAGCGGGAAAGTAATAGTGATTGCAACAGAAAAGTAAATGAAAGCGGTAAATGATGGAGGTGTAAACAATGATGGTGATATGGACCTGAGTCACATGATGTTCACTAGTGATGTTTCTCTCCCAAAAGAAGATAAACAACTATGCATGGGTAAACAAATTACAGCTGGGCAATTGACAGAATTATGAACGCACCGCAATGCTAATTATGCTACGTGAAAGTTAGAGCCTCAATAGTAATGGGAAGTATGCCAAGACAAGTAGACCGTTTATCTATCAACATCTACTTACTAATCATCCACCTTGAGATATCTATCCAGAACATCTCGCTGGTATTAAGTTGCGAGCCCCACCCAAAGTGTAAACTCAAAGCAACGGATGTCGTGGTAAGGATTCCGACAACAGAAAGGGGGTAGAATAAGGAGCATGATCTATCGAGATGCTAACGGGTGACACGGTGGTTTTAGCGAGTTCGGGCCTCTCACATTGGAGATAACAACCCTACGTCTCGTGCTCCAGAGAGGCTTTGTTTTATCTGTCATTGACATGAGTTACATGGTATAGAGAGAGAGCCATACCTCTAGGGAAAGAATGAGCTTGCAGGGGGAGACGCCGCTAGCCACTAGCTATGTGGAGGGGGTGGCTTATATAGAGTGCGCCACCCCCTCACCTGTTATGTTACAAGATGGGTAATTGATGCCACAATGTCAACCCTACAGAACCTCCTCTATGTTTTGTCTACCTTGCCAACTGTTGGTATTTGTATACCCGAGTGAGTCATACGGCCGAGTGGTTGATTGTCATCCGAGTGGATGGAATGTACTTGTCTGAGTGGATCCGCACTTAGTGGATTAGATGTTGTCACGATCCAGTCGGATTTTCCCTTGTAGTCCTTAAACTAATAATGAGGTGCCCTTGGGTAGGACGTATAGGTCAGGCCTATGACCCTACCCTAAGGCTATATCCCCGTCATTAGCCCCCGAATGGATCTGGGTACGAGTGGTGAAGGTGTGGATGTAAATCTTGTAGCAGCAGACCGAATTTAAACATGCTTTAGGGCCTTGCTGAATTGTGCGTCGATTGAAGTCTTCATCATTTGCCATGATCGATTCCGTTGAGTAGTACGTTTGAGTGAACTTGAGAATTAAAGTAGATTCGAGTGACCAACAGGATCTTGAGACTCTGACTGATTGCTGGTATTCGGTTGGAATCTGTTGAATTTGTTGAACTTGAATGTTGTTGCTGGACCTGACCAAGCAGAATGTTTCCTTTTTGTATTTCTCTTATGGTGGGGTCATGCTCAGTGCATCCACTGGGTGTAGTCCCCGAGCCTCTGTCAAACTAGGTGAGTCCGGCACAGGGTTTAAGTCTTCCACTGCTCGTCATGTTGAATGTTTGTTGAATCTACATTGTATGATTTCTGGATCAAAGTCAAGTCTCTCAGTGTATTTTTTAACTTAGGCGATATGTGGTCGCAGCTAAGTTTCCAAGTGTGGAGCGTATCTGTACTTGGAGTAGTTTTAACTTAGGCAATACGGATTCGCGGCTAAGCCCCCGAGTGTGGAGCGTGTCCGTACTCGGAGTAGTTTTTAACTTAGGCGATACGGAGTCGCAACTAAGCCCCTGAGTGTGGAGCGTGTCCGTATTCGGAATAGTTTTTAGCTTAGGCGATACGGAGTCGCAGCTAAGCCCCTGAGTGTAAAGCGTGTCCATACTCGGAGTAGTTTTTAACTTAGGCGATACGGAGTCGCAGCTAAGCCCCCGAGTGTTGAGCGTGTCCGTACTCGGAGTAGTTTTTAACTTAGGCGATACGGAGTTGCAGCTAAGCCCCTGAGTGTGGAGCGTATCCGTACTCGAAGTAGTTTTTAACTTAGGAGATACGTAGTCGCGGCTAAGTCCCCGAGTGTGGAGCGTGTCTGTACTTAGAGTAGTTTTAACTTAGGCGATACGGAGTCGCAGCTAAGCCCCCGAGTGTGGAGCATGTCCATACTCGGAGTAGTTTGTAACTTAGGCGATACAGAGTCGTGGTTATGTCCCCAAGTGTGGAGCATGTCCGTACTCGGAGTAGTTTTTAACTTAGGCGATACAGAGTCGCGGCTAAGTCCCCGAGTGCGGAGCATGTCCGCACTCGGAGTTGTTTATAACTTAGGCAATACAGAGTCACAGCTAAGTTTCCAAGTGTGGAGCATGTTCGTACTCGGAGTAGTTTTAACTTAGGTGATACGGAGTCGCAGCTAAGTTCCCGAGTGTGGAGCGTGTCCGTACTCGAAGTAGTTTTTAACTTAGGCGATACGGAGTCGCGGCTACGTCCCGGAGTGCAGAGCATGTCCGCACTCGAATGTTTATAACTTAGGCTATACGGAGTCGCAACTAAGTTTCCAAGTGTGGAGCATGTCCGTACCCGGAGTAGTTTTAACTTAGGCGATGCGGAGTCGCAGCTAAGTTCCCGAGTGTGGAGCGTGTCCGTACTTGAAGTAGTTTTAACTTAGGCAATACGAAATCACAACTAAGCCGAGCGGTGGCGCGCAGGGCGGTCGAGTGATGAAGACGTGCCACACAGAGTGGTGACGCGTGAGGCATCCGAGTGAGGTAGACGAGTCCGGCTGAGTGGCAATGTGCGGGGTGGCCAAGTGATGTATGTCGAGGAGGAGTCCGACCCACCGACGACACGCGGGGCGGCCGTGTCCACTACGTCATCAAAGGCGCTTCCAAACACGTGAAAACGCATGAATGATCGTTGCGGTGACTGAGTATGAGTAGCGACGAGGATGCCGAATGGATGCGTCGAGTGATCCCGTAACCTGTGTATGAAAAATAGCACAAGCCAGCATAAAAATTTATCAAAGTAATTTGACCTTTTCTGAAATAGTTTGTGTGAATAACACCCATAGGCACTCACCGGGTGTGCCAGTTGCTTGTACTTGTGCAGGATCCGACTGTACTTGTTTGAGTACTGGACTCAAATGAAGTGGAAGTGAAGTGTTCTCACATAAAAATAAACAACCAAGCGCAGAGATACACTCGGAGGCGTGGCCTCCGAGTGAATGTCATGTGCGATTTCCTCGACACTCGGTGATGCGGAAACAACCATTTAATTGAATGTAGCGTATGAAGAATGACTTAGTTGTCTGATGGTGCGGGAGTGGCCGAGTGACGAAGTAGCGTCCAACTGAGTAACGGCATGGGCGCGGGGTGACTGAGTGATGACGACACGCCCGACTGAGTGACGTCATGCAGGGAGGCCGAGTGCTGACGACGCATCCGACTGAGGGACGGCGTGCGGGGCGGCTGAGTGATGACGACGTGTCTCATCGAGTGGTGATGCGCGGGGCGATCGAGTGACGAAGGAGCGTCTGGTCAAGTGATGGTGCGCGGAGTGACCGAGTGACGAAGGAGCGTCTAGTCGAGTGGCAATGCGCGGAGCTGCCGAGTGACGAAGGAGCGTCCAGTTGAGCGACGGCGCGCGGGGCGACCGAGCGGCGAAGGAGCCTCTCGCCAAGTGATGGTGCGAAGGAGTGTCTTGCCGAGTGATGGTGCGCAGAGTGGCCAAGTAATGGCGTGCGGGGCAACCGAGTCGAGAATGTTGTTGAGAATGGCGCACGGAGGCGTTCAGGTAACCTGTGTATGAAAAATAACACAAGCTAGCGTAAAAATTCTCAAAGTAATATATGAGTTTACTTAAATGATTTGTGTAAATAAGACCCATTTGCACCCGCTGGATGTGCCAGGTGGTTGCCGGTTCGGAACCAGCAAGAGTCTAAAAGAGTGAAGGATTGATACGTCTCGATCGTATCTACTTTTACAAACTCTTTTGCCCTTGTTTTGGACTCTAATTTGCATGATTTGAATGGAACTAACCTGGACTGACGCTGTTTTCAACATAATTGCCTTGGTGTTATTTTTGTGCAGAAATCAAAGTTCTCCAAACGTCCTGAAAATTTACGGGAGCAGTTTTGGAAAATATCAAAAATATCTGCGCCAAGTTCCACCTCAGGGGGTGGGCCAGTGGGCCACAAGCCCCTGCTCCGCCACCACCCCCTTGGTGGCGGTGGGCAGGCTTGTGGGGCCCACATGGCTCTGCCGCCCCGAATCTCAGGTCTATAAGATCCCTTTCGTCCCAGAAAAAATAAAAAAGAGAAGTTTTCGTCACGTTTTCGATACGGAGGCGCCGCCACCACCTGTTCTTCATCTAGAGGGTAGATCTGGAGTACGTCTTGGGCTTCGGAGAGGGGAAATCGTCGCCATCGTCATCATCAACCTTCTTCCCTCTCCAATTCGATGAAGCTCTTCATCATTCGTGAGTAATCTATTCGTAGGCTCGCTGGGCGGTGATGAGTAGGATGAGATCTATCATGTAATCGAGTTAGTTTTGATGGGGATTGATCCCTAGTATCCACTATGTTCTGAGATTGATGTTGCTACTACTTTGCCATGCTTAATGCTTGTCACTAGGGCCTGAGTGCCATGATTTCTGATCTGAAATTATTATGTTGTCACTAATATATGTGTATTTTAGATCCGATCTTGCAAGTTGTAGTTACCTACTATGTGTTATGATCCGGCAACCCCGGAGTGACAATAACCGGAACAACTCCCGGTGATGATCATAGTTTGACGAGTTCATGTGTTCACCAAGTGCTAATGCGTTGGTCCGGTTCTTTATTAAAAGGAGAACCTTAATATCCCGTAGTTTCCTTTGGACCCCGCTGCCACGGGAGGGATGGACAATAGATGTCATGCAAGTTCTTTTCGCTAAGCACGTATGACGACACACGGAATGCATGCCTACATAACATTGACGAACGGGAGCTAGCCACATATCTCTTCGTCTTATAGCTGTTGCATGATGAATATCATCCAAACAAATCACCGACCCATTGCCTACGAGTTTGTCCTACTGTTGTTACTTGTTTTGCTCTGCTGCTGCTGCTACAACTGTTGCTACTGCTGTTACTTGTCTTGCTCTGCTACTGCTACTACTGTTGCTACTTGCTACCGCTGTCACTACTGCTGTTCCTTGCAACTGCTATTGCTTGTTACACTGCTGCTACCTGCTACACTGTTGGTTCACCAGACGTTGACGGGAACTGACAACTTCTGTCAACGCAGCAACGGAGGCGCCATTGATACAATCGTTAGGAATAGTGTGCCGTCAACAGATCGTTTTTGACACCATTGTTATCATACTACTCTGGTGTTACTACTGTGCTTGCAGATACTAATCTTTTAGGTGTGGTTGAATCTGACAAATTCAGCTGCTAATACTCGAGAGTATTCTCTCACCTCCTGTAGGCGATCAACAAATTTGGGTCGAATACTCTACCCTCGAAAACTGCTGCGAACCCACGCGCTGGTGGGCCATCAACAACATTCTTCTAGTTCCATTGCCGGGGTGTGCTAGCAGCATTCTTCTAGTGCTGTTGCAAGGGAAGGTTTGTTGTCATCAACATTCGTCTCGCTATCGCCAGAGATTGCAATCAGCATTTTTCTAGCACCGTTGCCGGGGAGGTATTGCTATATTCTGTGAGTCACTTGGGATTTATATCTGCTGATCACTATGAAGAATCTGAAGGATCCGAAGACCAAAGTCTTGCCCTCATCTACGAGGGGAGGTAAGGAATTGCCATCTAGCTCATCACTTGATTCACCTTCAGTTATGCGTAAGTTGCGACATCACCTCCTGCTAGAAATCTTGATATGTCGCTTGTGCTTGAGGATGCTTATGATGCTACTGCTAGAGATGCTATGCTTGATACTATGCCTGATGATACTATGCTTGATACTATGGCTGATACAATGCCTGATGATACTATGCTTGATACTATGCCTGATGCTATGCCTGATATTGCTAGAGATACTATGCCTGATACTGCTAGAGATGCTATGCTTGATACTGCTTTGCCTGATGATGCTAGAGATGCTATTTTGCCTGATGTTGCTATGCTTGATACTGCTAGAGATACTCCTTTGCCTGATGTTCCACTAGGCGTGTTCCTTGATGCTCATATTGCTAGAGTTACTGCCAATGCTCGTGATGCTTTTGAAAGTGCCGATACTATTGAGATAGAACCTGCTTTTGCTCCTACTAGATCTAGCTCTCCTAGATACGAATTGCGTGATATACCTGAGGGTTACCTTATGGAGGGAGAGATAGCTGAGGATTTTCTTGCGTGTAAGGATGCCTATGACGCTGAGAAATTACTTCTCAAGTGGAAGGAAAAATCTCGGGAAGCTAGGATGAAAAATGACCCGAAGTTTGCCACTTCGCCTATCTTTGTCACCGATAAGGATTATTAATTCTCTGTCGGCCCTGAGATAATCTCTCTAGTCGAATCTGATCCTTTTCACGGTTATGAGTCTGAGACGGTCATAGCCCATCTTGCCAAACTATCCGAAATAGCCAACCTTTTCACTAATGAGGAGAAGATCCGCCACTACTATATCCTTAAGCTATTTCCTTTCTCTCTAAAGGATGACGCTAAACCCTGGTTCACCTCTCTTGCTCCTGGATGTGTGTGTAGTCCCTAGGAGATGGTCTATTACTTCTGTGAGAAATATTTCCCTACCCATAAGAAGCAAGCTGCCTTGCAGGAAATATACAACTTTGCTCGACTCCAAGAAGAGAGTCTTCCACAAGATTGGGGGAGGCTCGCCCAACTACAGAATGCTTTTTCTGATCACCCTCTTAAGAAGAACGAGATACTTGATATCCTCTATAATGGACTTACCGATGCCTCTAGAGACCACCTAGATAGTTGTGCCGGTTGTGTTTTTAGGGAACAAACTGTAGAACAAGCTGAGACTCTTCTGAATAACCTCTTGATCAACGATAATGCTTGGACTATTCCCGAACCACCTCCTAAGCCAACTCCAAAGAAAAGAGGTATTCTATTCCTCAGTCCCGAAGATATGCAAGAAGCCAAGAAATCTATGCAAGAGAAAGGCATTAGATCTGAAGATGTCAAAATCTACCACCTATCAAAGAGATCCATGGTCTCGATAACCCGATACAGGTAGTAGAAGTGAATTCTCTGCGTAGGTTTGATGAGAGTGATACTCCTTTTGATAAACCTGCTTGCCTATGCTTCGATGAATTTGACAACTTTGTTGCCAAACAACAGAGGTTCAATGATTCTGTTAGCAGACATTTGGAACAAAGTGCTCGTATGCTTAGCCATTTAAGTGCTTGTGTAGACAGAAATGTCAATGATCTGAAGCTTCTGAGTAAACATGCCTCTATGATTACTACTCAGGTAGAACAAGTACTTAAAGCTCAGAATGACTTGCTCATTGAATTAAATGACAACTCTGTCAGAGTCATTACTAGAGGAGGCAAAATGACTCAGGATCCTTTGTATCCTGAAGGTCATCCTAAGAGAATTGATCAAGATTCTCAAGGAATCAATGCTGATACACCTAGTCATCCTAAGGAGAAGAAGAAGGATGATAGGAGCCTACACGCCAGTTCACCAAATACTGTCACACCTTAAGAACCTAATGATATCTCTGCGTCTGATGCAGAAACACAATCTGGTGATGAACATGAACCTGGTGACAATATGGACAGTGATGTTCATAATAATGCTCAACCTAGCAATGATGAGGATGTGGACATTGAACCTACGGTTAATCCTGATAATCCACAACCTAAGAGATACGATAAGAATGACTTCACTACTAGGAAGCATGGTAAAGAAAGAGAGCCATGGGTTCAGAGACCTATGCCCTTTCCTCCTAAGCCATCCAAGAAAAACGATGATGAGGATTTTGAGCGCTTCGTTGAGATGATAAGACCCGTCTTTCTGCAGATGCGGTTAACTGATATGCTCAAGATGTCTCCATATGCCAAGTACATGAAAGATATCGTGACTAATAAACGGAAGATACGAGATCTTGAGATCTCCACCATGCTTGCCAACTACACTTTCAAAGGTGGAACTCCTAAGAAACTTGGTGATCCCGGAGTGCCCACTATACCTTGCTCCATTAAAGGAAACTACGTAAGAACTGCCTTATGTGACCTTGGAGCCGGTGTTAGTGTTATGCCGCTCTCTTATTGTAGACTTGAGTTGGATAAGTTGACACCCACTGAAATTTCTCTGCAAATGGCCGACAAATCAACTGCTTTCCCTATCGGCATTTGCGAGGATGTGCCTGTTGTGGTTTCTAACACCACTATCTTAACAGACTTTGTTATCTTGGATATTCCCGAGGACGATGCCATGGCTATCATCCTTGGAAGACCCTTTTTAAACACTGCAGGGGCTGTTATAGATTGCAACAAAGGCAATGTCACTTTCCATGTCAACGGTAATGAGCACACAATGCACTTTCTGAAGAAACAATATCCAGTACATTGCATCAATGCTATTGAAAAGACTCCATCGATTCTCATTGGGAGCTTTGAATGCCCTATTCCCCGTGTCAAGATGAAGTATGATTTGCTTGTTGGGGAGATACATATCCCCATTGAGGTGACTTAGTGGCTATTCTAAAATTCTCTGTTCTCTCTTGCGAATCGAGAAAGTTTTGTCATAAGGACTTGATCAATCCTATTGACGGATTTCTTTCGATGACCATGAAACGGATGAATCAAAGAGTCACATACCTCTGTTTTGAGCTTTCACTTTCTTTTGCTTAGAAGAAAAATGATAGAATTAGTTTAGTTTTTCCTGTTTTCTGTTTTAGCGTCCCGGAGAAAAATACCTCGAAAATAAAAGTTCTCCGATGGTCCTGAAAATTTAGTATGATTTTTTCTGGAATTTTTGAAAATTTCTGGGCCTGAGAGCTGGCCTGGGGGCCAGACCAGTGGGACAAAAGACCTGCCACCGCCACCTACCCCCCTGGTGGCGGGGTGCAAGCTTGTGGGGCCCACAGGCACCCCCTCCACTCATTCCAGCTCCCAGCCTCTTCTTCCACCTCCAGAAAAAATTATTTCGCAGCTCAAACCCGTGTTCTTGCTCATTTGGCTGTGATTTTCGATCTCCTTGCTCAAAGCACCATTCTCCGAACCGTTTTGGGGAAATTAATCCTTGGTAAGTGACTCCTTCATTGGTCCAATTAGTTTTTGCTTTAGTGCTTTATCCTTCGCGAATTCTTGCTTCCTTGGTGACCCTGTTCTTGAGCTAGAAAAGTTGATTTTAGCTAGTCCCTAGTAGTTTTAGCGCATGATACGGTCTCTAGGAACTAGTAGGAGTAGTTGCTACAAGTTGGGTTAATCCTTATTCACTTTTCTTTCGAAGTCTCTAAAAATTTCAAAAAATTTATAGAGCTAGAAAAGGGAAAAGATGAGGAGGTTCTTGAGAGGCTCTTCAAGCCGTAACCACAAGGAGGATGAGAAGAACCACCCCAAGTACGTAGTCCCTCGAGTCACAGAAGTTCGAGCGTGCGAGTGGCCAAGTGATGAATTTTTGCGTGTCGCCGGACTTTATGAAGACTTTTATTACTTGGTGGAGAACGCAGGTCTTACTGCGTTTGTTGAAGATAAGTGCCCGCAATATCTCCTCCTCACCAATAGTTTCGTTCAAAGCTTCAACTTTTATCCGAGGAAGAATCCTCCCATGGTTGAGTTCATGATATACGATGTCCCCCAGTGCATGACGCTGCAGGACTTTTACAATGTATGCAAATTACCTTATGTTGGGGATATCCGTGACCCTCGTCCACGGGACTTGGAGGATTTCATTGGTTCTATTGCTGTTGGAGAGGAGAGAGGAGTGTCTCGCGCTAGAATTGCTAGCATACATTTTCCTGTGCTTCGGTACTTCTCACTATTTGTGGGAAAATGTTTGATTGGCCGTGGGGAGGCTGGATCACTTAGTTCTCCACACCTTGAAGTTCTGCGCGAAGGCCTTTATAACGATAAGACTTATAGCTTGGGCGCTATAGTAGCTCAACGGTTGAACCTGAACCGTTCTAAAGGTGTTGTCAATGGAGGTATCTATGCTACCCGTCTTGCGAGACACTTTGAGATACCGATTAGACTGGGAGAGGAAGGAGAGATGCTTCTCCCCGAGAGATATCTAGATTATGACAGCATGGTTCGCCATGATTTTCTGGATAGAGATGCTAGTAGACGGATGATTTATAACCTGGTGTTTAGTCAGGGTACTTGAGAGACTATTACTTTGCCTGCTCCTTGTTTGTTTGATCTTCATGCAGGCAGGTACACTATTATGCCCGCGGACATCTACGCATATTGGGGCTTGGCCCAACCACAGGCGCCCGTGCCCGAGCCGCCAGTCGAGTACTAGACGCCAGTTTATTAGTTGGAGCCAGAGGAGCTCACACAGCAGTGGCATCCACAGTCTGCTCCAGAGTATCCCGGAGCTGGTTATTTCCCACCTTGGGAGTAGACCAAGCTAGGCCAAAATCCTAAGCTTGGGGGAGTACATGTTCTCACCGACCTTACATTCATGCTTATGCTTTCACTTTGTTAGCCGGTGTTTACACTTTGCCACTATATTATCCATGCTAGTTTCTTTTCGTTTTCTTCTTTTCTTGTTTTGTGTCCTTTTGAGAAAACCCCAAAATATTTTCTTTCCTCTTTTGCTTGTTGAGAGCTTTCCCGTGTAAATAGATTTTTTCTTTGTGTCAAGGTAGAAGATATTGGTTACAATGCTTATTAGTTCTTGCATGCGTACCTGTTTAGCTTTCAAAGAGCCATATTACTTTGTCTTCTCCTTTGTGTTTGCCTGCAGATTCAGCTTAGTCCAATGCTTATTACCATTTTCATCGTTCGATCGTGCAAATGAAAGGCAACAATGATGATATATGATGAAGTGACTGAGACTGAAAAGCTGGTATGAACTCTATCTATTTTGTTTTTGTAAATATGACTAGCTTGTCGACCCAGATTTAGCTTTGTTGTGAGAGAACCATTTTTTCAATGACAGCTTAGAGATCATAGTTTGTGATGCCATGCTTATTTAGCTGAGAGCTTATAATGGTTTGTCTTGAATGCCAACATAGATTTTGAGATGACTATGATGTAGTATGATAGGATGGTATTCTCCTTTGATTGTTTCAAAGTGGCTTGACTTGGCGCATGTTCATGCATGTAGTTGAAACAAAATCAACATAGCCTCTATGATGTTCGTGTTCATGGTGATTTATATCCTGTTCATGCTTGCATTTAATATTAGTCAAACTCATTGCATCTTGATGACTGTTGTCGCTCTCTAGTTGGTCGCTTCCTAGTCTTTTGCTAGCCTTCACTTGTACTAAGCGGAATACTTCTTGTGCATCCACTTTCATAAACCCAAAAGTTTTTCCATGAGAGTCCACCATACCTACCTATTTGCAGTATCTACCTGTCGTTCCAAGTAAATTTGCATGTGCCATTCTCTAAACCTTCAAGAAATATTCTGTTTTGCATGCCCGAACCGCTCATGTGGTGACAGAGGGCTAGTGGTATCTTCCATGCTAGGAGTGTTATCCTTGACATGTGTTTATTCACAGTCATTTACGAGAAAGGGGCCGGTAATTGGGATGCCCAGTTCCATGCTTAAATCAAAAACATAACTATAAAACAAGACTCCCCCCGGATTGATGTTAGTATGGACGGTACCCGAGGATTCGGCTAGCCGTGGAGTGTGATTGATTGGTGGGTGGGGGAGTTAAAACTTTACTTTTCTGTTTGGGAACCGCCTATAGCATGAGTAGCATGGAAGATATTGAGAACTATTGGTCATTGCGTTGACAATGAAAGCATGCGACCCAAAATTATTATCTCTGTTTTCAAAGCTTGAGCTCTGGCACCTCTGCAAATCAATGCTTCCCTCTGCGAAGGGCCTGTCTATTTATTTTCCTGTTGAGTCATCCTCCTCTTATATAAGCACCAATTAGAGATCACCTCTGTCATTTTTATGCTTTGCTTTTGATTGATATTGAGCATGACTATGACTGGATCTTCGTTGCTATGAATTACAATGTTTAGTCAGCCCTTGTTCTTTGAAAGTGCTCTGCATTTATGTTTTGCGGTCTCAGAAAGAGCTAGCGAGATACCACCTATTCATATTGCTTCATGCTTGTTTTGATTGAAGTGTTGGTATTTGAAACTCATTATTGTTTGCTCGTTAGTTGATTATGCCATTGATATTAGTTTACCGTGAGACCTTTGTGTCATTTGTTCATGTGGTTAACTTGTGATCTTGCTGAAATTCTGGTTATGAGTTAGACATAGTTGCAACAACAAGATCAAATAGAGTTTGTCGAAGTTTTTCTTTCTTTCTCAGTTTGTCAACTGAGTTGCTTGAGGACAAGCAAGGTTTTAAGCTTGGGGAGTTGATACGTATCCATCGTATCTACTTTTCCAAACTCTTTTGCTGTTGTTTTGGACTCTAATTTGCATGATTTGAACGGAACTAACCTGGACTGACGCTGTTTTCAGCAGAATTGCCTTGGTGTTATTTTTGTGCACAAATCAAAGTTCTCCAAACGTCCTGAAAATTTATCGGGTGCAGTTTTGGAAAATATCAAAAATATTTGTGCCAAGTTCCACCTCAAGGGGTGGGCTAGTGGGCCACAAGCCCCTGCTCCGCCACCACCCCCCTGGTGTTGGTGGGCAGGCTTGTGGGGCCCACACGGCTCTGCCCCCAATCTCAGGTCTATAAGATCCCTTTTGTCCCAGAAAAAATAAAAAAGAGAAGTTTTCGTCACGTTTTAGATACGAAGGCGCCGCCACCACCTCTTCTACATCTGGAGGGCAGATCTAGAGTTCGTCTTGGGCTCCGGAGAGGGGAAATCGTCGCCATCGTCATCATCAACCTTCTTCCCTCTCCAATTCCATGAAGCTTTTCGTCGTTCGTGAGTAATCTATTCGTAGGCTCGCTGGGCGGTGATGAGTAGGATGAGATCTGTCATGTAATCGAGTTAGTTTTGATGGGGATTGATCCCTAGTATCCACTATGTTCTGAGATTGATGTTGCTACTACTTTGCCATGCTTAATGCTTGTAACTAGGGCCCGAGTGCCATGATTTCAGATCTGAAATTATTATGTTGTCACCAATATATGTGTGTTTTAGATCCGATCTTGCAAGTTGTAGTTACCTACTATGTGTTATGATACGGCAACCCCAGAGTAACAATAACCGGAACCACTCCCGGTGATGACCATAGTTTGAGGAGTTCATGTGTTCACCAAGTGCTAATGCGTTCTTTATTAAAAGAAGAACCTTAATATCCCGTAGTTTCCTTTTGGACCCCGCTGCCACGGGAGGGATGGACAATAGATGTCATGCAAGTTCTTTTCGCTAAGCACGTATGACGACACACGGAATGCATGCCTACATCACATTGACGAATGGGAGCTAGCCACATATCTCTCCGTGTTATAGCTGTTGCATGATGAATATCATCCAAACAAATCACCGACCCATTGCCTACGAGTTTGTCCTACTGCTGTTACTTGTTTTGCTCTGCTGCTCCTGCTACTACTGATGCTACTGCTGTTACTTGTATTGCTCTGCTGCTGCTACTACTGTTGCTACTTGCTACCGCTGTCACTACTGCTGTTCCTTGCCACTGCTATTGCTCATTACACTGCTGCTACCTGCTACACTATTGGTTCACCGGACGTTGACGGGAACTGACAACTTCCGTCAATGCGGCAATGGAGGCGCCATTGATACAATCGTTAGGAATAGTCTGCCGTCAACAAATCGTTTCTGACACCATTGTTATCATACTACTTTGCTGTTACTACTGTGCTTGCAGATACTAATCTCTCAGGTGTGGTTGAATCTGACAAATTCAGCTGCTAATACTCGAGAGTATTCTCTCACCTCCTGTAGGCGATCAACAAATTTGGGTCGAATACTCTATCCTCGAAAACTGCTGTGAACCCACGCGTTGGTGGGCCATCAACAACATTCTTCTAGTTCCGTTGCCGGGGAGTGCTAGTAGCATTCTTCTCGTGCCGTTGCAAGGGAAGGTTTGTTGTCATCAGCATTCGTCTAGCTATCGCCAGAGATTGCAATCAAGGATCTGGTTGAACTCATTGGATTCTGGACCCAAATGAAGCGAAAGTGAAGTATTCCGACATAAAAATAAACAACCGAGTGCAGAGGTACACTCGGTGGTGTGGCCTTCGAGAAAAGGTCATGTGTGACTTACTTAACATTCAGTAATACAGAAACGAGTAATTAATAGAATGTAGTGTTGAAGTGAAGAATGACTTAGGTGTACGACTGAGAGACGGCGCACGGGGCAGCCGGTTGAAGACGACGTGTCCGACTGAGCGACGACATGCAGGGCGACCGAGTGATGACGACGCATCCGACTGAGGGCCGACGCACGGGGTGACCGAGTGCTCACGACGCGTCTGACTGAGGGACGGCACGCGGGGCGGCCGAGTGCAGACGACGCATCCGACTGAGTGACGGCATGCAGGGCGACCGAGTGTTGACGACGTATTCGACTGAGTGACAGCATGCAGGGCGGTCGAGTGACAATGGAGCGTCCGGCTGAGTGGCGATGTGCGGAGCTGTCGAGTGCTGACGATGGGTCCGACTGAGGGACGGCATGCGGGGCGGCCGAGCGCCGACGACGCGTCCGACTGAGTGAAGGCATGGAGGGCGGTCGAGTGTTGACGACGTATACGACTGAGTGATGACATGCAGGGCGGCCGAGTGACGATGGAGCGTCCGGCTGAGTGGCGATGCGCGGAGCTGCCGAGTGTTGACGACGGGTCCGAAAGAGGGACGACGCGCGGGGCGGCCGAGCGCTGACGACGCATCCGACTGAGGGACGACGAGGGTGGCGGCCGAGTGATGACGATGCATCCAACTGAGTGACGACATGCATGGCGACCGAGTGATGACGATGCGTCCGACTGAGTGACGGCGCGCGGGGCGGCCGAGTGATGACGACACATCCGACTGAGGGACGGCGCGCGGGGCTACCGAGTGCTGACGACGCGTCCGACTGAGGGACGGCATGCAGGGTGGCCGAGTGACGACGGCGGGTCCGATTGAGGGACTGTGCGTGGGGCGGTCGAGCGCTGACGACATGTCCGACTGAGGGACGACGCGTGGGCGACTGAGTGCTGACGACGCGCCTGACTGAGTGACGTCATGTAGGGCGGCCGAGTGTTGACGATGCGTCCGACTGAGGGACGGCGCGCGGGGCGACTGAGTGCTGACGACGCGCCCGACTAAGTGACGACATGCAGGGCGGCCGAGTGCTAACGACGCGTCCTATTGAGTGACGGCGTATGAGGCGGCCGAGTGCTGACGACGTGTGTCCGACTGAGCGACAATGCGCAAAGCGACCGAGTGATGACGACGCGTCCGACTGAGCGACGACATGTAGGGCGGCCAAGTCACTATATCTTGGTCAGTTGTATGCAAAATTCATCTAAAATAATCTCTGCGTGTCATCGTGTTAGTAGCTCGAATCCGTCTCAACAGACTGTTGTTCAGAGACGATGACGGACGAGTGACCATGCAAGTTAGTAGCAAACGTAGCTACAGATATTTTTGAATGGATTAAGTGTCATGTACATATGCTAATTTTTAACGATTAAAGAAATTGTGCATGCATGCAGGATTACCTGGTGTTTTATTTGGCTCACTTGATGAGGCGCTTAATGAGGCAGCCAAATAACTCCTTGTAAAGTTATGCACGTAACGTTATGCATGCATTTACCTCATAGCTCACCTAATGAGGCGCTTAATAAGGCAGCGGAATAACTCCTCATAGGATTGATTTAACGGGTTTGCTGAAACTCAGCTAGTTGAGTTTCTGATGTGGTCATAGTCACGCTGTGAGCCGTCAGATCGGTTTTGCATGGTGATTTGTGCTTTTTTTTGGCCAGCCAGCAGTTTTGTGCGGTCCGTTTATTGATCTACCTGCGCCCATTTAGTTTTCCGCGTGTCGTGTGTACAGCCCAGCTCTTCTTTCGTTTTTGTCTATTTTTTCTTCTAGATTTTCCTATGTGTCCGGTATGTGTGTGTAGTTGGTGAGTTTGTTCTTCAGTTTCTAGGTTTTGTTTTTGTTCAGAGCTCCCTGCGTGAGTAATGAGATGATTTTTTTTCCAGTTTATAGTGTTGCTTTTAGAAATCTCTTTCTATATAATGGAATGTAGTGAATTAGTTGTTGGAGGGAGACTGAAATTAGTTGTTTAAGGATGTTTAGATAATGATGAATGTACTTCTTTGAATGCTTGTGTTCTATTTTTTAATTCTATAAATAGGAGCATAACACTATTGCTTTTTTTGGTTGCCAATGTTCGAGGGAGACTGGAATATGTTGGTTGTAGTGGGTTTCATTTTGTGATGGAGGGTCAAAATTTCTGTTGTGAACTTTAATTTTTTTACATAAAGGTTTTTGTTTCCATCATCGGTTGTTTACATAAAGATTTTTGTACCAAAATAGTTCCTGATGTTAGTTCTAATTTTTTGTCGATTAGTTTATGATGCATAGTGGAATATCTAAAACCTAGTATATTTTAGGAACGGAGGGATTAGTAAAAATGGTTTTTGAGCATTGTGCCTTTCTTAAGTCCTTGGTCTCCATGTTTTGTACGTGTGTTGGTGCAAATGCATGTCTTCCATGTCTTCGATCGATTTTGTACGTGTATTGGTGCAAATGCATGCCTTCCATGTTTTGTTGTAGTTGCATGCTTTCCAAGGGTATGCCACAATTGCGTGTCTTCCAAGGGTTTTACCGCAATCGCATGCGTACGGCGGAGTCACCGCAACTGCATGCCTTCGATGGGGTTGTCGCAAGTCCATGTATTCCACGTGTTTTGTAGCAACTGCATGTCTTCTACGGGTTTCGTGTAATTGCATGCCTTCAAGAGGGTTGCGACAACTGCACGCCTTCAATTGTGTAACCGCAACTACATGTCTTCGATCGGTTTTGTACGTGTCTTGGTGCAAATGCATGCCTTCCATGTTTTGTGGCAATTGCATGCCTTCCAAGGGTTTGCCGCAATTGCGCGACTTCCAAGGTTTTTTTTTGCCGCAATTACATGCCTACAACGTAGTCACCGCAACTAAATGCCTTCGATGGGGGTTGTCGCAACACCATGCGTTCCACGGGTTTTGTTGCAAGTGCATGCCTTTTACGGGTTTGGTATAATTGCATGCCTTTAACAGGGTCGCCGCAACTACACGCCTTCAATTGTGTAACCGCAACTACATGTCTTCGATCGGTTTTGTACGTGTGTTGGTGCAAATGCATGGTGCCTTCCATGTTTTGTGGCAATTGCATGCCTTCCAAGGGTTTGCCACAATTGCACGCCTTCCAAGGTTTTTTGTCGCAATTGCATGCCTACCACGGAGTGACCGCAACTGCATGCCTTCGATGGGGGTTGTCGCAACTGCATGCGTTCCATGAATTTTGTTGCAACTGCATGCCTACTATGGGTTTAGTGTAATTGCATGCCTTCAACAGGGTCGCCGCAACTTCACGCCTTGAATTGTGTAACCGCAAGTACATGTCTTCGATCGGTTTTGTACGTGTGTTGGTGCAATTGCATGCCTTCCAAGGGTTTGCCGCAATTGCACGCCTTCCAAGGGTTTTGTCGTAATAGCATGCCTACGACGGAGTCACCGCAACTGCATGCCTTCGATGGGGGTTGTCGCAACTGCATGTGTTCCGCGGGTTTTGTTGCAACTGCATGCCTTCTAGGGTATGCTGTAATTGAATGCCTTCAACAGGGTCGCCACAACTTCACGCCTTCAATTGTGTAACCGCAACTACATGTCTTCGATCGGTTTTGTACGTGTGTTGGTGCAAATGCATGCCTTCCATGTTTTGTGGCAATTGTATGCCTTCCAAAGGTTTGCCGTAATTGCACGTCTTGCAAGGGTTTTTGCCGCAATTGCATGCCTACGACGGAGTGACTGCAACTGCATTCCTTCGATGGGGGTTGTCGCAACTGCATGCGTTTCACGGGTTTTGTTGCAATTGCATGCCTACTACGGGTTTGGTGTAATTGCATGCCTTCAATACGATCGTTGCAACTGCACGCCTTCAATTGTGTTGCCGCAACTACATGTCTTCGATCGGTTTTGTACGTGTGTTCGTGCAAATGCATGCCTTCCATGTTTTGTTGCAATTGCATGCCTTCTAAGGATTTGCCGCACTTGCACGCCTTCCAAGGGATTTGCCGTAATTGCATGCCTACGACGGAGTCACTGCAACTGCATGCCTTCGATAGGGGTTGTCGCAACTGCATGCGATCCACGGGTTTTGTTGTAATTGCATGCCTTCCATGGGTTTGGTGTAATTGCATGTCTTCAACAGGGTTGCCACAACTGCATGCCTACAATTGTGTTACCGCAACTACATGTCTTCGATCGGTTTTGTATGTGTGTTGGTGCAAATGCCTTCCATGTGTTTGTTGCAATTGCATGCCTTCCAAGGGTTTTCCGGAATTGCATGCCTTCCAAGGGTTTTGCCGTAATTGTATGCCTACGACGGAGTCACCGCGACTGCATGCCTTCAATAGGGGTTGTCGCAACTGCATGCGATCCACGGGTTTTGTTGCAACTGCATGCCTTCCATAGGTTTGGTGTAATTGCATGCCTTCAAGAGGGTCGCCAATTGGAAGACTTCCAAAGAGGTTTCCTACAACTATAAACATTTTTCTAGGGGAATTTTTCCCACCAATTACAAGCCTTCTATGGGTTCATCACAATTACATGCCTCCCAACGAGATTGTCGCAATTGCTCGCCCACAAGAGTTTTTGCTGCAATTAAATGTGTTATATGGGTTTGTTGCAACCGCATGCATTCCATGGTTTTTGCTAATACGTTTTTTGAAGTTAATGTTTTCCAAAATTATTTTTTCCCTATGCTATTATATTACCTCAAAACAAGTTCAAATTCCCGTTTTTAATTTATTTTGTTCTAATTTTATGTTTTTATTTTTAGAGGAATAGTCATTTTTCCTGATTTGTTTTTTCTGTTTTGTTAATAAGCATGTGATTAAACATTTTTTGGATGTTTTCCCAAGTCAAGTGGGAAGGGGAGTTCCACAGTCGGGGATGTGGTCATCGAGCAGGCTATCGGCCGGGGAAGCTCCGCTGCATGGAGACTGCCATCGGGAAGGCAACCGAACGGAGCAGCCCTACACTGTCGACCAGGCTAGTGCTTCTGTGGCATGGAAGCTGTTGTAGATCAAGTAGCCGGGCGGAGGAGGCCTGCGCTGCCGGCCAGGACGGTGCCTCCATGACATCGAATAGAGATGTATATTTTCTCCTCATTTTCGTGATGCTTAAAATACTTGTTGCACGCACGGATGATGAACTGCATGAACAAGATATTAAACATATATGAATGAAAAATCATATGCATGATGCCTCGATAGACGCCATGCCCCACGGTGGGCGCCAACTTTCGTGGTAACGATTCCGACAATAGAAAGGGGGTAGAATAAGGAGCATGATCTATCGAGATGCTAATGGGTGACACGGTTGTTTTAGCGAGTTCGGGCCTCTCACAGTGGAGATACCAGCCCTACGTCTCGTGTTCCAGAGAGGCTTTGTTTTATCTGTAATGGACATGAGTTACATGGTATAGAGAGAGAGCCAGAGCTCTAGGCAAAGAATGAGCTCGCAGGGGGAGAAGCCGCTAGCCACTAGCTATGTGGAGCGGGGTGGCATATATAGAATGCGCCACCCCCTCACCTCTTATGTTACAAGATGGGGCATTGATGCCACAATGTCATCTCTACAGAACCTCCTCTATCTTTCGACTATGTTGCCGACTGTAGGTATTTGCATACCCGAGTGAGTCATACGGCCGGGTGGTTGACTGTCATCCCAGTGGATGGAATGTACTTGTCTGAGTGGATCTGTACGGAGTGGATTAGATGTTGTTACGATCCACTCGGATTTTCCCTTGTAGTCCTTAAACTAATAACGAGGTGCCTTGGGTAGGACGTATAGGTCAGGCTTATGACCCTACCCTAAGGCTATATCCCCGTCAACGGACAAGTGCATTAACGAACTTTGCGTAAGGTAAATAATACTTGCAACCGCGGTTTCCGTCACTCAAGCTAGACTGCATTGTTTTCTCCCTCAGGCAACATCACATCCACTAGTCTCATGTTTCCGTCACTCAAGCTAGACATCACGGGGCATGAACCCACAATCATGCATAATGCTCCCTCTTGGAGTTACAATCTACTACTCGGCCGAAGCAATAAAGAGCAACGGAGAACATGCATGAATCACTAAAGAACATAATATAAAAGGATAATCAAATATATAACTCATAACAATCTGAACATAATCTCATAATCCATCGGATCCCAACAAACCGAGCATAGCAATAGCAAGAAAATTACATAGATGCCTTGATCATGTAGGGCAGCTCACAAGGACTAAGCATTGAAGCACAAGATTGGAGAGAAGACATCACATAGCTACTGGTCATGGACTCATGGTCCAAGGAGGACTACTCACGACATGTTCGGGAAACGTCCATGGCGGTGGAGAAGCTTCCGAAGGTCAATCCTCCCTCCGGAAGGGTGCCGGGAAGAGGTCTCGTGACGCTCCCGATCTTGGAAGCGCTGCGGCGGCGGAACGATGGAGAAATTCGCGATTTTGGATATGCTTCAAGGGTTTCCGATCGGAGGGGTAAATATAGGCCAAAGGAGGGCATCAGGGGAGGTGGGGCCCATCCAGGCGACCCGTGGGCGCGGCCAGGGGCCAGGCCTCGCAGGGAGGCCGCCTGGGCAGCCCCTGGCTCCCCTCTGGCCCATCTTCGGTGATCCAGAAGCTTCCGTCACGCTGATTTTTATATATTTTTCTCGTGATTTTTGGGACTCTGGACATTTGGGTAAAAATCCCTGCAAAAAATACATCAGCAGACAGGGCACTGGGTGCACTGAGTTAGTAGGTTAGTCCAAATATGTGTAAAAAGATATGAAAGTGTAGCAAAACATATAACAATGTCACCCAAAAGATCATGGAACAAGCAGAAATTGTAGATACGTTTGGGACGTATCACTTCCTCCAACTTGTTTTCCTGCTTGACAAACACTACAAAGTCTATCTTTGTCAAAGATAACATCTTTAACACCAAGATAATGATCACCTTTGATGTGTTTGTCAAGATTACACATACCAACATGTCCAAGCCTTCTATGCCATAACCAACCTTTAGAAGATTTTGCAATAAGACATGCATGGGGTTTGGATATTTTAGAGAAATCAACAATGTATAGATCATGTCACAGCCCTAGCACTCATTTGTTTGCCAAGCATCCATGCATGCATTATGAAAACCTTGATGTTTGAAATAGGAAGTGATCAAAACCCCAATGATTTGAAAAATTGACAACAAGGCAATAAAAATTAATAGCTTAAAAGGGACCAAGAAAATGTTCCAAATACTTGGCAAAATAGTGACATAAAATAAATTTGTCAAACCAAAATTTTAAGTCACAGAAACATTTTGAAATGGATTTTTGATTTGACCAAATAGCTATTTGGAATGGAATTATTTTGATTCCTTCTATTTTAAAGTTTCAAAAATGTTGAAACTTTTATGTGGCATTGGATATTATTATCTCTGTCACATAATAACATTTTAGGGTTTTATTTTTGGTCAAACAATTTATTTTAAAACCTAAATCTTAATGCCAGAAAGAAATAAAAAGAAAATAGAAAAGCAGAGAGAGAGAGAGAGAGCTACCTCGCGCTCACGTGGCAGGCCCAACCCACCAGGGGCTCCCCTGTCATCTTCCTCCTCCTGCCAGTAGGCAGAGGGGAAAATGAGCACGGGGCTGGCCGCGCCACCTCCTGCTCCCACCTCCTCCCAGCCTGCCTGCCTTGTCGCCCTCCTCTCCCTTATCTCCGCGCTGCTGAGCCGTTCCGATCTCCTCCTCCTCTCCATTTCTCCCTCTCTCATCTGCCATGTTCTCTCTTTTTCTCCTGCCGCCATTGGTGAGCTCGGGCTCGAGCTCACCATCGTGCCCTCCGGCCCTGCTAGTCCTATCCGAGCAGCCCAATCTCTCCGCCATGACGTGCTGCACCTCCCCGTCGAGAGAATCGAGCCGAAGCCCCTGAATCGAGCTGCCACGGTCATCGTCTTCACCTCCGGTCACCGAGATCCGTCGCCGTCGACTCGCTGCCAGAGAGCCCCTCCAACCTCGCCGATGCCAGGAATGGAACCCGTGTGAGCCTCCGATGCTTTCCCCTCTCTTTCCCGCTCGAAATCCCCCTCCAGAGCATCTCCCCAACGAGCTCCACTTCCGGCGCCGCGCACGCTCGTCGCCGGCACCTCTCCCGGCCACCCTAGCCCTCTTGCTAGCCCCCGCGAGAACAGCCGCTTCGCCAGCGTCCCGTAGCTGCAAACCGCGTCGCAAATGGACCCCTGTAGCGCGTTTTAGCGTAACTCCAGCGAGCCCTCCACCGCGGCTATGGTCGCCGACGACCACCCTCCGGTGGGGGCCGACGTGGCCAATCATTAGCCAGCGCTAACCCCCCCCCCCCAGAGCCACTGACAGGGGGCCCCACTGGTGAGTCAAACCTCACTTAGTGCGGGTCAGCGCGGGATTAGCCCCTGGGTCACTGACCAGTGGATCCCACTTGTCAGGTTTGATCTGGCCCAGGCGCTGTTGACTGCTGACGCAGTGATGACATCACAGTGACGTAGTAATAGCTTTTCTGATTTAATTTAATTCTAGGAAATTGCTAAAACTTGTAAAAATCATAGAAATTAAAATATAACTCGGATGAAAATAATTTATATATGAAAAAGGATCAGAAAAATCCAAAGAATCTGATTATGGAATTTTCATGCATGTTTGAAAAAGTTAACATCACCAAATAGGCCAATTGGTGAATAGGATAAATTTAATAATTAGTTTGGAGTTGGAATTTGATACCTATTTGAATTCCACTTAAATTGCATTGAGCTAGCAAAACCAGTACCTCAAATTTCCATCTTCATGCATGTTAAAAACAAGTTATACCTGAGCCTCAGGTCGAATCAATTAAAAGGTTATCCGGAAAATACCTTGTTGAAGTGATGTTTGAATCCTGATTCAAATCCAGCTTCAACCTAAGAAATGGTAGCTATATTGGCCCTATCACATTTCATATCCATTTCTTGATCATGCATCATGGTGTTGCATTTCTGTGAAGTAATTGTTGTTCCTTTCTTGTTTGCCGATGTTGTTCCCTCCCGGTAGACGATGGTTCCAACGATGTGATCATTGACATTGATGAAGACTCATTGCTATCTTTAGACGTCTCGGGCAAGCAAACCACCCTTGAGCATATTGAAATAAACCCACTCTCTCGCTCTTGCTCTCTTTTACTGCATTAGGACAAACACGATTCAACTGTACATGTTATCGGTAGTTGAACCCATTCCTCTGCATGACCTTATTATGTCATAGTAAATAGTTGAAACCACTTAGCATGAGTAGCAACTGCTTGAGCCTTGTTGTGCTTACTCATCCATGCTTGTTTACAATGCCTGCTATGCTTAGAGTCGTGTCGGGTCTGATCCATCTGGATGATGAATCGGAATGGTTGTGTTCATGTCCTACAGTGTGAGAGTAAAGGTGTGAATCCGATTTGGTAAAGGTAGCGATGAGAGGCCATGTAGGAGTACATGGTGGGTTGTCTCATTGGGACCATCCTTAAGAACTGAGTTCTGTGTATGTTATCCAAGACAAGATACTACCACACATTGGGATACTTAATTGACCCTCTTGGCTTATTAATCGCCTAGATCTCTGTCCAGGAGTTGCAACTAGTTTCTGGTGTTTGTAGGAAAAGTGTTGGCGGCCGTGTTTAGCTCTGCCCGACGGGGTAGGCTTCTCTGCGGTAGATACACAGTGGCACGGTGTACCAAGTGGCACCCGGATGGTGGGCTTGGGGACCCTGCGCACATCGTTTGGGGCCGTAGAGGAAACCTCGGCCGGACTTCCTTGCGGGTTCAGTCTCAAATAGGCGATAAACCTGGACTAGGGTCTTGTGTGGTTAACGGTCGTGGTCGACACCCGCGCAGGTGCTTCCGCTTGAAGGTTGCCGAGATGCATGACGTGCACATGGTGATAAGTGGTGGGAGCATGTGTGAAGTAGTATACCCCTGTAGGGTGATTTAATCTGTTCGAATAGCCGCGTCCTCGGATATGGACTACTTGGAAACATTACGTGGTACATAGACAACTTAAATGGTACTCTAAAACATGCAAGATAAGTGTGAGTGCTATGGAAGGCTTCCTCGTAGGGAGACGAGAGTGGATCCATAGTGGTGTATTGAATTGGTGAATATATGGACACGTGTGCGCTATCCCACCTCAAAGAAAGAACTTGTAGTGATAGTACAGGTTAGCGAAGAGTCAAAGATGGCTTGCTGCAATCAAACCCCACAATCCTTTCATTGAAACATGATGCATATGTAGATAGTTCTGATGTAAGACTTGCTGAGTACCTTTGTACTCACGGTTGCTTTACTTATGTTTTTTAGAGAAGATCTAGACTCATTATAAGGTTCTACCTGATGTGTTCGATGTTGACCGGAATAGCTTCGGAATCCCAGACAGAGGTCTGGCTCCTTTGGTAGGGTCGTAGTAGCTTTTTAGGCTCTTCCAGCCATTTTTAGTAGATGTCTGTACCCAGACATGATTTGCTTCCGCTTGTTGTTTGTATGACTTGAGTGTCGGGTCACGGGACCCCTGTTTGTAATAAAACACTATGTTGATTCTTATGAGTCCTTAATAAAAGCTTGAGTCATAGAGTTATGTTGTGATGCCATGTTGTATCTACACATATCGTGCATATTGTGTGTATGTTATGAAATGCATTATATGTGTGGGATTCGACACATAGTTGTGTGCCTTTAGTAGTACTCTTTACAGGGAAATGCCTCTTTGTGCTTCTATCGAGCCTTGGTAGCTTGCTATTGCTCTAGACACATTGATTGACCGGCGTGTATCCTTCTTTGCTGTTGTGTCTGTCCCCTCGGGGAAATGTCACGTGGTGTAATGGAGTCCTTGTAGCTTGCTACGACTCGTCTACACACGTTGTTGATCGACACCTGCCTTGCTAGGTTATGTATGTCTGTCCCTGTACGGATGTACCGCTTGGGTTTATAACTAGTCATGTGGACCCGGGTTCTTTGTCGTTTGAACGCTAGCAACATATTCATATATGTGAGCCAAAAGACACAAACGGTCCCGGCCAAGGTAAGGTGGCAGCCGTGGAGTTTACCGTGCGTGAGGCCGCAAAGTGATGTGATGTGTTACAGGCTGGGTTCTTATGACTCGGGATCAGGGTCCTGACAGATCACCTCTATGAAAACCAGTAAAGACGTTGTTATGATTGTCGATACGAAACACTCGGCATTCAACTTTCGTAAATAGCACATCGAAACCAAAGTCTGATAGTCTAGATACGGATAGAAGATTGTAGCCAAGAGATTCTACTAGCATGACATTCTGAATGGAACTGCCATGAGATACGACCACCTTACCAAGACCAAGTACCTTACCTTTGGAGTTGTCTCTAAAAGTCACACACTTCTGAGGTCCACGGTTTGGTGTAATATCATGGGACATGTCTTTATCTCCGGTCATGTGATTAGTGCATCCACTGTCGAGAACCCACTCCTTACCACTGACCATGTAGTCTTTAAGGTTAGCCATTAGACTGAGATTCTTCATGGTCTTCTCATACTCGGTGTCAAAGTCCTCATCATCATCATAGTAGCCACGTTATGCATAGTCATCATCGGATGAAGTTTCCTCGTAAGAGACAAAAGTTTCATCAAAAATTTGACTATTACAATATTCAAGTTTATGCATTCGAGTGGATTCAACAATGATGTTGTTGATTTTAATGAGATTTCCATTGGCACACATGAGGTCACGAAGCTCAGATAGGCATTTATCAAAGTTAGGATCGGTTGGCTTCATCTTATGGAAAGAAATGTACGTACTTGTGAACAATGATATCAAGATTTTTCAAGGAATAATTTGGATATCTTTTCTCTAAGTCTTTCCACAAGGTATAAGCACACTCAAAGTTTTGCAACTGATTAAGCACACTTCTTGGTAAACCTCTAATGATAAGATTGACAGTGTTGAGATTACAAATCATGTTAACTTCATCATCATGAGAAGGATGTATGGGGTCAATGGGAGGCGCATAGGGATATTCAATATACTTGCGCAAATGGAACTCATCGAATGTACCAAGAATTTCCTATTTCCATTGTCTAAAGTACTCCCCATCAAGAATAGGCACTCTACAACTAAAAATCTGGGAACTAGTCACATTCATTTTCCTCTAATGGTGGTTAAACCAAGGTTTTAGAGACCTTGCTCTAATACCAATTCAGGGATCGATAGAAGATGTGTCTAGAGGGGGGTGAATAGACTACTTGTCAAGTTAAAAATCTAGCCTATCCTAATTTCTAGGAGGGGCAGAAATCTAGAACTTCTAACAAGTATAAGTCACCCTACACATGTAGTTCTAAGAGTATAGCAGCGGAAAGTAAAACATGCAAATGTAATGTATATGTGTAAGATAGGGAGATCAACCGCATGAGATTGACACGACGATTTTTTGGCATGGTTCCGATAGGTGGTGCTATTGTACGTCCATGTTAGTGGAGGCTTCAACCGAGGGAGTGTAACGGCTCCAAGAATCCACACGGGGCTCCACCCACGAGGGGTCTACAAAGAAGCGGCCTTGTCTATTCCACCACGGCTTCCGTCCACACAGGACAAGCTTCACTCACGATAGATCTTCACGAAGTAGGCGATCTCATTGCCCTTACAAACATATTGGTTCAACTCCACAACACGAAGTAGGAGGCTCCCAAGCGACACCTAACCAATCTAGGAGGCACCACCCTCCAAAAGGTAATATATGTGGTAGATCAATGAACTCCTTCCTCATGTGCTTCTAAATATAGTCTCCTCAACACAAATCACTCTCTCATAGAATATGCATGGGTAGGATAGGTTGATTTGGTGGAAAGCAGTTTGGGGAGGCTAGAGATCAAGTTTCAAATGATTGGATTGGGATATCTTGGTCTCAACACATGAGTAGGTGGTTCTCTCTCAGAAAATGGATCAAGAAATGAAGTGTGTGTTCTGAGTGCTTCTCCCACAAATAAGAGGTGGGTGAAGGGGTACATATAGGCAGCACCCAAAATCCAACAGTTACACACAAAAGTGCGAACTCGGTGACACCAAAGTGGACAACTCAGTGGTACCGACTAGTACTTAAAGTGTGAACTTTTGAATCTCGGTGAGACCGATATATAGAACTCGGTGGCACACAAAAGGTGACTAACGCTCAAATGGCCAAACTCGGTAGCACCGATACTCAAACTCAGAAATTACGATTTTGTGTATATTGGCAACAGAATGTTGGTCACACTAAACTCGGTAGCACCGATGCAGTTTCGGTTGCACCGATTTGGTGGGAATGGCCAGGGTTTTGTTTGAGGTTCAAACTCGATGGGTCCGATGTGGCAATGTTGGTGACACCGAATTTGTGTATGTGGAACTTGACAGAGTGGATATGTGGGAAAAATGACTGAGTGTTTTGGTGGCTAACTTTGAGCATTTGAGCAATCAATTCATTTTACTACCTCACCCCCCTTTTAATAGTATTGGCTTTACTATGGACTCAAAAGTGATTTCTCACAAAATAGAAAATGAAGAGTCTTCTATCTTAAAGCTTGAGCCAATATTATTTCTTTCTTGCATCTAGGGGCATCTCCACATAAACCTTTAGCCAATGCTCTCGATGGACTTTTCCTGAAATATCTAGGTAAAAGTGTTAGTCCAAAATACAATGTATGTTGTCATGAATTATCAAAATCACCAAGGGAGCATATGTGCTTTCATCTTCATCTTCATCTTATGAGCGTGGAATCTCCACAGAGTCAACTTCATGTTGAAGATGTCGGACAATGGTGGTCAACTCAGTTACCTTCACATCCATGTTGTGGAATTTTGTCTCCACAACTCTCTCAAGACTCTTCTAATTTTGCGTGATCTCCTGGATGTTCTTCTCCATGCTTTGGACAGTGCTCACTAGAAATGCCATTTGCTCAGTTGGAGTTCTGAGCTGTGGAACTGGAGGTGGCCTATTTCTAGCAGCTTCAGCCTCTGCCGCCATTCTTGGTGCAGCTGAGTTGGGATCATTGTCATCCATCACAACCTCATTATCTTCAAATTCAGGCTGAATAGGTTGATGGGGACGATCAAGTAGATATGGATGCTTGCCTAGCTTGGCATTGATGAGCATCTGAATGTAAGGTGCATATCCACATGTTCTCTTCTGATCCGCAGCAGTTCTTTGGATAGTCTCAACTATCAAGTGCATCACTCTAAATCTGGTATGTGTGTCTATCAGGTGCAGCATGTTGATAGAATATCCTCTGATCATCTTCTCATCACCTGACTTAGGCATGAGGGTGTATCGCAGAATAGTGTTCGTCGTGGGAATGCCATCTTGAAGAAAATACACTAAACCAAACTTTTAACTGGCCAAGTACTCTTGTGGAATAGTCTTGTACATATTGGCCATGGAGTTGTGATTCTGTTTGACTTCTGCATACACATCTACATCTCGTTCTTCCTCCTTGGGGGCACCAATGATAGAAGCCCATTCAGCAAATGTAACTTCGTACTTGTGTCCATCGGTCATCTAGACTAAAGAACCATCTCCATAGAAATGAACAGTTGCATAGAATTACATGATCAGCTCGTCATTCCATGGGGTCATATCCGCCCAACAAATTTCTCAATGTCCAATGCCATGAAGTTCTCTCCGACATGTGGAAAGAAATCTTCATTATCCTTTATGTATGCCTAGTCGACATACCTCATATCACTGATAGCAGGACTCTTGTCAAATAATAGTCTTGTTGTTCCTTGGTGTGAAACCTTGGATCAACAACAGTTCTTCCTCTGACAACATATGGATCATTAGTTCTCCACTTTCTTAGTCTGGCATCCTTCCTCTTCTTCATATCTTCTTCTATTGGATGAGCAACATTGTGGAGTTGAAGGAATGGTCTGAGCTTCCTGAGAATTGGAGCATCCTCATATGCTTCTTCCTCTGTCGCAAGAGCACTGGATGCATGGCCTTTTGCTTTGGCAACCGCGGGTAAGTCTTCTGTGGTCTTCCTGGAAGCCGGAGCCTTCTTTGCTTTAGCATCAGGCTTAGGAGCAGACTTCATGGCATCAACCATCAACTTCTTCTTCTTGGGAGGAACTGGGATCTCCTCACGAGCTTCTTCCTCATCATCTTCTGGATCTTCAAACATGGAAGTTTTTCTGCCAAAAAGATGGACAATCCTCTTCCTGGGCTCTTCACACCAGCTTTCTTTGTACGTGCATCCTTGGAAAGCTCAGTGCTCTTCCTGGCATATTCAGGTGCTCTCAGTTCAGCTGGAGTAGCAGTGATTTTCCTGACAACCTTCTTAGGAGGGGCCTTCGAAGGAGTTGAAGTCCCTTCAAGATCTGAATCCTCCTCATCAGAATTTAGCTTCCTTATCTGCCTGGTGGCTGCCTTGGGCAAGCCATGGGAGCTGGGAGAACTTGGGTCTGAAGCAGACTTCTCTGGACTACTACGAGAGTCCATCTCTACACTCTGCTCTCTGAAGTCATTCTGACTATCATCTGAACCTGACATACTAACAAACACGCTTAGCAGCAAACAATAGAACCTGTGAAGTGGATATAGGAAAGATAGAATGTATGAGCATCACAAAATTTAGATATTTTTGAAAATTTGAAGTGTGAAACTTAGGGTATGATCTTCTATAGGATGTAAATCGGTGGCACCGAGTTGGCATTTTCGGAGTCACCGAGAAAGCTTACTCGCTTAACAGAAACTTGGCACTCATTTTCGGTGGCACCAAAAAGAGCTGCTTAGTCTCACCGAGTTGCTTCTTGTTGGTAAACGTAGCATAAATTCAAAATTTTCCTACGCCATATTCAGATCTTCCTATGGAGAGACCAGCAACGAGAGAGGGGAGAGTGCATCTTCATACCTTTGAAGATCGCTAAGCGGAAGCATTGCTAGAACGCGGTTGATGGAGTCGTACTCGCGGCGATTCAGATCGCGGTGTGATTCCGATCTAGTGCCGAACCACGGCACCTCCGCGTTCAACACACGTGCAACCCGGTGATGTCTCCCGCACCTTGATCTAGCAAGGAGGAGGGAGAGGTTGGGGAAGATCTCCGGGAGCACGACGACATGGTGTCGATGGAGAGACGAGGTCTCCCGGCAGGGCTTCGCCAACCACCGTGAGAGAGGAGGAAGAAGAGGGACAGGGCTGCGCCGAGGGAGAGATTAACTTGTGTCTTCAACAGACCCAAAACCCCTTTCTATTTATAGGTGGAGAGGGGAGGGGTGCGCCACCTCTAGGGTTCCCACCCTAGGGGTGGCGGCAGCGCAGATGGGAGAGGGGGCGGCGGGCAGGGCAGGAGAGGGGTTGGCGCACCCCGTGGTGGGCCTTAGGCCCACCAGCGCCTAGGGTCCCCCCTTCCTCTCTGGTGCGCCTTGGGCTGCGTGTGGAGGGCGCACCAGCCCACCCAAGGGCTGGTTCCCTCCCACACTTGGTCCATATAGCCTTCCGGGGCTTGTGGCCCCTCCCGGTGGGCCTCCGGAACCCTTCCGGTGGTCCCGGCACTTTGCCGGTGGTGCCCGAAACATTTCCGGCATCCAAACCCATCCATACTATGTATCAATCTTTACCTCCAGACCATTCCGGAGCTCCTCGTGACATCCGGGACTCTGAACAACCTTCGGTAACCTCGTATAACAATTCCCTATAACCCTAGCGTCATCGAACCTTAAGTGTGTAGAACCTACGGGTTCGGGAGGCATGCAGACATGACCGAGACACTCTCCAACCAATAACCATCAGCGGGATCTGGATACCCATGGTGGCTCCCACATGTTCCACGATGATCTCATCGGATGAACCACGATGTCAAGGATTCAATCAATCCCGAATACAATTCCCTTTGTCTGTCGGTATAGAACTTGCCCGAGATTCGATCGTCGGTATACTCGTACCTTGTTCAATCTCGTTACCGTAAGTCTCTTTACTCGCTCCATAGCACATCATCCCGTCATACTCATCCATCACCGATCCACTGCCTACGAGTCTTTTACTACTGGTCCTTGCTACGTTACTTTGTCTAGGCTTGTCCCTTGCTACAAAAGGGATTGGGCCACTTTGCTGCTACTGTTGCTACTGCTGTTACTTTGTTGCTGCTGCTGCTACTGCTGTTCCTTGCTACTTCGTTGTTACTTGTTGCAAGATTTTTTGCGACACTGTTGTCGGGCAAGAATAGTTACTCGCCCACGTGCAACCTACTGGCGCCATTGATACAACAGTTAGGAATAGTCTGTCGTCAACAGATCGTTTCTGACACCGTTGCTATCATACCACATTGCTACTGATACTTTGCTTGCAGACACTAATCTTTCAGGTGTGGTTGAATCTGACAAACTCAGCTGCTAATACTTGAGAATATTCTTTCGCTTTCCCGTTGGCGAACCAACAAATTTGGGTTGAATACTCTACCCTCGAAAATTGTTGCGATCCCCTACACTGTTGGTAAACGTAGCATAAATTCAAAATTTTCCTACGCCATATTTAGATCTTCCTATGGAGAGACCAACAATGAGAGAGGGCATAGTGCATATTCATACCTTTGAAGATCGCTAAGCGGAAGCGTTGCTAGAACGTGGTTGATGGAGTCGTACTCGCGGCGATTCAGATCGCGGTGTGATTCCGATCTAGTGCCGAACCACGACACCTCCGCGTTCAACACACGTGCAACCCCGTGACGTATCCCGCACCTTGATCCAGCAAGGAGGAGGTATAGGTTGGGTAAGATCTCCGGCAGCACGACGGCGTGGTGTCGATGGAGAGACGAGTCTCCCGGCAGGGCTTCGCCAAGCACCGTGAGAGAGGAGGAAGAAGAGGGACAGGGCTGCGCCGAGGGAGAGATTAACTTGTGTCTCCAACAGCCCCAAACCCCTCTCTATTTATAGGAGGACCCTCTCTATTTATAGGAGGACCCTCTCTATTTATAAGAGGAGAGGGGAGGGGTGCGCCGCCTCTAGGTTTCCCACCCTAGGGGTGGCAGCAGCCCAGATGGGAGAGGGGGCTACGGCGAGGGAAGGAGAGGGGTTGGCGCACCCCCTGGTGGGCCTTAGGCCCACCAGCGCCTAGGGTCCCCCCTTCCTCTCTGGTGCGCCATGGGCTAGGTGCGGAGGGCGCACCAGCCCACCCAAGTGCTGGTTCCCTCCCACACTTGGTCCATATAGCCTTCCGAGGCTTGTGGCCCCTCCCAGTGGGGCTCCAGAACCCTTCCGGTGGTCCCGACACTTTGCCGGTGGTGCCCGAAACATTTCCGGCGTCCAAACCCATGCATCCTATGTATAAATTTTACCTCCGGACCATTCCGGAGCTCCTCGTGACGTCCGGGATCTCATCCGGGACTCCGAACAACCTTCGGTAACCTCGTATAACAATTCCCTATAACCCTAGCGTCATCGAACCTTAAGTGTGTAGACCCTACGGGTTCGGGAGGCATGCAGACATGACCGAGACACTCTGTAGCCAATAACCATCAGTGTGATCTGGATACCCATGGTGGCACCCACATGTTCCACGATGATCTCATTGGATGAACCACGATGTCAAGGATTCAATCAATCCCGTATACAATTCCCTTTGTCTGTCGGTATAGAACTTGCCCGAGATTCGATCGTCCGTATAACCATACCTTGTTCAATCTCGTTACCGGTAAGTCTCTTTACTCGCTCCGTAGCACATCATCCCGTGACTAACTCCTTAGTCACACTGAGCTCATTATGATGATGTTCTACCGAGTGGGCCCAGAGATACCTTTCCGTCACACGGAGTGACAAATCCGGATCTCGATTCGTACCAACCCAACAGACACTTTCGGAGGTACCCGTAGTGCACCTTTATAATCACCCAGTTACGTTGTGACGTTTGATACACCCAAAGCACTCCTACGGTATCCGCGATTTGCACAATCTCACGGTCGAAGGAAAAGACACTTGACATTAGAAAAGCTTTAGCATATGGACAACACGATCTAGTGCTATGCTTAGGATTGGGTCTTGTCCATCACATCATTCTCCCAATGATGTGATCCCGTTATCAATGACATCTAATGTCCATGATCAGGAAACCATGATCATCTATTGATCAACGAGCTAGCTAACTAGAGGCTTGCTAGGGACACATTGTGATCTATTTATTCACACATGTATTACTGTTTCCTGTTAATACAGTTATAGCATGAACAACAAAAAATTATCATGAACAAGGAAATATGATAATAACCAATTTATTATTGCCTCTAGGGCATATTTCCAACACTTCTCAGGAACCCTAAAACAAGAATCGGTGGAACCGATTTTACAAACTCGGTCTCACCGAGTTGCATATTGCGGCAGATCAGATCCAAAATTTCCTACTTCTTCTAATCTAAGGATTTATCTGGTGGATAGGAGGTTTGCACATGGTGGTAAGAATAATAAAGATTCCAATGCGTGTGAACCGGACGGGTAAATGCAAAGGAGATCGAACCGTACCCTAGCTCGGTGGCGTTTCGGCTACGACAACGACGACGGAGCAGATTGCGTCGACGGCCGCGAATTCGAGAGGCGGCGGCGCTCAGGGAGACAAAGGCGATGACCTGGGGTCTTGGGGGGCAGCGAGGGTTTGGTGAATGAAATGGTTTGAGAAAGTGAAATCAAAGGATTCGGTTCGTGTATATATATACCTATATGTTGTCGGTGTCACCGAGATGGCAAAATCGGTGTTACCAAGTTCCTCAACTGTGAGTAGACAGGGAAACTCGGTGTAACCGAGTTGGCGATTTCGGTGGTACCGAGATAGGAAACCTGATCAACTTTGAAAAATTGGTGGCGCCGAGTTTGTGGAGTTGGTCACACCGAGTTTTTCAAAGAGGCTTTGGAAGGCAGCCTTTGACGACACGGAACTCCGAGTGCACCTTCACACAGAGGGATCGACAAGTGCTTGTTCAAGTTTTGTGATGAAGCATGAATAGAACTTGAGATGAGATAGCATAGATAGCTAGAGAAGGGCCGTATGCATTCTTGTCCATCCAATTGGCAAAATATAAATCAAAAGCGAAATAACAACAATTGGATGTCCTTGAAGGATCAAACACATGCAGACCAACATGCTCACTCAATAAGAATGATGAATAAAACATGGTGAACATGCACAAATATCCTAGCAGCTATCAATCACTTGGGCGATGACTAAGTCATCTATATATGAGTATATTGACATAGGAGCTAAGTAAGAATACTTGATCATAGATCATACTCATTGTTAAGCACAAGTGGGGTTACCACTTTTATAGAAGCATTAATGTGTTCATATCCTTAGGAGATGCTTATACTCAAGTCTTAGAGTAAAGCTTCCCCTTGATATGATATTCCCACTAAGAGGGATCAACTAACCTTCGGTTTTTTCATAGAAGACTTCAAGTAGGTGAAGTAGTGGTGGATGCTCAATGTTGATGAAGATCATCTTGAGTTGGGAGCAATCCTTGCTGTTTTCATACTCCTCTCACCTACATGGTTTAGTCCCAAAGCAATAAAGGAACATATGCAAGAATATCTATGGACATGGAGTGAAGCACACATGGGATAATGTCCAAAGATGCATTAATTAGCTTCTTCCTTGCTTACCTTTGAGGGAATGTGTGACTCTTTGAACTAATGCATATGGTTTAGGTTGATTGCATATAGTTCTTGCCAAAATGAATAAGAGCGAATTTCATTGGCAGAGCCACCCCTCAAGAACTTCTAGTTCTTCCTCTTGGGAATCCACACCAAATTGATGGGAATCATTGGAGTTGTGGTAGCACTTGTTGAGGTAGAGCTAGTAGTACCCTTGGGAATCCACTTGACCTTGGCTTGGGGTTCTTCTTCAAATAGGTCCATGTCATCTTGAAGCTTTCCTTTGCCTTTGTGGTCTTGTGGTAGAAGGCCATCTTGTGAGCTCGGTCCTTCAGAAGCAGTGGAACCACACTTCTCTTCTTGGGGAACAAACTTGGGAGTGGGATATGGACCTTCTTCCCAAACATCTCCGTTGACGTTGAAGTAGCCAACACCTTGTTTCTTCCAATCTCCTCCTTGCTTGCGCACCGTTTCCTCAAATTGCTAAATCCCGGCAAGACTCTTGAAGACACCTCTCTCTATAATCCCTTTCAATAGATCATTTTCTTGCTCAAGTGTAACTTGGCTAAGAGAATCGTTAGTGGAATCAATAGAGTTACTAGCCACAACATTATTGGATTTAGCTTTAGCATTGTTGTTACTAGATGAAGAAACATTCTTGCCTTTGTTACTAGTGTTCCTAGGTTTAACTTGTGGAACAAAGTTAGACAAGAGTAATCATTTGGCTAGATAAGAAGAACTCTTCTTCCGAAGATCATCATGGATTGCTTTTAAAAACTCATGTTCTTGCTCCAAGTTGAGCTTCTCGAAGCGTAGCTTCTCATATGTTCTTGGAATCTCTCTATGATCTCCTAGAGTAGTCTCACGAGCTAACTTAAGAGTTTTTAATTCTTGAGTTAGTCGTTCAATTTATTTCTTATCATCATCATTCGATTCCTCTTGACTAGCATGATAAATAGCAAGTTCAGTTTCAGTGCATTCACTAGTTTTATCTGGAAGCGAGTCATCTTCTCCTAACAAGTCATCATCATCACTATTGAAATTAAGATACTCGGGATGTGATACCTTGGGGCCTTTAGCCATGAAGCACTTTCTGACTCCCTCATTTGGTGAATCAAATAAGTCGTAGGAGTTGGTGGAATCAAGCACGACCCCGACAACGCCTTCATCTTGACTATAGTCGGAGTGGGAGTGATAGCTTCTCTGAGAGTGGTGATCAGACTCGGAGCCAGAGACACATTCACCAACATGAGCTTGATGTCTTCTTCTTGAACTGCTCTTGGTGTATTTGTCCTTCTCCCATTCCTTGCCTCTCTGTGAGTGTCTTCGTTCATAGTGATCTTCTCTACTCCTTCTCTCTCTACGAGGTGACTCGTCTCTTGAGCTTTGTCTTCGAGGTGACTCTTCTCTTCAATTGTAAGGAGTCGAACACTCATTTCAGTAGTGTACGGGCTTCCCATAATTGTAGCAGTTTCGGTCACGACTTGTAACATCCCAAAATTATAAATTTTGGAATGTTAATATAATTATTAGATTGATTGTTTATTGGTTGCCTGAGTGATTGAAACTTGTGTGAAATTTGAAACTTTTCGAAACTATTGAATGAGAGGGAATAAAATGACTTTCCCCATCTCCGGTAAATTCAAATTCAATCTTTTAAAAGCAAAGAGAGAAGATGACATGACTTCTTCAACTATAAATAATTTGAACGGAGATATTTGCATTTGAATTCTTTTGCATTTCCATTTGTTTTCTTCGTGCAAGAAATGCCGGGAAATACATTCTAGAGAGGAGGAACATGACCCTCAAACCCACGGGCATTTTGAAATTTATTTGAACCCTAAAACTTAGAGGGTCTTTTGAAAATTATTTGCAAAGGAAAATAAATCATTTAGGCAAATTTGTGAAAATAATTTTTTCTAAAGTTTTTATTTTTGCCGTGGAAAAATGCCCATCATTTATATTTTATTTTTCTGATAATTTTAGTATATAGAAACTCTTTATTCCGAATTGATTTGAATTCCCTTTTATCGTTTTAGTTTCCTAGTTTTAAAAATAGGAAAGAAATCTCTATTAAATGGAAATAAGGGCTGGCCCATTAAGAACTTTCCTATTTTGGCCCAACAGGAGATCTTCTTCCTCCTGTGCCTCTCCCTCACGTCACAGAAACTTCCCTCCCATGGACAGAGGAGTCCCCACCTCCGGGATTCGCGAAGCTCTTTCCTTCCCAGCACCTCCCGTCACCTTTATAAGAACCCCCATGGCCTCCTCGTTCCATTCACGTTGAAACCACCGCCTCTCCCCACCTCCTCCTCCCCCTGCACATCGCCGGAGTCGGCACCAGAGAACTCACCGGAGCTTCTCCCCATCGCCCCTGCATCTTCCGCTCGCCCCTACCGAGCCCTCCCCACCCCGCCACCACCTCCCCACCGTCGCCACCCCACCCCATCGGCCCCCCTCCACCTCGCTGCACCCCCTCCCCATCCCCATGAGAAGCTGCTGCTTCTCCCTGGAACCAGCGAACAGGAGCATTGCCAGGAGCTCCTCCCCTTCGCCCCCCCTAGGGACTCCCTCGCCCCCTCCCAGGAGCGCCCTCCTCCACCGGCCCCTTCCCCACCCTCGCCGGAGCTCCACCCCGACCCCAGCCACCCATCGGCCACCATTGCAGCACGAGAGCAACTCCCAGCCACGGTAAGGCCCCCTCTTTCCTTTCTTTTTTTTATTTGTTTTGTTTTTTTAGTTTTACCCTTAGATCTATTTTCAACGGTGTAGATTAGAGTAGGATAACCTTTCGGTTTTTAAACAAAAACCGCTGGTTTTTATTCACTTGACTTTTAGCCAGAGAACTTTTTCTTATACTTCGGCCATTCGCTGTTTAGCCTATGCCACGCACACCCATCGGCCAATCAGAAGCCGCCACATGGATTCCCTATTTGTTTTATTTGTTCAGATTTAGTTCAAAAACAGAAAAGTTCCAATTTTGTTTTGGCCATCGCTTTTGATCCCGAAGTCCAATAGAGTTGATTATTTTTCCAGTAGCTCACAAATTTCCTGTAGTTTTTAAAAACATATAATTTGTCTATGTTTGAAATTTTCGAATTTGAGTTAGATCAGATTTTGTTTAAACTTTGTTTTGCTTATTCCAGGAGTTTAAAAATAGCTTTTAATTCGATTCCTTTTGGTACTCATCACTAGTGATCTTATTTATCAGTGGTAAAAAGTTCAGATTTGTTTGAGTACTTTAGCTCACTGTTTCTTGTGAAACAATTTCTGTTTCAACTCTTTTAGGATTGCGGCTAATTCCTTTTCTAGAATTGTTTTTAAAATATTTTCTTTATTATTTCAGAAAGATTATTGTTTTGTTTATGTTAGTTAACAGTAGTTTTGCAACAAGTTTTTTTTTATTTGTTTTCATGAAATCAATTCTAGTTCCTTAGTAACTTGCAATTGGTTTCCGCACTGTTTCAAATCCCGTTTGGAAATACTTTGAAAAAGTTTGTGAAAAATATTCTATTTTAACTTAGTTAAACTTATATCTTAGTTCCCTGTTATTATTTTTCGTTAGACAAAAACTATTTAGTGTTTGAGGTAGTAGAAGACTCCCTAGTCTTATTTGAAGTTTCTTTCGGTTTCCTATACGCTCACTCTTTTGTTTTGATTGCTAGAATGATTGCTAGTATGAGTGTTTACGTGAATGATATGTTTGTTATATAGATTTCATTGGAGAGTGACGAGTAGTCTATCAAGTATTTTCTCGAGAAATTCTTCTTCGTCAACATCACCAGGCAAGTCACTTTGATCATACTATCACCTATGTTTTATGCATCGTAGTTCTACCATCCTATGCCCAAATTGCATGATGCTTAGGTACTTGGAAATTTTAGTATAGGTTGTAGTATCATGTGGTAGGCACCCAACAACCCCGATACTTGGCCCCGGGACGACAAATTTCATATTGCTATGCTTGAGTAGACGGGATTTCGGTTGAGTGCATAACACGAGTAATGCGAGGTTGATTAAATAATCAAGACCGGTTAAGACAAGATTTTCAAGACCTCGGACGCAATGCAACTCTGGGTGAAGGACGGTTGATCGGCTCCCTGGAGAAACCAGTGGATGACCCGGGATGCTGGGGACGGCCATGACATCCTGCGGAAAGCTTCACCCAGGCTCAAAGAGACAGACGGATATTTTCAAGACCCAAGGCTTACCTGCACAGCCACAAGTCATTATGGGCTCTGGCTTGGTTGGACAACGCGGCGACTCTGGACAGACGGTGCTAGCAGATGTAGAAGAACGGTAGGAATGGATGGGCACCGACAGGGATTCAGAGGGACCCGTTGAAAGACCATGTTTTGATCATCCGGTCTTCAAACACCCTGAAGTGCGAGGACATACACGGAGGTGATCAAATCTTGTGGGGAACGTGTGCAAAACTCTGCAGAGTACTCAAACCTAATCGATTAGCTGTGTCCACGGTCATGGACAACTTGAGCCAAAGGAATTGAAGTTATCTGGAAATTCTCAACACAAATAATAATATTGATGTGGGTATTATTGACAACATGGGTACGAGAATTGGTTGGTGGAACCATCTCGTTAACAACCAACAATGTAGTAACATTTTGCTTTTAGCCCTCTCTTGATGTAGGAGAAAACTTGCTTTTCGCTAAAAACTTATAGCCCCACCTGCCATATATGCATATAGTATAGATGATTACTTTTCACCCCTCTCTTATGTGACTTGCCGGCATATTCAATATGCTGACCTACGGCTGCAACGTCTTATGTTGAAGATATTTTTCTTTGACGAGTAAGAGTACGATTCAGGGTTACGGTCTACACTCAACTTGTCGTTGGTGTTTATTGGGACTCCACTCCCTTGACTGCTTCCGCTGAGATATTTAAGGTATATATCAGTTTTACGCTATTTACATGTGATTGCACTTTGATATATACATTGATGTACTGTGTGTGCCAGCATACTGATCCAGAGATGGCACAGAAACATAGAGGCTTGACTCGTTTTGAGTCGGGTCGCTACAGAAATGGTATCAGAGCACATGTTGACTGTAGGATGTGACCCTAGAAACTGGAAATTTCTTAGGAAAGGATCTCTCAAAAATTTTATTTTCAACAACACCTTTTACTTCTCATCTCTTCTGATTTCATCAAATATTCTCTCTCACCTCCACTAGTTATACAATCCCCTTACCCCTTTGACCTCATGAAGAATCAACGGAGCTCTACTTCAAAGTAAAGAGGATTTCAACATGCATTTGAAGAATTGAAGGTGCACCAATTGAAGACTCTCAGGACCCGAAGAACTCGAAGACCCTGAAGTGTTCGAATAATTATATGACCATTAGAAGTCCAAACCCCTGTTATATACCCACGTTAGTTACGATGATTTGTGAGCCGTCATTGGTGTGTGTTTTTTGACGGCCACAACTAAAACCTATCTCAAAAAAATTGTTTGTATTGTGTGTATCTCCCTCCCTCTCTTACCCGTCTCATCCCCAAAACCTCAACCCTACCAGATGGAGTATGAAGCTGGACTTGTAGTCTTTGGACCAATGACCCAGCTGGAGGCTGATATATGGATTCAAAACATGGAGAACCACTTCGGGAGCAACTTGATGTCAAGGAAGTATGAAGTGGAACACGCTCTTCAGTACTTTACACAAAGTGCTGCAATCTGGTGGAAAATGCATCATGCCATACAAGGATTTAGTGGAGCAGAAACTTGGGACGAATTCAAGAACACTCTGTTAAGATCCCGACTTATTCATAAGTGCTATGACAATCCGAAGGAGAAGACTTGTGCATGCAAGATCTATGGAGAAATAGGACACACCCAGGAAGAACACAAGGATGGATGCACTCATTGTGAAGAAAATCACCCAACTGAGGAATGCCCAAGTAGTCAGGTGACTTGTTTCCTTTGTGAAGGAACCACCCACTACCCAGCTCAGTGTCACATTTACCCCAAGGTGCAACAAGTTGTCAACCAGCAGAAAGATGCAGTGGAGGAAACACTCAAGAAGAAGATTCTAGAAGAACCTGTGATGAACGAATATATTGAAGACCCTGATGGACACGGTCTGACCAGATTTTTCTCCAATGCATGCTACTCATGTGGAGAAGAAGGACATTATTCACAGGATTGCACGAAGAGAAGCCAAGAGTATCTGGGAAACTTCCCGACGGAAGAAGTGGAGTTTGATCCACTTGAAATAGAAGAACTGGCCAAAATAAAGGAGTCCGGAAAGAAGAAAAAGTACCCTCGGAAGAACCAAATCTCTGCAAACATAGACCAGAGTCATGTCAGTTGTTACAAGTGTATGAAATTTGGCTACCACAAATACATGTGCTCAGGAAGGAAGCCGGAAACCCAAGGAGCAAAGGCAAACACAAAGACGCCTCGAGACTTGTCAGAAATCATTTGTTTTTGTTGCAAGGAAGCATGGCATTTTGACAGCGATTGTCCACAAAGGAAGAAAGCTAGAATGGAGTAGTTAAGTTTTGACCATGGCAATAAGTGTAATCCGAAGCACTCTTGTTTCTCATAAGATCATGGAGTGAAATTTTGTAACAGAAGTCCCAGAGATTGTAATAACATCATGAATAAATGGAATTTATGGTCTCATGATTGCCTCTGTTGAAAATGTATGTGTTGTTTCTCTACGAGCAAAGATCTCTGAACATTATAAGGATATGAGAAAATATGGTCTATGCAGGCATGAGTATAATTCTTTTTAAGTGTGGTAGTAATCGGTAAACCCAGAGGATCCATTGAGTAGGAGTGTACCATGATTACGAAGGAGACATATACATTCCTCTGAGTACCTACTTACTGACACCTGCAGATGACAACTCTCTACGAGTCATTCCTAAAGGGCCCCGAAACGATCATGACCCTGACCAGTGACCATGATTACCCAAAAATCCTGAAGGACATGATGAAGCACATTCACCTTGAAGGAGATGCAGTCTACAAAGGCTACCCATTCATGGAGAATGGAGTGGCACTTTGGTACGTGGAAGTACACCTCCACCATGTGAAAGGAGTTTGTCCAAAGACTATGGGACAATACTTTTTCATTTCACGTGTACCACGAGCAACCTTCTTTGATGCTGTTCGTGAAGCTGCCATGGAAGCCATACGTCAGATTGGAGAAATACTTGAAGCAAGACTCCGTCATACCCAGGAATACCTGAGTGAGGTACGTGCGGAGATGATGGAGATGAAGCTCATGACCACCATGGTGAAGCAAAATATGGATGATTTCAAGGAGCACCTCGGAAAGTTTGAATGGAACTAAGTACCTCCAAGAGAGGCAGATGAATAAAGTTGGCAGAAATGCTCGACCATACCGAACAATGTGGATGGCAGCATTTGTAATAGAGTACTTTTGAATTGGAGTTTTTGAGGATAAATTAAGGATGTAATAAAGGATTGATTATGAAATGGATATGATTTATGGAAGAAGCTAGGATGGATCAGCAAACGTTTTCTTAGGAGCATACGAAAACCTGAGAGTTGTGAAGATACGATAGATGTTTCGTTCAGCTTGCAGAACCAATGGATTATCCGAACTTCGTTCGTAGACAAGAGAAATTCTGCAACGCTTGTGAGGATGCCCAAGTGTTAGAATGCGAGATTCGCTAAACCTTATACAGAGAAATGATTTGGGTGCGGAATGGATTGATGACCATGACGACTTACTCTTATCATTTATCTTGCTATTCGGAATGGTAAATCTGAGAGACTTACCCATATAGAGAGACGACGGTCTTTGAAGCTTTTGTTTAAGCCTTAGAGTGGTATAAGAAAAGCCCCACGTACATGGCATTTGTTGTCACGCGTAGGAAATTTTACGGTGAGAATGAAACCAAGACCCCTCTCTCTGCAGGGTAACCACAAATGGTAGACCACCATGAGAACCATCGATATGTTATTTAGAATTGACCACGAGACTGTCAGTTAAGAAGACCTAGTGATGGAAGAAGCTTATATCAACGGGAGAGCATCACCAAAGGATTTAATATGAAGACTGTGCGATGTCAGTTGCCAAAACCCCAGAGGATCGTTAAAGCATTTTTGAGGGGCCAGTATCTCTCATTTTAAGTGTGGTAGCATCCCACCTTGCCGGAGATTGGAATTGTTAGAAGACCCCCAAACCCTAACCTTTCCTTCTAGCCTCTTCGAATCTCGTGGAAGAGATTCATTTTAAGTGTGGTAGTTTGTAACATCCCAAAATTATAAATTTTGGAATGTTAATATAATTATTAGATTGATTGTTTGTTGGTTGCCTGAGTGATTGAAACTTGTGTGAAATTTGAAACTTTTTGAAACTTTTGAATGAGAGGGAATAAAATGACTTTCCCCATCTCCGGTAAATTCAAATTCAATCTTTTAAAAGCAAAGAGAGAAGATGACATGACTTCTTAAACTATCAATAATTTGAACGGAGATATTTGCATTTGAATTCTTTTGCATTTCCATTTGTTTTCTTCGTGCAAGAAATGCCGGGAAATACATTCTAGAGAGGAGGAACATGACCCTCAAACCCACGGGCATTTTGAAAGTTATTTAAACCCTAAAACTTAGAGGGTCTTTTGAAAATTATTTGCAAAGGAAAATAAATATTTTAGGCAAATTTGTGAAAATAAGCTTTTCTGAAGTTTTTATTTTTGCCGTGGAAAAATGCCCATCATTTATATTTTATTTTTCTGATAATTTTAGTATATAGAAACTCTTTATTCCGAATTGATTTGAATTCCCTTTTATCGTTTTAGTTTCCTAGTTTTAAAAATAGGAAAGAAATCTCTATTAAATGGAAATAAGGGCTGGCCCATTAAGAACTCTCCTATATTGGCCCAACAGGAGATCTTCTTCCTCTTGTGCCTCTCCCTGACGTAACAGAAACTTCCCTCCCATGGACAGAGGAATCCCCACCTCCGGGATTCGCGAAGCTCTTTCCTTCCCAGCACCTCCCGTCGCCTCTATAAGAACCCCCATGGCCTCCTCGTTCCATTCCCGTTGAAACCACCGCCTCTCCCCACCTCCTCCTCCCCCTGCACATCGCCGGAGTCGGCACCAGAGAACTCACCGGAGCTTCTCCCCATTGCCCCTGCATCTTCCCCTCGCCCTTGCCGAGCCCTCCCCACCCCGCCACCACCTCCCCACCGTCGCCACCCCACCCCATCGCCCCTCCCCTCCACCTCGCTGCACCCCATCCCCATCCCCACGAGAAGCTGTTGCTTCTCCCTGGAACCAGCGAACAGGAGCATCGCCAGGAGCTCCTCCCCTTCGCCCCCCCTAGGGACTCCCTCGCCCCCTCCCAGGAGCGCCCTCCTCCACCGGCCCCTTCCCCACCCTCGCCGGAGCTCCACCCCGACCCCAGCCACCCATCGGCCACCATTGCAGCACGGGAGCAACTCACAGCCACGGTAAGGCCCCTTCTTTCCTTTCTTTTTTTTACTTGTTTGGTTTTTTTAGTTTTACCCTTAGATCTATTTTCAACGGTGTAGATTAGAGTAGGATAACCTTTCGGTTTTTAAACAAAAACCGCTGGTTTTTATTCACATAACTTTTAGCCAGAGAACTTTTTCTTATACTTCGGCCATTCGCTGTTTAGCCTATGCCACGCACACCCATCAGCCAATCAGAAGCCGCCACATGGATTCCCTATTTGTTTTATTTGTTCAGATTTAGTTCAAAAACAGAAAAGTTCCAATTTTGTTTTGGCCATAGCTTTTGATCCCCAAGTCCAATAGAGTTGATTATTTTTCCAGTAGCTCACAAATTTCCTGTAGTTTAAAAAAAATATAATTTGTCTATGTTTGAAATTTTCAAATTTGAGTTAGATCAGATTTAGTTTAAACCTTGTTTTGCTTATTCCAGGAGTTTAAAAATAGCTTTTAATTTGATTCCTTTTGGTACTGATCACTAGTGATCTTATTTATTAGTGCTAAAAATTTCAGATTTGTTTGAGTATTTTAGCTCACTGTTTCGTGTGAAACAATTTCTATTTCACCTCTTTTAGGATTGCGGCTAATTCCTTTTCTAGAATTGTTTTTAAAATATTTTCTTTATTATTTCAGAAAGATTATTGTTTTGTTTATGTTAGTTAACAGTAGTTTTGCAACAAGTTTTTATTTTATTTTTATTTGTTTTCATGAAATCAATTCTAGTTCCTTAGTAACTTGCAATTGGTTTCTGCACTGTTTCAAATCCCGTTTGGAAATACTTTGAAAAAGTTTGTGAAAAATATTCTATTTTAACTTAGTTAAACTTATATCTTAGTTCCCTGTTATTATTTTCCGTTAGACAAAAACTATTTAGTGTTTGAGGTAGTAGAAGACTCCCTAGTCTTATTTGAAGTTTCTTTCGGTTTCCTATACGCTCACTCTTTTGTTTTGATTGCTAGAATGATTGCTAGTATGAGTGTTTACGTGAATGATATGTTTGTTATATAGATTTCATTGGAGAGTGAAGAGTAGTCTATCAAGTATTTTCTCGAGAAATTCTTCTTCGTCAACATCACCAGGCAAGTCACTTTGATCATACTATCACCTATGTTTTATGCATCGTAGTTCTACCATCCTATGCCCAAATTGCATGATGCTTAGGTACTTGGAAATTTTAGTATAGGTTGTAGTATCATGTGGTAGGCACCCAACAACCCCGATACTTGGCCCCGGGACGACAAATTTCATATTGCTATGCTTGAGTAGACGGGATTTCGGTTGAGTGCATAACACGAGTAATGCGAGGTTGATTAAATAATCAAGACCGGTTAAGACAAGATTTTCAAGACCTCGGACGCAATGCAACTCTGGGTGAAGGACGGTTGATCGGCTCCCTGGAGAAACCAGTGGATGACCCGGGATGCTGGGGACGGCCATGACATCCTGCGGAAAGCTTCACCCAGGCTCAAAGAGACGGACGGATATTTTCAAGACCCAAGGCTTACCTGCACAGCCACAAGTCATTATGGGCTCTGGCTTGGTTGGACAACGCGGCGACTCTGGACAGACGGTGCTAGCAAATGTAGAAGAACGGTAGGAATGGATGGGCACCGACAGGGATTCAGAGGGACCCGTTGAAAGACCATGTTTTGATCATCCGGTCTTCAAACACCCTGAAGTGTGAGGACATACACGGAGGCGATCAAATCTTGTGGGGAACGTGTGCAAAACTCTGCAGAGTACTCAAACCTAATCGATTAGCCGTGTCCACGGTCATGGACAACTTGAGCCAAAGGAACTGAAGTTATCTGGAAATTCTCAACACAAATAATAATATTGATGTGGGTATTATTGACAACATGGGTACGAGAATTGGTTGGTGGAACCATCTCGTTAACAACCAACAATGTAGTAACATTTTGCTTTTAGCCCTCTCTTGATGTAGGAGAAAACTTGCTTTTCGCTAAAAACTTATAGCCCCACCTGCCATATATGCATATAGTATAGATGATTACTTTTCACCCCTCTCTTATGTGACTTGCCGGCATATTCAATATGCTGACCTACACGGCTGCAACGTCTTATGTTGCAGATATTTTTCTTCGACGAGTAAGAGTACGATTCAGGGTTACGGTCTACACTCAACTTGCCGTTGGTGTTTATTGGGACTCCACTCCCTTGACTGCTTCCGCTGAGATATTTAAGGTATATATCAGTTTTACGCTATTTACATGTGATTGCACTTTGATATATACATTGATGTACTCTGTGTGCCAGCATACTGATCCAGGGATGGCACAGAAACACAGAGGCTTGACTTGTTTTGAGTCGGGTCGCTACAGACTGGATGAACGCTTTTCATCATGTCTTGAACTTGAGCTTCTATCTTTGCCTCTATTCTTGTAGAACTTGTTGAATTTTCTGACCATGAGGCTTATTCTTGTAGAACTTGTTGAATTGTCTTTTGAAGTAGTGGGAGCATCACATGAAGCTTTATAAGCACCGCTTGACTTGTTGTGCAGCTCATCTTTGTCCTTGAGTGACATCTCATGAGCAACAATCCTACCGATGACTTCAGTTGGCTTGAGATTTTTGTAATTTGGCATCATTTGGATCAATGTGCACACTGTGTCATACTTGTCATCAAGATATCTAAGTATCTTCTTGATGATGAATTTGTCGGTCATATCTTCGCTTCCTAAGCCGGCAATCTCATTGATGATGAGAGCTGGCCTAGAGTACATTTCAGCGACTCCTTCACCATCCTTCATCTTGAACTTGTCAAGCTGACTTTGAAGCACATCCAACTTAGATTCTCTGACAGAATCAGTACCTTTGTTCATATCAACCAAAGTATACCAAATTTATTTTGCATTCTCAAGACGACTGATTTTGTTGAATTCTTAGGGGCAAAGGCAGTTGAAGATGATATCGCAGGCTTGAGAATCAAGTTGCAACATCTTCAGTTCTTCAGCTGTCGCATCATGATCTGGTTCTTGCCTTTCTCCAAAGAAGTTACCTTGAACACCAACATGAATAACAGCCCAAACATGAGGATTAAACCCAAGTATGTGCATTTTCATTTTATACTTCCAACTAGCAAAATTAGTGTCATTGAAGTAAGGACCTCTACGATGAAAATTTCCCTCACTAGATGCAAAACTATCCTAGGTTCCTAAACCTATGAAATGAAGACCAAAGCTCTGATACCACTTGTAGGATCGAAAGTATGTCTAGAGGGAGTGATTATACTACTTGACAAGATAATTTTTTTGCCTTTTCCCAATTCTACTTGAGAGGCAGCTACGACAGTTATAACAAGTCAAGCACACCCTACACATGTAGTTCGAATAGTATAGCAGCGGAAAGTAAACATGCAAGTGTAAATAGAGAAGTAAGGTAGGGAGATCAAACGCATGAGGTTGCCACGACAATTTTGGCATGGTTCCGATAGGTGGCGCATTCGTACGTCCATGTTAGTGGAGACTTCAAGCCATGGAGGGTAACGGTTGCTGGAGGGCTCCACCCACGGAGGGTCCACACAGAAGTGACCTTGTCTATCCCACCACGGCTTTCGTCCACGGAGGACTAGCCTTACTCACGGTAGATCTTCACGAAGTAGGCGATCTCCTTTCCCTTACAATCATCTTGGTTCAACTCCAAAACATGAAGTAGGAGGCTCCTAAGCGACACCTAAGCAATCTAGGAGGCACTGATAACCCACAAGTATAGGGGATTGCAACAGTTTTCGAGGGTAGAGTATTCAACCCAAATTTATTGATTCGACTCAAGGGTAGCCAAAGAATATTCTTGAGTATTAGCAACCGAGTTGTCAATTCAACCACACCTGAAAAACTTAATATCTGTAGCAAAGTATTTAGTAGCAAAGTAGTATGGAAGTAACGGTAATCGTGGCAAACGTGACAGTAGCTGTTTTGTAGTGATTGTAACAATTGCAACAGAAAAGTAACTTAGCAAAGACCAATATGCGGAAAGCTCGTAGGCAATGGATCAGTGATGTGTAATTATGTCGGATGGCATTCATCATGCAACAGTCATAACATAGGGTGATACAGAACTAACTCCAATTCATCAATGTAATGTAGGCATGTATTCCATATATAGTCATACGTGCTTATGGAAAAGAACTTGCATGCCATCTTTTGTCCTACCCTCCCGTGGCAGCGGGGACCTAATGGAAACTAAGGGATATTAGGGCCTCCTTTTAGTAGAGAACCGGACCAAAGCATTAGCACTTAGGTGAATACATGAACTCCTCAAACTACGGTAATCACCGAAAAGAATCCCAGTTATTGTCACCGTGGGGGATGCGGATCATAACTCGTAATAGGTGTCTACAACTTGCAAGATAGGATAAATAACACATATATATTCATGAAAACATAATAGGTTCAGATCTGAAATCATGGCACTCGGGCCCTAGTGACAAGCATTAAGCATAGCAAAGTCATAGCAACATCAATCTCAGAACATAATGGATACTAGGGATCAAACCCTAACAAAACTAACTCGATTACATGATAGATTTCATCCAATCCATCACCGTCGAGCAAGCCTATGATGGAATTACTCACGAATGATGGAGAGATCATGAAATTGGTGATAAAGGATCGTTGGCGATGACGACCGCGTCGATTTCCCCTCTCCGGAGCCCAAATTAGACTCCAGATCTGCCCTCCCGAGGAAGAACACGAGGTGGCGGCGGCTCCGTATCATAAAACACAATGATTTCTTCTCTCTTATTTTTATCCCCGGATAGGAATATATAGGAGTGGAAACGAGGTCGATGGAGCTAGAGGGGCCCCACAAGCCAGGGGCACGCCCTTGGGGGCGCCCTGCAGGCTTGTGGCCTGGTGGTTGACCCTCTCTGGTTGATTCTTTCACCAATATTTTTTATTAATTCCAGAAACGTTCTCCGTAATTTTTCAGGTCAATCCGAGAACTTTTATTTTTGCACAACAATAACACCAAGGCAATTCTGCTGAAAACAACGTCAGTTCAGATTAGTTCCATTCAAATCATGCAAATTAGAGTCCAAAACAAGGGCAAAAGAGTTTTGAAAAGTAGATACGTTGGGGACATATCAACTCCCCCAAGGTTAACCTTTGCTTGTCCTCAAGCAATTCAGTTGATAAACTGAAAGTGATAAAGAAAAAGTTTTACAAACTCTGTTTGATCTTGTTGTTTTAAATAAGTCTAACTTATGTTCAGATCTTCAGCTAAGATTATAGACTAACCATATCCACACTAATATTTAGGTCTCGTATTTACTTATATAAATGCATAATCAACTAGCGAGAAATAATAATAAGTCTCGGGTGACAACAATTTTATCAAAATAATCATTATACAATATGAGAAACTAGTATCTTGCTAGCCCTATCCGAGACCGCAAAACATAAATACAGAGCACCTCCGAAGAACGAGGACTGACTACACATTGTATTTCATGGTAAAAGAGATCCAGTCATACTCATACTCAATATCAATCAATAGCAAAGCATACACGTGATGGGGGTGCTCTCTAACTGGTGTCTTTTTATAAGAAGAGGATGACTCAACAATAAAGTACAATGGATAGGCCCTTCGCACAGGGAAGCACTGATTTGCAGAGGTGTCACAGCTCGAGCTTTTAAAACAGGGATGAATCAAAATTTTGGGTGGTATGCTTTCATTGTCAACATAACAACTAATAATTCTCAATATATTCCATGCTAAATACATTATAGGAAGTTCCCAAACAAAATAGTAAAGTTTTTACTCCCCCTCCACCAATCAATCACATTCCATGGTGGCCCGAATCCACGGGTACCGTCCATACAAACAACAGTCCTGGGGGAGTTTTGCTTTGTTAAATTTGATTTGACTTTTGAGCATGGAACTAGGCATCCCGATTACCAGCCACTTTCTCGTAAATGATAGTGAATCAACACACATCTTGAGAATAACCCACCTAGCATGGAATATATTGATAGCCCCTAGTCATCGCATGAGCGATTCGGGCATACAAAACAGAATATTTATTTGAAGGTTTACTGTATGGCACATGCAAATTTACTTGGGACGGCAGGTAAATACCGCATATAGGTAGGTATGGTGGACTCTTATGGAATAACTTTGGGTTAATGGAAATGGATGCAGAAGCAGTATTCCCGCTTAGTACAAGTGGAGGCTAGCAAGCGACTAGGAAGCGACCAACTAGAGAGCGACAACAGTCATAAACATGCTTTGAGATTAACCAACATTGAATGCAAGCATCAGTAGGACATAAATCACTATGCACATAAACATCATAGAGGCTATGTTGGTTTTGTTTCAACTACATGCGTGAACATGTGCCAAGTCAAGCCACTCAAATCATTCGGAGGAGGATACCATTCTATCATGCTATATTACAACCATTTTAATATGCATGTTGGCACTCAAGACAAACCATTATTCACTCCTAACTAATTAAGCATGGCATAAGTAACTATACTCTCTAATTGTCATTGCAAACAATTTCAATCCATAACAAGCTAAATCTAGAATGATGAGCTAATCGTATTTACAAAAAAAAGATAGGTCGAGTTCATACCAGCTTTTCTCCATCTTCGTCACTTCATCATATATTGTCATTATTTCCTTTCACTTGCACGACCAAACGGTATGAAAAATAATAATAAGAGTGTTCGTGCATTGGACTAAGCTGGAATCTGTAAGCAATAACTCAAAGGAGAAGACAAGGTAGTATGGACTCTCTGATAGATAAACGATAATGAATATGAGATCCACTCAGCATGTCATCATGATCTCCTCCTTTTGACCCAAAGAAGAAAGAAAAACTATTTACACGGGGAAGCCCCCAACAAGCAAAAGAAGAGTGAAAAATATTTTTGGGTTTTCTTTAAACACTACAACTAAACAAACTAGAAGGTAAAGCTACAACTATTTTTTTTGGATTTTCTCAAGGTTAATGAAACACACAAGAAGAAAAAAAAAGAAATAAACTACTATGGATAGTACAATGAAAAATTATGAACACCAACAATTGGAATGTGTGTGTGAACATTAATGTAATGTCGGTGAGAAATACGTACTCCCCAAGCTTAGGATTTTGGCCTAACTTGGTCTAAGGCCATGGATGGAAATAACCCTCTCCTGGATACTCCAGAGGATACTGAGGGTTCCACTGGTTTGCGAGCTCTCGTGGCTCCCACTGAAAAACTGGATCTTGATACGGATCGAGGGCTGGTGCAGGTTCAGGTGTTGGGGGTTGCGACAGGCCCCAATATTTGTAAATGTCCTCGGGCATAATAGTGTACTATCGTATCGTTGAGGAAGTTGGTGATGCCTACATTTTCTGATGGATAGTAAAAATCTTCATAAATTCCGGCGGCCCTCTAGAATGCCTCACTTGGCCATTCACGTGGTCGAACTTCCGCGGTGCGAGGAATATTGTATATAGGCTTCTCATTTTCATTTTCTTTAAAACCCCAGCTTGAAGATCCTCTTAACAATCTCCTCATCTTTTCTTCTTCTGAAAAATAAACCTGAAATTTTTGGTGACTCCACATAAAAATGAACAAAACTTAATCAAAACTTATAGCAAGTACTCCCACAAGTGCCTAGAAGCTATATCATGCATCAAAACCACTCAGAACCCTACAAATTTGACATGCAAGCTCAAGAACAAGGTCACCACAGCAGCAAGATTTTGCAACATATAGAGCACTAGAACAAAAACTAATTGGACCATTGTAGGAGTTACCTACCAATGATCAATCCCCTAAAATAGTTTTGCAAATGGGGCTTTGAGCAAGGAGATCAAAAATGGCAGCAAGATGAGCTAAAACACAGATTTGAGCAATGGTGGGATTTTTTCTGGAGGAAGAAGGAGTGGATGGGTACTGGAATAAGTGAAGGGGCCCCACGTGGGACCCACAAGCCAGGGGCGCGCCCAGGGGGTGGCCGCGCCCTGCAGGCTTGTGGCCCACTGGTGCAGCCCCCTGAGGTGTTCTTAGTACCTCAAATTCTTAAATATTCCAGAAAAAATCATACTAAATTTTCAGGGAGTTCTGATAACTTAATTTTCCAGGACATTTTTCTATTGCACGGATAAAACAAAAAACAGATAAATGAGCTAAAACACAGGTTTGAGCAATGGTGGGATTTTTTCTGGAGGAAGAAGGAGTGGATGGGTACTGGAATAAGTGAAGGGGCCCCACGTGGGACCCACAAGCCAGGGGCGCGCCCAGGGGGTGGCCGCGCCCTGCAGGCTTGTGGCCCACTGGTGCAGCCCCCTGAGGTGTTCTTAGTACCTCAAATTCTTAAATATTCCAGAAAAAATCATACTAAATTTTCAGGGAGTTCTGACAACTTTATTTTCCAGGACATTTTTCTATTGCACGGATAAAACAAAAAACAGATAAATAACAACCTTTTTACTAAATTGAAACTAAGGAACAGTAAATAAAAGTTGGGCATCGAAGGTTGTGCTTTCTAAATTCACCCATCTCATGCCCGTCAAAAAGAATCCATCACTAAGGTTGATCAAGTCTTATTGACAAACTTTTTTCGAATGACATGGAACCGGAGAACTTTTGAATAACACTAGGTTACCTCAATGGGTATATGCATGTACCCAACAATAATTATATCATATTTATTTCTCACTCTAGGAAGAGGGAATTCAAAGTCTCCAATAGTGAAAGTTGGAATTTTTGAATGGAGTTGATGTTATGAACTTGAGATTGTTTCTTCGGAAAGTGTACCATATGCTCATTGCCATTAACATGAAAAGTGACATTGCCTTTGTTGCAGTCAATATCAGCCCCTGCAGTATTCAGAAAAGGTCTACCAAGGATGATCGACAAACTGTCGTCCTAAGGAATATCAAGAATAACAAAGTCTGTTAAAATAGTAACGTTTGCAACCACAACAGGCACATCCTCACAAATACTGATAGGTAAAGCAATTGATTTATCAATCATTTAAGAGAGATCTCAGTAGGTGACAACTTATTCAAGTCAAGTCTACGATATAAACAGAACGACATAACACTAACACCAGCTCCAAGGTCACATAACGCAGTTTTAACATAATTTCCTTTAATAGAGCATGGTATAGTGGGTACTCCGGGATCTCCTAATTTATTTGGTATTCCACCCTTAAAAGTGTAATTATCAAGCATGGTGGAGATCTCAGCTTCCGGTATCTTTATTTTATTAGTAACAAAATCTTTCATGTACTTAGCATAGGGAGACATTTTCCGAATATCAGTTAAGCACATACGTAAGAAAACAGGTCTCAGCATTTCAGGAAAGCACTCAAAATCCTCATCATCCTTTTTCTTGGATAGTTTAAGAGGGAAGGGCATGGGTTTTTGAACCCATGGTTCTCTTTCCCTACCATGCTTCCTAGCAACAAAATCTCTTTTATCATACCTCTTATTCTTAGGTTGTGGGTTATCAAGATCAACAACAAGTTCAATCTCCACATCTTTGGCATTACTAGGTTGAGCATCGACATGAACATCATCATTAATATTATCACTAGGTTCATGTTCATTATCAGATTGTGTCTCAGCATCAGAAGTAGAGATATCATTTGGGTTTTCATGTGACTCTATAACAGGTTCACTAGCAGCATGCAAAGTCCTATCATCATTATTTTTATTTTTATTAGAAGGACCAAGTACATCAATATTATATCTCTGAGAATCTTGCTCAATTCTCTTAGGATGGCCCTCAGGATACAAAGGTTCCCGAGTCATTCTACCACCTCCAGTAACAACTCTAATAGAATGATCATTGTTCTTAGTAATCATCTCATTGAGCAAATCATTTTGTGCCTTAAGTACCTGTTCTACTTGAGTAGTTACTATGGAAGCATGTTTACTAATAAGCCTAAGGTCATTAACAGTTCTACTCATATAATCACCCAAGTGATCAAGCATGTAAGCATTATGTTTCAATTGTCTACTAACGTAAGCATTGAAAATTTCTTGTTTAACAACAAAGTTATGAAATTCGTCCAAGCATTGACTAGTAGACTTATTATAAGGAATATCACCTTCATCAAATCTACGAAGAGAATTTACCTCTACTACCTGTGTCGGGTTATCAAGACCATGTATTTCTTCAATATATGGTAGATTCTTAACATCTTCAGCTTTAATACCTTTTTCTTTCATAGATTTATTTTCCTCTTGCATATATTCAGGACTGAGGAATAGAATACCTCTTTTCTTCGGAGTTGGTTTTGGAGGTGGTTCAGGAATAGTCCAATCATTAACATTGCTCAATATATTATTCAATAGTAATTCACCTTGTTCAACAGTTCGTTCCCTGAAAACACAACCAACACAACTATCTAGGTGGTCCCTAAAAGCATCGGTTAGTCCATTATAAAAGATATCAAGTATTTAATTTTTCTTGAGAGTATGATCAAGCAAAGCATTAAGTAACTGGAGAAGCCTCCCCCAAGATTGGGGGAGACTCTCTTCTTCAGTTGGCACAAAGTTAAATATTTCCTGCAAGGCAGTTTGTTTCTTATGGGCAAGAAAATATTTTTCAGAGAAATAGTAAATCATATGCTCGAGACTACGCACACAACTAGGAGCAAGACAATTAAACCATATCTTAGCATCACCCTTTAATGAGAACGGAAACAGCTTGAGAATAAAGTAATAACAAAAAAATTCCTCATGAGTAAATAGGGTGGCTACATCATTCAATTTAGTAAGGTGTGCCACAATAGTTTCAGATTCATAACCATAAAATGTATCATATTCTACCAAAGTAATTAACTCAGGATCGACCGAGAATTCATAATCCTTATCAGTAACATAGATAGGTGAAGTAGTGATGTTTGTTGTATATCCCCGGCAACGGCGCCAGAAATACTTCTGCTACTGCAACAAAATACCTTCCAATGGCGCCAGAAATAGGCAGGTCGACGGGAGAATACTTGGCTTGATCCTTCTCCTGTGGCTACGCCTTTAGGGACTTCCTAGGCAAGTATGCAAAGGATTTCCCCCGTGGCCTAGGAGCCTTGCGTTGGTGTTCCCTCGAAGCGGAAAGGGTGATGTAGCGTAGCCGTGGTAAGTACTTCCCTCAGTTTGAGAACCAAGGTATCAATCCAGTGGAGGAGTATCTCAAGATCCTGCACAAACACAAAAACTTGCTCCCAACGCTATGAAGGGGTTGTCAATCCCTTATATATTGTTTGCCAAGTGAGAACTGAAAGTAACAAAGTAACAAAGCAAAGTAAAAGCGGAGGTGTAAACGATGGATATGAATAGACCCGGGGGCCGTAGTGTTTACTAGTGGCTGCTCTCATGAAAGCAAGTAGACGGTGGGTGAACAAATTACCGTCGAGCAATTTATAGAACCGCACAAAGTCGTGACGATATCTATGCAATGATTATTTCTATAGGCATCACGTCCGAAACAAGTAGGCCGATACTTTCTGCATCTACTACTATTACTCCACACGTCGACCGCTAACCAGCATGCATCTAGTGTATTAAGTTCATAAGAACAAAGTAACGCCTTAAGCAAGATGACATGATGTAGAGGGATAATCTCAAACCAATGATTAAAACCCCATGTTTTTACACTTGATGGCAACTACTTGATGTGTCCCTTGCTGCCCCTACTGTCACTGGGAAAGGTCACCACATGGTAGAACCCAAAACCAAGCACTTCTCCCATTGCAAGAATCATAGATCTAGTTGGCCAAACAAAACCCAAGACTCGGAGAGACTTACAAGGATATCAAATCATGCATATAAGAAATCAGTAAAGACTCAAATATATATCATAGATAATCTGATCACAAATCCAAAATTCATCGGATCTCGACAAACACACCGCCAAAGAAGATTACATCGGATAGATCTCCATGAAGATCATGGAGAACTTTGTATTGAAGATCCAAGAGAGAGAAGAATCCATCTAGCTACTAACTACGGACCCGTAGGTCTGAAGTGAACTACTCACGAGTCATTGGAGGAGCGATGATGATGATGAAGAAGCCCTCCAACTCCAAAGTCCCCTCGGACAGGGCGCCGGAAAGGGTCTCCAGATGAGATCTCGCGGAAACGGAAGCTTGCGGCGGCGGAAAAGTATTTTCGAGGCTCCCCTGATTTTTTGCGGAATATTTGGGAATTTATAGGCCAAAGACCTAGGTCAGGGGGCGGCTAGGGAGGCCATAAGCCTGCCCACCGCCGCCTCCCCCTGGTGGCGGAGTGGGGGCTTGTGGGCTCCCTGGAGCCCACCTGGCTTGGCCCAAAAGCCCCTGGTCTTCTTCCGTTCGGGAAAAAATCATTTCGGGGTTTTTCTTCCGGTTGGACTCCGTTCCAAAATCAGATCCGAAAAGAGTCAAAAACACGGAAAAACAGGAACTGGCACTTGGCACTGAATTAATAAGTTAGTCCCAAAAAAGATATAAAAGGTACATAAAACAGCCAAAGAAGACAAGATAACAACGTGGAACCATCAAAAATTATAGATACGTTTGAGACGTATCAAGCATTCCCAAGTTTAACTCCTGCTCGTCCTCGAGTAGGGAAGTGATAAGAATTAATTTTTGATGCTTTCATGCTACCTATAATAGGTGTCCTTTGTAATTACTCTTATGTGACGTGAATGTTCAGATCCATTAGATTCAAAACAATAGTTTGTTGTTGATGTGGAAACAATAATAATTCAAGCAAACTAGCAAAGTAATCATGAACTTTCAAAATAACAGGGCCAAAAGAAAGTTATCCCTACAAAAGCATATAGTCTCGCTATGCTCTATTATCATTGTACAACGAATTTAAATCATGCACAACCCCGGTATTGGCCAAGTAATTGTTTCACACCTTTACTTTCTCAAACATTTTCAACTCTCACGCAATACATGAGCGTGAGCCATGGTTATAGCACTATAGATGGTGTGGAATGTAGTGGAGGTTGCAAGACAAAAAGGAGAAGGTAGTCACATTAACTAGGCATATCAATGAGCTGTGGAGATGCTCATCAATAGATATCAATGTGAATGAGTAGGGATTGCCATACAAATGATGCACTAGAGCTACGAGTATGCAAAAGCTCTTAAAGAAAACTAGTGGGTGTGCATCCAACTTGCTTGCTCACGAAGACCTAAGGCAATTTTGAGGAAGCCTATCATTGGAATATACAAGCCAAGTTATATAATGAAAATTTCCCACTAGCTATATGGTGGTGACAAAACGAGAGACTCTCAATCATGAAGATCATGGTGCTTTAATATTCACAAGTGTGGAAAAAGTCGTAGCATTGTCCCTTCTCTCTTTTTCTCTCTTTTTTATCTTTTGGTGGGCTCTTTGGCCTCATTTTTTATGGGCTTCTTTGGCCTATTTTATTTCCTCACATGGGACAATGCTCCATTAATGATGATCGTCACACTTTCAACTCAAAACTTAGAGTAACGATGACTCTATATGGAATGCCTTCGGTAGTGTACCGTGGCAATGATCTAGCATGGCATAGGCATCAATGGAAACATCATGCTAGATATCTTACGATCATGCAATGGCAATGTAGACGTGGTGGCACATGTCATGGTGGTAGTTGCATGGCAATATATCTCAGAATGACTTTGAAAAAGCCATAGTAGGTAGGTATGGTGGCTGTTTTGAGGGAGGCTAATGGTGGGTTTTGTGCACCGGCGAAAGTTGCACGACACTAAGAAGATAGTGATGGTGGAGGGTGAAAGTGCATCTAAACCATGGTCTCAACATTAGTCATGAAGAACTCATATACTTGTTGCAAAAGTTTATTAGTAATCGAAACAAAGCATGCAACGCATACTGCTAGGGGAAGGGTTGGTAGGTATAAACCATCGCGCGATCCCGACCGCCACGCAAAGGATGACAATCAATATACTAATCATGCTCAGATTTCATCACATAGCGGTTCACCATACGTGCATGCTACGGGAATCACTAACTTCAACACAAGTATTTCTAGATTCACAACACCTTACTAGAATGACTTCAATATTACCATAACCACAACTCAAAACTAATTGAGATGAATCAAACTTCTCTAACTATTCAATGCACACGAAGGTGGAAGTTTATGTATCCCATTGGATAACTACCCCTTTTGAGACTACTTTCAAAGCATAGATCAACTACCAAGCCACGCACTGCTGCGCTCTAAAAGATATAAGTGAAGCACATAGAGCAAAAGTATCTAGCTCAAAAGATATAAGTGAAGCACATGTGAGCTGAATTGTCTACCAAAAGATATAAGTGAAGCTCGACAAAATCATGGTGTGTGCATGTCTCTATATCTAGGTGTGCAGCAAGGATGATTGTGACACAACAAAAATAAAAGACTCCTACGATACAAGACACTCCAAGCAAAAACACATAACATGTGGTGAATAAAAATATAGCCCCAAGTAACGTTACCGATGGATTGAAGACGAGAGAGGGGATGCCTTCCCGGGGCATCCCCAAGCTTAGGCTTTTACGGCATCCTTGAATATCTTGGGGTGCCTTGGGCATCCCCAAGCTTGAGCTCTTGCCACTCTTTATCTCTTTGTCCATAAGAACTTCACCCAAAACTTGAAAACTTCACAACACGAAACTTAAGCAGAAACTCGTGATAACATTAGTACAAGAAAGCAAACCACCACTTCCTTAGGTACTGTAGCAACCTTAAATTCTACTTGTGCTGATGTTGGGTTACTGTACTTTCAATCTTCCATGGCTAATACCCCCCCGATACTATCCATAGTTTCATCAAAATAAGCAACCAACACAACAAAAACAGAATCTGTTAACAACAGACCAGTCTCTAGCAATCTGTATATTTCGTATACCTCTGGTACTCCAAAAATTATGAAAAATTATGACAGTCTGAAGAATTTGCGTAGAAATCAGCAGCAAAAAGAATCAACTCAAAATCTCTTACAAAATAAAAAATGAAAATTCTTTTCGTGAGCAGAAATTTTCTGTCTTTTCGAGCATGACCAAACGATCATCCCCAAGACTAATCATAACGGTTTTTCTTGGCACAAACGCAAAAAGAAACACAAAAAACACAATCATAACAGAATTATGAAAGTGTGGAAAACACAAAACAGAAAGAAAAAGGATAGATTCGTTGGGTTGCCTCCCAACAAGCGCTTTTGTTTAATGCCCTTAGCTAGGTAAAAAGTGATGGAATCACGTATAGTCATCTTTGGTGCTCAAACCATAGGTAGCCCTCATCATAGATTCATAAGGCAATCTTATTTTCTTTCTAGGAAAGTGCTCCATGCCCTTCTTTAAAGTAAACTGAAATATAATATTCCCTTCCTTCATATCGATGATAGCACCAATAGTCCTTAGGAAAGGTCTACCAAGAATAATGGGACATGAAGGATTGCAATCTATGTCAAGTACAATGAAATCGACCGGTACATAGTTCTTATTTGCAACAATAAGAACATCATCGATCCTTCCCATGGGTTTCTTGACAGTAGAATCCGCAAGATGCAAATTAAGAGAACACTCTTCAATCTCATGAAAACCAAGAATATCACATAAAGACTTTGGAATCACGGAAACACTAGCACCCAAATCACACAAAGCATTGCACTCATAGTTTTTGATCTTGATTTTGATAGTATGTGCCCACTCATCATAAAGTTTTCTAGGTATAGATACTTCTAGTTCGAGCTTCTCTTGAAGAGATTTTATCATAGCATCTACGATATGCGCGGTAAAGGCTTTGCTTTGGCTATAAGCATGTGGAGAGTTTGCAATGGATTGCATCAAAGAAATGCATTCAAACAAGGAGCAACTATCATAATTGAATTCCTTGAAATCCAAAGTGGGAGTTTCATTACTACCCAAAATTTTGACTTCTTCTACTCCACTCTCCACACCTTTATCATCAAGATAGGTGGACTCCGAGTCATTGGGGTGTTCTTCAACCAAAGTGGATTCATATCCAGCCCCTCCATAAGTAGGTTTGACACGCGAAAACAAAGATTCAAGAGGAGACACACCAAGCACTTTATGATCTTCGTGATTTGCATCACTAGAACGCACCCCTTTAAACCATTCATGTCTAGCGCGAATTTGGGCGGTTCTTTCTTTGCTCTCATTCATGGAGATATGCATAGCTTTCAAAGTTTCATCCAAGTTGATCTTGGGAGGAGCGCATCTATCTTTCAAAGCATCAATATCACAGGACATCCTATCAATACTCTTAGCCAAATCATCTATTTTGAGTAGTTTTTCCTCTATGGACGCATTGAAAATCTTTTGAGAGTTGATGAACTCTTTGATATTACTCTCTAGATCAGAGGGTAATTTGTTGTGATTTCCATAAGTGTTGCCGTAGGAATTGCCATAATTGTTAGAGGAGTTACTAGGAAAAGTCCTAGGAACATAGTTTCCTCTAAAAGCATTGTTGTTGCCAAAATTGTTCCTACCAACAAAATTCACGTCCAAACTAGCGTTGCTACTCTCAGTCAAAGAAGATAGTGGCATGTCATTAGAATCGACGGTAGTGTTTCTACTAGCAACCAAATTCATCAACTCGCCATCTTAGCACTAAGCGAGTTAATCTCTTCTATAGCGTGTACCTTTTTGCTAGCAGGCGACCTTTCAGTGTGCCACTGAGAGTAGTTGGTCATGATATTGTCTAGGAGTTTTGTAGCGTCTCCTAACGTGATTTCCATGAACGTTCCACCTGAGGCGGAGTCCAAGATATTGCGAGAAGCGAAATTCAAGCCAGCGTAAATGATTTGTATAATCATCCACAAACTCAAGCCATGAGCGGGACAATTTCTAATCATAAGCTTCATCCTCTCCCAAGATTGTGCAACGTGTTCATGATCAGGTTGTTTGAAATTCATGATATCGTTACGTAAGGAGATGATCTTAGCCGGCGGAAAAATACTTGGATATGTAAGCATCTTTGCACCTATCCCAAGAATCGATACTACTTTTAGGCAAACAAGAAAACCAAGTTTTTGCGCGATCTCGCAACGAGAAAGGAAAAAGTTTCAACTTAATCACGTCATTATCCACATCTCTTTTCTTTTGCATATCACAAAGCTCAATGAAGGTATTGAGATGGGATGCGGCATCTTCACTAGGAAGGCCGGAGAATTGCTCTTTCATAACAAGATTCAGCTAAGCTGCGTTGATTTCATACGATTCCGCACTAGTGGCGGGAGCAATCGGAGTACTAATAAAATCATTATTATTAGTGCTCGAGAAGTCGCAAAGTTTGGTGTTTTCAGACATGATGTCTTCAACAAACAAACAAGCACACAAGCAAGCAAGAAACCGGCAAAGGAAAACGTTAAGGGAAAAGGAAAACGGCGAAGGAGAAAGGCGAATGAAAATGGCAAATGTGAAGTGGGGGAGAGGAAAACGAGAGGCAACTGGCAACAAAAGTAAATGCAAGAGAAGAGTTTCTGAGACCTACTTGGATAGATCTTGAACTCTCCTCCCCGGCAACGGCGCCAGAAATACTTCTGATGTTTGCTGTGTATCCCCGGCAACAACGCCAGAAATACTTCTCCTACTGCAACAAAAGACCTTCCAATGGCGCCAGAAATAGGCACGTCGACGGGAGAATACTTGGCTTGACCCTTCTGCTGTGGCTACGCCTTAAGGAACTTCCTAGGCAAGTATGCAAAGGATTTCCCCCGTGGCCTTGGAGCCTTGCGTTGGTGTTCCCTCGAAGCGGAAAGGGTGGTGTAGCGTAGCGGTGGTAAGTACTTCCCTCAGTTTGAGAACCAAGGTATCAATCCAGTGGAGGAGTATCTCAAGATCCTGCACAAACACAAAAACTTGCTCCCAACGCTATGAAGGGGTTGTCAATCCCTTAAAGATTGTTTCCAAGTGAGAACTGAAAGCAACAAAGTAACAAAGCAAAGTAAAAGCGGAGGTCTAAACGATGGATGTGAATAGACCCGGGGACCGTAGTGTTTACTAGTGGCTTCTCTCATGAAAGCAAGTAGACGGTGGGTGAACAAATTACTGTCGAGCAATTGATAGAACCGCGCAAAGTCATGACGATATCTATGCAATGATTATTTCTATAAGCATCACATCCGAAACAAGTAGACCGATACTTTCTGCATCTACTACTATTACTCCACACGTCGACCGCTATCCAGCATGCATCTAGTGTATTAAGTCCATAAGAACAGAGTAACGCCTTAAGCAAGATGACATGATGTAGAGGGATAATCTCTAACCAATGATAAAAACCCCATCTTTTTGCCCTTGATGGCAACTACTTGATGTGTGCCTTGCTGCCCCTACTGTCACTGGGAAAGGTCACCACATGGTAGAACCCAAAACCAAGCACTTCTCCCATTGCAAGAATCATAGATCTAGTTGGCCAAACAAAACCCAAGACTCGGAGAGACTTACAAGGATGTCAAATCATGCATATAAGAAATCAGCAAAGACTCAAATATATATCATAGATAATCTGATCACAAATCCACAATTCATCATATCTCGACAAACACACCGCCAAAGAAGATTACATCGGATAGATCTCCATGAAGATCATGGAGAACTTTGTATTGAAGATCCAAGAGAGAGAAGAAGCCATCTAGCTACTAACTACGGACCCGTAGGTCTGAAGTGAACTACTCACGAGTCATTGGAGGGGTGATGATGATGATGAAGAAGCCCACCAACTCCAAAGTCCCCTCCGATAGGGCGCCGGGAAGGGTCTCCAGATGAGATCTCGCGGAAACGGAAGCTTGCGGTGGCGAAAAGTATTTTCGAGGCTCCCCTGATTTTTTGCGGAATATTTGGGAATTTATACGCCAAATACCTAGGTCAGGGGGCGGCCAGGGAGGCCACAAGCTTTCCCACCGCCGCCTCCGCCTGGTGGCGGAGTAGGGGCTTGTGGGCTCCCTGGAGCACACCTGGCTTGGCCCAAAAGCCCCCTGGTCTTCTTCCGTTCGGGAAGAAATCATTTCGAGGTTTTCTTCCGTTTGGACTCCGTTCCAAAATCAGATCTGAAAAGAGTCAAAAACACAGAAAAAGTAGGAACTGGCACTTGGCACTGAATTAATAAGTTAGTCCCAAAAAAGATATAAAAGGTACATAAAACAACCAAAGAAGACAAGATAACAGCGTGAAACCATCAAAAATTATAGATACGTTTGAGACGTATCAAGTAGCAAACTTGGGATCATATTGCATTCTAGCATTCAAAGAGTTTTCCTTCCACTTGCATAGCAATTTCTTAAGATCATCTCCATCCTTACAAGCAAGAAAGTCCCTAGCTACTTCTCCTTCCATAACATAACCCTCAGGTATATTAGGAAATTCATATCTAGGAGAACCAGGTCTATTAGGTGCATCATGATGTTCAGTTTCAATAATTTCATCAGATTCAGAAATATTATCAGTTTCAGCATTCACTCTAGCAATTTGTTCATCAAGAAATTCACCAAGTGGCATAATAGTATCAAGCAAAGTATCATCATAAGCATCATGCATAGCAAAAGTAGCATCATCAATTACTTGCGACATATCAGATTCAGTAGGAGGTGGTGGTGTCGCAAATTTACTCATAACAGGCGGTGAATCAAGTGCAGAGCTAGATGACAGTTCCTTACCTACCCTCGTAGTTGAGGGGTAGATCTTTGTTTTAGCATCTTTCAGATTCTTCATAGTAATCAAGAGATATGAATTCCAATTTACTCACAGAATAAAGCTATGCTCCCCGGCAACGGCGCCAGAAAAAGGTCTTGATAACCCTCATAAGTATAGGGGACCACAATAGTTTTCGAGGGTAGAGTATTCAACCCAAATTTATTGATTGGAATCAACGGAGCCAAAGAATATTCTCGAGTGTTAGCAGCTGAGTTGTTAATTCAACCACACCTAAAAAACTTAATATCTACAACAAAGTATTTAGTAGCAAAGTAGTATAGAAGTAACGGCAACGGTGGCAAATGTGATAGTAGCAGTTTTGTAGTGATTGTAACAATAGCAATGGAAAAGTAACTAAGCAAAGACCGATATGCGGAAATCTCGTAGGCAATGGATCAGTGATGGATAATTATGTCGGATGGCATTCATCATGCAACAGTCATAACATAGGGTGATACAGAACTAGCTCCAATTCATCAATGTAATGTAGGCACGTATTCCATATATAGTCATACATGCTAATGGAAAAGAACTTGCATGAATTCTTTTGTCCTACCCTCCCGTGGCAGCGGGGTCTGATGACGAGTTGATGTATATACTTCTCGCCCCTCATTGGTTACCCCAAGTGGAAGGTGGAGATGTAGTCAGCAGCAAATTTCCCTTACACGGAGACTGTAAGGTTTATCAAACCAGGAGGACTACTAGGCTCAAAAAGTAGGTGTCTTCCCGCCTGGCGCTAGCAGAAGACGTGGACCTGCACACACAACAAATAACTTTGCTCCCAACGAGTACAGAGAGTTGTTGATACATCCATTTTGCATCATGTTTTCATGTTGATATTTATCGCTTCTTTGGTTGTTATTTCAATTCACGGTACAATTCTTATGCCTTTTATCTCTTATTTTGCAAGGTCTACATGAAAAGGGAGAATGCCGGCAACTGGAATTCTGGCCTGAAAGTGGAGCAAAGTTGAGATACCTATTCTGCACAACTCCAAACGCCGTAAAAATCAACGAGGATTTTTTCCTAATTTATCAAAAATACTGGGCCGAAGAAGTGCCAGAGGGGGGCGTGCAGGTGGCCACAAGCCTGCACGGCGCGGCCACCCCCCCAGGCCACGCCATAAGGGCTTGTGGGCAGCCTGCTGGCCCACTTGCCCCCCTCTTTTGCTATATGAAGGGTTTCGTCCAGAAAAAATTAGGGAGGAGCTTTTTCGTGGATTCGCCGCCGCCATGAGGCGGAACTTGAGCAGAACCAATATAGAGCTCCGACGGGACGATCCTGCCGGGGAAACTTCCCTCCCGGAGGCGAAATCGTCGCCATCGTCATCACCAACACTCCTCTCATCGGAGGGGACTCATCACCATCAACATCTTCATCAGCACCATCTCATCTCCAAACCCTAGTTCATCACTTGTAACCAGTCTCCGTCTCGTGACTCCAATTGGTACTTGTAAGGTTGCTAGTAGAGTTAAGTACTCTTTGTAGTTGATGCTAGTTGGATTATTTGATGGAAGAGTTTATGTTCAGATCCTTGATGCTACTCATTACCTCTCTCATCATGAATATGATTATGCTTTGTGAGTAGCTACTTTTGTTCCTGAGGACATGGGATAAGTCATGCTAATAGTAGTCATGTGAATTTGGTATTCGTTCGATATTTTGATGTGTTGTATGTTGTTTTTCCTCTAGTGGTGTTATGTCAACGTCGACTACATAACACTTCACCATTATTTGGGCCTAGAGGAAGGCATTGGGAAGTAGTAAGTAGATGATGGGTTGCTAGAGTGACAGAAGCTTAAACCCTAGTTTATGCGTTGCTTCGTAAGGGGCTGATTTGGATCCAGTAGTTTAATGCTATGGTTAGACTTTGTCTTAATTCTTCTTTCATAGTTGCGGATGCTTGTGAGAGGGGTTAATCATAAGTTGGATGCTTGTCCAAGTAAGGGCAGTACCCAAGCGCCGGTCCACCCACATATCAAACTATCAAAGTAACGAACGCGAATCATATGAACATGATGAAACTAGCATGAAAAAAATTCCCGTGTGTCCTCGGGAGCGCTTTTCCTCCTATAAGACTTTGTCCAGGCTTGTCCCTTGCTACAAAAGGGATTGGGCCACTTTTCTGCACCGTTGCTACTCTTGTTACTTGTTGCTTGCTACGAATCATCTCACCACACAATAACTTGTTACCGATAATTTCAGTGCCTGCAGATTTCACCTTGCTGAAAACCACTTGTCAGATCCTTCCGCTCCTCATTGGGTTCCACACTCTTACTTATCGAAAGGACTACAATTGATCCCCTATACTTGTAGGTCATCAAGACTCTTTTCTAGCGCCGTTGCCAGGGAGTGAAGCGCCTTTGGTAAGTGGAACTTGGTAAGGAAACATTCATATAGTGTGCTGAAATTTATTGTCACTTGTCACTATGGAAACTAATCCTTTGAGGGGCTTGTTCGGGGTATCTTCACCTCGAAAGGAAGCACAAATAGTTGCTCCTCAACCTGCTGCACCTACTGAAAATATTTGCTTTGAATTTCCTTCGGGTATGCTTGAGAAACTGCTGGCTAATCCTTTTACAGGAGATGGAACATCACATCCAGACTTGCATCTAATCTATGTAGATGAAGTTTGTGGTTTATTTAAGCTTGCAGGTTTGCCCGTGGATGAGGTCAATAAGAGGGTCTTTCCTTTATCTTTGAAGGATAAGGCGTTGACATGGTATAGGCTATGTGATGATACTGGATCATGGGACTACAATCGGTTGAAATTGAAATTTCATCAAAAGTTTTATCCTATGCATTTAGTACATCGGGATCAGAATTATATTTACAATTTTTGGCCTCGTGACAGAGAAACATCGCTCAAGCTTGGGGGAGGCTTAAATCAATGTTATATTCATGCCCCAATCATGAGCTCTTGAGAGAAATTATCATTCAGAACTTCTATGCTCGGCTTTCTCATGATGATCGCACCATGCTTGACACTTCTTGTACCGGTTCTTTTATGAAGAGAGATATTGACTTCAAATGGAATTTATTAGAGAGAATTAAACGCAACTCTGAAGATTGGGAGCTTCAAGAAGGTAAGGAGTCAGGTATGAATTTCATGTTTGATTGCGTTAAATCCTTTGTTGAGACAAATACCTTTAGTGATTTTAGCGCTAAGTATGGACTTGACTCTGAGATAGTAGCTTCATTGTGTGAATCCTTTGCTGCTCATATTGATCTCCCCAAAGAGAAGTGGTTTAAATATCATCCTCCTTTAGAAGTCAATGTAGTTAAACCCACTCCAGTTGAAGAGAAAGTCATTGCCTATAATGATCCTGTTGTTCCCGGTGCTTACATTGAGAAACCACCTTTCCCTGTTAGGATAAAGGATCATTCTAAAGCTTCAACTGTGATACGTAGAGGCTATATTAGAACACCTACACCCCCTGAGAAAATTAAAGTTGAACCTAGCATTGCTATTATCAAAGATCTTCTGTCCGACGATGTTGAGGGACATAATATTCACTTCTGTGAAGATGCTGCTAGAATTGCTAAACCTCACGTTAGAGACAAACATAGGCATGTTGTTGGCATGCCCATGGTTTCAGTTAAGATAGGAGATCATTGTTATCGTGGTTTTTGTGACGTGGGTGCTAGTGTTAGTGCAATACCTCAATCCTTATATGATGAAATCAAAGACGAGATTGCACCTGTTGGGATAGAGCCTATTGATGTCACTATTCAGCTAGCCAATAGAGATACTATCTGCCCTGTGGGAATTGTTAGGGATGTTGAAGTCTTGTGTGGTAAAACGAAGTATCCTGCTGATTTCCTCGTTCTTGCTACCGCAGAAGATAGCTTTTGTCCCATCATATTTGGTAGACCTTTTCTCAATACTGTCAATGCTCATATTGATTGTGAGAAGCAAACTGTCACTGTTGGCTTTGAAGGTGTGTGATACGTCTCCATCATATCTACTTTTCCAAACTCTTTTGCCCTTGTTTTGGACTCTAATTTGCATGATTTGAATGGAACTAACCTGGACTGACGCTGTTTTCAGCAGAATTGCCTTGGTGTTGTTTTTGTGCAGAAATGATAGTTCTCGGAACGTCCTGAAAATTTACGAAGAATATTTCTAGAAAAAATGAAAAATACCTGCGCAAAGATCCATCGGCCCTGTAGCCGCCACCCCCCTGGTGGCGGGTAGCAAGCTTGTGGGGCCCACGTGGCTCTGCCGCCCCCAATCTCAGCTCTATAAATTCACTTTCGTCCCAGAAAAAATCAAGAGAGAAGATTTCGTCGCGTTTGCGATACGGAGGCGCCGCCACATCCTCTTCTTCATCTGGAGGGCAGATCTGGAGTCCGTTTTGGGCTCCGGAGAGGGGAAATCGTCGCCATCGTCATCGTTCGTTCTTCCCTCTCCAATTCCACGAATCTCTTCATCGTTCGTGAGTAATCTATTCATAGGCTCGCTGGGCGGTGATGAGTAGGATGAGATCTATCATGTAATTGAGTTAGTTTTAACGGGGATTGATCCCTAGTATCCACTATGTTCTGAGATTGATGTTGCTACTACTTTGCCATGCTTAATGCTTGTCACTAGGGCCCGAGTGCCATGATTTCAGATCTTAAATTATTATGTTGTCGCCAATATATGTGTGTTTTAGATCCGATCTTGCAAGTTGTAGTTACCTACTATGTGTTATGACCCGGCAACCCCGGAGTGACAATAACCGGAACCACTCCCGCTGATGACCTTAGTTTGAGGAGTTCATGTGTTCACCAAGTTCTAGCTGTTACTTGTTTTGCTCTGCTGCTGTTACTTGCTACTGTTGCTACTTGCTACTGTTGTTACTTGCTACTGTTGCTACTTGCTACTGCTGTCACTACCGTTGTTCCTTGCCACTGTTGCTGCTCGTTACACTACTGCTACCTGCTACAATTCTGATTCGCTCGTCGTTGACAGGAAAAGACAATTTCCGTCAACGGGCAACGGCCGGCGCCATTGATACGACAGTTAGGAATAGTCTGCCATCAACACATCATTTCTGACACCGTTCCTATCATACTACTTTGCTGTTGATACTTTGCTTGCAGATACTAATCTTTCAGGTGTGGTTGAATCTGACACATTCAACTGCTAATACTTGAGAATATCCTCTCACTTCCTTGGAGAATATACAAATTTGGGTTGAATACTCTACCCTCGAAAACTGCCTTGATCCCACGCGCTGGTGGATAATTGCAACACAATTTCTAATTGTTGAGCAATCGAGAATAGCACTCGTCTAGCAATTGCCAGAGAGTGCCAACCAGCATTTTTCTGGCGCCGTTGCCGGGGAGGTATTTCTATATTCTCTGAGTCACTTGGGATTTATATCTGCTGATCACTATGAAGAATCTGAAGGATCCCAAAACCAAAGTCTTGCCCTCAACTACGAGGGGAGGTAAGGAACTGCCATCTAGCTCTGCACTTGATTCACCTTTAGTTTTGAGTAAGTTTGCGACATCTCCTCCTGCTAGAAATCTTGATATGTCGCATGTGCTTGATGATGCTTATTATGCTGCTATACCTGATACTGCTTTGCCTGATACTGCTAGAGATGCTATGCCTGATACTGCTTTGCCTGATGATGCTAGAGATGCTATGCCTGATACTGCTTTGCCTGATACTGCTAGAGATGCTATTTTGCCTGATAATGCTATGCTTGATACTGCTAGAGACACTACTTTTCCTGATGTTCCACTAGGGGTGTTCCTTGGTGGTCATATTGCTAGAGTTACTGCCAATGCTCGTGGTGCTTCTGAAACTGCCGATACTATTGAGATAGAACCTGCTTTTGCTCCTGCTAGATCTAGCTCTCCTAGATATGAATTGACTGATATACCTGAGGGTTATGTTATGGAGGGAGAGATAGCTGAGGATTTTCTTGCGTGTAAGGATGCCTATGCCGCTGAGAAATTACTTCTCAAGTGGAAGGAAAAATCTCTGAAAGCTAGGATGAAATATGACCCAAAGTTTGCCACTTCACCTATCTTTATCACCGGTAAGGATTATGAATTCTCTGTCGATCCTGAGATAATAACTCTAGTCGAATCTGATCCTTTCCACGGTTATGAGTCTGAGACGGTCGTAGCCCATCTTACCAAACTACACGATATAGACACCCTTTTCACTAGTGAGGAGAAGATCCGCCACTACTATATCCTTAAGTTGTTTCCTTTCTCTCTAAAGGATGACGCTAAAGCCTGGTTCACCTCTCTTACTCCTAGATGTGTGAGTAGTCCCCAGGATATGGTCTATTACTTCTGTGAGAAATATTTCCCTGCCCATAAGACGCAAGTTGCCTTGCAGGAAATATACAACTTTGCTGAACTCCAAGAAGAGAGTCTCCCACAAGCTTGGGGGAGGCTCGTCCAGCTACAGAATGCTTTGCCTGATCACCCTCTTAAGAAGAACGAGATACTTGATATCTTCTATAATGGACTTACTGATGCTTCTAGAGACCACCTAGGTAGTTGTGCCAGTTGTGTTTTTAGGGAACGAACTGTAGAACAAGCTGAGACCTTACTAAATAACATCTTGATCAACGATAATGCTTGGACTATTCCCGAACCACCTCCTAAGCCAACTCCTAAGAAAAGAGGTATTCTATTCCTCAGTCCCGAAGATATGCAAGAAGCCAAGAAATCTATGCAAGAGAAAGGCATTAGATCTGAAGATGTCAAAAATCTACCACCTATCAAAGAGATCCATGGTCTCGATAACCCGATACAAGTAGTAGAAGTGAATTCTCTGCGCAGGTTTGATGAGAGTGATATTCCTTTTGACAAACCTGCTAGCCTATGCTTTGATGAATTTGACAACTTTGTTGCCAAACAACAGAGTTTCAATGATTATGTTAGCAGACACTTGGAACAAAGTACTCGTATGCTTAGCCATTTAAGTGCTTGTGTAGACAGAAATGTCAATGATCTGAAGCTTCTAAGTAAACATGCCTCTATGATTACTACTCAGGTAGAACAAGTACTTAAAGCTCAGAATGACTTGCTCAATGAATTAAATGACAACTCTATCAGAGTCATTACTAGAGGAGGCAAAATGACTCAGGAACCGTTGTATCCTGAAGGCCATCCTAAGAGAATTGATCAAGATTCTCAAGGAATTAATGCTGATACACCCAGTCATCCTAAGGAGAAGAAGAAGGATGATAGAAACCTACATGCCAGTTCACCAAATACTGTCACACCTGAAGAACCTAATGATATTTCTACGTCTGATGCAGAAACACAATCTGGTGATGAACATGAACTTGGTGATAATATGGACAGTGATGTTCATAATAATGCTCAACCTAGCAATGATGAGGATGTGGAGATTGAACCTACGGTTAATCTTGATAACCCACAACCTAAGAGATACGATAAGAATGACTTCACTGCTAGGAAGCATGGTAAAGAAAGGGAGCCATGGGTTCAGAGATCTATGCCCTTTCCTCCTAAGCCATCCAAGAAAAAGGATGATGAGGATTTTGAGCGCTTCGTTGAGATGATAAGACCCATATTTCTGCAGATGCGGTTAACTGATATGCTCAAGATGTCTCCGTATGCCAAGTACATGAAAGATATCGTGACTAATAAACGGAAGATACCAGATCTTGAGATCTCCACCATGCTTGCCAATTACACTTTCAAAGGTGGAACTCATAAGAAACTTGGTGATGCCGGAGTGCCCACTATACCTTGTTCCATTAAAGGAAACTACATAAGAACTGCCTTATGTGACCTTGGAGCCGGTGTTAGTGTTATGCCGCTCTCCCTTTATTGTAGTCTTGAATTGGATAAGTTGACACCCACTGAAATTTCTCTGCAAATGGCCGACAAATAAACTGCTTTCCCTATCGGCATTTGCGAGGATGTGCTTGTTGTGGTTGCTAACACCACTATCTTAACAGACTTTGTTATCTTGGATATTCCCGAGGACGATGCCATGGCTGTCATCCTCGGAAGACCCTTTTTAAACACTACAGGGGCTGTTATAGATTGCAACAAAGGCAATGTCACTTTCCATGTCAACGGTAATGAGCACACAGTGCACTTTCCGAAGAAACGGTATCAAGTACATTGCATCAATGCTATCGAAACGACTTCATCGATTCTAATTGGGAGCTTTGAATGCCCTATTCCTCATGTCAAGATGAAGTATGATTTGCTTGTTGGGGAGATACATATCCCCACTAAGGTGACTTAGTGGCTATTCGAAAATTCTTCATTCTCTCTTGCGATTTGAGAAGGTTTTGTCATGAGGACTTGATCAACCCCATTGACGGATTTCTTTCGATGACCATGAAATGGATGAATCAAAGAGTCACATACCTCTGTTTTGAGCTTTCATTTTCTGTTGCTTAGAAGAAAAATGATAGATTCAGTTTAGCTTTTCCTGTTTTCTGTTTTAGCGTCCCGGAGAAAAATACCCCAAAAATAAAAGTTCTCCGATGGTCCTGAAAATTTAGTATGATTTTTTCTGGAATATTTGAAAAATACTGGTCGTGAGAGCTAGCCTGGGGGCCAGACCAGTGGGCCACAAGCCCTGCAGCCCCCCCCCCCCCCCCCCCGGTGGCGGCTAGCAAGCTTGTGGGGCCCACAGGGACCCCCTCCACTCATTCTAGCTCCCATCCTCTTCTTCCACCTCCAGAAAAAATTGTTTCGCAGCTCAAACCCGTGTTCTTGCTCATTTGGCTGTGGTTTTCGATCTCCTTGCTCAAAGCACCATTCTCCGAACCGTTTTGGGGAAATCACTCCTTGGTAAGTGACTCCTCCATTGGTCCAATTAGTTTTTGCTCTAGTGCTTTATCCTTCGCGTATTCTTGCTACCTTGATGATCTTGTTCTTGAGCTAGAAATGTTGATTTAGCTGGTCCCAAGTAGTTTTAGCGCGTGATACGGTCTCTAGGCACTAGTAGGAGTAGTGGCTACAAGGTGTGGTTGGTCTTCATTCACTTTTCTCTTGAACTTCAAAAATTTCAGCAAAAGGAAATTATGTCCAAGAGGAAGTTTCATGGTGGTTCCTCAAGTAAGAAGGGTCCCCGTCTTTCTTTTCGGGAGCCCGAACCTTATTGTAACGACCAAACCTCGAAGGATTTGAGTCTCTGTGCTTTACTGTGCTAGTCCCTGGATCGACTCGCTAGCACACACAGTATAGATGAAAACCAGATATAGCAAGTGCATCATTTATAATAACGTATGATCCAGAATTTATAAAATATAACAATCTGCATAGCACTTAGCTAGCTTTATTCTATCAAACAGCGGAAAAGTAGCAGAATAATAACGATGAGTCCCATCATAGCCCACTGGCGATGTTGAGTGAAGACTCGCGACCCTAACGGTACCTTACTCCTCGTCTGAATATCCTGCAACATGATACGTTGCAGCCATATAGGTCAATACTTTGAATGTATTGGCAAGTTACACAGGAAAAGTAATATAACAGACCTACAGGTATATGCATAGTATAACAAGAGAAAGGCTGATGGTTATTTTGGCAGAAAGCTGATTTTATCCTCATAACTACCTAATAGTCAAGTTTTAATTTGTTTGTTACAATAACTCACATATGGTTGAATTGGCATCTCCAACTCCAACCTATCACCATTATTAAGTTTCCCACCAAGTTTTATTAAGTGTGTCATCTGTCAAGATCATCCAATAACTGTAATGGCCTAGCTGCTCAAAATTGTCCATAACCGGGGACACGGCTAATCATGATTAGTTTATACACTCTGCAGAGGTTAGTACGCTGTACCCACTGGACCCAACCCGAAGATTGAGACGAAGTCTTTCAGAAGCAGTCACCTAGTCCCACAGGAGGCCCATCCCACCTATCATAGCTACATCAGCTGGCACATCCGGGTAAGGTTTCCACGACTGATCAACTAAGCCAGAGCCCATAATAGCCAGTTGTCGCACAAGGAAGCTACTAGTCACTAAGTCTGTTTGATCTTTTTGAACCTGGGCGGCATCCACTTACATTCAGAGGGTAGAAACCATGATGTTCTTGAAACCACCCAGCAATACCATATCCGCCCAGAGGTGAATTAAATCCTTAATTACTACTCAAATTTATTTTGTAGTAATCCTCACATAATCTCAATGCATACAGGAACCAATCCCCGTCTACATAGCATAGAAAAACTACAAATACCACGATCTTTCAATCGCGAGGGGATATAGTTCAATAGCATAGCAATACTAATAATATTCCTATACATGCATAATTTTCATAGGGTGATATAATACTACATGCATAGAAAAATAATAGGTAAAGGATGATCAACATGTAACTTGCTTGATTCTGGTTCACAAAGTCACACTCCTGACAATAGTTTGCGTCGCACTCCGCACAATCTACACGTTGCAAACAATCACACCAATCAATCACCACAATCACATAACACCAAATAAAACCATCGGCAATAAAACAACTTGTTTAAAAATAAAGCATAAATAGCATGGCAGCAGGTATAAAATCATCTACACGCTGATACGATGACAACGCAAAAAGAATCAACTAAACCGGATGAACGGTTTGCAAAATATGGCCTCCGGTAGGTCTAAAATAAATCTGATTTAACAAAAAAAATTAATTTTCGTAAAACTGAAAACTACTGGTGCTATCATGTTCTACTCATCAATACGAGATCACAGGAAAAATAATTTCCTGAATCGGAGTTACGAGTAAAAAGATAAACGCGTTTCAAAATTATACCGAGAATTTGACAAAGCTAAAAACAGGTTCAAAACAGATTTTATTCGCCCAGAAGCTGTTCATCGGGGTTTGATGAATCGGCTCGTGCGTGCGTTCTCACCACGAACAGCGGGGGAAAACAGAACCGTCTCGGTGTGGCTCCTCCGATGATGCTCCGATGGCGGTCGAACGGACTCCGGCGACGGCGGCTCCGCGAACTCCGAGGAACACGGACGAACTCGTACGTGCGCGGCGTGTTCATGCGATGCTCGAGGCTGCTGTGCGTGCGAGGCGGCGGCGTTGTGCGAATCGAGAGCACGGGCTTCTGTTCCTGGGGCTTCGGTCCCTGGGACTTTATGCCCTCGCGAGGGGAGTCCTGGGCGAAGCAGGGTTTGATCTCGGGGTGGAGGGGGACGCGCTGGCAGGCTGGGGCCGATCCGGCTCGATCTCGGGCGAGGGGACTCCTGGCCAGGGTGGGACTCGGTGGCCATGGGGCTCGCTGCAGCTGGGGATCGCTGGGGCTGGCATGGGCTCGCTGGATACCCCTGGCTCGGTGGAGCCTAGTGCTCTCGTGGTTGGTGGTCAACGCTGGCCACCTGGGAGCTGGCTCGATGGGGCAATGTGGCTCTTGGCCTCTCGTGGCACGAAGCCTGGCCGGTTCCTAGCGCTGGTTGGTGGTGCCTAGGGCGCTGGCCTGCCAGCTCGGTGCTGGTGGGCTGGCCCCTGGTGTTTTTTTAACAAAATACAACAGCCACAAAAAAACAAATAACTAAATAATATTATTTTAAAGAAAAACAAACAGAAAAAATAATAATATACGTATACAAAAATATATACATATATATATAATATATACGCATATAGTGATATATATATAAGTATATATAGATATATATATTAAAAATCTAATATAGATATGTATATATATATAAATATAAAATAAATCCACCTAATAAATAATAAAGGAACCTAGCCCCACCTAATGCAATATTTTGAAAATAGTTTTAATGCAATAGGCCACACAAATAGCATTTGAAAACTTAACTAAAAATACTTTCAGACATTATAAAAATTGCAAAACCAAATCGGACAACTCCAAATAATATTCTAAACATCATGAACTTTAATTTGACAGGGGAGAAGTCATATTATCTCCACTCAAATAAATTGCCCGAAGTTGCAAAAATGAATAAAATTTTCAGAAGAACAAAATAATGCAAAGGAAAATATGAGATGCATATGAATGATCTATTAACATCCGAATTTAAGAAAATTGGGATGTTACAAACCTACCCCCCTTAAGATGAATCTCGCCCTCGAGATTCGGGTTGGCTAGCAAATAGGTGTGGGTGTTCCTGCTTGAGATCCTCCTCTCGTTCCCAAGTAGCCTCTTCCTCGGTATGATGATCCCACTGAACTTTGCATAATCTGATTGTCTTGGTGCGAGTAACTCTCTCTGCTGTCTCCAGAATCTTAACATGCTTCTCCTCATATGTCAAGTCAGTCTCCAACTGAATTGCCTCAAGTGGCACTGCATCTCTCAAAGGAACGTCTGCCATCTCGGCATGACACTTCTCCAACTGGGATACGTGAAACACATCTGGATAATCCTTCGCAACTGGCACCTCTTCCAGGCTACCCCCTTAAGAGAGTTCACCTGCATCCTCTTATGCTGATACTTACATACATATTTGATTCTCCTCCCTCCTGGTGCACTGAGAGAAATAGATCGACTAGCACAATCGATAACTCCTTCATATAATTGTAACCAGTCCATACCCAAAATAATATCCAGACCTTGTGACTTCAATATGATCAAATCTGTAGGGAAAACATGCTTCCCAATAGACAAGGGTATCTGAAAACATCCCAAACTTGCTGCCATCTCAGCCCCTGGGGAACTCACTCTAATAGGCATACTAAGGGTTTTGGTTGGCAAAGAATAGATAAGAAATAGACAGAATAGGTCTTGAGGAATATAGATATTCTACCTGTATGCATAGTATGATCAAGGTAATATATATGAGGCAACAAAACACCATAGAAGTAACACAAACAAGCATAACAATAATCAAACATATCTATATATATAGTCGAATAATTCTGACAAGATCCTAGTTTAACAAACAAGAAAAATAACAATCACGCAAGCAACCTAGTATCGTCATGCCACAAAGCGGGCACAATTAGATACGCTAACACGTTAATATCGCAAATAAAAACAAGATAAGTGGTGGTCTCAACACTAGTTCCTACTTAAGCTGGTCAAGATACTAGAGTGGTTATCTAATGAAAGAGCAAGATGTAGACAACGATATAGAATAAATTTTCACTCCTATGGCTTTTCTAATCCATTTTCTAGGGCCACGACCTACAGTCAACGCATTGCTCTCATACCATCTGTAACGACCAAACCTCAAAGGATTTGAGTCTCTGTGCTTTACTGTGCTAGTCCCTGGATCGACTCGCTAGCACACACAGTATAGATGAAAACCAGATATAGCAAGTGCATCATTTATAATAACGTATGATCCAGAATTTATAAAATATAACAATCTGCATAGCACTTAGCTAGCTTTATTCTATCAAACGGCGGAAAAGTAGCAGAATAATAACGATGAGTCCCATCATAGCCCACTGGCGATGTTGAGTAAAGACTCGTGACCCTAACGGTACCTTACTCCTCGTCTGAATATCCTGCAACATGATACGTTGCAGCCATATAGGTCAATACTTTGAATGTATTGGCAAGTTACACAGGAAAAGTAATATAACAGACCTACAGGTATATGCATAGTATAACAAGAGAAAGGCTGATGGTTATTTTGGCAGAAAGCTGATTTTATCCTCATAACTACCTAATAGTCAAGTTTTAATTTGTTTGCTACAATAACTCACATATGGTTGAATTGGCATCTCCAACTCCAACCTATCACCATTATTAAGTTTCCCACCAAGTTTTATTAAGTGTGTCATCTGTCAAGATCATCCAACAACTGTAATGGCCTAGCTGCTCAAAATTGTCCATAACCGGGGACACGGCTAATCATGATTAGTTTATACACTCTGCAGAGGTTAGTACGCTGTACCCACTGGACCCAACCCGAAGATTGAGACGAAGTCTTTCAGAAGCAGTCACCTAGTCCCACAGGAGGCCCATCCCACCTATCATAGCTACATCAGCTGGCACATCCGGGTAAGGTTTCCACGACTGATCAACTAAGCCAGAGCCCATAATAGCCAGTGGTCACACAAGGAAGCTACTAGTCACTAAGTCTATTTGATGTTTTTGAACCTGGGCGGCATCCACTTACATTCAGAGGGTAGAAACCATGATGTTCTTGAAACCACCCAGCAATACCATATCCGACCAGAGGTGAATTAAATCCTTAATTACTACTCAAATTTATTTTTTAGTAATCCTCACATAATCTCAATGAATACAGGAACCAATCCCCGTCTACATAGCATAGCAAAACTACAAATACCACGATCTTTCAATGACGAGGGGATATAGTTCAATAGCATAGCAATACTAATAATATTCCTATACATGCATAATTTTCATAGGGTGATATAATACTACATGCATAGAAAAATAATAGGTAAAGGATGATCAACATGTAATTTGCCTTGATTCTGGTTCAGAAAGTCACACTCCTGACAATAGTTTGCGTCGCACTCCGCACAATCTACACGTTGCAAACAATCACACCAATCAATCACCACAATCACATAACACCAAATAAAACCATCGGCAATAAAACAAATTGTTTAAAACCAAAGCATAAATAGCATGGCAGCAGGTATAAAATTATCTACACACTGATACGATGACAACGCAAAAAGAATCAACTAAACCGGATGAACGGTTTGCAAAATATGGCCTCCGGTAGGTCTAAAATAAATCTGATTTAACAAAAAAAATTAGTTTTCATAAAACTGAAAACTATTGGTGCTATCATGTTCTACTCATCAATACGAGATCACAGGAAAAAGAATTTCCTGAATCGTAGTTACGAGTAAAAAGATAAACGCGTTTCAAAATTATACCGAGAATCTGACACAGCTAAAAACAGGTTAAAAACAGATTTTATTTGCCCAGAAGCTGTTCATCTGGGTTTGATGAATCGGCTTGTGCGTGCGTTCTCACCACAAACAGCGGGGGAAAACGGAACCGTCTCGGTGTGGCTCCTCCGATGATGCTCCGGTGGCGGTCGAACGGACTTCGGCGACGGTGGCTCCGCGAACTCCGACGAACACGAACGAACTAGTACGTGCGCGGCGTGTTCCTGTGATGCTCGAGGCTGCTGTGCGTGCGAGGCGGCGGCGCTGTGCGAATCGGGAGGAGGGGCTTCTGTTCCTGGGGCTTCGGTCCCTGGGACTTTATGCCCTCGCGAGGGGAGTCCTGGGTGAAGCAGGCTTTGATCTCGGGGTGGAGGGGGACGCGCTGGCAGGCTGGGGCCGATCCGACTCGATCTCGGGCGAGGGGACTCCTGGCCAGGGTGGGACTCGGTGGCCAGGGGGCTCGCTGCAGCTGGGGATCGCTGGGGCTGGCCTGGGCTCGCTGGGAACCCCTGGCTTAGTGGAGCCTGGTGCTCTCGTGGCTGGTGGTCAACGCTGGCCACGTGGGAGTTGGCTCGATGGGGCAATGTGGCTCTTGGCCTGTCGTGGCACGAAGTCTGGCCGGTTCCTAGCGCTGGCTGGTGGTGCCTAGGGCGTTGGCCTGCCAGCTCGGTGCTGGTGGGCTGGCCCCTGGTGTTTTTTTTAACAAAATACAACAGCCACAAAAAAACAAATAACTAAATAATATTTTTTTAAAGAAAAATAAACAGAAAAAATAATAATATACGTATACAAAAATATATAAAAAAATATATATACGCATATAGTGATATATATATATAAGTATATATAGATATATATATGAAAAATCTAATATAGATATAGATATATATATAAATATAAAATATATCCACCTAATAAATAATAAAGGAACCTAGCCCCACCTAATGCAATATTTTGAAAATAGTTTTAATGCAATAGGCCACGCAAATAGCATTTGAAAACTTAACTAAAAATACTTTCGGACATTATAAAAATTGCAAAACCAAATCGGACAACTCCAAATAATATTCTAAACATCATGAACTTTAATTTGACAGGGGAGAAGTCATATTATCTCCACTCAAATAAATTGCCCGAAGTTGCAAAAATGAATAAAATTTTCAGAAGAACAAAATAATGCAAAGGAAAATATGAGATGCATATGAATGATCTATTAACATCCGAATTTAAGAAAATTCGGATGTTACACTTATCAACTAAGGGACGCACCGGTACAACCATCTGAATGGCCTTCCGATGAGTTCATGATCGAAGCAGGTTTCAAGGATGAGTTTGATACACTTGTCCACAATTCCGGGTTAGAAGAATTCCTCTCAGATAAATGTGAACAGTATGCTATGCTCACTGCCTCTTTCATGCGTAGATTTAAATTTTCAGTTGGCCGTGACTCATCCGTACTGTTTGATCTGTATGATAAATCCTACGCCATGGATTTGGAGGATTTGCAAGATACCCGATGGGGGTAGTATTAATGATCCTTCTAAGTCTTCGGTCAGAGACTTTGTCTCCAGTATAACTGTTGGAGAAACCAGAGATAGCACGCAAACCACCATAGGAAGCATCCATTGCCCTGCCTTGTACTACTTTTCCCTCTTCATAGGTAGGTGCATTAACGGAAAGGGTGCATATTGTCACCTATGCGCTTCCGACCTTAGTATCCTTAAGAGTGGAGTAACAGGTGACAGGAGCTTCAATATGGGACCTATAATAGCAAGGATGCTGAATAATAATGCCATTGACTGGGATTTCTTTGGTGGAATTTATGCTACACACTTAGCAAACTTTCTTGGAGTATCCATTCGTTCAGAAGACCCTCCTCTCCGTACAACCTACCTTGATCGTGTCGCTCTAACACGCTACTAGTTCCTTGAGAGGGATCATGGATCCCTCCTATACCGCTTGATATTTAATCGGCAGCGTGTTTTCCATATTACACTTCCTGCTCCTGCTTTCTTTGACTTTCAGGTAAAACGAAGATACTACATAACCATAGGAGAGGCAGAGGAGTATGAGAGGGAGGCGACGACTGCTCGACTTCGTGAGGCAGCTATTCAGGCAGTGGGTGCAGCACTCCCGTATAACACCCATTATGATTTTGGGTTTCGCCAGGACCATCCATGGGAGTAGACCAAGCTAGGCCAAAAGCCTAAGCTTGGGGGAGTACGTGTTCTCACCGACTTTACATTCATGCTTATGCTTTCACTTTGTTAGCCGGTGTTTACACTTTGCCACTGTATTATCCATGCTAGTTTATTTTCGTTTTCTTGTTTTGTGTCCTTTTGAGAAAACCCAAAAAGATTTTCCTTTCTTCTTTTGCTTGTTGGGAGATTTCCCGTGTAAATAGTTTTCTTTTCTTTGGGTCAAGGTAGAAGATATTGGTTTCAATGTTTAGTGGTTCTTTCATGCGTACCTGTTTAGCTTTCAAAGAGCCATATTACTTTGTCTTCTCCTTTGTGTTTGCCTGCAGATTCAGCTTAGTCCAATGCACGAGCGCTCTTATTATTGTTCACATCGTTCGATCGTGCAAGTGAAAGGCAATAATGATGATATATGATGAAGTGACTGAGACTGAAAAGCTGGTATGAACTCTATCTATTTTGTTTTTGTAAATATGACTAGCTTGTCAACCCAGATTCAGCTTTGTTGTGAGAGAACCATGTTTGCAATGACAACTTAGAGATCATAGTTTCTGATGCCATGTTTAACTAGCTGAGAGCTTATAATGGTTTGTCCTGAATGCCAACATAGATTTTGAGATGACTATGATGTAGTATGATATGATGGTATTCTCCTTTGAATGATTCAAGTGGCTTGATTTGGCGCATGTTCATGCATGTAGTTGAAACAAAATCAATATAGCCTCTATGATGTTCATGTTCATGGTGATTTATATCTTGTTCATGCTTGCATTCCATGTTAGTCAAACTCATTGCATCTTGATGACTGCTGTCGCTCTCTAGTTGGTCGCTTCCCAGTCTTTTGCTAGCCTTCACTTGTACTAAGCGGAATACTGCTTGTGCATCCAGTTCCATAAACCCAAAAGTTTTTCCATGAGAGTTCACTATACCTACCTATTTGCGGTATCTACGTGCTGTTCCAAGTAAATTTGCATGTGCCACTCTCTAAACCTTCAAAAAATAATCTGTTTTGCATGCCCGAACCGCTCATGTGGTGACAAGGGGCTATTGGTATCTTCCATGCTAGGAGTGTTATCCTCGACATGTGTTTATTCACTGTCATTCACGAGAATGGGGCCGGTAATTGAAATCCCCAGTTCCACGCTTAAATCGAAAACATTACTGTAAAACAAGACTCCCCCCGGATTGATGTTAGTATGGACGGTACCCGAGGATTCGGCTAGCCGTGGAGTGTGATTAATTGGTGGTGGGGGAGTTAAAACTTTACTTTTCTGTTTGGGAACCGCCTATAGCATGAGTAGCATGGAAGATATTGAGAACTCTTGGTCATTGCATTGACAATGAAAGCATGCCACCCAAAATTATTATCTCTGTTTTCAAAGCTTGAGCTCTGGCACCTCTGCGAATCAATGCTTCCCTCTGCGAAGGGCTTGTCTATTTATTTTCCTGTTGAGTCATCCTCTTCTTTTATAAGCACCAATTAGAGAGCACCTCTGTCATTTTTATGCTTTGCTTTTGATTGATATTGAGTATGACTATGATTGGATCTTCGTTGCTATGAATTACTATGTTTAGTCAGCCCTTGATCTTTGAAAGTGCTCTGCATTTATGTTTTGCGGTCTCAGAAAGAGCTAGCGAGATACCACCTATTCATATTGATTCATGCTTGTTTTGATTGAAGTGTTGGTATTTGAAACTCATTATTATTTGCTCGTTAGCTGATTATGCCATTGATATTAGTTTACCGTGAGACCTTTGTGTCACTTGCTTATGTGGTTGACTTCTGATCTTGCTGAAATTCTGGTTATGAGTTAGACATAGTTGCAACAAGAAGATCAAACAGAGTTTGTCAAAGTTTTTCTTTTTCTCTCAGTTTGTCAACTAAGTTGCTTGAGGACAAGCAAGGTTTTAAGCTTGGGGGAGTTGATACGTCTCCATCGTATCTACTTTTCCAAACTCTTTTGCCCTTGTTTTGGACTCTAACTTGCATGATTTGAATGGAACTAACCTGGAGGGATGCTGTTTTCAACAGAATTGCCTTGGTGTTGTTTTTGTGCAGAAATGAAAGTTCTCGGAACGTCCTGAAAATTTACAGAGAATAGTTTTGGAAAATATGGAAAATACCTGCGCAAAGATCCACCGGAGGGGATGGGCCAGTGGGCCACAAGCCCTGTAGCCGCCACCCCCCTGGTGGCGGCTAGCAAGCTTGTGGGGCCCACGTGGCTCTACCGCCCCCAATCTCAGCTCTATAAATTCACTTTCGTCCCAGAAAAAATCAAGAGAGAATATTTCGTCGCGTTTGTGATACGGAGGCGCCGCCACATCCTGTTCTTTATCTGGAGGGCAGATCTGGAGTCCGTTTTGGGCTCCGGAGAGGGGAAATCGTCGCCATCGTCATCATCAACCTTCTTCCCTCTCCGATTCCATGAAGCTCTTCATCGTTCGTGAGTAATCTATTCGTAGGCTCGCTGGGCGGTGATGAGTAGGATGAGATCTATCATGTAATCGAGTTAGTTTTGACGGGGATTGATCCCTAGTATCCACTATGTTCTGAGATTGATGTTGCTACTACTTTGCCATGCTTAATGCTTGTCACTAGGGCACGAGTGCCATGATTTCAGATCTTAAATTATTATGTTGTCACCAATATATGTGTGTTTTAGATCCGATCTTGCAGGTTGTAGTTACCTACTATGTGTTATGACCCGGCAACCCCGGAGTGACAATAACCGGAACCACTCCCGGTGATGACCATAGTTTGAGGAGTTCATGTGTTCACCAAGTGCTAATGCTTTGGTCCGGTTCTTTATTAAAAGGAGAACCTTAATATCCCGTAGTTTCCTTTTGGACCCCGCTGCCACGGGAGGGATGGACAATAGATGTCATGCAAGTTCTTTTCCCTAAGCACGTATGACGACACACGGAATGCATGCCTACATCACATTGATGAACGGGAGCTAGCCACATATCTCTCCGTGTTATAACTGTTGCATGATGAATATCATCCAAACAAATCACCGACCCATTGCCTACGAGTTTGTTCCACTGCTGTTGTTACTTGTTTTGCTCTGCTGTTGTTACTTGCTACTGTTGCTACTTGCTACTACTGTTACTTGCTACTGTTGCTACTTGCTACTGCTGTCACCACCGTTGTTCCTTGCCACTGCTGCTACTCATTGCTGCTACCTGCTACAATTCTGATTCGCTCGTCGTTGACGGGAAAAGACAATTTCCGTCAACGGGCAACGGCTGGCGCCATTGATACGTCAGTTAGGAATAGTCTGCTGTCAACAGATCGTTTCTCACACCGTTTCCATCATACTACTTTGTTGTTGATACTTTACTTGCAGATACTAATCTTTCAGGTGTGGTTGAATCTGACACATTCAGCTCCTAATACTTGAGAATATCCTCTCACTTCCTTGGTGAATCTACAAATTTGGGTTGAATACTCTACCCTCAAAAACTGCCGCGATGCCACGCGCTGGTGGGTAATTGCAAGACAATTTCTAATTGTTGAGCAATCGAGAATAGCACCCGTCTAGCAAGTGCCAGAGAGTGCCAACCAGTGTGTCACACTAGTTCAATTTCTCTAAGTCTGGTAGACAACCTCATGAAAATGAGTTGCCTAGTAGGGATGAAACTATTGCCTTAGCCTCTATTGCCGTGCCTCCTACTGATCCCTTAGAGCAATACTTGCTTGAGCATGAAAATGATATGCATATGGATGAAAGGGATGAGATAGATAGAGTTGTCTTAGAACAATATCCTATCCTTGAACTGCTTGGGGATCCACCCCCACCAAAGGGTGATCCTGTGTTCTAGCTCAAATATTTGCCTGATACTCTTAAGTATGCTTATCTTGATGAAAAAGAGATATATCCTGTTATAATTAGTGCTAGCCTCTCAGATCATGAAGAAAAGAAGTTACTAAAAACTCTGAGGAAGCACCGTGCTGCTATTGGATATACTCTTGATGATCTTAAGGGCATTAGTCCTAGTCTATGTCAGCACAAGATTAAAACTGATCCTGATTTCAAACCAGTTGCTGATCATCAAAGGAGATTAAATCATAAGATGAAAGAAGTAGTGAGGAAAGAAATACTAAAGCTGCTGGAAGCAAGTATCATCTATCATGTTTCTCATAGTGATTGGGTGAGTCCGGTGCATTGCATCCCTACAAAGGGAGGCATTACCGTTGTCCCTAATGATAAGGATGAATTGATCCACACAGGATTATTACTAGCTATAGGATGGTGATCGATTTTAGGAAATTGAATAAAGCCACTAGGAAAGATCATTACCCTTTGCCTTTTATCGACCAAATGCTAGAAAGGTTGTCCAAACACACACACTTGTGCTTTCTAGACGGTTATTCTGGTTTCTCCCAAATACCAGTTGCACAACCTGATCAGGAGAAGACCACTTTCACCTGCCCTTTTGGTACCTTTGCTTATAGACGTATACCTTTTGGTTTATGTAATGCACCCGCCACCTTTCAAAGATGTATGATGGCTATATTCTCTGACTTTTGTGAAAAGATTGTTGAGGTTTTCATGGATGACTTCTCCGTTTACGGGTCTTCCTTTGATGATTGCCTCAGCAACCTTGATCGAGTCTTGCAGACATGTAAAGACACCAATCTTGTCTTGAATTGGGAGAAGTGCCACTTTATGGTTAAGGAAGACATCGTCTTAGGACATAAAATTTCTGAAAGAGGTATTGAAGTCGATAAGGCTAAGGTTGATGCAATCAAGAAAATGCCATACCCCACAGATATCAAAGGGATAAGAAGTTTCCTTGGTCATGTTGGTTTCTATAGAAGGTTCATTAAAGACTTCTCTAAGATTTCTAGGCCTCTTACCAATCTCTTGCAAAAGGATATTCCTTTTGTCTTTGATGATGATTGTGAGGAAGCCTTCGAAATACTTAAGAGGGCTTTGATAACTGCACCTATTGTTCAACCACCTGATTGGAACTTACCTTTTGAAATCATGTGTGATAAGAAGTTGTATGCTATTCACTACGCTAGTAAAACTCTAGACAGTGCCCAAAGAAACTATGCCACTACGGAGAAGGAATTTTTAGCAGTCGTGTTTGCATGTGAAAAGTTCAGGACTTACATAGTTGATTCCAAGGTCACCATTCACACTGATCAAGCTGCTATTAAGTACCTCATGCAGAAGAAAGACGCTAAACCTAGATTTATCAGATGGGTTCTCTTGCTACAAGAATTTGATTTGCATGTTGTCGACAGGAAGGGTGCTGATAACCCTGTAGCAGATAACTTGTGTGGGTTGGAGAACGTTCTTGATGACCCACAACCTATTGATGATAGCTTTCCTGATGAGCAATTGAATGTCATCAATGCTTCACGTAGTGCACCGTGGTATGCTAATTATGCAAACAATATCGTTGCCAAATATATACCACCTAGTTTCACGTACCAGCAAAAGAAGAAATTCTTGTTTGACTTGAGACACTACTTTTGGGATAATCCTCACCTTTATAAGCAAGGAGTAGATGGTGTTATTAGATGTTGTGTACCTGAACATGAACAGGGACAGATCCTATAGAAGTGTCACTCTAAGGCCTACGGAGGACACCGTGCGGGAGATAGAACTGCACACAAGGTATTGCAATCAGGTTTCCATTGGCCCTCTCTCTTCAAGGATGCCCGTAAGTTTGTCTTGTCTTGTGATGAATGTCAAAGAATAGGTAATATTAGCAAACGTTAGAAAATGCCTATGAACTATTCACTTGTCATTGAACCATTTTATGTTTGGGGCTTTGATTATATGGGACCTTTTCCAAAATCCAATGGGTATACTCACATATTAGTTGTTGTTGATTACGTCACTAAGTGGGTAGAAGCTATCCCCACTAGTAGCGCTGATCACAACACCTCTATCAAGATGCTGAAAGAAGTTATCTTCCCTAGATTTGGAGTCCCTAGATATCTAATGACCGACGGTGGTTCACACTTCATTCATGGAATTGCGTCTCCCTATCACCCTCAGTCCAGTGGTCAAGTAGAGTTAAGTAATAGAGAGATTAAACTGATTCTGCAAAATACTGTCAACAGGTCTAGAAAGAATTGGTCTAAGAAGCTCGATGATGCACTGTGGGCTTATAGAACTGCCTATAAGAATCCCATGGGCATGTCTCCGTACAAAATGGTGTATGGGAAAGCATGTCACTTACCTCTTGAGCTAGAGCATAAAGCTTATTGGGCAATCAAAGAGCTCAACTTTGATTTCAAACTTGCCGGTGAGAAGAGGTTATTTGACATTAGCTCGCTTGATGAATGGAGAACTCAAGCATATGAGAATGCCAAGTTGTTGAAAGAGAAGGTTAAGAGGTGGCATGATAAGAGGATACAAAAGCATGAGTTCAATGTAGGTGATTATGTCTTGCTATATAACTCTCGTTTAAGATTCTTTGCAGGCAAGCTTCTCTATAAATGGGAAGGTCCCTATGTTGTTGAGGAAGTATATCGTTCCGGTGCTATCAGGATCAACAACATGGAAGGTAATTGTCCGATAGTGGTAAATGGACAGAGAATCAAGCATTATATCTCAGGTACCCCCATAAATGTTGAGAGCAATATTATCACTACCATAACTCCGGAAGAATACCTAAGGGATATTTATCAGCCTGTTTCAGACTCCAAAAACGAAGAGGTATGTGATTCGGTAAGAAAACATAGTCCAAAACTTTTCCACTAGGAAATAATCTCCGTTTTGGGATATTTGTAAAAATACAAAAAATGGAAGTAGTCCGGAAAGTGCGCGAGGAGGCGACAAGCCTGCACGACGCGGGCCCACCCCGTGGCCGCGCCGTGAGGGCTTGTGGCCACCTCGTGCGCCTCCTGGACTCCGTTTTCGTGCGGGGTACTCCTTCTGGTCTGGCAAAAATCATTATATATGCTCCCGTTTGGTCTGACCCCTGCATCACGCAGATTTCTTCTGTTTTTCATTTCGAGCCTGTTTTCTGCCGCAGATCTAGGTCAGGACGTCTTCTCAGGATTCAGAGGGGGAGAGCTATGTGGCTGATTACCTTGCTAACCCCAAGGTCTATAGGGACTTGGATCCTTATGGCTGGACAACTGATGAGGAAGAAGATTATGATCCGAAGGCGAAGGAACAAACAAGTTCCGATGAAGAGGAGGCTCCTCTACCTCAACCTGGACACACTCATGTGGAGTTCAAGAAGTCGAGCCTCCCTGACTCAAGGAAGAAGCCTAAGACCTTGTTTATCCCTTCTCGTTTCTTGCACGAGAGTAAGCAGGATTTATGCCAAAGGGTATTGAAGCTTGAAGAGGAAAATGATGATCTGAGGGAGCAGAATTTTATGCTCAAGTGGAAATTAAACAAGCTCAAGACCTCTTCAACAGCTCCACCACCTTCACCACCAAAGGAAGACAACTAAACATGGGTATGGGCAATCCCCTTGGCTTTTTCCAAGCTTGGGGGAGGTGCCCCGGTATCGTATCACCAACACATCTTTTTCCTTTACCTTTGTTTTAGTTTTCCTTTTCAGTTTTCTCTTTCTCTAGTAGATTAAAAGTCTTACTGTTTTAGTTTTGGGTTTTGCTTTGTGTCACCCCCGATGTATTCTTGCTCGTGAGCAATATAATAAAGAGTGTCTTAGTTGAAGGGCTTTGCCTCTTGCCATGATCAAAAGAGTGAGAATAGAAGGAAAGCATGAAAGATCATGTAATGATCTTATGGGAAGTGATAGCTTCACACATAAAAAGGATGATGATTGAAACTTGTTGAGGGTAGGCAAACGTATACCTTGGTCATGGTTGCAATTAATAGGAAGTGATAAAGAAGGAGAGGTTCACATATAAATATATCATCTCTGACACCACCTATGATTGTGAACACTCACTAAACTATTACATGCCTAGAAGTAGATGTTGGACAAGGAAGACAACATAATGAATTGTGTTTGCTTGGATCTGAACAATGTTATATGATTAGAGATCCCTTAGCATGTGACAATTGCTTCCACCTCATATTACCAAAAACCTCCTGCACCAAGTAGAGATACTACTTGTGCATCCATAAACCTTCAAACCAGTTTTGCCATGATTGTCCACCATACCTACCTATGGATTGAATAAGATCCCTCAAGTAAGTTTTCATCGGTGCAAGCAATAAAAATTGCTCTCTAATATGTATGATCTATTAGTGTGTGGAAAACAAGCTTTGTACGAACCTGTGATGAGGAAGACATAAAAGCGACAGACTCCATAATAAAGTTCTTTATCACAGGAGGCAATATAAAGTGACGTTCCTCCACACTAAGAGGACATGCATCCAAACCTCAAAAGCGCATGACAACCTCTGCTTCCCTCTGTGAAGGGCCTATCTTGTACCTGTAACATCCCAAATTTAGGAATGTTAATAAAATTATTAGATTGATTGTTTGTTTGCTTGAGTGATTGAAAGCTTGAGTGAAATTTGAAAACTTTTCAAAACTTTTGAATGAGAGGGAATAAAATGACTTTCCCCTTTTTCCTGTGAATTCAAATTCATCTTTTTTTAAAAATCAGCGAGAGGAGATAGCATGACTTCTTCAACTATAAAGAATTTGAATAAAGGTGGCATTGGAATTCCTTTCGATTTTGCTTTGCATTTTGTTTCTTCCACACTCACGGAATGCCAGAACCATATCTTGTCAAGCAAGAAAAAGAGAGGAGAAACATGACCCTCCAAAACCCGGGGATATTCTTTGAAATATTTGAGCTATGAAACCCAAGATTTATTTGAGAAAATATTTGCAAAAAGAAATAAAGCATTTAGGGATTTTCTAAAAAACATGTTTTTAAGTATTTATTTTGGTAGAGGAAAAATGCCCATCTTTTTGGATTTATTTTTCTGAAAATTTTAATATATTATACCCCTATATTCCGAGGAATATTCCATTTCCTTTTAATCGTTTTAATTCATGTTTTAATAAAAATTGGAAATTGGTCTCTTATTAGGAAGGTACCTGGGCCACTTTAGGAAACAAATCAGGCCCATTACTAGTTTACTACTCCTTCTCCTACCTCACGTTCATTCCTTCTGTGGCCATGGCAGAAACTTCCCAGGAAGCTTCCCCTCCGGGATTCGCGAGCTTCTTTCCCTCACGGCGCCTCCCACCACCCCTATAAGAACCCCCCCGGCCTCCTCTTTCCATTCCCCTAAAAAAATCTCCGTTTCCCTGCCCGTAGCCTCGGCGCCACCATCGCCATCTTCTGTGTCGACCGGAGCTCGGCAGGAGCTTAACCACCTCACCCCCCTGCGCCCCCCTTCCCCAAGCGCCCCCCCTCTCCTCCACCGCCCCCCTCCCAGGAGATCCCTCCCCTCGTCGGAGTGCCTCTCCACCCTCGCCGGAGTAGCCACCGGAGCTCCCAGCCTCCTGTGTCCACGATGAGATCCACGAAATCCCGTCACAGTTTTTTTTTCCAGAAAAAGAGCAAACTTATAAAATTCATATCTATTAGTGTGTAACCACAAATTAGATGATTCTTTTTGCGTTGGATCAAAAAATTTATGCAGTTTCTGTAGATATATAATTTGTCTATGTTTGGATTTATAACAATTGAGTTAGATCAGATTTGAATTAAAGCTTGTTTTGCTTATTCCGGGAGTTTAAAAATAGCTTTTAATGTGATTTTTTTTGCTGCTGCTTCCTATTGATCATATCTTTCAGTAGTTTCAGTTTCAGTTTTTTTAAATATTTTTTACTTGGGGTTTTTACCAAAACAGATTATGTTTTAGTTCTTTTAGGATTATGGCTATTTCTTTTTCTATAATTGTTTTTAAATTAATTTCTTTTATATTTCAGAAAGTTTATGTTTAGTTTCTGTTAATTAAACAGTAGGTTCTCAACAAGTTTTTATTTTTATTTTATTTGTTATCATGAAATCAATTGTAGTTCTCTAATAACTTGCAATTGATTTCTCTACTGTTTCAACTCCCATTTGAAAATACTTCCAAAATAGTTTTATGTAAAATACTTTATTTTATCTTGGTTAAATTTATATCTTAGTTCTCTGTTATTTAATGTTTTATTTTCAGTTAGAACAAAAAAAAACTATTTAGTGTTTGATGTAGTAGAAGACTCCTAGTTTTAGTTGAAGTTTCTTTCGGATTCTTATTCGCTCTCTCTTTTGTTTTGATTGCTAGAATGATTGCTAGTATGAGTGCTTATGTGAATGATATGTTTGTTATATAGATTTCATCGGAGAGTGACGAATAGTCTATCAAGTTATTTCTCGAGAACGATAATTCTTCTTCGTCAACATCACCAGGCAAGTCATTTGATCATGTATCACCTATGTTTTATGCATCGTAGTTCTACCATCCTATGCCCAATTGCATGCTCACTAGGTACTTGGATATTATGGTTACATATTGGAGTATCATGTGGTAGGCACCCAACAACCCCGTTACTAGGCCCGGGACGACAAATTTCATATTGCTATGCTTGAGTAGACGGGATTCTGGTTGAGAGTTTATCACGAGTGATGCGAGGATACTTTAATAACCAAGACCGGTTAAGTGAAGACTTTTCAGGACCTCGTGATGCAATGCAACTCTCGGTGAAGGACGGTTGATCGGCTCCCTGGAGAAACCAGTGGATGACCCGGGATGCTGGAGACGGCCATGACATCTTGCAGAAAGCTTCACCCAGGCCAAAGAGACGGACGGGTATTTTCAAGACCCAAGGCTTACCTGCACAGCCACAAGTCATTATGGGCTCTGGCTTGGTTGGATAACGCGGCGACTCTGGACAGGCGGTGCTAGCAGATGTAGAAGAACGATAGGATTGGATGGGCACCGACAGGGATTCAGAGGGACCCGTTGAAAGACCATGTTTTGATCATCCGGTCTTCAAACACCCTGAAGTGCGAGGACATACACGGAGGCGATCAAATCTTGTGGGGAACGTGTGCAAAACTCTGCAAAGTACTCAAACCTAATCGATTAGCCGTGTCCACGGTCATGGACAACTTGAGCCAAAGGAACTGAAGTTATCTGGAATCCTCAACACCATTATATATATTTGATGAGTGTAATATTTATAACTTGGGTATGAGAACTGGTTGGTGGAACCATCTCGTTAGCAACCAACCTTGTAGTAATATTTTTCTTTTAACCCCTCTTGTTGTAGGAGAAAATTTGCTTTACGCTAAAAACTTACAACACCACCTGCCATATATGCATATAGTATAGATGATATTTTACCCCCTCTCTTATGTGACTTGCCGGCATATTCAATATGCTGATGTACACGGTTGCAACGTCTTATGTTGCAGATATTTTTCTTCGACGTGTAAGAGTACGATTCAGGGTTACGGTCTACACTCAACTTGCTGTTGGTGTTTATTGGGACTCCACTCCCTTGACTGCTTCCGCTGAGATATTTAAGGTATATATATCAGTTTTACGCTATTTACATGTGATTGCACTTTGATATATACATTGATGTACTGTGTGTGCCAGCATACTGATCCAGGGATGGCACAGATACACAGAGGCTTGACTCGTTTTGAGTCAGGTCGCTAGAGAAATGGTATCAGAGCACATGTTGACTGTAGGACGTGACCCTAGAAACTGGAAATTTCTTAGGATAGGATCTCTCTAAAAATTCTTCAATAACACCTTTTACTTCTCATCTCTTCTGATTTCATCAAACGTTCTCTCTCACCTCAAATAGTTAGACAATGCCCTTTCCCCTTTGACCACGTGAAGGATCAACCGACTCCCGCTTCAAAGTAAAGAGGATTTCATCATGCAGTTGAAGCTACACCAATTGAAGACTCTCAAGACCCGAAGAACTCGAAGACCCCGAAACGTTCCAATGTTTATTAGAACTCCAAACCCCAATTATATACCCACGTTAGTTACAATGATTTGTGAGCCGTCATTGGTGTGTGTTTTCCGACGGCCACAACTAAAACCTATTCTCAAAAATATTGTTTGTATTGTGTGTATCTCCCTCCCTCCCTTACCCGTCCCATCCCCAAAACCTTAACCCTACCAGATGGAGTATGAAGCTGGACTTGTAGTCTCTGGACCAATGACCCAGCTGGAGGCTGATATATGGATTCAAACCATGGAGAACCACTTCGGGAGCAACTTGATCTCAAGGAAGTATGAAGTGGAACACGCTCTTCAGTACTTTACACAAAGTGCTGCAATCTGGTGGAAAATGCATCATGCCTTACAAGGATTTAGTGGAGCAGAATCCTGGGACGAATTCAAGAGGACTCTGTTAAGATCCTGTCTCATTCGGAAGTCCTATGATAATCCGAAGGAGAAGACTTGTGCATGCAAGATCTGTGGAGAAATAGGACACACCCAGGAAGAACACAAGGATGGATGCACTCATTGTGAAGAAAATCACCCAGCTGAGGAGTGCCCAAGTAGTCAGGTGACTTGTTTCCTTTGTGAAGGAACCACCCACTACCCAGCTCAGTGTCACATTTACCCCAAGGTGCAACAAGTTGTCAAGCAGCAGAAAGATGCAGTGAAGGAAACACTCAAGAAGAAGATTCTAGAAGAACCGGTGATGAACAAAAATATTGAAGACCCTGATGGACAAGGTCTGACCAGATTTTTCTCCAATGCATGCTACTCATGTGGAGAAGAAGGACATTATTCACAGGATTGCACGAAGGGAAGCCAAGAGTATCTGGGAAACTTCCCGACGGAAGAAGTGGAGTTTGATCCACTTGAAATAGAAGAACTGGCCAAAATAAAGGAGTCCGGAAAGAAGAAAAAGTACCCTCGGAAGAGCCAAATCTCTGCAGACATAGACCTGAGTCATGTCAGATGTTACAAGTGTATGGAATTTGGCAACCACAAATACATCTGCTCAGGAAGGAAGCCGGAAACCCAAGGAGCAAAAGCAAACACTAAGACGCCTCGAGACTTGTCGGAACTCATTTGCTTTCGTTGCAAGGAAGCAGGACATTTTGCTAGCGATTGTCCACAAAGGAAGAAAGCTAAGAAGGAGTAGTTAAGTTTTGACCGCGACAATTAGTGTAATATGGAGAACTCTTGTTTTTCATGAGATCATGGAGTGAAATTTTTGTAACGGAAGTCCCTGAGATTGTAATAACATCATGAATAAATGGAATTTATTGTCTCATGATTGCCTATGTTGAATATGTATGCGTTGTTTCTCTTCGAACAAAGATCTCTGAACAATTATGAGGATATGAGGAAATATGATCTATGCAGGCATGAGTATAATTCATTTTAAGTGTGGTAGTAAGCGGTAAACCCACAGGATCCACTGAGTAGGAATGTACCATAACTACCAAGGAGACATATACATTCCTCTGAGTACCTATTTACTGACACCTGCAGATGACAACTCTCTACGAGTCATTCCTCAGGGGCCCAGAAACGATCATGACCCTGACCAGTGATCATGATTACCCGAAAATCCTGAAGGACATGATGAAGCACATTCATCTTGAAGGTGATGCAGTCTACAAAGGCTACCCATTCATGGAAAGTGGAGTAGAACTTTGGTACGTGGAAGTACACCTCCACCATGTGAAAGGAGTTTGTCCAAAGACTATGGGGCAATACTTTTTCATTTCACATGTACCACGAGCAACCTTCTTTGATGCTGTTCGTGAAGCTACCATGGAAGCCATACGTCAGATTGGAGAAATACTTGAAGCAAGACTCCGTCATACCCAGGAATACCTGAGTGAGGTACGTGCGGAGATGATGGAGATGAAGCTCATGACCACCATGATGAAGCGAAAGATGGATGATTTCAAGGAGCACCTCGGAAAGTTCAAGTGGAACTAAAGTACCTCCAAGAGAGACAGATGAATAAAGTTGGCAGAAATGCTTGACCATACCGAACAATGTGGATGGCAGCATTTGTAATAAATTACTTTTGAGTTAGAATTTTTAAGAAAGCAAGGATGTAATAAAGGATTGATTATGAAATGAATATGATTTATGGAAGAATCTATGATGGATCAGCAAACGTTTTCTTAGGAACATACGAAAGCCAGAGAGTTGTGAAGATACGATAGATGTTTTGTTCAGCTTGCAGAACCAATGGATTATCCGAACTCCGTTCGTGGACAAGAGAAATTCTGCAACGCTTGTGAGGATGCCCAAGTGTTAGAATACGAGATTCACTAAGCCTTATACAAGGTAATGATTTCAGTGCGACATGGCTTGGCCACCATGACGACTTACTATTATAATTCTCTTGCTATTTGGAATGGTAAATCTAAGAGACTTACCCATAGTGAGAGACGACGTTCTTTGAAGCTTTTGTTTAAGCCTTAGAACGGTATGATGAAAGCCCCATGTACATGGCATTTGTTGTCACGCGTAGGGAATTTTACGGTGAGGATGAAGACAAGACCCCTCTCTCTGCAGGATAACCACAAATGGTAGACCACCATGAGAATCATTGATAGGTTATTTAGTATTAATCACGAATCTGTCAGTTAAGAAGACCCAGTAACGGAAGAAGCTTGTATCAACAGAAGAACCCTCGATTTTTATGAGAACGTTATGAGTATAATGGAAGAGCATCATGAGAGGAGTTAGTATGAAGACTGTGAGGAGTCAGATGCCAAAACCCGAGAGGATTTCTAAAATTTCGAGGGACCAGTAGCTCTCATTTTAAGTGTGGTAGCATCCCACTTTGCAGGAGATTGGTTTTGTTCGAAGACCTAAAACCCTAACCTTTCTTTCTAGCCTCTTCGAATCTCGAGGACGAGATTCATTTTAAGTGTGGTAGGTTTGTAACATCCCAAATTTTGGAATGTTAATAAAATTATTAGATTGATTGTTTGTTTGCTTGAGTGATTGAAAGCTTGAGTGAAATTTGAAAACTTTTCAAAACTTTTGAATGAGAGGGAATAAAATGACTTACCCCTTTTTCCTGTGAATTCAAATTCATATTTTTAAAAAAATAAGCGAGAGGAGATAGCATGACTTCTTCAACTATAAAGAATTTGAATCAAGGTGGCATTGGAATTCCTTTCGATTTTGCTTTGCATTTTGTTTCTTCCACACTCACGGAATGCCGGAACCATATCTTGTCAAGCAAGAAAAAGAGAGGAGAAACATGACCCTCCAAAACCCAGGGATATTCTTTGAAATATTTGAGCTATGAAACCCAAGATTTATTTGAGAAAATATTTGCAAAAAGAAATAAAGCATTTAGGGATTTTCTAAAAAACATTTTTTTGAAGTATTTATTTTGGTAGTGGAAAAATGCCCATCTTTTTGGATTTATTTTTCTGGAAATTTTAATATATTATACCCCTATATGCCGAGGAATATTCTATTTCCTTTTAATCGTTTTAATTCCCGTTTTAATAAAAATTGGAAAGTGGTCTCTTATTAGGAAGGTACCTGGGCCACTTTAGGAAACAAATCAGGTCCATTACTACTCCTTCTCCTACCTCACGTTCATTCCTTATGTGGCCATGGCAGAAACTTCCCAGGAAGCTTCCCCTCCGGGATTCGCGAGCTTCTTTCCCTCCCGGCGCCTCCCACCACCCCTATAAGAACCCCCTCGGCCTCCTCTTTCCATTCCCCTAAAAGTATCTCTGTTTCCCTGCCTGTAGCCTCGGCGTCACCATCGCCATCTTCTGTGTCGACCGGAGCTCGGCAGGAGCTTAACCACCTCGCCCCCCTGCGCCCCCTTCCCCAAGCGCCCCCCCCCCCCCCGCCGCCTCTCCTCCACCGGCCCCCCTCCCAGGAGATCCATCCCCTCGCTGGAGTGCCACTCCACCCTTGCCGGAGCAGCCACCGGAGCTCCGAGCCTCCTGTGTCCACGGTGAGATCCACGAAATCCCGTCACAGTTTTTTTTCAGAAAAAGAGCAAAATTATAAAATTCATATCCATTAGTGTGTAACTCCAAATTAGATGATTCTTTTTGCCTTGGATCACAAATTTTATGCAGTTGCTGTAGATATATAATTTGTATATGTTTGGACTTAGAAAAATTGAGTTAGATCAGATTGGAATTAAAGCTTGTTTTGCTTATTCCGAGAGTTTAAAAATAGCTTTTAATTTGATTCTTTTTGCTGCTGCTTCCTATTGATCATATCTTTCAGTAGTTTCAGTTTCAGTTTTTTTTTAATATTTTTTACTTGGGGTTTTTACCAAAACAGATTCTGTTTTAGTTCTTTTAGGATTATGGCTATTTCTTTTTCTACAATTGTTTTTAAATTAATTTCTTTTACATTTCAGAAAGTTCATGTTTAGTTTCTGTTAGTTAAACAGTAGGTTCTCAACAAGTTTTTATTTTTATTTTATTTGTTATCATGAAATCAATTCTAGTTCTCTAATAACTTGCAATTGATTTCTCTACTGTTTCAACTCCCATTTGAAAATACTTCCAAAATAGTTTTATGTAAAATACTTTATTTTATCTTGGTTAAATTTATATCTTAGTTCTCTGTTATTTATTGTTTTATTTTCAGTTAGAACAAAAAAAACTATTTAGTGTTTGATGTAGTAGAAGACTCCTAGTTTTAGTTGAAGTTTCTTTCGGATTCTTATTCGCTCTCTCTTTTGTTTTGATTGCTAGAATGATTGCTAGTATGAGTGCTTATGTGAATGATATGTTTGTTATATAGATTTCATCGGAGAGTGACGAATAGTCTATCAAGTTATTTCTCGAGAACGATAATTCTTCTTCGTCAACATCACCAGGCAAGTCATTTGATCACGTATCACCTATGTTTTATGCATCGTAGTTCTACCATCCTATGCCCAATAGCATGCTCACTAGGTACTTGGAAATTATGGTTACATATTGTAGTATCATGTGGTAGGCACCCAACAACCCCGTTACTAGGCCCGGGACGACAAATTTCATATTGCTATGCTTGAGTAGACGGGATTCTGGTTGAGAGTTTATCACGAGTGATGCGAGGATACTTTAATAACCAAGACCGGTTAAGTCAAGACTTTTCAAGACCTCGTGATGCAATGCAACTCTGGGTGAAGGACGGTTGATTGGCTCCCTGGAGAAACCAGTGGATGACCCGGGATGCTGGAGACGGCCATGACATCTTGCGGAAAGCTTCACCCACGCTCAAAGAGACGGACGGATATTTTCAAGACCCAAGGCTTACCTGCACAACCACAAGTCATTATGGGCTCTAGCTTGGTTGGACAACGCGGCGACTCTAGACAGGCGGTGCTAGCAGATGTAGAAGAACGGTAGGATTGGATGGGCACCGACAGGGATACAGAGGGACCCGTTGAAAGACCATGTTTTGATCATCTGGTCTTCAAACACCCTGAAGTGCGAGGACATACACGGAGGCGATCAAATCTTGTGGGGAACGTGTGCAAAACTCTGCAGAGTACTCAAACCTAATCGATTAGCCGTGTCCACGGTCATGGACAACTTGAGCCAAAGGAACTGAAGTTATCTGGAATTCTCAACACCATTATATATATTTGATAAGGGTAATATTTATAACTTGGGCATGAGAACTGGTTGGCGGAACCATCTCGTTAACAACCAACCTTGTAGTAATATTTTTCTTTTAGCCCCTCTTGTTGTAGGAGAAAATTTCCTTTACGCTAAAAACTTACAACACCACCTGGCATATATGCATATAGTATAGATGATATTTTACCCCCTCTCTTATGTGACTTTCCGGCATATTCAATATGCTGACCTACACGGCTGCAACGTCTTATGTTGCAGATATTTTTCTTCGACGTGTAAGAGTACGATTCAGGGTTACGGTCTACACTCAACTTGCCGTTGGTGTTTATTGGGACTCCACTCCCTTGACTGCTTCCGCTGAGATATTTAAGGTATATATCAGTTTTACGCTATTTACATGTGATTGCATTTTGATATATACATTGATGTACTGTGTGTGCCAGCATACTGATCCAGGGATGGCACAGATACATAGAGGCTTGACTCGTTTTGAGTCGGGTCGCTACAGTACCTTTACTTTTTGCCCTAGAAAGAGTCATGATGATCCTCACCAATTCCTTATTTCGCCTTTGTCTTGGCTAACGTCATATGCTTGGGAAAGATCTATATTCATATGTCAACTTGGAGGTAAGTATTCATGAATTATTATTGTTGACATTACCCTTGAGGTAAGCAGTTGGGAGGCAAAACTGTAAGCCCCTATCTTTCTCTGTGTCCAGCTAAAACTTTGATCTCATTAGTACCACGTGAGTTGTAGCAATTGTAGAGAACGAAAGAATGATTGAGTATGTGGATTTGCTTTACAAGCTCTTATTTGACTCTTTCTGATGTTGTGATAAATTGCAATTGCTTCAATGACTAAAGGCTATCGGTTGTTACTTCTCGTTAGGTTCTTGAGCCGTGCTTTACTTTGTGAAGGAATTATCACTTTAGCATGAGAGATTATATGTTGGTATTGTTGTTCTGATCTTGATCATGATGCAAGCATGTTCGTATCTTGTTTTGTCGACACCTCTCTCCCTAAACATGTGGACATATTTATTGATCTAGGCTTTCGCTTGAGGACAAACGAGGTCTACGCTTGGGGGTGTTGATACGTCCATTTTGCATCATGTTTTCATGTTGATATTTATCGCTTATTTGGCTGTTATTTCACTTCACGGTACAATTCTTATGCCTTTTCTCTCTTATTTTGCAAGGTTTACATGAAGAGGGAGAATGCCGCCAACTGGAATTCTGGCCTGAAAGTGGAGCAAAGTTGAGATACCTATTCTGCGCAACTCCAAACACCGTAAAAATCAACGAGGATTTTTTCCTGATTTATCAAAAATACTGGGCCAAAGAAGCGCCACAGGGGGGCGTGCAGGTGGCCACAAGCCTGCACGGCGCGGCCACCCCCCCCCCCCCAGGCCGCACCATGAGGGCTTGTGGGCAGCCTGTTGGCCCACTTGCCCCCCTATTTTGCTATATGAAAGGTTTCGTCTAGAAAAAAAATCAGGGAGGAGCTTTTTCGTGGATTCGCCGCCGCCACAAGGCGGAACTTGAGCAGAACCAATCTAGAGCTCCGGAAGGACGATCCTACCGGGGAAACTTCCCTCCCGGAGGGGGAAATCGTTGCCATCGTCATCACCAACACTCCTCTCATCGGAGGGCACTCATCACCATCAACATCTTCATCAGCACCATTTCATCTCCAAACCCTAGTTCATCACTTGTAACCAATCTCCGTCTCGCGACTCCGATTGGTACTTGTAAGGTTGCTAGTAGTGTTAATTACTCTTTGTAGTTGATGCTAGTTGGATTATTTGGTGGAAGAGTTTATGTTCAGATCCTTGATGATACTCATTACCTCTCTGATCATGAATATGATTATGGTTTGTCAGTAGTTACTTTTGTTCCTGAGGACATGGGATAAGTCATGCTAATAGTAGTCATGTGAATTTGGTATTCTTTCGATATTTTGATGTGTTGTATGTGTTTTTCCTCTAGTGGTGTTATGTGAACGTCGACTACATAACACTTCACCATTATTTGGGACTAGAGGAAGGCATTGGGAAGTAGTAAGTAGATGATGGGTTGCTAGAGTGACAGAAGCTTAAACCCTAGTTTATCCGTTGCTTCGTAAGGGACTGATTTGGATCCACTAGTTTAATGTTATGGTTAGACTTTGTCTCAATTCTTCTTTCGATGTTGTGGATGCTTGCGAGAGGGGTTAATCATAAGTGGGATGCTTGTCCAAGTAAGGACAGTACCCAAGCGCCGGTCCACCCACATATCAAACTATCAAAGTAACGAACGCGAATCATATGAACATGATGAAACTAGCATGACAGAAATTCCCGTGTGTCCTCGGGAGCTTTTTCCTCCTATAAGACCTTGTCCAGGCTTGTCCCTTGCTACAAAAGGGATTGGGCCACTTTGCTGCACCGTTGCTACTCTTGTTACTTGTTGCTTGCTACGGATCATCTCACCACACAATCACTTGTTACTGATAATTTCAGTGCGTGCAGAATTTACCTTGCTGAAAACCACTTGTCAGATCCTTCTGCTCCTCGTTGGGTTCGACACTCTTACTTATCGAAAGGACTACGATTGATCCCCTATACTTGTGGGTCATAAGTTGTCAATCTCTCCGGCCTTGTAGTTTGCAAAGGATCAAAACACAAGCGGGAAGGTAATAGCGATTGCAACAGAAAAGTAAATGAAAGTGTGAAATGATGGAGGTGTAAACAATGATGGTGATATGGACCGGAGTCACATGATGTTCACTAGTGATGTATCTCTCCCAAAAGACGATAAACAACTATGCTAGGGTAAACAAATCATAGTTGGGCAATTGACAGAATTATGATCGCACCGCAATGCAAATTATGTTCCTTGATAGTTAGAGGTTCAATAGTAATGGGCAGTACGCCAAGACAAGTAGATGGTTTATTCATCAGCATCTACTTTCTAATCATCCACCTTGAGATATCTATCCAGAACATCTCTCCAGTATTAAGTTGCGAGTCCCACCCAAAGTGTGAACTCAAAGCAACGGACAACTACATTAACGAACTACGCGTAAGGTAAACAATCCTTGCAACCGTGGTCACAAGCACCGTTGTTTTCTCCCTAGTGGCAACAAGCACATCCCCTTGTCTCATGTTTATGTCACTCAAGCTAGACATCGAGGGGCCTGAACCCACAATCATGCATAACGCTCCCTCTTGGAGTTACGATCTACTACTTGGCCAAAGAAATAAAAAGCAATGGAGAACATGCATGAATCACTAAGGAACATAATATAAAAGGATAATAAAATATATAACTCATAACAATCTGAACCTAATCTCATAATCCATCGGATCCCAACAAACCGAGCATAGCAATAGCAAGAGAATTACATAGATGCCTTGATCATGTAGGGCAGCTCACAAGGACTAACCATTGAAGCACAAGATTGGAGAGAAGACATCACATAGCTACTGGTCATGGACTCATGGTCAAGGGAGGACTACTCACGGCACGTCCTAGAAGCGTCCATGGCGGTGGAGAAGCTCCCGGAGGTCAATTCTCCCTCCGGCAGGGTGCCGGGAAGAAGTCTCCTGACGCGCCCGATCTCGGAAGCGCTGCGGCGGCGGAATGATGGAGAAATTCACGATTCCGGAAAGTCTGCGAGGTTTTCCTCTTGGGACTCTAAATATAGGCCAAAGGAGGGCACCGGAGGAGGTGGGACCCACCCACGCAACCTCCTGGCGCGGCCTAGGGCCTGGTCGCGCCAGCAGGCCGCATGGGAGGCCCCTGGCCCCCCTGTGGCCCCTCCTTCGGTGATCAGGAAGCTTCTGTTTCACTGATTTTTTTATATATATATTTTGGATTTTTTCGGGCTTCAGAAAATTAGGTAAAATCCCGTGCAAAATAGACATCGGCACACAGAAACTGGCACTGGGTGCACTGTGTAAAATGATATAAAAGTGTAGAAAAACATATAACAGTGTCACCCAAAATATCATGGAACAAGCAGAAAATATAGATACGTTTGGGACGTATCAACATCCCCAAGCTTAATTTATGCTCGTCCTCAAGTAGATAAATGATAACACACATATAAGAACTTCAAGGTCTGTCCGTGACTCGAATGTCTCCAAATGGTGTTTGCATGCAAGAAGTGGGAGATGGGTTTAGAGCATAAAAATATTATATAGTTTAATTGAGAACTCAATCTACTAAAACTTCACACTTGGTCTCCTTTGGAATCTTATTTTGACTCATCCCCAGACCACTAGTCAGGCACAAGTCAAAATGATCCTCTCCCTTTCGACTTTGAGCACTCATGCAATGGATGAGCGTAAGCAAGATATGTTGGCACTTAGGATGGCAAATAGAATAATGATGGGGAAGGAAGACAAAAAGGTGTGAAAGGCTCACATCAATGAGGACAACCATAGGCGAGAGAAATTCAAATGATAGATATGATGTGAGGAGTAGGGATTGCCAGGTAACGGATGCACATATGAGCTAATGTAAGCTCTCCAATGGAACTAGTGGGGGTGCATCCAACTTGTTTGCTCATGAAGACCTAGAGCTCATTTGAGGAGGCTCATCATTGGAATATGCAAACCAAGTTCTATAGTGTAAGGATCCCAACATAGTTATGCATGAATGAAAATCTCTATGTAGTACCAATATAGTAGTGGAGTGCGAGTGTGGATGTTTCAAAAGGAATAGTAGTGTTGCCCCCTTCTCTCTTTTTATTTATTTTTTTATTTTTCTTTTTATTATTCTTTTGTGGCCTCTTTGGCTCTTTCTTTTTATCTCTCATTTGTCCTCTTTGGGATCTTTTGTTTGTCCTCTTTGGGATCTTTTCCTCTCTTAAGGGCAACACTCTATGTTTTACATGAATAAAAATAAAAATGATCACACTTTATAAGAAGTACTCAACATAAAGACAAGTGAAAACTATCATGATGTATGCAAATGTATGCCTCTGCGAGTGTAGCAGGATATGCAATGATACTAGCGCGTCATGTAGCAGTAATGACGGCAAGGCCCAACTAGCATGCGGCTCTATGAGGAAGCAAAAGCATGTATGACATGAAGATCAAGTCATGAGATAGTGGATGTTGCATGGCAATGTATCTCGGAAAGGCTATGAAAATGCCTTAATAGGTAGGTATGGCGGCTGTTTTCAGGAAATATATAATGAGGCTTATGTATGACAGAGCGTATCATGCCATGGGTTTGGATGCACCGGTGGAGTTTGCACCAACTCTAAATGTGAGAAAGTGCAATGCACGGCACCGAAGTGTCTAGCAAAATATGGATGGTGGAAGTGAAACAATCGAATACTCACATTAGTCCGAAGAACTCATACACTTATTATCGGTAACTCTCTATCAATTAAGAAATTCACAAAGAGACAAGTACCCCGAAGAGGAGTGTTTGGGGGTTTGGTTATCCTCGCGCATCCTCGACTCATGGTAACGTGAGGGTACTCTATATATTCCAACCCCTCCAGAGGTTAGCGATCAATTTAGTAGCTAGAGTTCTGAACTAATTTTTAGTTTTTGAAACACACACGGATTTCCCAAAATACGACACCTATCACTAATAGGCTCAAGCTCTTGGCCACAATAGTCCAAACATTACTCAAATCAATACCTCAAAACTATTGCAAGTTACTACTATACTTAAATAGCAACCTCATTTACCTACTCATGCAAGACACACAACTCAGTACAACAAGCCAAATCTCTAAACAAGATAAGAATGATAACTCAAGAGAGTTACAAAATCAACCTAAATAAAAGCTCTTAAAAAGATAAGCATGGAAACTAAGAGCTAAGCATGACAGTAGCTACGAAAAGATGAAGAACACACAAAAATAATAAAACATGAAAACCTATGTGGTGTTCTAGAGTGGAATGGAGCGTGTCTCTCTCCCAAACAAGGTAGGCCAGGTTCCTACTTGTTATGAACAACAAGAAAAACTAAAACAAATTAAAAAGGAAATAGCGGGACGCTCCAAGCATAGCACATATCATATGAAGTGATAAAAATAAAGCATGGAGATGGACAACCTGATGATTGTTGATAGAGAAGGGGATGCACGGGGGCATCCCTAAGCTTAGACGCTTGAGTCTACTTGAATATTTCTTAGGATGCATGATATGTCTCCATCATATCTACTTTTCCAAACTCTTTTGCCCTTGTTTTGGACTATAATTTGCATGATTTGAGTGGAACTAACCTGGAATAACACTGTTTTTAGCAGAATTGCATTTCTGTTATTTTTGTGCAAAAATCAAAGTTCTCCAAACGTCCTGAAAATTTACGGGGAGCAGCTTTGGAAAATATCAAAAATATCTGCGCCAAGTTCCAGCTCAAGGGGTGGGCCAGTGGGCCACAAGCCCTTGCTCCACCACCACCCCCCCTGGTGGCGTGGTGCAGGCTTGTGGGGCCCACACGGCTCTGTCGCCCCCAATCTCAGGTCTATAAGATCCCTTTCGTCCTGAAAAGATAAAAAGAGAAGTTTTCGTCGCGTTTTCGATACGAAGGCGCCGCCACCACCTGTTCTTCATCTGGAGGGCAGATCTGGAGTCCGTCTTGGGCTCCGGAGAGGGGAAATCGTCGCCATCGTCATCATCAACCTTCTTCCCTCTCCAATTCCATGAAGCTCTTCGTCGTTCGTGAGTAATCTATTCGTAGGCTCGCTGGGCGGTGATGAGTAGGATGAGATCTATCATGTAATCGAGTTAGTTTTGATGGGGATTGACCCCTAGTATCCACTATGTTCTGAGATTGATGTTGCTACTACTTTGCCATGCTTAATGCTTGTCACTAGGGCCCGAGGGCCATGATTTCAGATCTGAAATTATTATGTTGTCACCAATATATGTGTGTTTTAGATCTGATCTTGCAAGTTGTAGTTACCTACTATGTGTTATGATCCGGCAACCCCGGAGTGACAATAACCGGAACCACTCCCGGTGATGACCATAGTTTGAGGAGTTCATGTGTTCACCAAGTGCTAATGCGTTGGTCCGGTTCTTTATTAAAAGGAGAACCTTAATATCTCGTAGTTTCCTTTTGGACCCCGCTGCCACGGGAGGGATTGACAATAGATGTCATGCAAGTTATTTTCCCTAAGCACGTATGACGACACACGGAATGCATGCCTACATCACATTGACGAACGGGAGCTAGCCACATATCTCTCCGTGTTATAGTTGTTGCATGATGAATATCATCCAAACAAATCATTGACCCATTGCCTAGGAGTTTGTCCTACTGCTATTACATGTCTTGCTCTGCTGCTGCTGCTACTACTCCTGCTACTGCTGTTACTTGTCTTGCTCTGCTGCTGCTGCTACTGTTGCTACTGATGTTACTTGTTTTTCTTTGCTGCTACTACTGTTGCTATTATTGTCGCTTGCTACTGTTGCTACTTGCTACTGCTGTCACTACTATTGTTCCTTGCCATTGTTATTGCTCGTTACACTGCCGTTACTCGCTACTTTGATGTTACTACTGTGCTTGCAGATACTAATCTTTCAGGTGTGGTTGAATTTAACAAATTCAGCTGCTAATACTTGTTGGAATTATGCCCTAGAGGCAATAATAAATATAGTTATTATTATAATTCTTGTATCAAGATAATCGTTTATTATCCATGCTATAATTGTATTGAATGAAGACTTATATACATGTGTGGATACATAGACAAAACACTGTCCCTAGCAAGCCTCTAGTTGGCTAGCCAGTTGATCAAAGATAGTCAGGGTCTTCTGATTATGTACAAGGTGTTGTTGCTTGATAACTGGATCACGTCATTAGGAGAATCACATGATGGACTAGACCCAAACTAATAGACGCAGCATGTTGATCGTGTCATTTTGTTGCTACTGTTTTATGCGTGTCAAGTATTTGTTCCTATGACCATGAGATCATATAACTCACTGACACCGGAGGAATGCTTTGTGTATATCAAACGTCGCAACGTAACTGGGTGACTATAAAGATGCTCTACAGGTATAACCGAAGGTGTTCGTTGAGTTAGTATGGATCAAGACTGGGATTTGTCACTCCGTATGACGGAGAGGTATCTCGGGGCCCACTCGGTAATACAACATCACACACAAGCCTTGCAAGCAAAGTGACTTAGTGTAAGTTGCGGGATCTTGTATTATGGAACAAGTAAAGAGACTTGCTGGTAAACGAGATTGAAATAGGTATGCGGATACTGACGATCGAATCTCGGGCAAGTAACATACCGAAGGACAAAGGGAATGACATACGGGATTATATGAATCCTTGGCACTGAGGTTCAAACGATAAAGATCTTCATAGAATATGTGGGATCCAATATGGGCATCCAGGTCCCGCTATTGGATATTGACCGAGGAGTCACTCGGGTCATGTCTGCATAGTTCTCGAACCCGCAGGGTCTGCACACTTAAGGTTCGACATTGTTTTATGCGTATTTGAGTTATATGGTTGGTTACCGAATGTTGTTCGGAGTCCCGGATGAGATCACGGACGTCACGAGGGTTTCCGGGATGGTCCAGAAACGAAGATTGATATATAGGATGACCTCATTTGATTACCGGAAGGTTTTTGGAGTTACCGGGAATGTACCGGAATGACGAATGGGTTCCGGGTGTTCACCGGGGGGGGCAACCCACCCCGGGGAAGCCCATAGGCCTTGGGGGTGGCGCACCAGCCCTTAGTGGGCTGGTGGGACAGCCCAAGAAGGCCCTATGCGCCAAAGGATAAGAAATCAAAGAGAAAAAAAGAGGAGGTGGGAAAGGAGAGAAGGACTCCACCTTCCAAACCTAGTTGGATTCGGTTTGGAAGTGGAGGACTTCCCCCCTTGGCTTGGCCAACCCCCTTGGGGCTCCTTGAGCCTCAAGGCAAGGCCCCCCCTCTCCCACCTATATATACGGAGGTTTTAGGGCTGATTTGAGATGACTTTTCCACGGCAGCCCGACCACATACCTCCACGGTTTTTCCTCTAGATCGCGTTTCTGCGGAGCTCGGGCGGAGCCCTGCCGAGATCAGATCACCACCAACCTCCGGAGTGCCGTCATGCTGCCGGAGAAATCATCTACCTCTCTGTCTCTCTTGCTGGATCAAGAAGGTCGAGATCATCGTCGAGCTGTACGTGTGCTGAACGCGGAGGTGCCGTCCGTTCGCCACTAGATCGTGGGACGGATCGCGGGACGGTTCACGGGGCGGATCGAGGGATGTGAGGACGTTCCACTACATCAACCGTGTTCACTAACGCTTCTGCTGTGCGATCTACAAGGGTACGTAGATCGGAAATCCCCTCTCGTAGATGGACATCACCATGATAGCTCTTCGTGTGCGTAGGAATTTTTTTGTTTCCCATGCGACGTTCCCCAACAATACTTGAGAGTATACTCTCACCTCCGGACTGGTAAACCAACAAATTGGGTCGAATACTCTACCCTCAAAAACTGTTGCGAACCCACGCGCTGGTGGGCCGTCAACAACATTCTTCTAGTTTCATTACTAGGGAGTGCTATCAGCATTCTTCTAGTGCCATTGCAAGAGAAGGTTTGTTGTCATAAGCATTCGTCTAGCTAACGCCAGAGATTGCAGATCAGCATTTTTCTGGCGCCGTTGCCGGGGAGGTATTGCTATATTCTCTGAGTTACTTGGGATTTATATCTGCTGATCACTATGAAGAATCTGAAGGACCCGAATACCAAAGTCTTGCCCTCAACTACGAGGGGAGGTAAGAAATTGCCATCTAGCTCTGCACGTGATTCACCTTCAGTTATGAGTAAGTTTGCGACATCACCTCCTGCTAGAAATCTTGATATGTCGCCTGTGCTTGATGATGCTTGTGATACTACTGCTAGAGATGCTACGCTTGATACTATGCTTGATACTGCTAGAGATGCTATGCCTGATGATGCTATGCTTGATACTGCTAGAGATGCTATGCTTGATACTGCTTTGCCTGATGATGCTAGAGATGCTATTTTGCCTGATGATGCTATGCTTGATACTGCTAGAGATGCTACTTTGCCTGATGTTCCACTAGGAGTGTTACTTGATGCTCATATTGCTAGAGTTACTGCCAATGCTCGTGATGCTTCTGATACTATCGATACTATTGAGATAGAACCGGCTTTTGCTCCTGCTAGATCTAGCTCTCCTAGATATGAATTGCCTGATATACCTGAGGGTTATGTTATGGAGAGAGAGATAGCTGAGGATTTTCTTGCGTGTAAGGATGCCTATGACGCTGAGAAATTACTTCTCAAGTGGAAGGAAAAAATCTCGGGAAGCTAGGATGAAAAATGACCCGAAGTTTGCCACTTTGCCTATCTTTGTCACTGATAAGGATTATGAATTCTCTGTCGACCCTGAGATAATCTCTCTAGTCGAATCTGATCCTTTTCATGGTTATGAGTCTGAGACGGTCATAGCCCGTCTTGCCAAACTATCCGAAATAGCCAACCTTTTCACTAATGAGGAGAAGATACGCCACTACTATATCCTTAAGTTGTTTCCTTTCTCTCTAAAGGATGACGCTAAAGTCTGGTTCAGCTCTCTTGCTCCTGGATGTGTGCGTAGTCCCCAGGAGATGGTCTATTACTTCTGTGAGAAATATTTCCCTGCCCATAAGAAGCAAGCTGCCTTGCAGGAAATATACAACTTTGCTCAACTCCAAGAAGAAGGTCTTTCACAAGCTTGGGGGAGGCTCGTCTAGCTACACAATGCTTTGCCTGATCACCCTCTTAAGAAGAACGAGATACTTGATATCCTCTATAACAGACTTACCGATGCCTCTAGAGACCACCTAGATAGTTGTGACGGTTGTATTTTTAGGGAACGAACTGTAGAACAAGCTGAGACCCTACTGAATAACCTCTTGATCAACGATATTGCTTGGACTATTCCCGAACCACCTCCTAAGCGAACTCCTAAGAAAAGAGGTATTCTATTCCTAAGTCCCGAAGATATGCAAGAAGCCAAGAAATCTATGCAAGAGAAAGGCATTAGATCTGAAGATGTCAAAAATCTACCACCTATCGAAGAGATCCATGGTCTCGATAATCCGATGCAGGTAGTGGAAGTGAATTCTCTGCGTTGGTTTGATGAGAGCGATATTCCTTTTGATAAACCTGCTAGCCTATGCTTTGATGAATTTGACAACTTTGTTGCCAAACAGCAGAGTTTCAATGATTATGTTAGCAGACATTTGGAACAAAGTACTCGTATGCTTAGCCATTTAAGTGCTTGTGTAGACAGAAATGTCAATGCTCTGAAGCTTCTGAGTAAACATGCATCTATGATTACTACTCAGGTAGAACAAGTACTTAAAGCTCAGAATGACTTGCTCAATGAACTAAATGACAACTCTGTCAGAGTCATTACTAGGGGAGGCAAAATGACTCAGGAACCTTTGTATCCTGAAGGTCATCCTAAGAGAATTGATCAAGATTCTCAAGGAATCAATGCTGATACACCTAGTCATCCTAAGGAGAAGAAGAAGGATGATAGAAACCTACACGCCAGTTCACCCAATACTGTCACACCTGAAGAACCTAATGATATTTCTGCGTCTGATGCAGAAACACAATCAGGTGATGAACAAAAACCTGGTGACAATATGGACAGTGATGTTCATAATAATGCTCAACCTAGCCATGACGAGGATGTGGAGATTGAACCTATGGTTAATCCTGATAATCCACAACCTAAGAGATACGACAAGAATGACTTCACTGCTAGGAAGCATGGTAAAGAAAGAGAGCCATGGGTTCAAAGACCTATGCCCTTCCCTCCTAAGCCATCCAAGAAAAAGGATGATGAGGATTTTGAGCGCTTCGTTGAGATGATAAGACTCGTCTTTCTGCAGATGCGGTTAACTGATATGCTCAAGATGTCTCCATATGCCAAGTACATTAAAGATATCGTGACTAATCAACGGAAGATACCAGATCTTGAGATATCCACCATGCTTGCTAATTACACTTTTAAAGGTGGAACTCCTAAGAAACTTGGTGATCCAGGAGTGCCCACTATACCTTGCTCCATTAAAGGAAACTACGTAAGAACTGCCTTATGTGACCTTGGACCCGGTGTTAGTGTTATGTCGCTCTCTCTTTATCGTAGACTTGAATTGGATAAGTTGACACCCACTGAAATTTCTCTGCAAATGGCCGACAAATAAACTACTTTCCCTATCGGCATTTGCGAGGATGTGCCTGTTGTGGTTGCTAATACCACTATCTTAACAGACTTTGTTATCTTGGATATTCCCGAGGACGATGCCATGGCTATCATCCTCGGAAGACCCTTTTTAAACACTGTAGGGGCTGTTATAGATTGCAACAAAGGCAATGTCACTTTCCATGTCAACGGTAATGAGCACACGGTGCACTTTCCAAAGAAACGATATCCAGCACATTGTATCAATGCTATCGAAAAGACTTCATCGATTCTCATTGGGAGCTTTGAATGCCCTATTCCTCGTGTCAAGATGAAGTATGATTTGCTTGTTGGGGAGATACATATCCCCATTGAGGTGACTTAGTGGATATTCAAAAATTCTCCGTTCTCTCTTGCGATTTGACAAGGTTTTGTCATAAGGACTTGATCAATTCCATTGACGGATTTCTTTCGATGACCATGAAACGGATGAATCAAAGAGTCACATACCTCTATTTTGAGTTTTCCTTTTCTGTTGCTTAGAAGAAAAATGATAGAATTAGTTTAGTTTTTCCTGTTTTCTCTTTTAGCGTCCCGGAGAAAAATACCTCAAAAATAGAAGTTCTTCGATGGTCCTAAAAATTTAGTATGATTTTTTCTCGAATTTTTGAAAATTTCTGGGCATGAGAGCTGGCCTGGGGGCCTGACCAGTGGGCCACAAGCCCTTGCTCCGCCACCACTGTAACATCCCAAATTTTGGAATGTTCAAATAATTATTAGAATGATTGTTTGTTTGTTTGCTTGAGTGATTGAAACTTGTGTGAAATTTGAAACTTTTCAAAAACTTTTGCATGAGAGGGAATAAAATGACTTTCCCCTTCTCCGGTGAATTCAAATTCAATCTTTTAAAAGCAAAGAGAGAAGATGACATGACTTCTTCAACTATAAAGAATTTGAACGGAGATACTTGCATTTGAATTCTTTTGCTTTTCTATTTGTTTTCTTCATGCAAGAAATGCCGGGAAATATATTCTGTCAAACGGAAAAGAGTGGAGGAACATGACCCTCAAAACACACGGGCATTTTGAAGGTTATTTGAACCCTAAAACTTAGAGGGTCATTTGAAAATTATTTGCAAAAGAAAATAAACCTTTTAGGCAATTTTGTGAAAATAATTTTTTCTGAAGTTTTTATTTTTGCCGTGGAAAAATGCCCATCATCTATATTTTATTTTTCTGATAATTTTAGTATATAAAAACTCTTTATTCCGAATTGATTTGATTTCCTTTTTAACGTTTTAGTTTCCTAGTTTTGAAAATAGGAATAGAATCACTTTTATTAGGAAATAGGAGCTGGCCCAATTAAGCACTTTCCAAATTTGGCCCAAGAAGATCATCTTCTTCCTCTATCTCTTCTCCACGTGACAGAACCTTTCCTTCCATAGAGAGGAGAATCCCCACCTCCGGGATTCGCGAAGCTCTTTCCCTCCTAGCACCTCCCGTCGCCCCTATAAGAACCCCCCACACCCTCCTCTATCCATTTTCCCCAAGAACCATACCTCTCCTCGCCTCTAGCCGCAGCCCCCGCCTCGCCGGAGTTCATCTTCAACAGGAACTCGCCGGAGGTCCTGCTGCCTCCTCCCGTCGCCCCACGACCCGCCGGCACCACCAACCTTCGGCTGGAGCCCTCCTCCCCTGCCTGGACTCCTCCGCTGCCTCGGCCGGCCACCGGAGCCACCTTCCCGTCGTCTTCTCCAACTCCGGCTACTAACTCCGGTGAGATTCACGAAATCCCGTATTGCAGTTTTTTTCAGAAAATTGCAATCTTAGAAAATTCATATCTATTAGTCTATAACTCCGAATTAGGTGATTCTTTTTGCGTTGGATCACAAATTTTATACAGTTTCTGTAGATATATAATTTGTCTATGTTTGGATTTATAAAAATTGAGTTAGATCAGATTTGAATTAAAGATTATTTTTCTTATTCCGGGAGTTTAAAAATAGATTTTAATTTGATTCTTTTTGCTGCTGCTTCCAATTGATCATATATTTCAGTAGTTTAAGTTTCAAATTTTTTAAAATATTTTTAATTGGGGTTTTCACCAAAACAGATTCTGTTTTAGCTCTTTTAGGACTATGGCTATTATTTTTCTGTAAATTGTTTTAAAATATTTTCTTTATTATTTCAGAAAAATTATTGTTTTGTTTCTGTTAGATAAAACAGTAGTTTTGCAACCAGTTTTTATTTTATTTTTATTTGTTTTCATGAAATCAATTCTAGCTCCGTAGTAACGTGCAATTGTTTTCACCATTGTTTGAAATCCCGTTTGGGAATACTTTCAAAAGATTTTTTGAAAAACACTTTATTTTATCTTAGTTAGATTTATATATTAGTTCTTTGTTAATATTTTCTGTTAGACAAAACTATTTAGTGTTTGACGTAGTAGAAGACTCCCTAGTCTTATTTGAAGTTTCTCTCGGATTTCCTGTTCGCCCTCTCTCTTTTGTTTGATTGCTAGAATGATTGCTAGTATGAGTGCTTATGTGGAGGATATGTTTGTTATATAGATTTCATCGGAGAGTGACGAGTAGTCTATCAAGTTATTTTCTCGAGAAATTCTTCTTCGTCAACATCACAGGCAAGTCACTTTGATCATACTATCACCTATGTTTTTATGCATCATAGTTCTACCATCCTATGCCCAATTGCATGCTGCCTAGGTACTTGGAAACATTAGTATAAGTTGTAGCATCATGTGGTAGGCACACAACAACCCCGATACTTGGCCCCGGGACGACAATTCTTAATGCTATGCTTGAGTAGACGGGTTGTCGGTTGAGTGTATACCACGAGTGATGCGAGGTTGATATAATAATCAAGACCGGACTAAGACAAGATTTTCAAGACCTTGGACGCAATGCAACTCTGGGTGAAGGACGGTTGATCGGCTCCATGGAAAACCCAGTGGATGCCCGGGATGCTGGAGAGGCCATGTCATCCTGCGGAAAGCTTCACCCAGGCTCAAAGGGACGGACGGATATTTTCAAGACCCAAGGCTTACCTGCACAGCCACAAGTCATTATGGGCTCTGGCTTGGTTGGACAACGCGGCGACTCTGGACAGGCGGTGCTAGCAGATGTAGACGAACGGTAGGAATGGATGGGCACCGACAGGGATTCAGAGGGACCTGTTGAAAGACCATGTTTTGATCATCCGGTCTTCAAACACCCTGAAGTGCGAGGACATACTCGGAGGCGATCAAATCTTGTGGGGAACGTGTGCAAAACTCTGCAGAGTACTCAAACCTAATCGATTAGCCGTGTCCACGGTCATGGACAACTTGAGCCAAAGGAACTGAAGTTATCTGGATTTCTCAACACCATTAAATGTATTTGATGAGGGTAATTATTGACAACTCGGGTACGAGAACTGGTTGGCGGAACCATCTCGTTAACAACAAACCTTGTAGTAACATTTTGCTTTCAAGCCCTCTTGTTGTAGGATAAAACTGGCTTTATGCAAAACTTAGCTCCACCGACCAAATATGCATGTAGAGATAGTTGATTATTACTTTACCCCCTCTCTTATGTGACTTGCCGGCATACTCAATATGCTGACCTACACGGCTGCAACGTCTTATGTTGCAGATATTTTTTCTTCGACGAGTAAGAGTACGATTCAGGGTTACGGTCTACACTCAACTTGCCGTTGGTGTTTATTGGGACTCCACTCCCTTGACCGCTTCCGCTGAGATATTTAAGGTATATATCAGTTTTACGCTATTTTACATGTGATTGCACTTTGATATATACATTGATATACTGTGTGTGCCAGCATACTGATCCAGGGATGGCACAGAAACACAGAGGCTTGACTCGTCTTGAGTCGGGTCGCTACAACCACCCCCCTAGTGGCGTAGTGCAAGCTTGTGGGGCCCACAGGCACCCCCTCCACTCATTCCAGCTCCCAGCCTCTTCTTCCACCTCCAGAAAAAATTGTTTCGCAGCTCAAACCCGCGTTCTTGCTCATTTGGCTATGATTTTCGATCTCCTTGCTCAAAGCACCATTCTCCGAACAGTTTTGGGGAAACTGATCCTTGGTAAGTGACTCCTCCATTGGTCCAATTAGTTTTTTCTCTAGTGCTTTATCCTTCGCGTATTCTTGCTACCTTGGTGACCCTTTTCTTGAGCTAGAAATGTTGATTTTAGCTGGTCCCAAGTAGTTTTAGCGCGTGATACGGTCTCTAGGCACTAGTAGGAGTAGTTGCTACAAGGTGTGGTGGGTCTTTATTCACTTTTCTCTTGAACTTCAAAAATTTCAGCATAAGGAAATTATGTTCAGGAGGAAGTTTCATGGTGGTTCCTCAAGTAAGAAGGGTCCTCGTCTCTCCTTTCGGGAGCCCGAACCTTTTCAACTAAGGGACGCACCGGTGCAACCATGTGGATGGCCTTCCGATGAGTTCATGATCGAAGCAGGCTTCAAGGATGAGTTTGATACACTTGTCCGCAATGCCGGGTTAGAAGAATTCCTCTCAGAAAAATGTGAACAATATGTTATGCTCACTGCCTCTTTCGTGCGTAGATTTAAATTTTTAGCTGGCCATGAATCATCCATACTGTTTGATCTGTATGATAAATCCTATACCGTGGATCTGGAGGATTTCAATAGGATTTGCAAGATACCCAATTGGGGTAGTGGTAATGATCCTCCTAAGTCTTCGGTCAGAGACTTTGTCTCCAGTATAACTGTTGGAGAAATCAGAGATATCACGCAAGCCACCATAGGAAGCATCCATTTCCCTGCCTTGCACTACCTTTCCCTCTTCATAGGTAGGTGCATTAACGGCAAGGGTGCACATTGTCACCTATGCGCTTCCGACCTTAGTATCCTTAAGAGCGCAGTAACAGGTGACAGAAGCTTCAATATGGGAGCTATTATAGCAAGGAGGCTGAATAAAAATGCCATTGAGGGGGATTTCTTTGGTGGAGTTTATGCTACACGCTTAGCAAATTTTCTCGGAGTATCCATCCGTCCAGAAGACCCTCCTCTCCGTACAGCCTACCTTGATCGTGTCGCTCTAACACGCTACCAATTCCTTGAGAGAGATCATGGATCCCTCCTATACCGCTTGATATTTAACCGGCAGCGTGTTTTCCATATTACCATTCCTGCACCTGCTTTCTTTGACTTTCAGGTTAAATGAAGATACTACATAACCATACGAGAGGCAGAGGAGTATGAGAGGGAGGCCACGGCTGCTCGACTTTGAGAGGCAGCTATTCAGGCAGTGGCTGCAGCACTCCCGTATAACACCCATTATGACTTTGGGTTTCGCCAGGATCATCCTTGGGAGTAGACCAAGCTAGGACAAAAGCCTAAGCTTGGGGGAGTACGTGTTCTCACCGACTTTACATTCATGCTTATGCTTTCACTTTGTTAGCCGATGTTTACACTTTTCCACTGTATTATCCATGCTAGTTTCTTTTTGTTTTCTTGTTTTCTTGTTTTGTGTCCTTTTGAGAAAACCCAAAAAGATTTTTCTTTCTTCTTTTGCTTGTTGGGAGCTTTCCCGTGTAAATAGTTTTCTTTTTCTTTGTGTCAAGGTAGAAGATATTGGTTACAATGTTTAGTGGTTCTTACATGCTTACCTATTTAGCTTTCAAAAGAGCCATATTATTTTGTCTTCTCCTTTGTGTTTGCCTGCAGATTCAGCTTAGTCCAATGCGCTTATTATTTTTCACATCGTTCGATTGTGCAAATGAAAGACAACAATGATGATATATGATGAAGTGACTGAGACTGAAAAGTTGGTATGAACTCTATCTATTTTGTTTTTTGTAAATATGACTAGCTTGTCGACCCAGATTTAGCTTTGTTGTGCGAGAACCATGTTTGCAATGACAACTTAGAGATCATAGTTTCTGATGCCATGCTTATTTAGCTAAGAGCTTATAATGGTTTGTCTTGAATGCCAACATAGATTTTGAGATGACTATGATGTAGTATGATAGGATGGTATTCTCCTTTGAATGTTTCAAGTGGCTTGACTTGGCGCATGTTCATGCATGTAGTTGAAACAAAATCAACATAGCCTCTATGATGTTCGTGTTCATGGTGATTTATATCCTGTTCATGCTTGCATTCAATGTTAGTCAAACTCATTACATCTTGATGAATGTTGTCGCTCTCTAGTTGGTCGCTTCCCAGTCTTTTGCTAGCCTTCACTTGTACTAAGCGGAATACTGCTTGTGCATCCACTTCCATAAACCCAAAAGTTTTTCCATGAGAGTCCACCATACCTACCTATTTGCGGTATCTACCTGCCGTTCCAAGTAAATTTGCATGTGCCATTCTCTAAACCTTCAAGAAATAATCTGTTTTGCATGCCCGAACCGCTCATGTGGTGACAGAGGGCTATTAGTATCTTCCACGCTAGGAGTGTTATCCTCGACATGTGTTTATTCACAGTCATTCACGAGAAAGGGGCCGGTATTTGTGCTGCCCACTTCCATGCTTAAATTGAAAACATAACTGTAAAACAAGACTCCCCCCGGATTGATGTTAGTATGGACGGTACCCGAGGATTCGGCTAGCCGTGGAGTGTGATTGATTGGTGGTGGGGGAGTTAAAACTTTACTTTTCTGTTTGGGAACCGCCTATAGCATGAGTAGCATGGAAGATATTGAGAACTCTTGGTCACTGCATTGACAATGAAAGCATGCCACCCAAAATTATTATCTCTGTTTTCAAACCTTGAGCTCTGGCACCTCTGCAAATCAATGCTTCCCTGCGAAGGGCCTGTCTATTTATTTTCCTGTCGAGTCATCCTCTTCTTATATAAGCACCAATTTGAGAGCACCTCTGTCATTTTTATGCTTTGCTTTTGATTGATATTGAGTATGACTATGACTGGATCTTCGTTGCTATGAATTAGATTGTGTGTCAGCCCTTGATCTTTGAAAGTGCTCTGCATTTATGTTTTGCGGTCTCAGAAAGAGCTAGCGAAATACCATCTCCTAATATTGCTTCATGCTTGTTTTGATTGAAGTGTTGGTATTTGAAACTCATTATTATTTGCTCGTTAGCTGATTATGCCATTGATATTAGTTTACCGTGAGACCTTTGTGTCATTTGCTTTTGTGGTTAACTTGTGATCTTGCTGAAATTCTGGTTATGAGTTAGACATAGTTGCAACAACAAGATCAAACAGAGTTTGTCAAAGTTTTTCTTTCTCTCTCAGTTTGTCAACTGAGTTGCTTGAGGACAAGCAAGGTTTTATGCTTGGGGGAGTTGATACATCTCCATCGTATGTACTTTTCCAAACTCTTTTGCCCTTGTTTTGGACTATAATTTCCATGATTTGAATGGAACTAACCTGGACTGACGCTGTTTTCAGCAAAATTGCCTTGGTGTTATTTTTGTGCAGAAATCAAAGTTCTCCAAACGACCTAAAAAATTACGGGGAGCAGTTCTGGAAAATATCAAAAATATCTGCGCCAAGTCCCACCTCAGGGAGTGGGCTAGTGGGCCAGAAGCCCTTTCTCCGCCACCACCCCCCTGGTGGCGTGGTGCAGGCTTGTGGGGCCCACACGGCTCTGCCGCCCCCAATCTCATGTCTATAAGATCCCTTTTGTCCCAGAAAAAATAAAAAGAGAAGTTTTCGTCGCGTTTTCGATACGGAGGCGCCGCCACCACCTGTTCTTCATCTGGAGGGCAGATCTGGAGTCCGTCTTGGGCTCCGGAGAGGGGAAATCGTCGCCATCGTCATCATCAACCTTCTTCCCTCTCCAATTCCATGAATCTCTCCGTCATTCGTGAGTAATCTATTCGTAGGCTCGCTGGGCGGTGATGAGTAGGATGAGGTCTATCTTGTAATCGAGTTAGTTTTGATGGGGATTGATCCCTAGTATCCACTATGTTCTGAGATTGATGTTGCTACTACTTTGCCATGCTTAATGCTTGTCACTAGGGCCCGATTGCCATGATTTCACATCTGAAATTATTATGTTGTCACCAATATATGTGTGTTTTAGATCCGATCTTGCAAGTTGTAGTTACCTACTCTGTGTTATGATCCGGCAACCCCGGAGTGACAATAACTGGAACCACTCCCGGTGATGACCATAGTTTGAGGAGTTCATGTGTTCACCAAGTGCTAATGTGTTGGTCCGGTTCTTTATTAAAAGGAGAACCTTAATATCCCGTAGTTTCCTTTTGGACCCCGCTGCCACGGGAGGGATTGACAATAGATGTCATGCAAGTTCTTTTCCCTAAGCACGTATGACGACACACGGAATGCATGCCTACATCACATTGACGAACGGGAGCTAGCCACATATCTCTCCGTGTTATAGTTATTGCATGATGAATATCATCCAAACAAATCACCGACCCATTGCCTAGGAGTTTGTCCTACTGCTATTACTTGTCTTGCTCTGCTGCTACTGCTACTACTCCTGCTACTGATGTTACTTGTCTTGCTGTGCTGCTGCTGCTACTGATGTTACTTGTTTTTCTTTGCTGCTACTACTATTGCTATTATTGTCGCTTGCTACTGTTGCTACTTGCTACTGCTGTCACTACTATTGTTCCTTGCCGTTGTTATTGCTCGCTACACTGTTGTTACTCGCTACTTTGATGTTACTACTGAGCTTGCAGATACTAATCTTTCAAGTGTGGTTGAATCTGACAAATTCAGCTGCTAATACTTGAGAGTATACTCTCACCTCCTGACTGGTAAACCAACAAATTGGGTCGAATACTCTACCCTTGAAAACTGCTATGAACCCACGCGCTGGTGGGCCATCAACAACATTCTTCTAGTTTCATTACTGGGGAGTGCTATCAGCATTCTTCTGGCGCCGTTCCAGGAGAAGGTTTGTTGTCATAAGCATTCGTCTAGCTAACGCCAGAGATTGCAGATCAATGCATGGGGGCATCCCCAAGCTTGAGCACTTGACACTCTTGTATTTTCTTTCATCATCTCTCCCATCGCATACTTGAAAACTCCCTTCATACGAAACTCATCATAAGCTGATTAGAGTGGTTAGTACCCTTAATAAAACAATTTAATATCTGCTGGAAATAAATATTTTCATGAAAAGCTACTGCTTCTCATGAAAGCCAAATAATTTTTCCAAATAAAAAGCAAGCTTAGGATTCGCAAAACAATGAAAACACAAAACATGGACGAATCTGTGAAAAATAGAACAACGGGTAGTAAATAATTTATTCGGGGTACTTATACAACTCAAATCAAAAAACTCAGAACGGATGCCAGAGAGGAAATTATATAGAGCATGCTGTCAAACAAATTCAGTTCAAAAAGATGATCTCGTGATCGTTGGCGAATTTTTCCGTCAAGCAGACAGAATCTGTTTCTGGACAGCATGTCACAATTTTTGAACTTTCTTGCAATCGGAGGCTATAACTTGGCACAAAGCTTAAAAATAAAAATACAATGATGTTGCTACAGTAGTAACACGCATCAAGACCACTAAAACTGAAATTAAAAAACTCAAAATAAAGATAACAAGGGTTGTCTCCCTAGAGCTCTTTCTTTATAGCCATAAAGATAGGCTTAAGATTTTAATGATGCTCTCGTAGGAATAAGAGTTGTAGAACAAAACAGAGAATCATGAAGCAAGTAACAAGCACATTTAATTCTAACATGCTTCCTATGCATAGGAATATTGCAATATAATTCATTGAAGCACAAAGCAATAAGCATAGGAAGGCAAAACAAGTGCAGCTTCAAAACCTTCAACATAAAGAGAGGGAACTTGATATTATTGAAATATATATAAGCATATGTTCCCTTCTTGTAATAATTTTTAGTGGGATCATGAATAAACTCAACAATATAATTATCACATAAAGCCATGTTACCATGATCCACATGCAAAAAGGTACTCTTACTCTCCACATAAACATAATCTTTGGGGAGCCCATGGTTAGGACATTTAGGCATTAAAGTTTTCAGTCTCCCCCAAGATTGAGCTATGCTCTCTCCATCATGAGGATAGAAATTATAAACATAATTCCTATTCTCATGGACTTCATGAAGAGGATAAAACTTGGAGTAAAATAGAGATTGAATCTCTTCCCAATCCCGTAGGTGAGAATCATCTACTAGCCTATACCATTCCAATGCTTTTCCTTTCAGTGACAAGGCAAATAATTTCCTCATGACTCCATCTCTTATCAAACCTGAAATCTTAAACAACTCACAAAGTTTTGTAAGTTTCAACAAATGAATACTAGGATCGACTCTTCCATCTCCTGTATAACAGTCATTCCTAATTATTTCAATTATCCCAAGTGGTATTTTGAATGGGATACATTCAGTAGGTGGAGGAGACTTCTCTACCACGGGTGTGGTAAAGCGGCCTTCCCCAAGGATTAAACTAAGACTGCAGTTTTCCATAAGCCTAACTAGTCATGCCAATCATGAAAAGCAACTAACAAGACTAAAAAGCAAAGGTAAAAGATAGTGTGCAACTCCCCTATCTTGAAGACTGGAGTCCCCGGCAACGGCGCGAGAAATTCGCTTGATGATGAGTTAATTTATATACTTCTCGCCCCTCGTTGGTTACACCAAGTGGAAGGTGGAGATGTAGTCAGCGGCAAATTTCCCTTACATGGAGACTGTAAGTTTTATCGAACCAGGAGGACTCCTAGGCTCAACAAGTAGGTGTCTTCCACCCTGGCGCTAGCAGAAGACGTGGACCTGGACACGCAACAAATAACTTTGCTCCCAACGAGTACAGAGAGGTTGTCAATCTCTCCGGCCTTGTAGTTTGCAAAGGATCAAAACACAAGCGGGGAGGTAATAGCGATTGCGACGGAAAAGTAAATGAAAGCGGAAAATGATGGAGGTGTAAACAATGATGGTGATATGGACCGGAGTCACATGATATTCACTAGTGATGTTTCTCTCCCAAAAGATGATAAACAACTATGCTAGGGTAAACAAATCACAGTTGGGCAATTGACAGAATTATGATCCCATCGCAATGCTAATTATGCTCCTTGATAGTTAGAGGTTCAATATTAATGGGCAGTACGCCAAGACAAGTAGATCATTTATTCATCAGCATCTACTTACAAATCATCCACCTTCAGATATCTATCCAGAACATCTCTCTGGTATTAAGTTGCGACTCCCACCCAAAGTGTAAACTCAAAGCAACGGACAACTGCATTAGCGAACTATGCGTAAGGTAAACAATCCTTGCAACCGTGGTCACAAGCACTGTTGTTTTCTCCCTGGTGGCAACAAGAACATCCCCTAGTCTCATGTTTCTGTCACTCAAGCAAGACATCGAGGGGTCTAAACCCACAATTATGCATAACGCTCCCTCTTGGAGTTACGGTCTACTACTTGGCCAAAGAAATAAAAAGCAACGGAGAACATGCATGAATCACTAAGGAACATAATGTAAAAGGATAATCAAATATATAACTCATAACAATCTGAACATAATCTCATAATCCATCGGATCCCAACAAACCAAGCATAGCAATAGCAAGAGAATTACATAGATGCCTTGATCATGTAGGGCAGCTCACAAGGACTAACCATTGAAGCACAAGATTGGGGAGAAGACATCACATAGCTACTGGTCATGGACTCATGGTCAAGGGAGGACTACTCACGGCACGTCCTGGAAGCATCCATGGCGGTGGAGAAGCTCCCGGAGGTCAATCCTCCCTCCGACAGGGTGCTGGGAAGAGGTCTCCTCACGCTCCCGATCTCGGAAGCGCTGCGGCGGTGGAACGATGGAGAAATTCACGATTCCGGAAAGTCTGCGAGGGTTTCCTCTCAGGACTCTAAATATAGGCCAAAGGAGGGCACAGGAGGAGGTGGGACCCACCCAGGCAACCTCCTGGCGTGGCCTAGGGCCTGGCCGCGCCAGCAGGCCGCCTGGGAGGCCCTTGGCCCTCCTTCGTGATCCGGAAGCTTCTGTTTCGCTGATTTTTTATATATCTTTTCTGGATTTTTTCGGGCTTCGGAAAATTGGGTAAAAGCCTGTGCAAAATAGACATCAGTAGACAGAAACTGGCACTAGGTGCACTGAGTTAGTAGGTTAGTCCAAATATGTGTAAAATGATACAAAAGTGTAGCAAAACATATAACAATGTCACCCGAAAGATCCTGGAACAAGCAGACTTTATAGATACGTTTGGGACGTATCAGGGTCCAAATGGAAACTAAAGGATATTAAGCCTCCTTTTAATAGAGAATCGTACCAAAACATTAGCACTTAGTGAATACATGAACTCCTCAAACTACGGTAATCACCGGAAAGAATCCCAGTTATTGTCACCGTGGGCGATGTGGATCATAACTCCTAATAGGTGTCTACAACTTGCAAGATCGGATCAAGAACACATATATATTCATGAAAACATAATAGGTTCCGATCTAAAATCATGGCACTCGGGCCCTAGTGACAAGTGTTAAGCATAGCAAAGTCATAGCAACATCAATCTCAGAACATAATGGATACCAGGGATCAAACCCTAAGAAAACTAACTCGATTACATGATAGATCTCATCCAACCCATCACCGTCCACCAAGCCTGCAATGGAATTACTCACGAACGATGTAGAGCACCATGAAATTGGTGATGAAGTATGGTTGGTGATGACGACGACGTCGATTTGCCCTCTCCCGAGTCCAAATCAGACTCCAGATCTGCCCTCCCGAGGAAGAACAGGAGGTGGCGGCGGCTCCGTATCGTAAAACGCGATGATCTCTTCTCTGTTTTTCTCCCATACGAATATATAGGAGTGGAAACGAGGTCGTTGGAGCTATAGGGGCCCCACAAGCCAGGGGCGCGCCCTAGGGGGGGTTGCGCCCTGCAGGCTTGTGGCCTGGTGGTGGCCCCTCTCCGGTTGATTTAGAAATGTTCTCCGTAAATTTTCAGGTCAATCCGAGAAATTTTATTTCTGCGCAAAAATAACACCAAGGCAATTCTGCAGAAAACATCATAAGTCAGGGTTAGTTCCATTCAAATCATGCAAATTAGAGTCCAAAACAAGGGCAAAGGAGTTTGGAAAAGTAGATACGTTGGAAACATATCGGGCACCACCCTCCCAAAGGTAATAGATGTGGTAGATCAATGAACTCCTTGCTATTGTGCTTCTAAAGATAGTATCCTCAACACAAATCACTCTCTCACAGAATATGCAAGGGTAGGAGAGGTTGATTTGGTGGAAAGCACCTTGGGGAGGCTAGAGATCAAGTTTCAAATGATTGGATTGGAATATCTTGGTCTCAACACATGAGTAGGTGGTTCTCTCTCAGAAAATGGATCTGGAAACGAAGTGTGTGTTCTGAGTGCTTCTCCCACGAATGAGAGGTGGGTGAAGGGGTATATATATAGGCAGCAGCCAAAATCCAATCGTTACACACAAAAGAGCAAACTTGGTGACACCGTAGTTGGAAACTCGGTGGTACCGACTAGTACTAAAGGTGTGAACTTTTGAATCTCGATGAGACCGATATATAGAACTTGGTGGCACCGGAAAGGTGGCTAAAAGTTAGATGGCCAAACTCGGTGGCACCGATACTCAAACTTGGAAATTCCGATTTTGTGTATCTTGGCAACAGAATGTTGGTCACACTAAACTCGGTAGCACCGATGCAGTTTCGGTTGCACTAATTTGGTGGGAATGTGTAGGGTTCTATCTAAGGTTCAAACTTGGTGGGTCCGATGTGGAAATGTTGCTGACACCGAATTTGTGAATGGGGAACTTGACACAGTGGAAATGTGGGGAAAATGATTGAGTGTTTTGGTGGCTAACTTTGAGCATTTGAGCTATCAGTTCATTTTACTACCTCAACCCCTTTTAATAGTATTGTCTTCCCTATGGACTCACAAGTGATTTCTCACAAATATAAAATGAAGAGTCTTCTAGCTTGAAGCTTGAGCCAATATTATTCCTTTCTTGCATCAAGGAGCATCTCCACAAAAATCTTAAGCCATAGCATCTTTTGAACTTTTCTGAAATATACTTGGAAAACACATTAGTCCAATGATGCATATGTTGTGATCAATTATCAAAACCACCCTAGGGAGCAATTTTTCTTTCAGTTAGTGTTATGCCTTTCTCTTCATATAAAGACTTGATTTGAATAAGATTACACCGACTAAAATATCTTTGCAAATGGCTGATAAATTGACTGCTCTATGTATTGAATTTGTGAGGATGTCCTTGTTGTGGTTACAGATGGTACTATCTTAACATACTTTGTCATTCTTCATATGCGCAAGGACAACAACATATAGATTATGCTTGGTAGACCCTTTCTAATACTGGAGGGGTTGTTATTGATTGGAACAAGGGAAAAGTTACTTTTCACGTCAATGGTAAACAACATTATTAGTATTAATACAATTGAGCAAGTTAGCATGATTACTATTGGAGGGTTTAAATTCCTTCTTCCTACTGCCAACAAGAAATATGATATTCTTATTGTTGGGGAGATGCAAATATTATTTGGTTTCATGTCAAACGAAAACAGTTGTTAATAAGACTTGATCAACCTTAGTAATGTATCCTTTTTTAGAGGCGTGTGATTGATGAATTTAGTAAGCACAACTTTTTGTACTCATAGTTTTCTCCCTCATATTTATAGTTTAAAAAAATAAAAAATGTCGTGATTATCTTGTTTTCCAAATTATCCAAACAATGAAAAATGGTCCAAAAACAAAAGTGCTCACAATGTCGCCAAATTTTTACATAATTGTTTCTAGAATATGTAAGAATTTTGGGTGCTGGAAACACCCCAAGGGAGTGCACTTGTGGCTGCCAAGACAACAGGGAGAGGCCACCCCCCGTGGGCACGCCATGATGGCTTGGGGGCCCACACGTACCCCCTCACTTATCTCTTCAGCCCACTGCTTCTCATACCTTTAGAAAATAATCCTGATTTCTCTCTCTCCCTCTCTCTCGTTCTTGCTCCCAAACCTGAGATTTTTGATCTCTTTGCCCGGAACTCCATTTCCGAAACTGTTTTGAGGGATTTGTCCTTGATATGTGACTCTCCCATTGCTCCAATTAGTTTTTGTTTTAGTGGGTTATATTTTGTTTATTTTACTGCTCTTGGTGCTACTAAAAATGAGCTTGCGTGTTGAATTCTTTGAGTTCCAAGTAGTTTGAATGCTTGATATAGCCTCTAGACATTCATATGAGTAGTTTCTACGAGTCTTATAAAGTTTTGTTGACATAAGTTTGTGGCCTGAAATTTTAGAAACTTGTTCTTAGGAAAATTAATATCTTTAGGAGGGATTCCTCAAACCAGAGTTCTATGGGAACCATTGGGAGCGCCCAAGATCAGGATATCGACCTCTCTCGTGTCACGGAGGTTCATCCATGCGAATGTCCACATAATGCCTTCATGAGTGAAGAGGGATTCTATTGGGAGTTAATGCAATTCATTGCAAATACCAAGTTGACCAACTTCCTCACAAATGAGTGTGACTAATACTATTTCCTTACAATTTCCTTTGTGCAAAATTTATATTAGATGTCTAGGTTTGATATTCCCACAATACACTTTCACTTATATGTTGAACATTAAGAAATACCATTCATCTAGTTCTGCTAAATACGCTTGATTCCCTTTGACGGGGGAATAAGTGAGCCTAAGCCCGGGGAGTTCGAGGACTTCCTCCTTACTTTAACTCTCGGAGAACATAGGGGTGTGTCAAATGCTAGAGCCATTAGTTTGCATTTTCCGGTTTTGCACTACTTTGCATTATTCATACGAAAATGTTTAAGTGTTATGGAGCAAGGTGGCGATCTCAATTCCCTCACCCTCGCTATTATGTGTCATGCATTATTTAATGACAACACATATAGCTTAGAATCTATTGTTGCACGCCATCTACATGGTAACCGGATTAGGGGAAAGGTCCATGGTGGCATTTATGCTACCCGTCTAGCAAGACATTTTAACGTTCATATACGCCCTACTGATTACTTGCTACCTAAGGTTTATCTTGATCACCCATATATGCTAGAACACCCCTTTATGATGAACCTGAACCTCCATGCCACATTCTCTACAACGTGGTATATAGCGAGAAGACTTGCGATGTTATTGCATTACATGTACCTTCTTCGTTTGATCATCATGCCAAGCACGGATACGTCATCATGTCGTCAGATATAATCGCTTATCGGAATGAGTTGGCTGAGGCGGAGACCGAGGCACAGGCTTGGGATGCTCAAGTGCCTCAACCGAACTACTTCACCCCTAGACTAGATGGCTACTATGGATGGTGGTTGCCAAGCTAGGCCAAAAGCCTAAGATTGGCGGAATACATATTTCTCATCGACATTACGTTCATGTTTACAAATTTTATTTCAATTGTGGGTATTCATCATTTTTCATTGTATATCCAATTAATCTTATTTTCACCTTGTTATTGTGTATTTGAAAAACTTTGAAATTCCATAAATATTTCTCTCATCTTTTCGGTTTTTCTTTCTTGTTCAATTAGTATGTAGTACTAAGAGAAAACACACAGAGATTTCTTTGCTTGTTGGGAGCTTTCCCATGTAAGTAGTTTTTCTCATTCTTGGTTTTCCTATGTTTATTTGCTTTCTTCGGAAAAAAAACTCCAACAATATTTCAGTGTGTTTCTTTGAATTTCTTTTCCTTTTGTTGAGTCATTGAAAGGAGAAGACCACGATGAAAATGTTGAGTGACTCTCATATGCATTATTGTTGATCTAACAACCAATATTACCTTGTCTTCTCCTTAGTTTAAACTGTTTTGCAGGTTCCAGCTTAGTCCATGACACACTTGCACTATTATTATTATTTTCTCATCATTAGGCCATCCAAGTGAAAGGCAAAAATGATGATATTTGATGAAGTGATTGTGGTAAAGGAAGCTGGTATGAACTCTTCATGTTTTATGTTTTTGTAAATATGTTTAGCTCGTTCGATCTTGATTCAACATATTATGAGTAAACATGTTTGTAATCACAATTAGATATTATAGTTTCACATGACATGCTTAAATAGCTAGGAGTGGATAATCATTTATCTTATGTGTCAACATGCATTAAAATGGTTGTTATTGTTGGGGAACGTCACATGGGATACAAAAAAATTCCTACGCGCACGAAGACCTATCATGGTGATGTCCATCTACAAGAGGGGATTTCCGATCTACGTACCCTTGTAGATCGCACAGCAGAAGCTTTAAGAAACGCAGTTGATGTAGTGGAACGTCCTCACGTCCCTGGATCCGCCCCGCGAACCGTCCCACGAACCGTTCCGCGATCAAGTCCCACGATACGCTCCGATCTAGTGCCAAACGGACGGCACCTCCGCGTTCAGCACACGTACAGCTCAACGATGATCTCGGCCTTCTTGATCCAGCAAGAGAGACGGAGAGGTAGATGAGTTCTCCGGCAACGTGACGGTGCTCCGGAGGTTGGTGGTGATCTATTCTCAGCAGGGCTCCGCCCGAGCTCCGTAGAAACGCGATCTAGAGGTAAAACCGTGGAGGTCTGTGGTCGGGCTGCCGTGGAAAAAGTTGTCTCAAATCAGCCATAAAACCCCACTATATATAGGAGGGAGGGAGGGGAGGAGGCTGCCTCAAAACCTAAAGGTTTGGCCGAAATTGGAGGTGGAGGAGTCCTACTCCAATCCTACTTGGAGTAGGATTCCACCTTCCCACTTGGAAACTCTTTCCACCTTGTGTTTTTTCCTTCTCAAACCTTATGGGCCTTAGTGGGAACTTATTCCAGCCCACTAGGGGCTGGTTTATCTCTTCACATAGCCCATGAGACCCCTTGGGACGTGACACCCCTCCTGATGGTCCCCGGCACCCCTCCCGGCACTCCCAGTACACTACCGATGAGCCCGAAACTTTTCCGGTAATGCACGAAAACCTTCCGGTAACCAAATGAGGTCATCCTATACATCAATCTTCGTTTCCGGACCATTCCGGAAACCCTCGTGACATCCGTGATCTCATCCGGGACTCCTAACAACATTTGGTAACCAACCATATAACTCAAATACGCATAAAACAACGTCGAACCTTAAGTGTGCAGACCCTGCGGGTTCGAGAACTATGTAGACATGACCCGAGAGACTCCTCGGTCAATATCCAATAGCGGGACCTGGATGCCCATATTGGATCCTACATATTCTACGAAGATCTAATCGTTTGAACCTCAGTGCCAAGGATTCATATAATCCCGTATGTCATTCCCTTTGTCCTTCGGTATGTTACTTGCCTGAGATTCGATCGTCAGTATCCGCATACCTATTTCAATCTCGTTTACCGACAAGTCTCTTTACTCGTTCCGTAATACAAGATCCCGCAACTTACACTAAGTCACATTGCTTGCAAGGCTTGTGTGTGATGTTGTATTACCGAGTGGGCCCCGAGATACCTCTCCGTCATACGGAGTGACAAATCCCAGTCTTGATCCATACTAACTCAACGAACACCTTTGGAGATACCTGTAGAGCATCTTTATAGTCACCCAGTTACGTTGCGACGTTTGATACACACAAAGCATTCCTCAGGTGTCAGTGAGTTATATGATCTCATGGGCATAGGAACAAATACTTGACACGCAGAAAACAGTAGCAACAAAATGACACGATCAAAATGCTACGTCTATTAGTTTGGGTCTAGTCCATCACATGATTCTCCTAATGATGTGATCCCGTTATCAAGTAACAACACTTGCCTATGGCCAGGAAACCTTGACCATCTTTGATCAACGAGCTAGTCAACTAGAGGCTTACTAGGGACAGTGTTTTGTCTATGTATCCACACAAGTATTGTGTTTCCAATCAATACAACTATAGCATGGATAATAAACGATTATCATGAACAAAGAAATATAATAATAACTAATTATTATTGCCTCTAGGGCATATTTCCAACAGTCTCCCACTTGCACTAGAGTCAATAATCTAGTTCACATCACCATGTGATTCCAACGAATCCAACACCCATATAGTTATGGGGTCTGATCACGTCTTGCTCGTGAGAGAGGTTTTAGTCAACGGTTCTGAAACTTTCAGATCCGTGTGTTCTTTACAAATCTTTATGTCATATTATAGATGCTGCTACTATGTGCTATTCAGAAATACTCCAAACATCTACTCTACTATACGAATCCGTTTCAATACTCATAGTTATTCGGATTAGTGTCAAAGCTTGCATCGACGTAACCCTTTACGACGAACTCTTTAACCACCTCCATAATCGAGAAAAATTGCTTAGTCCATCAGTTACTAAGGATAAATTTTGACCGCTGCTAGTGATTCAATCATGGATCACTCTCTGTACCTCTCAAGAGACTTTGAGTCAAGGCACACATCAGGTGCGGTACCCAGCATGGCATACTTTAGAGTATACGGCTAAGGCATAGAAGACGACCTTCGTCTATTCTCTTTATTCTGTCGTGGTCGGGTTTTGAGTCTTACTCAAATTCACACCTTACAGCACAGTCGAGAACTCTTTCTTTGCTGATCTATTTCGAATTCCTTCAAAAAACTTGTCAAGGCATGCATCTTGTTGAAACTTCTATTAAGCGTTTTGATCTATCCCCATAGATCTTGATGCTCAACGTTCAAGTAGCTTAATCCAGGTATTCCTTTGAAAAACTCCTTTCAAACAACCTTGTATGCTTTACAGAAATTCTACATTACTTCTGATCCACAATATGTCAACCACATATACTTATCAGAAATTCTATAGTGCTCCCACTCACTTCTTTGGAAATACAAGTTTCTCATAAACCTTGTACAAACCCAAAATCTTTGATCATCTCATCAAAGTGTATATTCCAACTCTGAGATGCTTGCACCAGTCCATTGAAGGATCGCTGGAGCTTGCATACTTGTTAGTATCTTTAGGATCGACAAAACCTCCTGGTTGTATCGCATACAATGTTTGCTCAAGGAAACCGTAGAGGAAACAATGTTTTGACATCCTATGTTCAATATTTCATAAATAATGCAGCAACTACTAACATACTTCTAACAGACTTTTAGCATCGCTACGAGTGAGAAAGTCACATCATAGTCAACTCTTTGATCTTGTCGAAAACATCTTTGCGACAAGTCGAGCTTTTCTTAATAGTGACTTATCACCATCATCGTCTGTCTTCCTTTTAAAGATCCATCTTTACTCAATAGTCCTATGACCATCAAGTAGTTCTTCCAAAGTCTACACTTTGTTTTCATACATGGATCCTCTCTCGGATTTCATGGCTTCCAGCCATTTGTTGGAATCCGGGCCCACCATTGCTTTCTCCATAACTCGTAGGTTCACTGTTTCTCAACAACATGACCTCCATGACAGGGTTACCGTACCACTCTGCAGTAGTACGCGACCTTGTCAACCTACGAGGCTTGTAGTAACTTGATCCGATGCTCGATGATCACCATCATCAGCTTTCACTTTAATTGGTGTAGGTGCCACAGGAACAACTTCCTGCGCCCTGCTACACACTGGTCGAAGTGATGGTTCAATAACCTCATCAAGTTCTACCACCCTCCCACTCAATTCTTTCGAGAGAAACCTTTCCTCGAGAAAGGATCCGTTTCTAGAAACAAACACTTTGCTTTTGGATCTGAGATAGGAGATGTACCCAACTGTTTTGGATATCCTATGAAGATGCATTTATCTGCTTTGGGTTCGAGTTTATCAGACTGAAATTTTTTCACATAAGTGTTGAAGCCCCAAACTTTCAAGAAACGACAGTTTAGATTTCTCTAAACCTAAGTCTATACTGTGTCATCTCAACGGAAATACGCGGTGCCCTATTTAAAGTGAATGCGGTTGTCTCTAATGCATAACCCATAAACGATAGTGGTAATTCGATAAGAGACATCATAGCATGCACCATACCAAATAGTGCGTGGCTATGACGTTCAGACACATCATCACACTATGATGTTCCAGGTGGCATGAACTGCGAAACAATTTCCATATTGTCTTAACTGCGTACCAAAACTCGTAACTCAGATATTTATTTCTATGATCATATCGTCTACAGTTTATCCTCTTGTTACGACGAACTTCACTCTGAAACAGAATTAAACTTTTCAATATTTCAGACTTGTGATTCATTAAGTAAATACTCTTGTATCTGCTCGAATCGTCATTGAAGTAAGAACATAATGATATCCACTGCGTGCCTCAGCACCCATTGGACTGCATACATCAAAATGTATCACTTCCAACAAGTTACTATCTTGTTTCATCTCAATGAAAACAAGGCCTTGCTCATGTGGTATGATTTGCATGTCACTAGTGATTCAAAATCAAGTGAGTATAAAGATCCATCAGCATGGAGCCTCTTCATGCAATTTATACCAACATGACTCAAGCGGCAGTGCCACAAGTAAGTGGTACTATCATCATTACCTCGTATCTTTTGGCACCAATATCATGAACATGTGTAACACTACGATCGAGATTCAATAAACCATTGAAGGTGATTATTCAAGCAAATAGAGTAACCATTATTCTCTTTAAATGAATAATCGTATTGCAATAAACACGATCCAATCATGTTCATGCTTAACGCAAGCACCAAATAACAATTATTTAGGTTTAACACCAATCCCGATGGTAGAGGGAGTGTGCGATGTTTGATCATATCAACCTTGGAAACACTTCCAACACGTATCGTCACCTCACCTTTAGCTAGTCTCCGTTTATGCCGTAGCTTTCATTTCGTGTTACTAATCACTTAGCAACCGAACCGGTATCCAATACCCTCGTGCTACTAGGAGTACTAGTAAACTACACATCAACATCATGTATATCAAATATACTTCTTTCGACTTTTGCCAGCCTTCTTATCTACCAAGTATCTAGAGTTGCTCCGCCTCAGTGACCGTTCCCCTCACAACAGAAGCACTTAGTCCCGGGCTTGGGTTTAATCTGGGGTCTCTTCATTAGTGCAGCAACCGCTTTGCCGTTTCACGAAGTATCCCTTCTAGCCCTTGCCTTTATCGAAACTTAGTGGTTTTACTAACCATCAACTATCGATGCTCCTGTTGGGGAACGTCGCATGGGAAACAAAAAATTTCCTACGCGCACGAAGACGTATCATGGTGATGTCCATCTACGAGAGGGGATGTGTGATCTATGTACCCTTGTAGACCGTACAACAGAAGCATTAGTGAACGCGGTTGATGTAGTGGAACGTCCTCACGTCCCTCGATCCGCCCCGCGAACCGTCATGCGATCAGTCCCACGACCTAGTGCCGAACGGACGGCACCTCCGCGTTCAGCACACGTACAGCTCGACGATGATCTCGGCCTTCTTGATCCAGCAAGAGAGACGGAGAGGTAGAAGAGTTCTCCGGCAGCGTGACGGCGCTCAGGAGGTTGGTGATGATCTTGTCTCAGCAGGGCTCCCCCGAGCTCCGCAGAAACGCGATCTAGAGGAAAAACCGTGGAGGTATGTGGTCGGGCTGCCGTGGAAAAGTCGTCTCAAATCAGCCCTAAAACCTCCGTATATATAGGGGGAAGAGGGGGAGCCTTGCCTTGGGGTCCAAGGACCCCTAAGGGCTTCGGCCGAGCCAAGGGGGGAAGGTCTCCCCTTCCAAACCGAATCCAACTTGGTTTGGAAGGTGGAGTCCTTCTCCCTTTTCCCACCTCCTCTTATTTTTTTTCTTTTCTCTTTGATTTTTCTTCCTATGGCACATAGGGCTCTTTTGGGCTGTCCCACCAGCCCACTAAGGGCTGGTGTGCCACCCCCAAGGCCTATGGGCTTCCCCGGGGTGGGTTACCCCCCCCCCCCCCCCCGGTGAACTCCCGGAACCCATTCGTCATTCCCGGTACATTCCCAGTAACTCCGAAAACCTTCCGGTAATCAAATGAGGTCATCCTATATATCAATCTTCGTTTCCGGACCATTCCGGAAACCCTCGTGACATCCTTGATCTCATCCGGGACTCCGAACAACATTCGGTAACCAACCATATAACTCAAATATGCATAAAACAACGTCGAACCTTAAGTGTGCAGACCCTGCGGGTTCGAGAACTATGTAGACATGACCCGAGAGACTCCTCGGTCAATATCCAATAGCGGGACCTGGATGCCCATATTGGATCCTACGTATTCTACGAAGATCTTATCGTTTGAACCTCAGTGCCAAGGATTCATATAATCCCGTATGTCATTCCCTTTGTCCTTCGGTATGTTACTTGCCCGAGATTCGATCGTCACTATCCGTATACCTATTTCAATCTCGTTTACCGGCAAGTCTCTTTACTCGTTCCGTAATACAAGATCCCACAACTTACACTAAGTCACATTGCTTGCAAGGCTTGTGTGTGATGTTGTATTACCGAGTGGGCCCCGAGATACCTCTTCGTCACACGGAGTGACAAATCCCAGTCTTGATCCATACTAACTCAACGAACACCTTCGAAGATACCTGTAGAGCATCTTTATAGTCACCCAGTTACGTTGCGACGTTTGATACACACCAAGTATTCCTCCGGTGTTAGTGAGTTATATGATCTCATGGTCATAGGAACAAATACTTGACACGCAGAAAAACAGTAGCAACAAAATGACACGATCAACATGCTACGTCTATTAGTTTGGGTCTAGTCCATCACGTGATTCTCCTAATGACGTGATCCAGTTATCAAGCAACAACACCTTGTTCATAATCAGAAGACACTGACTATCTTTGATCAACTGGCTAGCCAACTAGAGGCTTGCTAGGGACAGTGTTTTGTCTATGTATCCACACATGTAAATGAGTCTTCATTCAATACAATTATAGCATGGATAATAAACGATTATCTTGATACATGAATTATAATAATAACTATATTTATTATTGCCTCTAGGGCATAATTCCAACAGCTCCTTCTTGATTTCTACTTTCGCAGTGTCAAACATCGCGAATCGCTCAAGGATCATTGTATCTATCCTTGATATGTTATAGTTCATCACGAAGCTCTCACAGCTTGGTGGCAGTGACTTTGGAGAATCATCACTATCTTATCTGGAAGATCAACTCCCACTTCATTCAAGCGATTGTCGTAATCAGATAATCTGAGCACACGCTCAACGATTGAGCTTTTCTCCTTTACTTCATGGACAAAGAATCTTGTCGGAGGTCTCATACCTCTTAACAAGGGCACAAGCATGAAATCACAATTTCATCTCTTTAGAACATCTCTCATATTCCGTGACGTTTCGAAACGTCTTCGGCGCCTTGCTTCTAAGCCATTAAGTATTTTGTACTGAACTATCGTGTAGTCATCAGAAACGTGTATGTCGGATGTTCACAACATCTACAGACGACGCTCGAGGTGCAGCACACCGAGTGGTGCATTAAGGACATAAGCCTTATGCGCAGCAACGAGGACAATCCTTGGTTTTACAAACTCGGTCTGCAGAGTTTGCTACTATCAACTTTCAACTAAATTTTCTCTAGGAACATATAAAAAACAGTAGAGCTATAGCGCAAGCTACATCGTAATTCGCAAAGACCATTAGACTATGTTCATGACATTAGTTCAATTAATCATATTACTTAAGAACTCCCACTCAAAAAGTACATCTCTCTAGTCATTTGAGTGGTACATGATCCAAATCCACTATCTCAAGTCCGATCATCACGTGAGTCAAGAATAGTTTCAGTGGTAAGCATCTCTATGCTAATCATATAAACTATACGATTCATGCTCGACCTTTCGGTTTCATGTGTTCTGAGGCCATGTCTGCACATGCTAGGCTCGTCAAGCTTAACCCGAGTGTTCCACGTGTGCAACTGTTTTGCACCCGTTGTATGTGAACGTTGAGTCTATCACACCCGATCATCACGTGGTGTCTCGAAACGAAGAACTGTCGCAACGGTGCACAGTCGGGGAGAACACAATTTCGTCTTGAAATTTTAGTGAGAGATCACCTCATAATGCTACCGTCGTTCTAAGCAAGATAAGGTGCATAAAGGATTAACATCACATGCAATTCATAAGTGACATGATATGGCCATCATCATGTGCTTCTTGATCTCCATCACCAAAGCACCGGCACGATCTTCTTGTCACCGGCGTCATACCATGATCTCCATCATCATGATCTCCATCAACATGTCGCCATTGGGGTTGTCGTGCTACTCATGCTATTACTACTAAAGTTACATCCTAGCAATATAGTAAACGCATCTGCAAGCACAAACGTTAGTTTAAAGACAACCCTATGGCTCCTGCCGGTTGTCGTATCATTGACGAGCAAGTCGATATTAACTATTAAAACATGATCATCTCATACATCCAATATATCACATCACATCGTTGGCCATATCACTTCACAAGCATACCCTGCAAAAACAAGTTAGACGTCCTCTAATTGTTGTTGCATGTTTTACGTGGTGACCATGGGTATCTAGTAGGATCGCATCTTACTTACGCAAACACCACAACGGAGATATATGAATTGCTATTTAACCTCATCCAAGGACCTCCTCGGTCAAATCCGATTCAACTAAAGTTGGAGAAACCGACACTCGCCGGTCATCTTTGAGCAACAAATTTACTCGTAGCGATGAAACCAGTCTCTCGTAAGCGTACGAGTAATGTCGGTCCGAGCCGCTTCGATCCAACAATACCGCGGAATCAAGAAAAGACTAAGGAGGGCAGCAAAACACACATCACCGCCCATGAAAACTTTTGGGTTCTACTCGAGAAGACATCTACGCATGAACCTAGCTCATGATGCCACTGTTGGGGAACGTCACATGGGAAACAAAAAAATTCCTACGCGCACGAAGACCTATCATGGTGATGTCCATCTACGAGAGGGGATTTCCGATCTACGTACCCTTGTAGATCGCACAGCAGAAGCGTTAGTGAACGCGGTTGATGTAGTGGAACGTCCTCACGTCCCTCGATCCGCCCCGCGAACCGTCCCACGAACCGTCCCGCGATCCGTCCCACGATCCGCTCCGATCTAGTGCCGAACGGACGGCACCTCCGCGTTCAGCACACGTACAGCTCGACGATGATCTCGGCCTTCTTGATCCACCAAGAGAGACGGAGAGGTAGATGAGTTCTCCGGCAACGTGACGGCGCTCCGGAGGTTGGTGGTGATCTAATCTCAGCAGGTCTCCGTCCAAGCTCCGTAGAAACGCGATCTAGAGGTAAAACTGTGGAGGTCTGTGGTCGGGCTGCCGTGGCAAAAGTTGTCTCAAATCATCCCTAAAACCCCACTATATATAGGAGGGAGGGAGGGGAGGAGGCAGCCTCAAAACCTAAAGGTTTGGCCGAAATTGGAGGTGGAGGAGTCTTACTCCAATCCTACTTGGAGTAGGATTCCACCTTCCCACTTGGAAACTCTTTCCACCTTGTGTTTTTTCCTTCTCAAACCTTATGGGCCTTAGTGGGAACTTATTCCAGCCCAATAGGGGCTGGTTTATCTCTTCACATAGCCCCTGAGACCCCTTGGGGCGTGACACCCCTCCTGATGGTCCCCGACACCCCTCCCAGTACACTACCGATGAGCCCGAAACTTTTCCGGTAATGCACGAAAACCTTCCGGTAACCAAATGAGGTCATCCTATATATCAATCTTCGTTTCCGGACCATTCCAGAAACCCTCGTGACGTCTGTGATCTCATCCGGGACTCCGAACAACATTCGGTAACCAACCATATAACTCAAATACGCATAAAACAACGTCGAACCTTAAGTGTGCAGACCCTGCGGGTTCGAGAACTATGTAGACCTGACCCGAGAGACTCCTCGGTCAATATCCAATAGTGGGACCTGGATGCCCATATTGGATCCTACATATTCTACGAAGATCTTATCGTTAGAACCTCAGTGCCAAGGATTCATATAATCCCGTATGTCATTCCCTTTGTCCTTCGGTATGTTACTTGCCTGAGATTCGATCGTCAGTATCCGCATACCTATTTCAATCTCGTTTACCGGCAAGTCTCTTTACTCGTTCCATAATACAAGATCCCGCAACTTACACTAAGTCACATTGCTTGCAAGGCTTGTGTGTGATGTTGTATTACCGAGTGGGCCCCGAGATACCTCTCCGTCATACGGAGTGACAAATCCCAGTCTTGATACATACTAACTCAACGAACACCTTTGGAGATACCTGTAGAGCATCTTTATAGTCACCCAGTTACGTTGCGACGTTTGATACACACAAAGCATTCCTCCGGTGTCAGTGAGTTATATGATCTCATTGTCATAGGAACAAATACTTGACACGCAGAAAACAGTAGCAACAAAATGACACGATCAACATGCTACGTCTATTAGTTTGGGTCTAGTCCATCACATGATTCTCCTAATGATGTGATCCCGTTATCAAGTAACAACACTTGCCTATGGCCAGGAAACCTTGACCATCTTTGATCAACGGACTAGTCAACTAGAGGCTTACTAGGGACAGTGTTTTGTCTATGTATCCACACAAGTATTGTGTTTCCAATCAATACAATTATAGCATGGATAATAAACGATTATCATGAACAAAGAAATATAATAATAACTAACTATTATTGCCTCTAGGGCATATTTCCAACAGTTATGTAGTATGTTAGTATGGTATCCTCCTCTAAGTAATTCAAGTGGCTTGACTTGGCCCATGTGCAAACATGTAGTTGATTCAAACCCAATGCAGCCTTCATGATATTTAAATTCAAAGTGTTCACATCCTACTCATGCTAGTTGAATGTTAATTATTCTCAATGCATGATTATAACCGTTATCTCTCTCTAGCTGATTGCTTCTCAATCTATTGCTAGCCTTCACCTATACTAAGAGGGAATATTGCTTGTGCATCCAAACTCCTAAACCCAAGTTCTGCGAAATAAGTCCAATATTCCTACCTATATGCGGTATTACCATGCTGTTCCAAGTAAATCTCTACGTGCTACCTCTAAACATTCAAATAATCATCTTTTATGTGGGCTCGTACCGCTCATGGGGTGATGGAGCAATCAGTATCTTTCATGCTAAGTGGATTATTCTCAAGATCAGCGTTTATTCGCCTGTCACTGCACAAGAGAGGCTGGTAAAAAGGATGCCCGGTCCTAAATAATCAAAAATAATTAAACAAAACTCCCGAGATAGTTGAAATGTTGGAGGGCGTTTGAGGATACGGTCAAGAATTGTTTGTGTATGTATGGTGGATGGGAGTAAACTTTATATTTCGGCTTAGGAACCGCCAATAATGTGTTTAGCACGGAAGATATTGAAACCTCTATTGTGACGTTGACAGAAAAAGCACACCACCCAAACTTGCAATTTCATTTCAGGTTTAAACCATGAGCTCTGGCACCCAAACTTACAGTTTCAATGCTTCCCTCTACGAAGGGCATTTCCATGTACTTTTATGTAATTTACTTTCATGTTATTTTAGTTTATTTGAGTCATCATCTTCTTACTAAAAGCACCAGACCTGAGAGCATTATTGTCATTCTTATGCAATGAGTCTAGTTAATGTTGGATGTGAGCATGACCGGATCTTTTCTACTCTGAATTACAACGTTTAGTCGCTGCTTGAACCTCGGAGGTGCTCTGCATTTATGTTTTGCCGTCTCAGAAAGGGCTAGAGAGATACCATATCATCATATTATATCATGATTGTTTTGACAAAATATTGGCATGTGAGATATTTTATTATTGCTTGCTAGTTGGTTATGTTATTGCCACAAGTGAATATATGATACGTCTCCAACGTATCTATAATTTTTTATGGTTCCATGCTATTATCTTGTCAACTTTGGATGTTTTGTTTGCATGATTATGCTATTTTATATCTTTTTTGGGACTAAACTATTAACTTAGTGCCAAGTGCCAGTTTCTGTTTTTTCCGTGTTTTTGACCTTTTCACAGAAGAATATTAAACGGAGTCCAAACGGAATAAAACATGCAGAATGATTTTTTCCATAACACAAGATATGCAGGGAACTTGAGAACCAAAGCAAAGGATCCCGGGGGAGGTCACAAGCCCCCTAGCCACGGCCTGGGGGGCGCGCCTACCAGGCTTGTGGGCCCCACGTGGCTCCTTTCCCCTACTTCTTCCGCCTATAAATTCCCTAAAAATCCAAAACTGCCAAAGAGAGCCACGAAAATACTTTTCCGCCGTCGCAAGCTTCTGTCTCCGCAAGATCCCATATGGGGCACGTTCTGGTGCCCTGTCGGAGGGGGGATTAAGACACGGAGGGCTTCTTCATCAACACCATTACCTCTCCGATGATGTGTGAGTAGTTCACCACAGACCTTCGGGTCCATAGCTTGTAGCTAGATGGCTTCTTCTCTCTCTTGGATCTTCAATACAAAGTTCTCCATGATCTTCATGGAGATCTATCTGATGTGATCTTCTTTTGCGGTGTGCTTGTCGAGATTCGATGAATTGTGGATTTATGATCAGATTATCTATGAATATTATTTGAGTCTCCTCTGATCTCTTATATGCATGATTTCGTATCCTTGTAATTCTCTTCGAGTTGTGGATTTCGTTTGGCCAACTTGATCTATAATTCTTGCAATGGGAGAAGTGCTTGGTTTTGGGTTCATACCGTGCGGTGTCCTCACCCAGTGACAGAAGGGGTAGCGAGGCACGCATCGTTTTGTTGCCATCAAGGGTAAAAAGATGGGGTTTATATCTATTGCATGAATTTATCCCTCTACATCATGTCATCTTGCTTAAGGCGTTACTCTGTTTGCTATGAACTTAATACACTAGATGCATGCGGGATAGCGGTCGATGTGTGGAGTAATAGTAGTAGATGCAGAAAGTATCGGTCTACTTGTCTCAGACGTGATGCCTATATGTATGATCATTGCCTTAGATATCATCATGACTTTGCGCGGTTCTATCAATTGCTCGACAGTACTTCGTTCACCCGCCGTAATACTTGCTATCATGAGAGAAGCCTCTAGTGAACACTATGGCCCATGGGTCTACTTCACATCATATTTTCAGCTCTACACTTTTACTTTGTTGCACTTTCCACCTTCATATCTCACCTTGCAATTAATCGTGAAGGGATTGACAACCCCTTTATAGCGTTGGGTGCAAGTTTGTTTGTTTTTGCGCAGGTACATTGGTGACTTGTCTTGATACTCCTACTGGATTGATACCGTGGTTCTCAGACTGAGGGAAATACTTACTGCTACTGTGCTGCATCACCCTTTCCTCTTCAAGGGAAAAACCAACGCAAGCTCAAGAGGTAGCAAGAAGAATTTATGGCGCCGTTGCCAGGGGGTATCAATTTAAGAATAGTCTCCCTTCAACGTGTCAATTTCTGGCGCCGGGGACTATTCTAAGTGAAGCTTATCCAAGTAACTATCGCAAACTCATCTCTTGCATTTACTCTCTTTTTCCTTTTTGCCTCTCGTTTTCCTCTCCCCCACTTCTGAAAAAAATACAAAAATATTTGCCTTTTTCTTTTGCCTTTCCTTTGCTTGTGTGCTTTGTGCCTTCAATATGCTTGCATCTTCGCTTGCTGAAAATCTATTGATATGAATCCTCATCCACTTGCTAATCTCTTTAAGAGATCCAATTATGTTGAACCAATTGCTAGTGAGTTGAGTGCACTTGACTATCTTTATGAAGTTTTGCTTGAGATGCGTGAATCTGAAAACTGTGATGAAGAAATTTATGAAGTGATTCATGAGGGCTCCTTGAATGAAAAGCTTGATTGCAATGGTTTCACTATGAATTCTATTAATGTGAATCATGCTAAAAATATGCAAAACCCTAAGCTTGGGGATGCTAGTTTTGTTATGTCCACTACTTGTTGCAATGATCATGATTGGGGTAATGATTTTTCTTATGATCTTGAAAATTTGTTTAAGCCTCATGATGAATATGATATTTGCAATAATATTGAAAGTGGGTTTGGAGAAGTTATGACTTTAGTTGATGATAATCCCACTATTTTTGAAGGCCGTCAACTTTGCATGCATGTGGATCATGAAAAGAATATCCTATGTGATAGCTATATTGTTGAATTTGAATATGATCCCACATGTAATTGTTATGAGAGAGGAAAATATTGTGGTAGAAACTTTCATATCACTAAATCACCTCTCGTTATGTTGAGATTGCTATTGTCTCTTTCTTCTTCCTTGCATATGGTTGTTATTGCTTGTCTTGATAATTTGTTTTCCTATAAAATGCCTATGCATAGGAAGTATGTTAGACTTAGATGTGATTTTCACATGCTTTATGATGCTCTCGTTGTGCTTCAATTCTTGTCTTTTATGTGAGCATCATTGAATTATCAATGCCTAGCTAAGGGCGTTAAACAATAGCGCTTGTTGGGAGGCAACCCAATGAATTTATCTTTGCTTTTTTTGCTTTATGTTTTGTTCCGTCCACACCATCATAATTTTGTTATGATTGTGTTTTTTGTGTTTCTTTCTGTGTTTGAGCCAAGTAAAACCTTTATGAGTAGTTTTGGTGATGGTTTTTTGATCTTGCAGAAAAAGACACAAACTTTGCGCTCACGAAATTATTTTTAATTCGTATCTAGAAAGAGATTTTGAGTTGATTATTTTTGCTGCTGGTTTATATGCCAATTTCCCTAATTTTCATAATTTTTCAGAATTTATGAGATACTAGAAGTATACGAAGTATACGGATTGCTACAGACTGGTCTGTTTTTGACAGATTTTGTTTTTGTTGTGTTGATTGCTTATTTTGATGAAACTATGGATAGTATCGGGGGTAGTAGCCATGGAAAAGTGAGAATACAGTAATATAACATGATTCTAAATAGAAATCAAGTTTACTAAAGTACCTAAAGAGTTGGTAATTTGTTTTTGTATGCTAATGATATCACGAGTTTCTATTTAAGTTTTGTGTTGTGAAGTTTTCAAGTTTTGGGTGATGTTCTCATGGACAATGGGATAAAGAGTGGAAAGAGCTCAAGCTTGGGGATGCCCAAGTCATCCCAAGCCAAATTCAAGGACACCAAAAAGCCTAAGCTTGGGGATGCCTCGGGAAGGCATCCCCTCTTTCGTCTTCAATCCATCGGTAACATTACTTGGAGTTATATTTTTATTCACCACATGATATGTGTTTTGCTTGGAGCATCGTGTATTATAGGAGTCTTTTCTTTTTGTTGTGTCACAATCATCCTTGCTGCACGCCTTTTTGAGAGAGACATTCACTCATCGTGAATTTGCTAGAATACTCATTGAGCTTCACTTATATCTTTTGAGTTAGGCAATTTAGCTCGCATGTGCCTCACTTATATCTTTTGAGCTAGATAATTTTGCTCTAGTGCTTCACTTAAATCTTTTTTAGAGCACGACGGTGTCATATTTTGAAGAAATAAAAACTCTCGATCTTCACTTATATCTTTTGGAGAGTTCTCTCTCTCAGTAACTTGGTAGTTGGCTTGTGCTATGAAAGTAGTCCTAAAGATGATAGGCATCCATAGAGGATATAATAAAAACTTCCACATTCAAATGCATTGATTAGTAAGAGAAGTTTGATTCCTAACAATTAAGTTTTGAGACATGGATTTGGTGATATTAGAGTTATGTTAGTAGGGTGTTGTGAATCTAGAAATACTTGCGTTGAAGTTAGTGATTCCCGTAGCATGCACGTATGGTGAACCGCAATGTTAGGAAGTCGGAGCATAATTGATTTATTGATTTTCATCCTTTGTGTGGCGGTCGGGATCGCGCGATGGTTAACACGTACCAACCCTTCCCCTAGGAGTATGCGTTTAGCACTTTATTTCGATTACTAATAAAAAAATTGCAATAAGTATATGAGTTCTTCATGACTAATGTGAGTCCATGGTATAGATGCACTTTCACCTACCATCATTGCTAGCCTCTCTAGTGTCGCGCAACTTTCGCCGGTGCACAAACCAACCATATACCTTCCTCAAAACAGCCACCATACCTACCTATTATGGCATTTTCATAGCCATTCCAAGATATATTGCAATGCAACTCCCATCGTTCCGTCTCATGACATGTGTCGTCACTTCCATATAGCCATTGCATGATCGCAAGATAGCTAGCGAGATGTTTCAACGTCATACGCTAAGCTAGATCGTTGCACATCCCGGTACACTGCTGGAGGCATTTCCTAAGGAGTCATCATTATTAGAGCATTGTCCCATGTGAGGAAATAAAAAAAAGAGGCCAAGTTGCCCACCAAAAAAATGAAAAAAAGAGAGGCCGAAGAGCCCAAACAAAACAAATGAGAGAAAAAGAGAGAAGGGACAATGGTACTATCTTTTTCCATACTTATGCTTCACAATAGCACCATGTTCTTCATGATAGAGAGACTCTTGTTTTCACACTTCCATATACTAGTGGGAATTTTCATTATATAACTTGGCTTGTATATTCCAATGATGGGCTTCCTCAAAATTGTCCTAGGTCTTCGTGAGCAAGCAAGTTGGGTGCACACCCACTAGTTCTCTTTTTGAGCTTTCACACACTTATAGCTCTAAGTGCATCTGTTGCATGGTAATCCCTACTCATTCACATTGATATCTATTGATGGGCATCTCCATAGCCCATTGATACGCCGAGTCAATGTGACCATCTCCTCCTTTTTTGCCTCACAACCACCACCACACTCTATTCCACCTATAGTGCTATATCCATGGCTCACGCTCATGTATTGCGTGAGAGTTGAAAAAGTTTGAGAAAGTAAGAGTGCGAAAACAATTACTTGGCCAATACCGGGGTTGTGCATGATTTAAATTCGTTGTGTGGGGATGATGGAGCATAGCCAGACTATATGATTTTGTAGGGATAACTTTATTTGGCTTGTTATTTCAAAAGTTCATGATCACCTTGCTAGTTTGCTTGAAGTATTATTGTTTTCATGTCAATAGTACACTATTGTTTTGAATCTTACGGATCTGAACATTCATGTCACAAGAAAGAAGTTACAAAGGACAAATATGTTAGGTAGCATTCCACATCAAAAATTCAGTCTTCATAACTTCCCTACTCGAGGACGAGCAGGAGTTAAGCTTGGGGATGCTTGATACGTCTCCAACGTATCTATAATTTTTGATGATTCCATGCTATTACCTTGTCAACTTTGGATGTTTTGTTTGCATGATTATGCTATTTTATATCTTTTTTGGGACTAACCTATTAACTCAGTGCCAAGTGCCAGTTTTTGTTTTTTCCGTGTTTTTGACCTTTTTCAGAGGAGAATATTAAACGAAGTCCAAACGGAATAAAACCTGCGGAATTATTTTTTCCATAACAGAAGATACGCAGGGAACTTGAGAACCAAGGCAAAGGACCCCGGGGGAGGTCACAAGCCCCCTAGTCGTGGCTTGGGGGCGCCTACCAGGCTTGTGGGCCCCACGTGGCTCCTTTTCCCTACTTCTTCCGCCTATAAATTCCCTAAAAATCCAAAACTGTCAGAGAGAGCCACAAAAATACTTTTCCACCGCCGCAAGCTTCTGTCTCCGCAAGATCCCATCTGGGGCACGTTCTGGTGCCCTACCGGTGGGGGGATTCGGACTCGGAGGGCTTGTTCATCAACACCATTGCCTCTCCAATGATGCGTGAGTACTTCACCACAGACATTCGTGTCCATAGCTAGTAGCTAAATGGCTTCTTCTCTCTCTTGGATCTTCAATACAAAGTTCTCCATGATCTTCATGGAGATCTATCCGATGTAATCTTCTTTTGCGGTGTGTTTATCGAGATCCGATGAATCGTGGATTAATGATCAGATTATCTATGAATATTATTTTGAGTATCCTCTGATCTCTTATATGCATGATTTTGTATCCTTGTAATTCTCTTCGAGTTGTGGGTTTCATTTGGCCAACTTGATCTATAATTCTTGCAATGGGAGAAGTGCTTAGTTTTGGGTTCATACCGTGCGGTGTCCTCACCAAGTGACAGAAGGGGTAGCAAGGCACGCATTGTGTTGTTGCCATCAAGGGTAAAAAGATGGGGTTTATATCTATTGCATGAATTTATCCCTCTACATCATGTCATCTTGCTTAAGGCGTTACTCTGTTTGTTATGAACTCAATACACTAGATGCATGCTGGATAGCGGTCGATGTGTGGAGTAATAGTAGTAGATGCAGACAATATTGGTCTACTTGTCTCAGACGTGATGCCTATATGTATGATCTTTGCCTTAGATATCATCATGACTTTGTGCGGTTCTATCAATTGCTCGAGAGTAATTCGTTCGCCCACCGTAATACTTGCTATCACGAGAGAAGCCTCTAGTGAACACTATGGCCTCCGGGTCTACTTCACATCATATTTTCACCTCTACACTTTTACTTTGTTGCACTTTCCACCTTCAGATCTCACCTTGCAATTAATCATGAAGGGACTGACAACACCTTTATAGCGTTGGGTGCAAGTTTGTTTGATTTTGCGCACGTACATTGGTCACTTGTCTTGATACTCCTACTGGATTTATACCTTGGTTCTTAAACTGAGGGAAATACTTACTGCTACTATGCTGCATCACCCTTTCCTCTTCAAGGGGAAAACCAACGCAAGCTCAAGAGGTAGCTATATATTGTTTAATTTTTATCCCTGATATGGTAATTTATGATTTACGTTGAAAACTTGAACACTCGCTAACTATATGTACAACAACGAGAACGAAAGAGTTTGTAAAAAATTCTTTATCCTTTCAGTTTGTTAACTGAATTGCTTGAGGGCAAGCAATGAGTTAATCTTGGGGAGTTGATACGTCGCCAATGTATCTACTTCTCCAAACACTTTTGATCTTGTTTTGGACTATAATTTGCATGGTTTGAATGAAACTAATACAGACCGATATTGTTTTCAACAGAACTACCATGGTTTGTTTTTGTGCAGAAATAAAAGTTCTCAGAATTGGACGAAACTTTTTGGAGAACTGTTTTGGAATATATAAAATATTGGAGCAAAGATCCACCCGAGCAGGGCCACCTGTGGCTGCCAAGAAAATAGGGCGCACTGATGTCTACACACGCTTCTATTCTTGTAGACTATTTTGGGCCTCCAAGCACAGAGGTTTGTAGGACAGCAGCAATTTCCCTCAAGTGGATGACCTAAGTTTTATCGAACTCAGGGATGCAGAGGTTGAAGATGGTGTCTCTCAAGCAACCCTGCAATTAGGAAACAAGAAGTCTCTTGTGTCCCCAACACACCTAATACAATGGTAAATTGTAAAGGTACACTAGTTTAGCGAAGAGATGGCAAAGCAAGGTAATATAAATCTGTAATAAAAATTACAGCAAGGTAGCAAGTGACAAAAGTGAGCATAAACGGTGTAACAATGGTGAGAAACAAGGCCTAGGCTTCATACTTTCACTAGTGGAAACTCCCAACAACATTAACATAGTCTAATCACATGATATTTCCACTAAAACATGCAATGGAGACGTACTCGGAGGTCATTCCTTTGTGATCAAGAGAGGACGAGAATTATGTAGGGCTACAAAACCACACCTCAGAGTTCGTAGTTCTCATCTATGGATTTCCCAATGTCACCGCGGCCATCCAAAGAGAGTACCACAATCACCACAACATATCTCAAGGATAGTCAAAGACAAGCAGAAGAGACTCTCAATCTTCAATCAATTCACAAAAGAGGAAATCACTCATGAAAATATTCTTCTAATCCATGTCCAATAGACCACGATCACCATGGTCTCGGGGATTATACTAGATAAGATCAAGTGAGTACATCAATCCAATACATAGAAGAAGGGGAAACATCACGGGATCACCCTGATAACCCACAAGTATAGGGGGTCAATTGTAGCCTTTCTCGATAGGTAAGAGTGTCGAACCCAACGAGGAGATAAAGGTAGGAAAAATATTCCCTCAAGTTCTATCGACCACCGATACAACTCTACGCACACTTTACGTTCGCTTTACCTAGAACAAGTATGAAACTAGAAGTACTTTGTAGGAGTGATAGGATAGGCTTGCAAGAAAGTAAAGAACACGTAAATAAAACTAGGGGCTGGTTAGATAAAGAAACAACTACGAGTGTCTAACGAGTGTGGAAAAGTGGTGGTAGGAGTTGCGGAATTGTCCCTAAGCAATTGACTACGTTACTAGATCGATAGCAAGTATCATGTGGGAGAGGCCTCTGCTAGCATGTCCATCCCTTACTTGGAATTCTATGCACTTATGATTGGAACTATTAGCAAGCATCCGCAACTACTAACGTTCATTAAGGTAAAACCCAACCATAGCAATAAGATATATTGGTCCCCCTTCAATCCCATATGCATCAATTTCTATGCTAGGTTAGAAGCTTCTGTCACTCTAGCCTGCCAATACATAGTCCTATCAACATACAACTAACCCTATGGTGTGATCCATGCGCGCGATCATATGATGGGCACCAAAGGATAGCAACATAACCACAAGCAAATTAAACCAATCATAGCAATTCATCAATCACCGATAGGACAACGATAATCTACTCACACATCATAGGATAGCAACACATCATTGGATAATAATATGTAGCATAAAGCACCATGTTCAAGTAGAGGGTACAGCGGGTTGCGGGAGAGTGAACCGTTGAATATAGATGGGGGAAGATGATGGAGATGTTGGTGAAGATGACGAAGGTGTTGGTGTAGATCGCCGTCACACGATGATGTCCCGGGCGGCGTTCCGGCGCCGCCGAGAGAGAGGGGGAGAGAGCCCCCCCCCCTCCTTCTTATTCTTCTTCCTTGACCTCCTCCCTAGATGGGACAAGCGTTTCTCCTCTGGTCCATGGTCTCCATGGCGGCGGAGGGGCGAGAGCCCCTCCGAGATTGGATCTCTCTCTGTGTCCTTCTGTTTCTGCGCTCCCAGATTCTGCGTTTCACCGTTTCTTAAATTCCCGGAGATGCGTAACTCCGATTGGGCTGAAATTTTAACATGATTTTCTTCTGGATATTATCTTTATTGCGGAGAAAGAAGGGCACCAACAGCCTTAAGGAGTGGCCACAAGCCTGCCAGCCGCGGGCCCACCCCCTGGCCGCGGCTGGTGGGCTTGTGGGCACTCCGTTCACCGTCTCGCCTTGATTCTTCTTCCCAAAAATCATAAATATTCCAAAAAAATACCCATAAATTTTTATTGCGTTTGGTATGGATATTCTGCGAAACAAAAAACATGCAACAAACAGGAACTGGCACTGGGCACTGGATCAATATGTTAGTCCCAAAAATAGTATAAAAAGTTGCCAAAAGTATATGAAAGTTGTAGAATATTTGCATGAAAAAATCAAAAATTATAGATACGACATAGACGTATCACGCCCTAGATTAACATGGCCTATGATCACACTCAAGATCACATCATGGGAGAGAGAGTTAACCACATAGCTACTATAGAAGACCTCAGCCCCGAGAAGGAACTACTCCCGCTTCATGGAGGGAGGAAGCAACATCGATGGAGATGAATCCGGGGGCACTGCCCCGTCCCGGCACAGGAATTCTGATCCCCCGAAACTTGTTGGCGATGGCGGCGGAGATCGGAATTGCTTATGGAGAAAAGGGTTCCAGAATCAGGGTTTCCTCCACGGGGGTAAAAATAGGGGCCAAGGTAGGGCACCAGAGGGGATGGGTCCCACCCAGGTGGCCTCCTCGCGCGGCCAGGGGTAGGCTGCACCACCAGGGCGCCTAGAGGTCTAGTGGTCCCCCTATGGCCCTCCTTCGGCCGTCTAGAGTCTTCTAGAACACTGATTTTTTATATATTTTTTGTGGAATTTTTGGGCAGTGTAAATATGTGTATAAACCTGCAATTCACACACATCAGCACACAGAAACTGGCACTGGGTGCACTGAGTTAGTAGGTTAGTCCAAATATGTTGAAAAAGGTATGAAAGTGTACAAGACACATAGAAATAACACCCAAAACTTGCATGGAGCAAGCAGAAATTATAGATACGTTTGGGACGTATCAACATCCCCAAGCTTAATTCCTGCTCGTCCTCGAGGAGGTAAATGATAACAAGCATAATTTCTATGGTGACATGCTAACACACATATAAGAACTTCAAAGTAAAGCAAGTAAGATATGTAATTCAAGTCAAGAAAATAACAAGCAAGAGTCTATATCTAGTATTGAAACTAGCAAAGGAAGAACATAAAGGTGCAAGAGCTCTCGCTGTCCGTGACTCGAATGTCTCCAAATGGTGTTTGCGTGCAAGAAGTGGGAGATGGGTTTATAACATAGAAATATTATATAGTTTAATTGAGTACTCAATCTACTAAAACTTCACACTTAGACTCCTTTGGAATCTTATTTTGACTCATCCCCAGACCACTAGTCATGCACAAGTCAAAATGATCCTCTCCCTTTCGACTTTGAGCACTCATGAAATGGGTGAGCGCAAGCAAGATATGTTGGCACTTAGGATGGCCAAGAGAATAATGATGGTGAAGGAAGACAAAAAAGGTGTGAAAGGCTCACATCAATGAGGACAACCATAGGCAAGAGAAAGCCAAATGATAGATATGATGTGAGGAGTAGGGATTGCCATGCAACGGATGCACATATGAGCTAAGGTAAGCTCTACAATGGAACTAGTGGGGGTGCATCCAACTTGCTTACTCATGAAGCCCTAGAGCTCATTTGAGGAGGCTCATCATTGGAATATACAAGCCAAGTTCTATAGTGTAAGGGTCCCCACATAGTTACGCATGAATGATAATCTCTATGGAGTACAAATATAACAATGGAGTACGAGTGTGGATCTTTCGAAAGGAATAGGAGTGTTGCCCCTTCTCTTTTTTTATTTCTTTTTTGTGTGGCCTCTTTGGATCTTTCTATTTATCTCTCATTTGTCCTCTTTGGGATCTTTTCATGTGTCCTCTTTTGGGACCTTTTAATTTGTCCTCTTTGGGATCTTTTCCTCACTTAAGGGCAACACTCTATGTTTTACAAGAATAAAAACAAGATCTTCACACTTTATAAGAAGTACTCAACATAAAGATAAATGAAAACTATCATGATGTATGCAAATATATGCCTCTGCCAGTGTAGCAGGATATGCAATGAAACTAGCGCGTCATGTAGCAATAATGAGGGAAAGGCCCAACTAGCATGCGGCTCCTCGATCAAGAAAAAGCATGTATGACATGAAGATCAAGTCATGAGATGGTGGATGTTGCATGGCAGTGTATCTCGGAAAGGCTATGGAAATGCCTTAATAGGTATGTATGGTGGCTGTTTTGAGGAAGGATATAATGAGGCTTATGATGACAGAGCGTATCATGCCAATGGTTTGGATGCACCGGCGAAGTTTGCACCAACTCTCAAGATGAGAAAGGGCAATGCACGGTACCGAAGAGGCTAGCAAAATATGGATGGTGGAAGTGCCAACAATCGAATATTCGCATTAGTCCTAAGAACTCATGCACTTATTATTGGTAACTCTCTATCTAGTCAGGAGATTCACAAAGAGACAAGTACCCCAAGGAGGAGTGTTTGGGGGTTTGGTCATCCTTGCGCATCCTCGGCCCATGATAACGTGAGGGTACTCTATATATTCCAGCCCCTCCAGAGGTTAGCGATCCATCTAGTAGCTAGAGTTCTCAACTAATTTTTTCTAGTTTTGAAAATACACACGGATTTCCAAAAGTACGACACCTATCACTAATAGTCTCAAGCTCTTGACACCAATAGTCCAAATATTACTCAAATCAATACCTCAAAACTATTGCAAGTAACTACTATACTTAAATAGCAACCTAAATTACCTACTCATGCAAGACACACAACTCAGTGCAACAAGCCAACTCTATAAACAATATAAGCATGATAACACAAGAGAGTTCCAAAATCAACCTAAATAAAAGCTCTTAAAAAGATAAAGCATGAAAACTAAGAACTAAGCATGAAAATGCTAATCCAACAAAAGACCTTCCAACGGCGCCAGAAACAAGCGTGCTGACGGGAGACTATGCTTGGCTTGATACTCCTCAGCAACGGCACCAGGAATCCTTCTGCTACGGCTACACCTTTAGGGACTTCCTTGGCAAATATGCAAAGGATTCCCCCGTGGCCTTGGAGCCTTGCGTTGGTGTTCCCTCGAAGCGGAAAGGGTGATGTAGCACAGTGGCGGTAAGTATTTCCCTCAGTTTTGAGAACCAATGTATCGATCCAGTGAAGGATCATCACAAGTACCTGCACAACCACAAAGAGCTTGCACCCAACGCTATGAAGGGGTTGTCAATCCCTTATAAATTGTTTGCCAAGTGAGAACTGAAAGCAACAAAGAAACAAAGCAAAGCAAAAGCAAAAGTGGAAACGATAGGTGTGAATAGACCCGGGGGCCGTAGTGTTCACTAGTGGCTTCTCTCATGAAAGCAAGTAGACGGTGGGTGAACGAATTATTGTCGAGCAACTGATAGAACCGCGCAAAGTCGTGACGTTGTCTATGGTAATGATTATATCTATAGGCATCACGTCCAAAACAAGTAGACCGATACTTTCTGCATCTAGTACTATTACTCCACACGTCGACCGCTATCCAGCATGCATCTAGTGTATTAAGTTCATGAGAACAGAGTAACGCCTTAAGCAAGATGACATGATGTAGATGGACAATCTCATATCTACGATAGAAGCCCATCTTGTTACCCTTGATGGCATCAACACGATGCGTGCCTTGCTGCCCCTTCTGTCACTGGGAAAGGTCACCACACGGTATGAACCCAAAACCAAGCACTTCTCCCATTGCAAGAATCATAGATCTAGTTGGCCAAACAAAACCCAAGACTCAGAGAGACTTACAAGGATATCAAATCATGCATATAAGAAATCAGCAAAGACTCACATATATATCATAGATAATCTGATCACAAATCCACAATTCATCGGATCTCGACAAACACACCGCCAAAGAGGATTACATCGGATAGATCTCCATGAAGATCATGGAGAACTTTGTATTGAAGATCCAAGAGAGAGAAGAAGCCATCTAGCTACTAACTACGGACCCGTAGGTCTGAAGTGAACTACTCACGAGTCATTGGAGGGGCGATGATGTTGATGAAGAAGCCCTCCAACTCCAAAGTCCCCTCCGGCAGGGCACCGGGAAGGGTCTCGAGATGAGATCTCGCGGAAACGGAAGCTTGCGGCGGCGGAAAAGTGTTTTCGTGGATGCCCTCATTTTTTCTGGATTTTAGGGAATTTATAGGCCAAAGACCTAGGGCAGGGGAGCGCTAGGGGGGCCACAAGCTTGGTTGCCGCGGCCTCCCCCCTGGCCGCGGCAACAAGGCTTGTGGGCCCCTAGTGGGCCCACTTGCTTGGCCCTCAAGCCTCCCGATCTTCTTTCGATCTGGAAAAAATTATTTCGGGGATTTTATTCCGTTTGGACTCCGTTCCAAAATCAGATCTGAAAAGAGTCAAAAACACAGAAAAAACAGGAACTCGCACTTGGCACTCGGTTAATAAGTTAGTCCCAAAAAATATATAAAAGGTAAACAAAACATCCAAAGTTGACAAGATAACAGCGTGAAACCATCAAACATTATAGATACGTTTGAGACGTATCAAGCATCCCCAAGCTTAAATCCTACTCGTCCTCGAGTAGGGAAGTGATAAAGAATGAATTTTTGATGCTTTCATGCTACCTAGCATAGATGTCCTTTGTAACTCCTCTTATGTGACGTGAATGTTCAGATCCATTAGATTCAAAACAATAGTTTTCTATTGACGTGGAGACAATAATAATTCAAGCAAACTAGCAAGGTAATCATGAACTTTCAAAATAACAAGGCCAAAAGAAAGTTATCCCTACAAAATCATATAGTCTGGCTATGCTCTATCATCATTGCACAACGAATTTAAATCATGCACAACCCCGGTATTGGCCAAGTAATTGTTTTCACACCTTTACTTTCTCAAACTTTTTCAACTATCACGCAATACATGAGCGTGAGCCATGGTTTTAGCACTATAAGTGGTGTGGAGTGTGGTGGAGGTTGCAAGACAAACAAGGAGAAGATGGTCACATTAACTAGGCATATCAATGAGCTGTGGAGATGCTCATCAATAGAGATCAATGTGAATGAGTAGGGATTGCCATACAAATGATGCACTAGAGTTAAAAGTATGTGAAAGCTCTTAAAGAAAACTAGTGGGTGTGCATCCAACTTGCTTGCTCACGAAGATGTAGCGACCCGACTCAAAACGAGTCAAGCCTCTGTGTATCTGTGCCATCCCTGGATCAGTATGCTGGCACACACAGTACATAAATGTATATATCAAAGTGCAATCACATGTAAATAGCGTAAACTGATATATACCTTAAATATCTCAGCGGAAACAGTCAAGGGAGTGGAGTCCCAATAAACACCAACGGCAAGTTGAGTGCGGACCGTAACCCTGAATCGTACTCTTACTCGTCGAGGAAAAATATCTACAACATAAGACATTGCAGCCGTGTAGGTCAGCATATTGAATATGCCGGCAAGTCACATAAGAGAGAGGTGAAAAAGTAATCATCTATTCTATATGCATATATGGCAGGTGGGGCTGTAAGTTTTAGCATAAAGCAAATTTTCACCTACAACAAGAGAGGGCTGAAAACAAAATATTACTACATTGTTTGTTGTTAGCGAGATGGTTCCGCCAACCAATTCTCGTACCCGAGTTGTTGATAATTCCCACATCATTATTAAGTTGTGTTGAGAGTTCAGGGAAAATTTCAATGCATTCGGCTCAAGTTGTTCATGACCGTGGACACGGCTAATCGATTAAGTTTGGGTACTCTGCAGAGTTTTGCACACGTTCCCCACAAGATTTGATCGCCTCCGAGTATGTCCTCGCACTTCAGGGTGTTTGAAGACCGGATGATCAATACATGGTCGTTCAACGGGTCCCTCTGAATCCCTGTCGGTGCCCATCCATTCCTACCGTTCTTCTACATCTGCTGGCACCGCCTGTCCAGAGTCGCCGCGTTCTCCAACCAAGCCAGAGCCCATAATGACTTGTGGCTGTGCAGGTAAGCCTTGGGTCTTGAAAATATCCGTCCATCTCTTTGAGCCTGGGTGAAGCTTTCCGCAAGATGTCATGGCACGTCTCCAGCATCCCGGGTCATCCACTGGTTTCTCCAGGGAGCCGATCAACCGTCCTTCACCCAGAGTTGCATTGCATCACGAGGTCTTGAAAAGTCTTGACTTAACCGGTATTGGTTATAAAATTACTCTCGCATCACTCGTGATAAACTCTCAACCAGAATCCCGTCTACTCAAGAATAGCAATATGAAATTTGTCGTCCGGGCCAAATAACGGGGTTGTTGGGTGCCTACCACATGATACTACAATATGTAACCAAAATTTCCAAGTACCTACTCAGCATGCAATTGGGTATAGGAAGGTGGAACTACCATGCATAGAAAAACATAGGTGATCGTATGATCAAAGTGACTTGCCTGGTGATGTTGACGAAGAAGAATTTTCGTTCTCGAGGAATAACTTGATAGACTACTCGTCACTCTCTGATGAAATCTATATAACAACCATATCATTCATGTAAGCACTCATACTAGCAATCATTCTAGCAATCAAAACAAAATAGAGAGCGAATAAGAATCCGAAAGAAACTTCAACTAAAACTAGGAGTCTTCTACTACATCAAACACTAAATAGTTTTTTTTGTTCTAACTGAAAATAAAACATTAAATAACAGAGAACTAAGATATAAATTTAACCAAGATAAAATAAAGTATTTTGCATAAAACTATTTTGAAAGTATTTTCAAATGGGGGTTGAAACAGTAGAGAAATCAATTGCAAGTTATTAGAGAACTAGAATTGATTTCATGATAACAAATAAAATAAAAATAAAAACTTGTTGAGAACCTACTGTTTAACTAACAGAAACTAAACATAAACTTTCTGAAATATAAAAGATATTAATTTAAAAACAATTATAGAAAAAAATAGCCATAATCCTAAAAGAACTAAAACAAAATCTGTTTTGGTAAAAACCCCAAGTAAAAATATTTAAAAAAAAACTTAAACTACTGAAAGATATGATCAATAGGAAACAGTAGCAAAAAGAATTAATTTAAAAGCTATTTTTAAACTCCCGGTATAAGCAAAACAAGCTTTAAATAAAATCTGGTCTAATTCAAATTTTATAAATACAAACATAGACAAATTATATATCTACAGAAACTACATAAAATTTATGATCCAACGCAAAAATAATCACCTAATTCGGAGTTATGGACTAATAGATCTGAATTTTCTAAGATTGCAATTTTCTGAAAAAACTGCAATACGGGATTTCGTGAATCTCACCGGAGTTAGTCGCCGGAGTTGGAGAAGACGACGGGAAGGTGGCTCCGGTGGCCGGCCGAGGCAGCGGAGGGATTCAGGCGGGGGAGGAGGGCTCCGGCCGAAGGTTGGTGGTGCCGGCGGGGCGTGGGGCAACTGGAGGAGGCAGCAGGACCTCTGGCGAGTTCCTGTTGAAGATGAACTCCGGCGAGGCGGGGGCTGCGGCTAGAGGCGAGGAGAGGTATGGTTCTTGGGGAAAATGGATAGAGGAGGGTGTGGGGGTTCTTATAGGGGGCTCAGGAGGTGCCGGGATGGAAGGACAAGGGAGATCAGGAAGGGAAATTATTCTCTCTGTCACCATGGCCATGGATGGAAGGTCGTGGCAAGGTTACGTGAGGAAGGAGAAGAAGTTGTCGGGCCAACTTTTGGAAAGGTCTTAATGGGCGAGAGCAAAGTTTCCAAATAAATGAGATTTCTTTCCTATTTTCAAAAACCGGAAAGTAAATGATTAAAAAGGAAACGAAATAAATTCAGAATAAATAGTTTCTATATACTAAAATTATCAGAAAAATAAAATCTAAAAGATAGGCATTTTGCACGGCCAAAATAAAAACTTAAAAAATGTTTTTCCAGAAAATCCCTAAAAGCATTATTTCTTTTTGCAATTATTTTCTCAAATTAAATTTTGGTTTTTTCTTGGCTCAAAATATTTCAATGAATGCCCCTGGTTTTTGGAGGGTCATGTTCCTCCTCTCTTCCTTGCTTGGCAAGAATTTATTCTTGGCATTTCTTGAGTGGAGAAAAAAATAGAATTGCAAAACAAAAATCGAAAGAAATTCAAATGCCACCTTCATTCAAATTCTTTATAGTTGAAGAAGTCATGCTATCTCCTCTCATTGATTTTAAATGGATGAATTTGAATTCACCGGAAAAAGGGGAAAGTCATTTTATTCCCTCTGATTCAAAAGTTTTTGAAAAGTTTCAAATTTCACTCAAGTTTCAATCACTCAAACAAACAAACAATCAATCTAATAAAAAATTTAACATTCCAAAATTTGGGATGTTACAAACCTACCACACTTAAAATGAATCTCATCCTCGAGATTCGAAGAGGCTAGAAAGAAAGGTTAGGGTTTGGGGGTCTTCTAACAATTTAAACCTCGTGCAAAGTGGGATGCTACCACACTTAAAATGAAGGTTACTGGTCCCTTAATATTTAAACAAAACTCTGGGGTTTTTGGCATCTGACTCCTCACAGTCTTCATATCTTCCGCTATATTCATAACGTTTCCATTAAAACGAGGGTCCTTCTATTGATATAAGCTTCTTCCTTTACTGGGTCTTCTTAACTGACAGTCTCGTGATCAACTCTAATTAACCTATCGATGATTCTCATGGTGGTCTACCATTTGTGGTTATCCTGCAGAGAGAAGGGTCTTGGTTTCATCGTCATCGTAAAATTTCCTACGCGTGACAACAAGTGCCATGTACATGGGCTTTCATTATACCATTCTAAGGCTTAAACAAAAGCTTCAAAGAGCGTCATCTCTCACTATGGGTAAGTCTCTCAGATTTTACCATTCCGAATAGCAAGAGAATGATAATAGTAAGTCGTCATGGTGGCCAAGCCATGTCGCACTGAAATCATTACCTTGTATAAGTCTTAGTGAATCTCGTATTCTAACACTTGGGCATCCTCACAAGCATTGCAGAATTTCTCTTGTCTACGAACGAAGTTCAGATAATCCATTGGTTCTGCAAGCTGAACAAAACATCTATCATATCTTCACAACTCTCAGGTTTTCGTATGCTCCTAAGAAAACGTTTGCTGATCCATCATAGCTTCTTCCAAGTTTCTTTCTTCATAAAGGTAGTACTTGATCCTTATTAGTCCCGGGGTCTGTGGGTTTCAGGCTTACTTGGAATTACTCTGCCTTTAAATTCCATAGTGTTTCATTCCATCATACTCTTGGGGTTAGCATCATATAATCATAATCCTCAGACTTATTTTTGGTACATACTCCACTCCATGGGATACCATAAGAAGATATTGCTCATCGATAATTCCTATTTTATTTCATATTCAATCCTTTATTACATCCTTAATTTCTTCTGAAAAACTCCAATTCAAAAGTACTCTATTACAATGCTTCCATCCACATTGTTCGGTATGGTCGAGCATTTCTGCCAACATTATTCATTCGTCTCCCTTGGAGATATTTTAGTCCCACTAGAACTTTCCGAGGTGCTCCTTGAAATCATACATATTTTGCTTCATCATGGTGGCCATTAGCTTCATCTCCATCATCTCCGCATGCACTTCACTCAGGTATCATGGGGTATGACGGAGTCTTGCTTCAAGTATTTCTCCAATCTGACGTATGGCTTCCATGGAAGCTTCACGAACAGCATCAAAGAAGGTTGCTCGTGGTACACGTGAAATGAAAAAGTATTGCCCCATAGTCTTTGGACAAACTCCTTTCACATGGTGGAGCTGTACTTCCACATACCAAAGTTCTACTCCACTTTCCATGAATGGGTAGCCTTTGTAGACCGCATCTCCTTCAAGATGAATGTGCTTCATCATGTCCTTCGGGATTTTTGGGTAATCATGATCACTGGTCAGGGTCATGATCGTTTCTGGGCCCTTGAGGAATGACTCGTAGAGAGTTGTCATCTGCAGGTGTCAGTAAATAGGTACTCAGAGGAATGTATATGTCTCCTTGGTAGTTATGGTACATTCCTACTTAGTGGATCCTGTGGGTTTACCGATTACTACCACACTTAAAATGAATTATACTCATGCCTGCATAGACCATATTTTCTCATATCCTCATAATTGTTCAGAGATCTTTGTTCGAAGAGAAACAACGCATACAGTTTCAACATAGGCAATCATGAGACAATAAATTCCATTTATTCATGATGTTATTACAATCTCAGGGACTTCTGTTATAAAAAAAATTCACTCCATGATCTCATGAAAAACAAGAGTTCTTCAGATTACACTAATTTCTGCGGTCAAACTTAACTACTCTTTTTTAGCTTTCTTCCTTTGTGGACAATCATTAGCAAAATGTCATGCTTCCTTGCAACGAAAGCAAATGAGTTCTGACAAGTCTCGAGGCGTCTTAGTGTTTGCTTTTGCTCCTTGGGTTTCCAGCTTCCTTCCTGAGCACATGTATTTGTGGTGGCCAAATTCCATACACTTGTAACATCTGACATGACTCAGGTCTATATCTGCAGAGATTTGGCTCTTCCGAGGGTACCTTTTTTTCTTTCTGGACTCCTTTATTTTGGCCAGTTCTTCTATTTCAAGTAGATCAAACTCCACTTTTTCCGTCGGGAAGTTTCCCAGATACTCTTGGCTTCCCTTCGTGCAATCCTGTGAATAATGTCCTTCTTCTCCACATGAGTAGCATGCATTGGAGAAAAATCTGGTCAGACCTTGTCCATCAGGGTCTTCAATATTTTCGTTCATCACCGGTTCTTCTAGAATCTTCTTCTTGAGGGTTTCCTTCACTGCATCTTTCTGTTGCTTGACAACTTGTTGCACCTTGGGGTAAATGTGACACTGAGCTGGGTAGTGGGTGGTTCCTTCACAAAGGAAACAAGTCACCTGACTGCTTGGGCACTCCTCAACTGGGTGATTTTCTTCACAATGAGTGCATCCATCCTGGTGTTTTTCCTGGGTGTGTCCTATTGTAGTGCCCCAGATGTAAACCTTGTCATATTTGGAACTTGTTGCAAGTGGGTCCACCTTGTCAGGGATAGGATGATCTCATTTGTGCCATGACCTCATGTGATGTTCCTTTTTGTTGCCTTCCCATGCATGCATGCCATATCTTATCTTCCATGTTTCTTTGAGACTTTGTGATTGCAAGTGTGGTGTCTTGTGATTTCATGTGATGTTGGTGCATATGTGTTAGGGTGAGTAGTAGTAGTGTTTGTGGTGATAGTTGGTTTGCAAAACCCATCTCTCTCTTTATTCCCTAGTTCAAATAATTACATGCTCCTAAGCTATTTTTTTTAAAAATGTCATTTATTTAGGGGTATTGTGGGTGTTTTGTTGTGCAAGTTTAGAGATTTTTAAAAGTGTTTAAACAGGTGCAATAAGTACAAAACAGAGTCATCTTATTCTGTTTTGTGAAATAATTAGTTGCTCCAAAAAAATCTTGTTTTGTTTTATTTAAATAGGCCATATTTTCCTATGACCAGGGGGTAATTTTCTGTTGATTTATCCCCAGTAGTTTTGACCTTGTTTTATTTTTCTTTCTGGCCTTTCTTTTAAATAGTTGGGAGGCTACAGGGCTCCCTTTCCTTAATATGGCGCAGGTGGGCTTCCTTCCCTTCCCTCGCGGCCCATCTCTCTCCTTCCATCGCGCCAGGAGCCCATGACCGCAGCCTCCTTCCTTCCCTGACGCCGTCTCCCTCCTTCCCTCGCTTTCCGTCAGAAGCTGTGAGAGAGAGCAGTGCCGCCGTGAGGCACAAACGTCGAGGGGGGCCCCTATTTAGCCTGGGCGTCCGTGCCTCCCCCCCCCCCCCCTCGCCTAGGGTTCCCTCCTTTCCCTCAGCCGCCGCCACCTCTCCCATCCCCATCTCCATCTCTCCCTTCCTCCCCAAGGTAAGGCTCTGTAGGTGTTAGCAGACAGAGAGAGCCGACCACCGCCGTCGATCCCCTGCCTCCCGTCGACTCCGGCACCAGCGGCCATGTCCAGGGGCACGGGAGATCACCCCGCATTCCATTCCCGCCATCGCTGAGGTGGAGGAGCGACCTCAACGACGGCCAGGACCTCGTCATCGCCTCGGACCAGGAGCTCTTCTTTGGTTCTGCAGCAGCAGTTCGTCTTCTTCCTCTTCATTGCCTCGTTGCCGTGGGGTCTTCCCCTACCTTCCCGAGGTGAGGCAGCCCTCCTCCCTCCTTCCTCGCGGGTCTCGGTCGTAGATCGCCGGAGTCCTCTCTATACCGAGAGGCAGATCGGTCGTGTAGGTGGTGGTTTTGTTCTTCTGTCTTGCGTTTGGTGTGGTGGTGCAAGTGAGGGGCTTCCTCCCCCTCGTGGTAGGAGCGTCATAGCTAGGATGCACCCCCGCGTCGACGTAGTAGCATGGACAGAGCCCAGCACCGGCGACCTCTCTGTCGTCGTCTCACTGGTGCAGTGGAGGGCATGGCATGAGATGTGTTACCTTGATCTAATCCCCTTTTCTAACAGTGTTCGTAGCATGGCATAGTGGTGCGGCATCCGGATGTGGATCAGGGGGTCGAGGGATCGATTCCCCGCGGCGCCACACATACCCCCCCCCCCTTTTTCTTGCAGCGTTTTCCTTCGAATTGTTAGTAGTATATTCAGCAGGCAGAATTAACCTGCTTGTTCCCCTCTCTCTGTCGACTAGATGCTAGCAGCAGAGTGGTTGGCTTGGTGGCTTAGATGCACGGGCTCTGTGGTTCGATTCCCCCACCAGCCCTTTTATTTTTTTTGTTGATGCTTCTCTGTTTTTGATTGGTAGACTTGCAGAGATGACAGTGGGGTGTTAGATCTATCTTGTGGTTTTTCATTCCTTGCTACCTCCAACAGCAGGAGTTGCTAGAATTGCTAGCTAAGTATTTGCTAGCATGTGTATATGTGAGTGTGTAGGTTTCTTGCTTAGGTGATGTTGTGTGTGCACCTTGTGAGTGATTGGCACCATGAGATGATGCATATGTAGGTGCATGTGCTAGTATAATTTTGTGCTTGCATGCATAGTGGAGCGCATGTATGTGTTGTTTCCTAGTTTACTTGTTTCGTAGATTTTGCCTTCATGTTATGCTTTGGTTCAAGTACTTGTGCTCCTCCTCATGTTAATATGAGAGAGGGCATGATGATGTGTGTGTGTGGGGTGGCTTATTGAGTAGTATTTGTGTTGTTGATGTGCATGTCACTTTGTCATTGTGCACATGAACACAACCTTTGTAGTTGTTGTCTTAGTAGGAACTACATGAAATGATGCACTAATTACTAGGCATGATTTGGAGTAGTGTCCTCTTCCTTAATTTGTGGTCATTTGTTCCAAGTAAGTGTCCACATATTATAGATGATTTTGGGGTAGAATCTCCCAAGGAATCCAGTGGTGAAGTTTTTTTTCCATTAGGATACTTTATGGAGTTGACATAGTCAGATTAGTTGCAAGTTTGTTCCTTGATTCCATGGAATAGGTGGAGCCCAAGGGCATGAGTTTTTGTGAGATAGTAGTAGGGGGTTTGCTATACACTATAGTGGTGTCATTTATCACTTGGTGTTATGTGTGTGCAAACTATGCCTAGACAAAGTGCGCATGTGTCTGAAAAAGTCCAGCTTTGTGAAATCTGAAATTTCACCAAGTCTGGGATTCTGGAAACATTTTCTTCCCCTATAGATGAGGATGTGATGGTCATTCTGTTGATAACTAGCCTTAGTTCAGTGCTAGGATTTTGAACCTGATATGTTTGTGAAGCTCCCTGTCAAATTTCAAATCATTTGGAGTCCAGTAGGTTGTGTTTTGGTTGCTGTCAAAAAGCTTCAGAACAGAGACAGAAACTCAGGTGCAGGAATTTTCACCAAGTCCCTGAGATCTGATGGTTTTGGGAAAGTTTGTGGCCTTGTATCTTCTAGAGTTTAACTCCTTTTGCTGTGATTCTTGCTGGTGTTGGTAGTGTTCTTGGTGGGCTACAGCCACATATATTATTTTTCATGATTGAAGGCCTGTAGCTATGTTGCATGTAGCTCCCAAAGAACTAAGATGCAGATTGTGGCAGATTATGTAGTATAGTCATTTTGAACAATGTGTGTGCTTAGTTGATGTTGTGGTGTTCTTCCTTGATCCAATCCATTCATGTTGGGTTTTTATATGTCTTGGCAACCTGGGAATACCAGATTTGTGCCAATTGAGTGTGTGGTGTTGATTCTTCCACGTAGAGCTTCATATCTTGTTTCGTTGATTCCCGTTGATCCGTAGCTCCGTTTGCAATGTTCTTTATATGGTTTTGCATCTTTTTCACGAGCTGCATCTGTTCATGCCATCCTCATGCATGTCAAAATAGCTTAGTGTACAGTTCTGTCCAGAAACTTGCAGTAGTTTATTTTGCTTGTGCTAGTGATAGAAATAGTGGTGCATGCTCAGTTTTCATCTCATGCATCATGTGATTGTTGCATCTTGTGGTGCTGCTTTTCATTGGCTGTTATTATTATGTTGGGTAGCACCGGGATCGGAGAACGAATACGTGGAGTCAGGAGAGTACGTGCAGGATGAACCAGAACCATTCCAAGCTGAGGATATCACAGGCAAGATGATATGACCTTGATGCCATCTCTAGACTTGTTATGCTAGTTTTCCATTCCATGTCATATTGCTCGTTGCCTACCACTGAATTAAATTGCCTCTTCATATGCCATGAGCCCAAACACTGTTCCCTTCCTAGCAAAACTCGAATGGCTAAGTAGGCTTTGCTCAGCTACTAATGATAGCATTGCTAGATGCAGGTGCTTTGACTCATGTGATAACATGAGCTTGATATCATTATCTTAAATTCTGTTGTTTAATTAATGCACCTATATACTTGGTAAATGACGGGAGGCCTAGCCTTTTGCCGGGTGTCTTGTTCCGTTTTTGCCGCCTTAGTTACCGGTTACCGGTGTTTGATTCCATAATGATCGCTCCTAACACGTTCGGGGTTGTTATGGGGACGCACTCGATAAATCGCGTAGTGCTAAGGCTTGTCCGGCAGGACCCAACATTGGTGTTAATTTGCTAATCACTTAATAATAACCTGCATAGGGAATAGCTACCCCGAGGAATTTAATCAACAACCCGGGCCAGTGCTCCTCATGAGTGTTGGTCCAAACTGGGCAGACTATAGGGCCACCACAGGGCAACCTGAGGTTTGGTATACCTGTAGTGTGACTCATCCGGCGTGTCCTGAGACTAAGATACGCGGCTCTTATCAGGGTCGTCGACACGTCGGGAGGTCCTGCTAGCCTTGCCTTACCTTAGCGGTATATCTTGCGTATAGGAATCCCAGTGAAGCTTTGGCTTCCCCCAGAGTTGAGGTTTTCCCCTAAGGAATCCGACGAGATCACGAGATTCGTGATAGAGGATGCATTTGCGGCCTGTGTTCATTTGTGACGGACTAGTTGGAGCACCCCTGCAGGGTTTAATCTTTCGGAAAGCCGTGCCCGCGGTTATGTGCTAGCTTGGAATATTTTATTAACATCCGGTATTAGAGAACTTAAACATAAGCTAATAAAATTGCCAACAGTGTGCGTAACCGTGACTGTCCCTTCGAAGATCTCTCTTCGATCGGGAACACGGTGGGGTTATGAATGTCGTAGGTAGGTGTTCAGGATCACTTAGTGATCAAGTAAACCCGACCGCTAGTGTAGACCACCTTCACATTTACTTTGCGTAAGTTAGCCACTCAATCAAGCTTAGGATGTTGCAGCCTGATACACTTCACCCTTACCCTACCTAATAACATGACTAGTTCTGGCACCAAGGTCTTAGATTGTTGAGTCCCCGTGGCTCACGGATTCCTCCAAAACTCTCCAGCAGGTTCAGGTACCCCAGAGACAGATGATCCCGACGGCACCCAGCTGGCGTGGCAGTACGACGAGGAGACGGACCGTCTCTACGTGAACTATCCAGAGGATTGAGACGTGGTCGTGATCGTGGGCCGGCAGGCAGGGTAGCATAGCATTTCCATGTTTTGTAGTCCGTAGCGGAACTACCTTGATTGTATATGTGTTGTACTCTGAGTTATTAATAAGAAGACAGTTGAATCCCGAATTGTCTACTTGTATTTTTATTTGTGCTATGTTACTTGCTTGCGAAACGCTTAGATGCGCTTCTTTCCTATTCGGGGGCCTCGACCCCCAGATCGGAAAGGACTGCATCTTGGTCGTTACAAGTTGGTAATCAGAGCCTTACGACCATAGGAGCCTTTGTGTGATCGTATTTGGCCGAGTCGAGTCTAGAAAATGTTTTGAGTCATAGTTATATCAGAGAGTAGGATTCTTTTTTTCTCCTCTTCTATGCTCTGGTGAGGTTCCCGTCTTAGGATATCTTTAACTCTACTCATTTTCTCGCTCAACATTTATTTTTAGGATCACGCGGGTATTTGTGAAATCTATATGATTTTGATGTGATGGAATCATGTCCTGGTGCCTCCTATCTGCTCTAAGTATCAAGGGAGTTGAGCTCCAGGGATTCTTGCGCACATCGCCATCATTCAGATTTCTAAGTATCTAAGAACGGAGGGTGTTCGTTATTGCTTCAATACGAGTAGTGGTGAGATAACCCCGATGTCCCCAGTACTGGTGTAGATATTTCGGGGGTATTACCACACTTTGTATCGTTGTGATCACGAGGATCTGTTGTAGATGAAGGTCCGAGATGCTCGTTGTGTGTTGAAGGATGTGATACAGGTGATGGGTTAGTTTAGGAGTTGTGTGAAATACTCCTTGTATCCGTGTACCTGACTGCATGACCAGTTATTTCGGGAATTCATAGGTGGGAATTCCAGTAGTATCTTATAGGACTATCTTCCTACAGATTCTTGATTGAGGTTTTGGGAAATCTCGGTCTTATGTTTGTTCCGAGCAGTTCTAGCTCACACTTGTTTGCAGTGGTCCTTATCGGAATTTTGTCGTCTGTTACTTTGAGGATGCACTCTTGCTATGTTGTTCGAGTGCAATGCTAAATTCTGTTTAGATATTCTGTCTTTTGATTCAGCAATATCTTCAATTATTCTGTGGACTAATATGTTGTCCGTCTTTAGGATGGCTCCACCGACTCGTCAGACCCCAGCACGTGAGGATATGCCGCCTCCACCTCCTCCTCCTCCGCCGCCGCCGCCTCCTCCTGCAGAGGTCTGGCAGGCGATGATGGCAGCTACTAATGCAAACACTCAGATGCTGTTGCAGTTGATCCAGGAGAGAGCCAATCATCAGCAGGGAAATTTCCAGCAGGGTGGCAATCACTTCGCTAGTCTGAGTCAGTTCCTGTCAAACCAGCCTAAGACGTTCACTTCTTGCGATCAGCCATTTGATGCGGAAGATTGGATCCGTGATATGAACAAGCATTTCGAGTGTAGCAATGTGCGTCCGTAGGACTATGTCAAGTTTGCTACGTTTCAGTTGAAGGGGCAGGCTTCTATTTGGTGGCAGCAGCTTAAGGACTCCAGAGGTGGCAGGGTGTTGTCTTGGGACGAGTTTTGTCGTGACTTCAGGTCCCACTACATCCCTTCCAGTTTTGTTGAGGATATGCGTGAGAAGTTCAGGCGTTTGAAGCAGGGCCGCAATTCTGTGTACAAGTACCATGTCGAGTTCCACGAGCTGGCCCGTTACGCGTTGCAGAATGTCCCGGATCAGAAGAGCAAGATCTATCAGTTCATGGGTGGCTTAAAGGAGGATTTGCAGTTAGCACTTTCTTTGCACGATCCTGAGGAGTTTGACAAGTTCTACAACTTAGCTCTCCGAGCAGAGGCAGCCTTGCTCAGGGTGGAGAACTCCAAGAAGCGTTTCAGAGATTCCAGCTCTTCCTCGACTCAGGTGGTTTAGAAGCAACAGAGGTTTTGGGTTTATCCTCCTCCTCCTCGGCACTCGCAGTAGCCGAAGCACTCAGGTGGACGTGGTTCTTCCCACCCACCCAACCCTGGCTTCCAGCAGAGATACCAGCATCAGAAGCAAGGGCCTCCTTAGTCTCAGTTCCGGCAGCCAGCAGATGTCATTTGTCACAAATGTGGGCAGAAGGGTCACTATGCCAACAAATGTACTTCTCAGCTCCGTCTGCCGCCTCCTCCTCCAGGCAAACCTCCAAGCAACGCTCTTGTCAAATTCAACCCCAGATCAGCTCGAGTCAACATGGTGAATGCAGCTGAAGCAGACAACTCCTCTGATGTGATCATGGGTAACCTCCTCGTCAATGATTTTCCTGCTAAAGTGTTATTCGATTCTGGTGCATCGCATTCCTTCTTGTCATATCCGTTTGCGGCAAAGCATGATTTCCATCTTCAAGATTTGGCTAGGTCTTTGGACATTGTTTCTCCGGGTATGCTTATGAGTTCTCGTTGGGTTGCTCCGGATGTTTCTGTCAAGATAGGCAGTTATTCTTTTTTGGCCTCTCCGTATGTCTTGGGCAAGTCCGACATTGATTTGATCCTTGGTATGGACTGGTTGGCCATGAACAAGGCATCAATTGATTGTGAAGCTAAAGAGGTCAAGCTTGCCCACTCTTCAGAGGATGTGATTATATTCGCGGCGCGCGATGATACAATCCGTCTGTTCTCCTTGAATGAAAAGGGTGAGATCAATCCTATTGAGTAATTTCCAGTAGTCTGCGAATATCAAGATGTGTTTCCTGAAGAGCTTCCAGGCATGCCTCCACACCGTGAAGTTGAGTTCGTCATTGAGCTTGAGCCAGGCACAGAGCCAGTGTGCAAATGGCCGTACAAGCTGGGTCCAGAAGAGTTGAAGGAACTCAAGAGGCAACTCGATGAGCAGGAGCGTTTGGGTTTGATCAGACAAAGCTCGTCCCCGTGGGGGTGTGGTGTTCTATTTGTCAAGAAGAAGGATGGTTCGGACCAGCTGTGTGTCGATTACCGCCCATTGAACAAGAAGACAATCAAGAACAAATATCCACTTCCGAACATAAATGAGTTGTTCGAACAGTTGAAAGGTGCTAAAGTATTCTCCAAGCTTGATCTCAGAATGGGCTACCATCAGATTCGCATTCGCGAAGAAGACATTCCGAAGACGGCATTCAGGACTAGTTTTGGCTCGTATGAGTATACGGTCATGTCTTTTGGTCTGGCTAATGCTCCTCCGACTTTTTGTCGATTGATGAACTATATTTTCTCACCATACAAGAATGAATTTGTCTTGCTCTATATCGACGACATTCTGGTCTTTTCTGAGGATGAGGAAGAACATGAGAAACATCTCAGGTTGGTGCTTGATAAACTGAGAGAATACAAGTTGTATGCCAAGTTTTCCAAGTGCGAGTTCTGGCTGAAAGAAGTGGTTTATCTTGGGCATATTATCTCTGCCGGGGGCATTAAGGTTGACCCGTCCAAGGTTCAAGCCATTGTTGAATGGGAACCTCCGCAGAATGTGAAGCAGCTTCGAAGCTTTCTCGGTCTTGCCGGATATTGCAGAAGATTCGTTGAGAACTTCTCCAAAATCGCCAAGCCGCTCTCTAGTGTTCTTCAGAAGGGTGTAAAGTATGTTTGGTCTCCAGAGTGTCAACTGGCTTTCGATACACTCAAAGAGAAGCTTATCTCCACTCCTGTATTGGCCCCTCCGGATGATTCCAAGACGTACCAGGTCTTTTGCGATGCTTCTCTCCAGGGTCTCGATGCAGTCTTGATGCAGGATAGGAAGGTGGTTGCTTATACCTCCAGGCAGCTGAAGCCTACGGAGAAGAACTATCCTGTGCACGATCTCGAGCTAGCAGCTGTTGTGCACGCCTTGATGACTTGGAGACATCTCCTGCTGGAATGTAAGGTTGAAGTTTTCACCGATCACAAGAGCCTCAAGTACATCTTCACTCAACCTAACTTGAATCTTCGGCAAACACGTTGGGTGGAAATGCTCCAGGATTTTAATCCGAGTGTTGAGTACATGCCAGGCAAGGCAAATGTTGTGGCAGATGCATTGAGCAGGAAGGCATATTGCAATAGTCTGATTCTGCAACCTCTCCAGCCGGGTCTTTCTGAGTCTTTCAGGAAGCTCAATCTCCAGCTAGTTCCTCACGGTTTTCTTGCGAACCTTCAGATCTCTCCTACCTTGGAAGATCAGGTCAGATCAGCTCAGCTACTTGACGCTATGGTGAAGAAGGTCAAGATTGGCGTGGGAAAGAGTCTCGACAAGTATAAGTGTTTCACTATTGATGCCAGGGACACATTGTTTTTCGAGGATTGCCTTGTCGTCCTGAAAGGTGATCTGAGGAGGTGATCATGGAAGAAGCTCATAACTCTCTGCTCTCTATTCATCCTGGAAGTTTCAAAATGTACCATGACTTGAAGCAGACTTTCTGGTGGACTCGTATGAAACGTGAAATTGCACAATTCGTAAACGAGTGTGATGTATGTCGAAGGGTGAAAGCAGAACATCAAAGACCAGCGGGCCTCTTGCAGCCTTTGCCGATTCCCGAGTGGAAGTTTGATCACATTGAGATGGACTTCGTCACCGGGTTTCCGAAATCCAAGAAGGGCAATGACGATATCTTCGTCGTCATCGACAAATTGAGTAAAGTGGCTCATTTCCTTCCAGTCAAGGAGTCCATTTCAGCAGCTCAGCTGGCAGAGTTGTACACCTCCAGGATTGTCTCTTTGCATGGCGTACCTATGATGATCTCATCAGATCGCGGAAGTATCTTCACTTCCAAGTTCTGGGACTCCTTTCAGTCTGCTATGGGCACGAAGATCCGCTTCAGCACAGCGTTCCATCCTCAGACTAGTGGTCAAGTGGAGAGAGTGAATCAAGTTCTTGAGGATATGCTGAGAGCCTATGTTATCTCTTTTGACATGAAGTGGGAAGATTGTCTGCCTTTCGCGGAGTTCTCGTATAACAATAGTTATCAAGCTAGTTCTGGCAAGGCTCCGTTTGAAATTCTCTATGGCAGGAAGTGTCGTACTCCGCTCAACTGGTCCCAGACAGGCGAGCGTCAGATCCTTGGCAATGATATGATAGAAGAAAAGGTTGTTATGGGGACCCCCTTGATAATTCGTTTTAGATTAAAGCTGGTCTGGCAAGGCCCAACTTTGGTACTACATTTTCCTAATCACCCAATAAATTGCATAGGGACTTTCCGGACCCCGAGGATAATTTAATCAACCCCCGGGCCAGTGCTCCTCATGAGTGTTGGTCCAAATTGGCAGACTACGGGGCCACCGCGGGGCAACCCGAGGTTTGGTTCTCCTAGTGTGACCCATCCGTCGTGTCCTGAGAACAAGGTACGCGACTCCTATCGGGATCGTCGACACGTCGGGCGGCCTTGCTGGATTAGTTTTACCTTTGACGGAATATCTTGTGCATCGGGATTCCGGTGATGCTTTGGGTAATCTCAGAATTGAGGTTTTCCACTAGGGAATCCGACGAGATCGCGAGATTCGTGATTGAGGATTTCTATGCGGCTTGTGGTAATTTGTGATGGACTAGTTGGAGCACCCCTGCAGGGTTAAATCTTTTCGGAAAGCCGTGCCCGCGGTTATGTGGCAACGTGGAAACTTTGTTTAACACTGGTTCTAGATAACTTGAAGTTAACTTAATTAAAATATGTCAACTGAGTGTGTAACCGTGACTGTCTCTTTCGTGAGTTCCTTCTCCGATCGAGGACACAGTGGGGTTATGTCCGACGTAGGTAGGTGTTCAGGATCATTCATTTGATCATCAGTAGTTCACGTCTGTTGGGGATATTACTTATTAAGTGACCCGCCCAAGATGGGCCGGGTTACCAATAAGGCAATTCATCCTTTAGGTTACTTGGGCTTCAGCCTGGGCGGTTCAAGGCCGCGGGACGGTTATGATTTCTGGAAGGTCTCCGGGTTTTGAAAGACGGCGACTTAGAGACTACAATGGTCACGATTTGTAAGGAGGAAGGGACTCTTGTAAACCCTAAGGCCTCGACCTATATATAAAGGTGAGTCTTAAGGAGGAGAGATAGGTTAGAAAATCATCGAGTGCTAGGTTAGGCGAGTTACGCCTCCCTTGTAATCGAATCCACATCAATACACACAAAGCAGGACGTAGGCTATTACCTCCTCTCGAGGGGCCGAACCTGGGTAAATCGCCCTGTTCCTCCCGTTTAACCCCTTTGAGTCGCCACCAAGGTGCGATGGCTCCAGTACTAAGTCCTTTCACGAGGACATCTGCCGTGACAAAACCACGACAGTTGGCGCCCACCATGGGGCCTACGCACGGTGGAGTTGAGTTCTCAAAGGGAGCCCTAACAGGGTTTGGGAGTTATGCGACGGCGCTCATGACTCGGAGCCGCCGCGGGATAACCTACATTGATAACCGACGATGGGGACCTGAAGCGAATTCTCTCGAATCGGGCTACAGGGTCCCCTTAGGCAAGATCAACATCTTCATCGGCATGATCGGATCATCCGTTCCTGAGCCGGACATCTCCACCGACATCGTCGAGCCGGCCAGGTACGTCCGCCCAGTCATAACACAGAATCTAACTCGCCCGGTCTTTATGGGGTTCACGCAGGGGTCGGAGGAGCCAGAACACGTGGCGACTCAGGAGGTTACCCCGGTCAACTCTAACGATGAGTCATCCATGGGCGATTCAGATTCCATCCGGTCTCTCCATGGAGACGGCCTCGGAGGCTTGTCACTGGCCATGGATCCGGAAATCCTTGATCGAACCCGCCGCCAGATCGCCATATACATGGCTGGGGCAACTCAACCCGCACAAAACCCGACCAGAGGCGATGGGACCGGCGGGACATCCAGAAGTGCATCCGCAGTCCTGGTAGATTTAGCGGCGGAAATCACGAGACTAATGTCAACTCCCCTCACGCCAGAGAACCAAGAGGAGATAAATGCAGAGTTAGCAAAGCTGAGAGAGGCGGTGGCAAAGGCCCATCAGGATGCTGAGATGGAGTCCGCCAGGATCGAGACTCGACAAGCCCAAATCATGGCCGAAAGGATGCGATTGAACACTGACAACTGGCGGCTCGAAAGACAGCAGCGCGCGTCCGACGCCGTCCATCAGCGGAGACACCAGGGTCGCCTACCCCATGACCTCAACCCGACCCGCCTGTTCGACACTCCTCGAACCCCCGGGATGGGAGCTGCCCCAGCGGTGGTTCAAAACGCACAGTTCTCACACAGACTTGAGAGATTGCACTCCACCCCTCAGGCGAGCTATACCAGGAGTAGGCCAGAGGATCAGCCAGCCGTCAACAGTGGCCCGCGACACTTCCCGCAGGACAACCCGCCCGAGCGGAACCCGCCGGGCAGAGATCTCCCCAACATTCAAGACGCCCAGGCCCCCCTCACAGGGACCGGAGGGCGAGTTGGGGTACCGTGCTTGTCCCTAGCCCTTCGGAATGAAAGAATGCCCAAGGATTTCAAAGGACCAAGAAAGGTGCCTAATTACACACCAGATCTCGAACCAACATCATGGATCGAGGGCTATGAGATTGCCATGGACATGCTCGACGTAAATGAGGCGGTTTGCGCCAGATATTTCACCATGATGCTCGAGGGATCGGCGCGCACTTGGCTGAAAAACTTACCTCCCAATTCTATCCAGTCCTGGGCCGAGCTGAAAGAGCGTTTCATCAAAAACTTCCGGGGAACCTGTAAACGACCGATGACGATCGTCGACTTACAACACTGCGTACAACGCCCGGATGAGTCGGCACACCATTGGTCACGGCGGGTTGCAGAAATTATTCATTCATCAGATGGTATCACGGCAGCACAAGCTGTGCTTATCCTCGAGCACAACTGCCACTATGAACCGTTGGTCCAGAAATTGGGGCGACTCAGACGGAAAGTTCAGGACATGGGCGAACTGATGGACACCCTCACTAGGTATGCCGAGGCCGATGATACCAAGGATCCCGGCAAGGATGGTAAGGGTAACTCGCCCAAAAAGGGCGATTCGACAAAAAATCACACCCGTTTCCAGGGCCGCAACCGTCACAATCAGGGGACCAACAGCAAGCGTAGGCCACAGGAGGAGCCCTCGGATTTGGTTGCCAACACCAATGCCAATGACGGCAAAAAGAAGAATCGGGGTTTCAGTGGGAAAAGGCCGCGTAATTATGAAGATCTACTCAAAGGCCCTTGCCCGCACCACGCCACGGCCGACGGCCCGGCGGGCCACTCTTGGGAGAACTGTTTCGTGATGCGAGAATTTCGGGCGGAGGCAATCAGGAAGAGCCAAAACGAAGATCCGAACCGGCGCCAGGACCAACTCACCGCGCCCAACCAAAGGCAGAACCCCTTCGGCGGCTTTCCCGAACAGGGGGCTCAGGGAGGCCCGCAACCAGGCGGCGGCCAGTACCCGGTGCACCACGAGCGGCGGTACAACCCGTCGGGAGTTTTCCAGCAGCCGCCCCCACAGGGGGCTCCACAGGACCAGAATGACAACGGGGGTTTCCGCAACAATCCCAAACAGCTAAGTAATGGGCAGTACCACGTTTTCACCACTAATGCTTGCAGGCGTGATAAAAAGGTAAATCACCGGGCGTACAGCATAACTTAGCCAGCGATTCCCAGATATCTCCACTGGTCCGAACAGACCATAACATGGAGTAGAGAGGATCACCCGCCAAGAATAGATAACCCGGGCGACCTGGCATTAGTCGTGGCTCCCCAAGTGGGGGGTTACACCCTGTCAAAGGTATTAATGGATGGTGGCAGCAGCATTAATATCCTATACTTCGACACCTTCTGGAGGATGAATCTATTGGAGAAAGACTTGATGCCTTCAACCACGGTTTTCCACGGCATTGTCCCGGGCAAGTCGGCTTATCCCATAGGCCGGGTCAGGCTCTCAGTAGCGTTTGGAACTGCGCAGAATTACAGGTCGGAGTCTCTAATCTTCAAGGTGGTCAAGCTGAAAAGCCCGTACCATGCGTTGTTCGGGCGACCGGCTTACGCCCGCTTCATGGCCCGCCCGTGCTACGTCTACCTCAAGCTCAAAATGCCTGGTCCTAAAGGACCCATCACGATTGATGGAGATAGAAGAATTGCAAAGGAGTGTGAGGAAGGGGACGCGGCTTATGCGGAAGTCGCCTGTGCGGCGGAAGAGCTCAAACATCATCGGGCCAATGTTGACCCGACAGACATGTCACCACTCAAGAAGCCGACTATAGATTCTGAGTCGCCCCTCAAGTTCAAACCGACGGATGATACTAACACAATCGATTTCGTTCCTGGCGATTCATCCAAGCAGTTCACCATTGGGACGGGTCTGGACCCCAAATAGGAAAGCGCGCTCATCGAATTCATCCGTGAGAATCGGGACATCTTCGCATGGAAGCCCTCTGACATGCCGGGTATACCGAGAGAATTCGCTGAGCACCATCTTAATATTGACCCAAAATGCAAACCTGTCCAACAGTACCTTCGCAGATTTAACGAGGAGCGATGCAAGGCGATTGGAGAAGAAGTCGCCCGTCTTTTAGCCGCCGGGTTCATCGTGGAAGTTTCTCACCCCAAATGGCTGGCTAACCCGGTGTTGGTACTCAAGAAGAATGGCACTTTCCGTATGTGTATTGACTATACGGATCTCAACAGAGCTTGTCCCAAAGATCCTTTCGCTCTTCCCTGCATCGACCAAATCATTGACTCGGTGGCGGGATGCGAACGATTGTGCTTTTTGGACGCCTATTCAGGTTATCATCAGATCAAGATGGCCGTGGAAGATCAGGAGAAGACGGCCTTCATAACCCCCTTCGGGGCCTTTTGCTATGTGTCCATGCCGTTCGGACTCAAGAGCGCAGGGGCGACTTATCAACGCTGCATCCAGAATTGTCTTCATAACCAAATTGGCCGCAACGTCCATGCTTATGTTGACGACATTGTGATCAAGACCCGCCGGGGGGAGACACTTTTGGAAGACCTTAAGGAAACCTTTGATAATTTACGAGTATATCAGATGAAGCTAAATCCTACCAAGTGCGTTTTTGGTGTACCTGCAGGAAAACTACCGGGTTTCTTGGTATCAGAGCGCGGCATCGAGGCTAACCCAGACAAAATTGAAGCGGTTACCTCTCTCGGGAAGCCGACGAATGTTAATCAAGTTCAGCGACTGGCGGGCCGCATTGCGGCTCTAAGTCGTTTCGTGAGCCGCCTTGGGGAAAAGGCGATTCCTCTTTACCAATTGTTGAGGAAATCCGACCGATTCGTATGGACAGAGGAGGCAGACGAGGCGCTTCAGGCCTTGAAACATCAATTGGTTAACCCGCCGGTCCTGGCAGCCCCAACTGAAAAGGAGCCTATGCTCATGTATATCGCGGCAAATTCCAAGGCGGTCAGCGTGGCTGTGGTCGTCGAAAGAAAGGAGGAAGGAAAGGAATACCCGGTGCAACGTCTGGTATACTTTATCAGTGAGGTGTTAACTCTTTCCAAACAGCGATACCCGCATTGGCAAAAACTGGTCTATGGGGTGTTCATGGCGAGTCGAAAGCTTAAACATTATTTCCAGGAGCACCCGATCATTGTGGTCAGTTCCGCCCCCCTCGGTGACGTCATCCAAAATCGGGAGGCAACAGGGCGGATCGCCAAATGGGCAATAGAGCTTGGGTCTCATCACATACAATATACCCCCCGCACAGCCATCAAATCCCAGGCACTAGTCGATTTCGTTAACGATTGGACGGAACTTCAGGTTCCGGAAGATCGGCCTGACCTTACCTATTGGACTATTTACTTTGATGGATCCAGGAAGTTGGAGGGCTCGGGGGCTGGTGTGGTGCTGATATCCCCTCAAGGAGATAAGTTCTGTTATGTTCTCCGACTCATGTTTCCCTGCACGAATAATGCGGCGGAATATGAAGCTCTGATTCACGGTTTGCGACTGGCAAAAGAGATGAACCTAACCCGAGTCAGATGTTTTGGGGATTCAGATTTGGTGGCGCAACAGGTTTCGGCTACCTGGGACTCTCGGGATCCTATGATGGCGGCTTACAGACGAGCTGTATCTGATGTGGCGGGTTATTTTCATGGATATCAGGTGGATCATGTTGATCGGCGACTCAACGAAGCAGCTGATGCCCTCTCACGACTCGGCTCACAAAGAAAACCGGTCCCCCCTAATGTTTTTTTGGATATCCTGCATAAACCATCTGTGGCTGTACCCACGGAGGAGGAGTTGGCGATACCAGATCCCGAGTCTCAGCTCGTGGCGGCTCTCCATGTCACTCCGGACTGGGTTCTTCCTTATCTGGCTTATCTCACTCTTGGCGAATTACCCACCGATGAGGTTTTGGCTCGCCAGATCATTCGACGTAGCAAATCCATGGTCATCATTAATGGCGAGTTATATAAACGGAGTGCTTCTGGGGTCTTTCAACGATGTGTTTCCTCCGAGGAAGGATGCGTGATCCTAAATGACATTCATTCTGGAGACTGCGGGCATCACGCCGGGTCACGTTCTTTGGTATCAAAGGCTTTTCGACATGGTTTCTTTTGGCTGACGGCTGATGCAGATGCGGAAGACATAGTACGGCGGTGCGAGGGGTGCCAACGATATGGGAGACAGGCTCATGTGCCGGCTCAAGAATTGAGGGTGATTCCCATTACTTGGCCCTTCGCGGTCTGGGGGCTGGACATGGTCGGTCCTTTTAAAATGTCCTCTAACAAGAACACACATTTATTGGTGGCAGTTGATAAGTTCACTAAATGGGTTGAGGCGGAACCTGTTGGGACTTGCGATGCAGAGACAGCGGTCAAATTTCTGAAAAAGCTGATTTTCCATTTTGGGTATCCGCACAGTATTATCACGGACAATGGTACTAACTTGTCCCAAGGAGCGATGCTGGATTTTTGTCGTCGAGAACATATCCGGCTTGATGTTTCTGCAGTTGCTCACCCGCAGTCCAATGGGCAAGCAGAGCGGGCGAATCAGGAAGTCTTGCGAGGGATTAAACCTCGGCTCATGGTCCCCCTGGAAAGGACTCTAGGGTGTTGGGTTGAAGAATTACCTTCGGTACTGTGGAGTATTCGTACCACCCCGAATCGATCCACGGGGTTCACTCCTTTCTTTTTGGTCTATGGAGCAGAGGCTGTCCTCCCTACCGACATAAGACATGATTCTCTTAGAGTCGCTGCATATGTGGAGCAAGATAATGAGTTGGCGCGTTAGGATTCCTTGGATGCCTTGGAAGAAGCGCGTGACCTGGCTGCGGCTCGTTCGGCTATCTACCAGCAAGATCTACGGCGTTATCATAGTCGCCGGGTTAAGAGTCGGACTTTTCAGGAGGGCGACTTAGTACTTCGTCTGATACAAGATCGGGCAGGTATGCACAAGCTATCACCCCCTTGGGAAGGGCCGTTCGTCGTCAGTAAAAACCTCCGCAATGGCTCTTATTATTTGATGGATCTTCGGCCTAATCGACCGACTACAGAGGCTGAGTCAACTCGCCCCTGGAATATTGCTCATTTGCAGCCTTACTACACTTGAGCTCTTAAAAGCTCCACGTTTTGTAAGTTTTTCAGTTTCATGATGAAGTAATAAAACACTCCCCGACTTGGGGGCTTCTTCGTTAAAAAAGTGCAAATTGTCTCATCCTGTTGCGACCTTATGAGCCGACAGAACATGCATTTAGGGTGGGTGCACGAGCTTTCTGACTCGCCTCCCCCTGTCGCGACCGTATGAGCCGATGAAACTTGCATTTAGGGTGGGTGCACGAGCTTTCTGACTCGCCTCCCCCTGTCGCGACCGTATGAGCCGACGAAACTTGCATTTAGGGTGGGTGCACGAGCTTTCTGACTCGCCTCCCCCTGTCGCGACCGTATGAGCCGACGAAACTTGCATTTAGGGTGGGTGCACGAGCTTTCTGACTCGCCTCCCCCTGTCGCGACCGTATGAGCCGACGAAACCTGCATTTAGGGTGGGTGCACGAGCTTTCTGACTCGCCTCCCCCTGTCGCGACCGTATGAGCCAACGGAACTTGCATTTAGGGTGGGTGCACGAGCTTTCTGACTCGCCTCCCCCTGTCGCGATCGTATGAGCCGACGAAGTTACTTTTATTATGATTTTCCCCTTTCTACATACTTGTTGAATCTACCCATAGTTCATTTGTTTTCACAGATGATGTTTTCAAAGTTTACGACAGGAGGGTGCTAAGATTTGTTTCATCCTTGGCGGATTAAGCATTATAGAAGTTCTTATAAAGACGGGCCAAATATTTCAAGTCGCCTTAAAAAGCGATATAAGGGTTCTTTTCTCGCAGGAGATGTCATCAAAAAATAGTACTGACTATTACATGGCTCGCAGGCCAAATTCAGGAACGTCTACTTTGCTAAATCCTGGCGTGAGCTCTGACCAACTTCGATTTGTAAATCGCCCAATACCCAAGTGCACCTGGCCAAAGCAGCAAAGTCGTCTTCGTCGGTCAAAATTGATGCCAAGTCTGCTTCCCAGTCGAAAGGATTCTTGGGTCGCCGAGGAATCAGGTTGGTCACCACGAAGGTTGGCGGGGTGACTTTCTTATTCTTACTGTCATAAGCCGCATGGTACTTCGTTAAATCAAGGCTTGCGGCGAGTCGAGTTGCAGCCAGCCGAGAATCCTTGACAACTTTTTGGTAATCCTCTTCAACAAATTCCGATCCATCGTCTTTAAGCTGAGGGAAGCCAGCGGCTACTTCTTCTAAATTGATCTCCGGGGCATACGCTAAGCAGCAACTCAGGGCAGTCAGGACACCTTTCCGGGCGGCTGACCGAGTTAACTCGCCAATCTGGGGAGGAAGTGTGGACAAACATCCAAGTACCTTCTTGATGGAAGTAATAGGCTCTTTGGCACCCATCACGGCTTTGACGGTCAACACACTGCCTGTGTACAGTTGCTCTGTCAGCGTATAAATCGCCTTCAGCATCAACACACAGTCTTCTTGCAGGTTGGCGACTCTTGGACCTGGAATTTGATAATTAGTGACATAACATCAGAAATTTGAGTACAAAAAAGGGGGGGTAAGGTTGAAGATTTAGGTAAGGCTTACCAAAGATGGCTTGCGTCATGTTAGAGATATGACGTTTTAAGCCGGATAACTCCTGTTGAACAGTCACCAGCTTCGCTTCAGCTTTCTCTGCTCTCTTCAAAGCGGCGTTTTGGTCAGCTTGAGTTTTTTCTAACTCGGCTTTGAGTTTTTCCAGTTCGGCCAGAGCCAATTTATACTTCTCTTCCGACTGAGTTCGGGCGTCTTGTTGTTCAACTAAGTTTTTCCTTAAATCACCCAGCGCCAATTCGGTCTGAGCAAGGTTTTCCTATTGAAAGTTTAAAATAAAGACAAGTCTCATAATTACTGCAAAGCAATATCCCTGACACTTGGGGGCTAATGTATAATTTTTTTTCAGGAGAAATTATACAGAAATCAAGACCCGGCTCATCTTTTTTATTGATGACCCGGCCCTTGGGGCTTACTGGTCGCGAAGCTTTTTCTAAATTTTCAAGACCCGGCTCATCTTTTTTATTGATGACCCGGCCCTTGGGGGTTACTGGTCGCGAAGCTTTTTCTAAATTTTCAAGACCCGGCTCATCTTTTTACTGATGACCCGGCCCTTGGGGGTTACTGGGAATAGTATAAGTATAACAAAGTTTACCTCATGTTTGTTGTTTAACATCTTTAGCAGATTTTTCTCTATCTCATAGCTCGCCTCCAGGCGACTTGCAAAGCCAGAACAGAGTTCCTTAAACTCCAGATTTGCATAGTCGGAAAGTTTCGCCTTGGAGAGCCCAGACTCGGGAATGGCCTGAGAGGAGGATGCTACATGTTTGGACAAAACTGTCACTGACGGCTTGGAAAAGCCAGAGCCAGTAATGACTACAGCATCTGGGTCTTCTGTTGTCATCAATGGGTTCGGCGATTTAGAGACATCCATTGTTTCCTTCGGCGACTCAGGAAGATCCACTTGAATCGCAGGCTCAGCATGATCCGGATCGTCTTGAGTCGGAGTTGATTTCTTTGGAGGTTCTGAAGTTGCATCAGGAATTGATCCACTGGTTTTCCTTTTCTTGGCTTGTGCCCTAACAAAAGGGAATAAGCACGTTAAGGAATTGAAAAGATCGTTATTCTCAAAAGTCAAGGCAAGAGACTTACCCCGGAACTCGAATCATCGGTGGAAGTGTTGACATCACTGAGTCGCCGGAAGTGGGAGGAGAATTCTGCAAGAATTATATATCAATAATACAGGCAGGTTACAAATGTGATCCAAAGAAGCATGAATAATGGTTACTCATAAAAGTACCTCGCTTGCCTTCCTTTTGTTCGTTGCTGGTAAACCAGATATCAGATCGCCAGAGTGACTTCGTGTCTTCCGGTTTGAGGCGTGCTGTGTTTTCTTCAGTAAGAAATTTGGGTCCAAATGAGCATTTGGATGTGAGAAGGGGACTTTCCCACATATTCGCCGGGCCGGCTTAGGTGGAGAAGGAGATGAATCGGAGGAAACAGAAATTACCTCAACACAGTCTTCTTGGCTTTCGTTATCTTCATTCTATTACAAGGAGAGAGAAATATATAAATAAAAGGTCAAAAGTGATAGGTGGCGAGTGAAAAGAGGACGGATTTGTACCTCTGAAAGTGCATCGCCGACTTGAGATTCGTCGACTTCAGATGGCTCAGCCGCAGCAGATTTACCTTTGCCCTTGGCTTTCTTAGAGGGCGGCTTAGCAGTTTTCATGGCTTGCTTTTTAGGTCTCCTGGACCAGAACTTATCGCCTTTCTGGAAAGGTATATATTATGAAATCATGATGGCAATAAAACAGAAGGGATAAATACCAAGGGCGGGTTAGTTTTGGTTACCTTGGGCGCCGGGTTAATCTTGCAAGGGCTTAAGGCCGATTTGGCCGCACTTTCCTGCAGGCTCGCCGGTCAACTTTTTGATGATGGCAACAATGTCTTTTTATGTTAATGCTGTGTGGAAGTAGCATTGAGGATGATCCAGAGTGCCGTCAAACTCACACATCAGACCATCTCGGCGGCTCAGAGGAAGAATCCGCCATTCGACCCAGCAGCGGATCAGGTCAACCCCGGTAAGACCATTGTTCGTCAGGGATCTCAGTTCAGATAATATTGGGATGAACTCTGACTCTTCTTCCTCGGTGAGCTTGTCTGGGAGCTTGAAGTTGACCGGAAGGCGGGTTGGCCTATAACCCAAAAGCTTATTCTCACCAGCAGGGGACGTCTCTTGACAATAAAACCAAGATTCGCCCCAGCCCTTGGGATGGCTAGGCATGATGAGCGAAGGGAACGGACTATCCCTACGGCGCTGGACGTTGACGCCGCCGAGTTCCAAACTGGGGCCATTGTGGAATTCCGTCTGGCGATTCAGATGAAAAAATGCCAGAATAGAGGGACAGAAGGCTTGATCCGCAGATAAGCTTCGCAAAGAACTTGGAACTGGCTCAAATTGCTTATGGAATTGGGTCCCAGATCCTGGAGTCGGACGTTCATGAAGGTCAAAGCGTCGCTAAGAAATTTCGATCCGGGCGGCTTAAAACCCCGTTCCAAATGTTCAACAAAAACTACTATTTCCCCTTCTTTGGGGTTAGGGAGATCTTCTCCTAACCCGGTGCGCCATCCAATGACATCTTGAGGATCCAAACAGCCCGCTTTCACATAATTAGCTAAGACAGCGTCATCGACCTTGGTAGGAAGCCAGTCACTCTTGAAGACGGCGCCCATGCTACAAGTAGGTAAAAGTATGATATTACATGTCTTGAACATCTACTATATGGGATGGAATCGGTTCATTTAACCCGCTAGACCAAGAGGCCGGGTTGGGTTGCTATGGCGACTTACGGAAGTAGGGTTATTCCCAAAGGCTACGTTTCTGCGGATGGTAAAATCTATTCGTTCCGAAGCACTAAGGGGGGATGAAGGCTACAAACGGCTTTTCGCAAACAGTAAATGAGGAATGGATCTACCAAACAGATGTGAAAACCTACGAATATAACTGGGCATGAACAATTTATTATCAAGTGACGCCCCTCGTTTGGTGAAGACATTGTGTTCAAAAATTCGCGAGTACAGCGGATAATTAAAATTATTCAGGGCACTGGCTACCCTATCGGTGCTCGGACTAATCGATTCGAGGGAGATGAATAACTATGAGCGAAAAGCTTCGAAGCTACGGCAATGGCGAAAGCACAAGCAAGGAATGAACCTACTCCTAAGAAGGTGAATGAAGGCCTAACCTGATGCTCTCGATCGAAGAAGGCCGGCGGTGACGGAGATCGTTGAAGAAGCGCGGGGGTCTCGACGAACGAAGAGATCTTCGGCGGCGGCGGAGTTCGAGGCGAGCAACAAGGTGGTCGGTGATGATGCGATGGACAATGGTGGCGGACGGATTGTCCGAGGTGCGAAGCTTGACGACGGCAACGGCTTGCGGGCGGCGCTGAAGCTTCTCGGACGAGGGCGGAAGTTGCGGCCGGCGGCGGAGCCCTCGGGAAGCGATGAGGCTTTTTGCTGTGATAATGGGGGGACTGACGAGACTGGTAGATGGGAAGCGCCAGCCCTGTCCCTTCCGTCTATTTATCAGGACGGGCGCTGGAATCGAGGCGCCGTGAGCGGGAACCGTTGGGGAATAAAAAGATTCGCCATGATGACGTCCGAAGATTTTGGGATAACGATGCACTAAAGATCCATTGGGATTATGTTAATTTTCTCGATAATCGAGGGATAAGAAGATGCCAACAGGAAATGGTTTGGCGACTCAAAGATTTTTTCGGTGCCAGATGGCGAGTTACAATTTCTGACGTATGGAGAAAGACGAAGGAGTGAATCACCTTCAACTGAGCGGAAGCATTGGCGTGAAAGTTCAAGTCAATCTGGGGCCTAATGTTGGGGATATTACTTATTAAGTGACCCGCCCAAGATGGGCCGGGTTACCAATAAGGCGATTCATCCTTTAGGTTACTTGGGCTTCAGCCTGGGCGGTTCAAGGCCGCGGGACGGTTATGATTTCTGGAAGGTCTCCGTGTTTTGAAGGACGGCGACTTAGAGACTACAATGGTCACGATTTGTAAGGAGGAAGGGACTCTTGTAAACCCTAAGGCCTCGACCTATATATAAAGGCGAGTCTTAAGGAGGAGAGATAGGTTAGAAAATCATCGAGTGCTAGGTTAGGCGAGTTACGCCTCCCTTGTAATAGAATCCACATCAATACACACAAAGCAGGACGTAGGCTATTACCTCCTCTCGAGGGGCCGAACCTGGGTAAATCGCCGTGTTCCTCCCGTTTAACCCCTTTGAGTCGCCACCAAGGTGTGATGGCTCCAGTACTAAGTCCTTTCACGAGGACATCTGCCGTGACAAAACCACGACAACGTCCGTTATGCGTAGATCTTCCCCCTCTTATTTCTGGTATTCGTAAGTTAGCCATCAAATATATGCTTAGTCGCTGCTGCAACCTCACCACTTAACCATGCCTCACCCATTAAGCTTTGCTAGTCTTGATACCTTTGGAAATGAGATTGCTGAGTCCCATGTGGCTCATAGATTACTACAACACCGGTTGCAGGTACAGGTAAAGGTTACTTGACGCGAGCACGTTGATTGCTCATTTGGAGTTGCTTCTTCTTCATCTTCTTCTTCATCGATCTAGGATGGGTTCCAAGCCGGCAGCCTGGGATAGCAAGGATGGACGTCGTTCTTCTTTTTATCATTTGTTTTCGTCCATAGTCGGACCCTGCTCTTACTCTTGATGATTATGTAATGTACTGATGTGACTCTGATGTAGCTTGTAACGAGTGTAAGCCAATTCTATTATATATCTCTTCCTTTCAGTACATGTACTTGTAACGATATCCATTCTTGCGACACGACGAGATGCGCTTCTATCCCTGACGAGGCCTTCGTGCCAAATTGAGGATAGGGTCGCATCTTGGGTGTGACAAGTTGGTATCAGAGCAGTACCGACCTAGGAGCCCCCTTGATTGATCGAACATGGCCGAGTCGAGTCTAGTGAAAAAACTACTTTGAGTCTAGTTATATATCGGAGAGTAGGGTTCTTTTTTCTCCTCTTCTATGCTCTGGTGAGGAATCTTGACGTAATAATTTATTCTATTCCTCTTCCCACTCAAAAAAAATTTAGGATCACGCGGATATTCTTGGAATCTATATGATGCCGATGTGACGGAGTTCTGTCTTGGTGCCTCCTATCTGCTCTAAGTCTCAGGGGAGTTGAGCTCCAGGGGATTCTTGAGCACATCGTTATCATTCAGATTTCTTAGTATCTCAGAACGAAGGATGTTCGTAATTGCTTCAATACTAGTAGTGGCGAGATAACCCCGATGTCCCCAGTACTGGTGCAGATTGTTCGGGAGTACTGCCATACTTTGTATTGTTGTGATCACGAGGGTCTGTTGTAGATAAAGGTCCGAGATTCTGGTTGTGTGTTGACGGATGTGATACAGATGACGGGTTAGTATAGGAGTTGTGTGATATTACTCCTTGTATCCGTGTACCAGATTGCATGAACAGATATTTCGAGAATTCATAGGTGGGAATTCAACTAGTTACTTATAGGATAATCTTCCAACAAATGCATGATGTTAGGTTGGGGTTCGACATCTAGTGGATTCCTGTCCACGAAAATATCGAACGAAATCTTTCTCATGAGTTTGTTCTGGCTTGTTTCATAAGCCTCACTCTTTGTTTTGTTGGAATATGGTAATTCAAGTTGCTTCGATGTCAAGTGGTGATTTCAGATCTTTCCTAATATGTGTTCTCATATTTTTATGGGAATGCAAATTCTTTGCTTAATCAGTTGTCTTGTCAATTCTTGTCTACCGGAGTTGTCATGTTAATTCTTTTCCAACCGGTGAGCTTCTCTTCAGTGATTTCAATCCTCTCAAATGTTTGCAGATCATTCTCCCAATTATTTCCGGAGTTCATCTCATCTGTTCCAAGTCGTCTTTGTTTTTCCCCGCCCTCTCACCCTTTTCTTCAGTCATTCAATTTTCATCCAAGAGTTTTCTTTTCATTGTGCTTCCGCTGTCTGGTATTTTCTCTCTTACCCAGTGATTCGTTGTGAAGATTCTTAGGAGCTTCATGTTCATCTTTATTCATTCTTGTCATCCTTACCGGTGAATTCATTTCAGTTATCCATGGTCATCATATCCTTTTCAACCATTAAAGTCTTTCCTATGTTGGAGATTCGTTTCAGCCTATCTTGTTTATTCAGTTATCGCTATTCCATCCGGAGCGTTGAAGATGTCTCAGAGTTTCTTGTTTTCAATTCTTAAATTATTTCGAGGTGCTCAACCTCATCTAGTTCTCTTCATACCGGTGCAATATCTCTCGGTCTAGCAATCTTTTCAATGGTGATTTCTTCGGAGCAGCGCAGTCCCGTCAGAAGAGCTATTACGATAGCAAGCACCGTGACATGTCGTATGAGCTTGATGATTTTGTCTATCTCAAGGTGTCGCCTATGAAGGGTATGCAGCGTTTTGGCATCAAAGGTAAGCTTGCGCCTCGTTTCGTTGGCCCGTTCAGAGTGGTTGGCAAGAGGGGCGACCTTGCATACCAGCTCGAGCTTCCGTCAACCTTTGCAAATGTCCATGATGTGTTCCATGTTTCTCAGCTTCGGAGGTGTTTCAAGACCCCCAAGTGCACTGTGCATCTTTAAGATATCGACCTTCAGCCTGACCTTTCTTATCGTGAGCATCCAGTTGCGGTTCTCGAGGCGACGGAGCGCAAGACCCGTAACAAGACTGTCAAATTTCTCAAAATGCAGTGGTCACACCATTCCGATAAAGAGGCTACGTGGGAACGCGAGGATCACCTCCGTTCTGAATTTCCCGATTTCTTTCAGTCTTAGATCTCGAGGGCGAGATCTTCTTTGTAGTGTGGGAGAGTTTGTAGTGCCCCAGATGTAAACCTTGCCATATTTGGAACCTGTTGCAAGTGGGTCCACCTTGTCAGGGATATGATGATCTCATTTGTGCCATGACCTCATGTGATGTTCCTTTTTGTTGACTTCCCATGCATGCATGCCATATCTTATCTTCCATGTTTCTTTGAGACTTTGTGATTGCAAGTGTGGTGTCTTGTGATTTCATGTGATGTTGGTGCATATGTGTTGGGGTGAGTAGTAGTAGTGTTTGTGGTGATAGTTGGTTTGCAAAACCCTTTGTTTGCAAAACCCATCTCTCTCTTTATTCCCTAGTTCAAATAATTACATGCTCCTAAGCTATTTTTTTAAAAATGTCATTTATTTAGGGGTATTGTGGGTGTTTTGTTGTGCAAGTTCGGAGATTTTTAAAAGTGTTTAAACAGGTGCAATAAATACAAAACAGAGTCATCTTATTCTGTTTTGTGAAATAATTACTTGCTCCAAAAAAAATTGTTTTGTTTTATTTAAATAGGCCATATTTTCCTATGACCACGGGGTAATTTTCTGTTGATTTATCCCCAGTAGTTTTGACCTTGTTTTATTTTTCTTTCTAGCCTTTCTTTTAATTAGTTGGGAGGCTACAGGGCTCCCTTTCCTTAATATGGCGCAGGTGGGCTTCCTTCCCTTCCCTGGCGGCCCATCTCTCTCCTTCCATCGCGCCAGGAGCCCACGACCGCAGCCTCCTTCCTTCCCTGACGCCGTCTCCATTCTTCCCTCGCTTTCCGTCAGAAGCTGTGAGAGAGAGCAATGCCGCCGTGAAGCACAAACGTCGAGGGGGGCCCTATTTAGCCTGGGCGTCCGTGCCTCCCCCCCCCCTCGCCTAGGGTTCTCTCCTTTCCCTCAACCGCCGCCGCCACCTCTCCCATCCCCATCTCCATCTCTCCCTTCCTCCCCAAGGTAAGGCTCTGTAGGTGTTAGCAGAGAGAGAGAGCCGACCACCGCCGTCGATCCCCTGCCTCCCGTCGACTCCGGCACCGGCGGCCATGTCCAGGGGCACGGGAGATCGCCCCGCATTCCATTCCAGCCATCGTTGAGGTCGAGGAGCGACCTCAACGACGGCCAGGACCTCGTCATCGCCTCAGACCAGGAGCTCTTCTTCCTCTTATTCGGTTCTGCAGCAGCAGTTCATCTTCTTCCTCTTCATTGCCTCGTCGCCGTGGGGTCTTCCCCTACCTTCCCGAGGTGAGGCAGCCCTCCTCCCTCCTTCTTCCTCGCCGGACTCGGTCGTAGATCGCCGGAGTCCTCTCTCTATCGAGAGGCAGATCGGTCGTGTAGGTGGTGGTTTTGTTCTTCTGTCTTGCCTTCGATGTGGTGGTGCAAGAGAGGGGCTTCCTCCCCCTCGTGGTAGGAGCGCCGTAGCTAGGATGCACCCCCGCGTCGACGTAGTAGCATGGACAGAGCCCAGCACCGGCGACCTCTCTGTCATCGGCTCGCTGGTGCAGTGCAGGGCATGGCATGAGATGTGTTACCTTGATCTAATCCCCTATTCTGACAGTGTTCGTAGCATGGCATAGTGGTGCGGCGTCCGGATGTGGATCAGGGGGTCGAGGGATCGGTTCCCCGCGGCGCCACACATACCCCCCTTTTTCTTGCAGCGTTTTCCTTCGAATTGTTAGTAGTATATTCAGCAGGCAGAATTAACCTGCCTGTTCCCCTCTCTCTGTCGACTAGATGCTAGCAGCAGAGTGGTTGGCTTGGTGGCTTAGATGCAGGGGCTCTGGGGTTCGATTCCCCCACCAGCCCTTTTAATTTTTTTTATGGTGATGCTTCTCTGTTTTTGATTGGTAGACTTGCAGAGATGACAGTGGGGTGTTAGATCTATCTTGTGGTTTTTCATTCCTTGCTACCTCCAACAGCAGGAGTTGCTAGAATTGCTAGCTAAGTATTTGCTCGCATGTGTATATGTGAGTGTGTAGGTTGCTTGCTTAGGTGATGTTGTGTGTGCACCTTGTGAGTGATTGGCACCATGAGATGATGCATATGTAGGTGCATGTGCTAGTATAATTTTGTGCTTGCATGCATAGTGGAGCGCATGTATGTGTTGTTTCCTAGTTTACTTGTTTAGTAGATTTTGCCTTCATGTTATGCTTTGGTTCAAGTACTTGTGCTCCTCCTCATGTTAATATGAGAGAGGGCATGATGATGTGTGTGTGTGGGGTGGCTTATTGAGTAGTATTTGTGTTGTTGATGTGCATGTCACTTTGTAATTGTGCACATGAACACAACCTTTGTAGTTGTTGTCTTAGTAGGAACTACATGAAATGATTCACTAATTACTAGGCATGATTTGGAGTAGTGTCCTCTTCCTTAATTTGTGGTCATTTGTTCCAAGTAAGTGTCCACATATTATAGATGATTTTGGGGTAGAATCTCCCAAGGAATCCAGTGGTGAAGTTTGTTTTTCCATTAGGATACTTTATGGAGTTGACATAGTCAGATTAGTTGCAAGTTTGTTCCTTGATTCCATGGAATAGGTGGAGCCCAAGGGCATGAGTTTTTGTGAGATAGTAGTAGGGGGTTTGCTATACACTATAGTGGTGTCATTTATCACTTGGTGTTATGTGTGTGCAAACTATGCCTAGACAAAGTGCGCATGTGGCTGAAAAAGTCCAGCTTTGTGAAATCTGAAATTTCACCAAGTCTGGGATTCTGGAAACATTTTCTTCCCCTATAGATGAGGATGTGATGGTCATTCTGTTGAGAACTAGCCTTAGTTCAGTGCTAGTATTTTGAACCTGATATGTTTGTGAAGCTCCCTGTCAAATTTCAAATCATTTGGAGTCCAGTAGATTGTGTTTTGGTTGCTGTCAAAAAGCTTCAGAACAGGGACAGAAACTCAGGTGCAGGAATTTTCACTAAGTCCCTGAGATTTGATGGTTTTGGGAAAGTTTGTGGCCTTGTATCTTCTAGAGTTTAACTCTTTTTGCTGTGATTCTTGCTGGTGTTGGTAGTGTTCTTGGTGGGCTACAGCCACATATATTATTTTTCATGATTGAAGGCATGTAGCTATGTTGCATGTAGCTCCCAAAGAGCTAAGATGCAGATTGTGGCAGATTATGTAGTATAGTCATTTTGAACAATGTGTGTGCTTATTTGATGTTGTGGTGTTCTTCCTTGATCCAATCCATTCATGTTGGGTTGTTATATGTCTTGGCAACCTGGGAATACCAGATTTGTGCCATTTGAGTGTGTGGTGTTGATTCTTCCACGTAGAGCTTCATATCTTGTTTCGTTGATTCCCGTTGATCCGTAGCTCCGTTTGCAATGTTCTTTATATGGTTTTGCATCGTTTTCACGAGCCGCATCTGTTCATGCCATCCTCATGCATGTCAAAATAGCTTAGTGTACAGTTCTTTCCAGAAACTTGCAGTAGTTTATTTTGCTTGTGCTAGTGATAGAAATAGTGGTGCATGCTCAGTTTTCATCTCATGCATCATGTGATTGTTGCATCTTGTGGTGCTGCTGTTCATTGGCTGTTATTCTTATGTTGGGTAGCACCGGGATCGGAGAACGAATACGTGGAGTCAGGAGAGTACGTGCAGGACGAACCAGAACCATTCCAAGCTGAGGATATCACAGGCAAGATGATATGACCTTGATTCCATCTCTAGACTTGTTATGCTAGTTTTCCATTCCATGTCATATTGCTCGCTGCCTACCACTGAATTAAATTGCCTCTTCATATGCCATGAGCCCAAACACTGTTCCCTTCCTAGCAAAACTCGAATGGCTAAGTAGGCTTTGCTCAGCTACTAATGATAGCATTGCTAGATGCAGGTGCTTTGACTCATGTGATAACATGAGCTTGATATCATTATCTTAAATTCTGTTGTTTAATTAATGCACCTATATACTTGGTAAATGACGGGAGGCCTAGCCTTTTGCCGGGTGTCTTGTTCTGTTTTTGCCGCCTTAGTTACCGGTTACCGGTGTTTGATTCCATAATGATCGCTCCTAACACGTTCGGGGTTGTTATGGGGACCCCCTCGATAAATCGCGTAGTGCTAAGGCTTGTCCGGCAGGACCCAACATTGGTGTTAATTTGCTAATCACTTAATAATAACCTGCATAGGGAATAGCTACCCCGAGGAATTTAATCAACAACCCGGGCCAGTGCTCCTCATGAGTGTTGGTCCAAACTGGGCAGACTATGGGGCCACCACAGGGCAACCTGAGGTTTGGTATACCTATAGTGTGACTCATCCGGCGTGTCCTGAGACTGAGATACGCGGCTCTTATCAGGGTCGTCGACACGTCGGGAGGTCCTGCTAGCCTTGCCTTACCTTAGCGGTATATCTTGCGTATAGGAATCCCAGTGAAGCTTTGGCTTCCCCCAGAGTTGAGGCTTTCCTCTAAGGAATCCAACGAGATCACGAGATTCATGATAGAGGATGCCTTTGCGGCCTGTGTTCGTTTGTGACGGACTAGTTGGAGCACCCCTGCAGGGTTTAATCTTTCGGAAAGCTGTGCCCGCGGTTATGTGGCAGCTTGGAATATTTTATTAACATCCGGTATTAGAGAACTTAAACATAAGCTAATAAAATTGCCAACGGTGTGCGTAACCATGACTGTCCCTTCGAAGATCTCTCTTCGATCGGGAACACGGTGGGGTTATGAATGCCATAGGTAGGTGTTCAGGATCACTTAGTGATCAAGTAAACCCGACCGCTAGTGTAGACCACCTTCACATTTACTTTGCGTAAGTTAGCCACTCAATCAAGCTTAGGATGCTGCAGCCTGATACACTTCACCCTTACCCTACCTAATAACATGACTAGTTCTGGCACCAAGGTCTTAGATTGCTGAGTCCCCGTGGCTCACGGATTCCTCCGAAACTCTCCAGCAGGTTCAGGTGCCCCAGAGACAGATGATCCCGACGGCACCCAGCTGGCATGGCAGTACGACGAGGAGACAGGCCGTCTCTACGTGAACTATCCAGAGGACTGAGGCGTGGTCGTGATCGTGGGGCGGCAGGGAGGGTAGCATAGCATTTCCATGTTTTGTAGTCCGTAGCGGAACTACCTTGATTGTATCTGTGTTGTACTCTGAGTTATTAATAAGAAGACAGTTGAATCCCGAATTGTCTACTTGTATTTTTATTTGTGCTATGTTACTTGCTTGGGAAACGCTTAGATGCGCTTCTTTCCTATTCGGGGGCCTTGACCCCGAGATCGGAAAGGACCGCATCTTGGTCGTTACACCTATTTCTCCACAGATCTTGCATGCACAAGTCTTCTCCTTCGGATTATCATAGCACTTTTGAATAAGATGGGATCTTAACAAAGTCTTCTTGAATTCGTCCGAGGTTTCTGCTCCACTAAATCCTTGTATGGCATGATGCATTTTCCACCAGATTGCACCACTTTGTGTAAAGTACTGAAGAGCGTGTTCCACTTCATACTTCCTTGAGATCAAGTTGCTCCCGAAGTGGTTCTCCATGTTTTGAATCCGTATATCACCTCCAGCTGGGTCATTGGTCCAGAGACTACAAGTCCAGCTTCATACTCCATCTGGTAGGGTTGAGGTTTTGGGGATGAGACGGGTAAGAGAGGGAGGAAGATACACACAATACAAACAATATTTTTGAGAATAGGTTTTAGTTGTGGCCGTCGAAAACACACACCAATGACGGCTCACAAATCATCGTATCTAACGTGGGTATATAACAGGGGTTTGGACTTCTAATGGTCATATAAATATTCGAACGCTTCAGGGTCTTTGAATTCTTCGGGTCTTGAGAGTCTTCAATGGGTGTAGCTTCAATTCTTCAAATGCATGGTGAAATCCTCTTTACTTTGAAGTAGAACTCCGTTGATTCTTCATGAGGTCAAAGGGGTAAGGGTATTGTCTAACTATTGGAGGTGAGAGGGGATATTTGATGAAGTTAGAAGAGATGAGAGGTAAAGAATGTTCTTGGAAATAAAATTTTAGAGAGATCCTTTTCTAAGAGATTTCCAGTTTCTAGGGTCACGTCCTACAGTCAACATGTGCTCTGATACCATTTCTGTAGCGACCCGACTCAAAACGAGTCAAGCCTCTGTGTATCTGTGCCATCCCTGGATCAGTATGCTGGCACACACAGTACATCAATGTATATATCAAAGTGCAATCACATGTAAATAGCATAAAACTGATATATACCTTAAATATCTCAGTGGAAACATTCAAGGGAGTGGAGTCCCAATAAACACCAACGGCAAGTTGAGTGTGGACCGTAACCCTGAATCGTACTCTTACTCATCGAGGAAAAATATCTGCAACATAAGACGTTGCAGCCGTGTAGGTCAGCATATTGAATATGCCGGCAAGTCACATAAGAGAGAGGTGAAAAGTAATCATCTATTCTATATGCATATATGGCAGGTGGGGCTGTAAGTTTTAGCATAAAGCAAATTTTCACCTACAACAAGAGAGGGCTGAAAACAAAATATTACTACATTGTTTGTTGTTAGCGAGATGGTTCCGCCAACCAATTCTCGCACCCGAGTTGTTGATAATTCCCACATCATTATTAAGTTGTGTTGAGAGTTCAGGGAAAATTTCAATGCCTTCGGCTCAAGTTGTCCATGACCGTGGACACGGCTAATCGATTAGGTTTGGGTACTCTGCAGAGTTTTGCACACGTTCCCCACAAGATTTGATCGCCTCCGAGTATGTCCTCGCACTTCAGGGTGTTTGAAGACCGGATGATCAAAACATGGTCGTTCAACGGGTCGCTCTGAATCCCTGTCGGTGCCCATCCATTCCTACCGTTCTTCTACATCTGCTGGCACCGCCTGTCCAGAGTCGCCGCGTTGTCCAACCAAGCCAGAGCCCATAATGACTTGTGGCTGTGCAGGTAAGCCTTGGGTCTTGAAAATATCCGTCTGTCTCTTTGAGCCTAGGTGAAGCTTTCCGCAAGATGTCATGGCACGTCTCCAGCATACCGGGTCATCCACTGGTTTCTCCAGGGAGCCGATCAACCGTCCTTCACCCAGAGTTGCATTGCATCACGAGGTCTTGAAAAGTCTTGACTTAACCGGTCTTGGTTATTAAATTATTCTCGCATCACTCGTGATAAACTCTCAACCAGAATCGCGTCTACTCAAGCATAGCAATATGAAATTTGTCGTCCCGGGCCAAATAACGGGGTTGTTGGGTGCCTACCACATGATACTACAATATGTAACCAAAATTGCCAAGTACCTACTCAGCATGCAATTGGGTATAGGAAGGTGGAACTACCATGCATAGAAAAACATAGGTGATAGTATGATCAAAGTGACTTGCGTGGTGATGTTGACGAAGAAGAATTTTCGTTCTCGAGGAATAACTTGATAGACTACTCGTCACTCTGTGATGAAATCTATATAACAACCATATCATTCACGTAAGCACTAATACTAGCAATCATTCTAGCAATCAAAACAAAAGAGAGAGCGAATAAGAATCCGAAAGAAACTTCAACTAAAACTAGGAGTCTTCTACTACATCAAACACTAAATAGTTTTTTTTTTGTTCTAACTGAAAATAAAACATTAAATAACAGAGAACTAAGGTATAAATTTAACCAAGATAAAATAAAGTATTTTACATAAAACTATTTTGAAAGTATTTTCAAATGGGAGTTGAAACAGTAGAGAAATCAATTGCAAGTTATTAGAGAACTAGAATTGATTTCACGATAACAAATAAAATAAAAATAAAAACTTGTTGAGAACCTACTGTTTAACTAATAGAAACTAAACATAAACTTTATGAAATATAAAATAAATTAATTTAAAAACAATTATAGAAAAAGAAATAGCCATAATCCTAAAAGAACCAAAACAGAATCTGTTTTGGTAAAAACCCCAAGTAAAATATTTCAAAAAAATTGAAACTTAAACTACTGAAATATATCATCAATAGTAAAAAGTAGCAAAAAGAGTTAATTTAAAAGCTATTTTTAAACTCCCGGTATAAGCAAAACAAGCTTTAAATCAAATCTGATCTAATTCAAATTTTATAAATCCAAACATAGATAAATTATATATCTACAGAAACTACATAAAATTTGAGATCCAACGCAAAAAGAATCACCTAATTCGGAGTTATACACTAACAGATCTGAATTTTCTAAGATTGCAATTTTCTGAAAAAACTGCAATACGGGGTTTCGTGAATCTCACCGGAGTTAGTCGCCGGAGTTGGAGAAGACGACGGGAAGGTGGCTCCGGTGGCCGGCCGAGGCAGCAGAGGGGTCCAGGCGGGGGAGGAGGGCTCCGGCCGAAGGTTGGTGGTGCCGGCGGGGCGTGGGGCGACGGGAGGAGGCAGCAGGACCTCCGACGAGTTCGTGTTGAAGATGAACTCCGGCGAGGCGGGGGCTGCGGCTAGAGGCGAGGAGAGGTATGGTTCTTGGGGAAAATGGATAGAGATGGGTGTGGGGGTTCTTATAGGGGCCTCGGGAGGTGCCGGGATGGAACGACGAGGGAGATCGGGAAGGGAAATTATTCTCTATGTCACCATGGCCATGGATGGAAGGTCCTAGCAAGGTTACGTGAGGAAGGAGAAGAAGTTGTCGGGCCAACTTTTGGAAAGGTCTTAATGGGCCAGAGCAAAGTTTCCAAATAAATGAGATTTCTTTCCTATTTTCAAAAACCGGAAAGTAAACGATTAAAAAGGAAACGAAATAATTCCGAATAAATAGTTTCTATATACTAAAATTATCAGAAAAATAAAATCTAAATGATAGGCATTTTTCCACGGCCAAAATAAAAACTTAAAAAATGTTTTTCCAGAAAATCCCTTAAAGCATTATTTCTTTTTGCAATTATTTTCTCAAATTAAATTTTCGTTTTTTCTTGGCTCAAAATATTTCAATGAATGCCCCTGGTTTTTGGAGGGTCATGTTCCTCCTCTCTTTCTTGCTTGGCAAGAATTTATTCCTCGCATTTCTTGAGTGGAGAAAAAAATAGAATTGCAAAACAAAAATCAAAAGAAATTCAAATGCCACCTTCATTCAAATTCTTTATAGTTGAAGAAGTCATGCTATCTCCTCTCATTGATTTTAAATGGATGAATTTGAATTCACCGGAAAAAGGGGAAATTCATTTTATTCCCTCTCATTCAAAAGTTTTTGAAAAGTTTCAAATTTCACTCAAGTTTCAATCACTCAAACAAACAAACAATCAATCTAATAATTTTTTTAACATTCCAAAATTTGGGATGTTACAGAAGACCTAAGGCAAATTTGAGGAAGCCTATCATTGGAATATACAAGCCAAGTTATATAATGAAAATTTCCCACTAGCTATATGGTGGTGACAAAACAAGAGACTCTCAATCATGAAGATCATGGTGCTTAATATGCACAAGTGTGGATAGGTGGTAGCATTGTCCCTTCTCTCTTTTTCTCTCATTTTTTGGATGGGCTCTTTGGTCTCTCTTTTTTGGTGGGCATCTTTGGCCTCTTTTATTTCCTCACATGGGACAATGCTCCATCAATGATGATCATCACACTTACAACTCAAAACTTAGAGCAACGATGACTCTATATGGAATGCCTTCGATAGTGTACCGTGACAATGATCTAGCATGGCATGGACATTAATGGAAACATCATGCTAGCTATCTTACGATCATGCAATGGCAATGTAGACGTGGTGGCACATGTCATGGTGGTAGTTGCATGGCAATATATCTCGGAATGACTTTGAAAAAGCCATAGTAGGTAGGTATGGTGGTTGTTTTGAGGGAGGCTAACGGTGGGTTTTGTGCACCGGCGAAAGTTGCACGGCACTAAAGAAGATAGTGATGGTGGAAGGTGAAAGTGCATCTAAACCATGGACTCAACATTAGTCATGAAGAACTCATATACTTGTTGCAAAAGTTTTAGTAGTAATCGAAACAAAGTATTCAACGCATACTCCTAGGGGAAGGGTTGGTAGGTATAAACCATTGCGCAATCCCAACCGCCACACAAAGGATGACAATCAATAGACTAATCATGCTCAGACTTCATCACATAGCGGTTCACCGTACGTAGATGCTACGGGAATCACTAACTTCAACACAAGTATTTCTAGATCCACAACACCTTACTAATATAACTTCAATATTACCATAACCACAACTCAAAACTAGTTGAGATGAATCAAACTTCTCTAACTATTCAATGCACATGAAGGTGGAAATTTTCGTATCCCTTTGGATAACTACCCCTTTTGAGACTACTTTCATAGCATAGATCAACTACCAAGCCACGCACCTCCGTGCTCTAAAAGATATAAGTGAAGTACATAGAGCAAAAGCAACTAGCTCAAAAGATATAAGTGAAGCACATGTGAGCTGAATTGTCTACCAAAGGATATAAGTGAAGCTCGACAAAATCACAGTGAGTGCATGTCTCTCTCTCTAGGTGTGCAGCAAGGATGATTGTGACACAACAAAAATAAAAGACTCCTACGATACAAGACGCTCCAAGCAAAACACATAACATCTGGTGAATAAAAATATAGCCCCAAGTAACGTTATCGATGGATTGAAGACGAAAGAGGGGATGCCTTCCCGGGGCATCCCCAAGCTTAGGATTTTACGGCATCCTTGAATCATCTTGGGGTGCCTTGGGCATCCCCAAGCTTGAGCTCTTTCCACTCTTTATCTTTTTGTCCATAAGAACTTCACCCAAAACTTGAAAACTTCACAACACGAAACTTAAACAGAAACTCGTGATAACATTAGTATAAGAAAGCAAACCACCACTTCCTTAGATACTATAGCAAACTTAAATTCTACTTATGTTGATGTTGGGTTACTGTATTTTCAATCTTCCATGGCTAATAGCCCCCGATACTATCCATAGTTTCATCAAAATAAGCAACCAACACAACAAAAACAGAATCTGTTAACAGCAGACCAGTCTGTAGCAATATGTATACTTCGTATACTTCTCGTACTTTAAAAACTCTGAAAACTTACGACAGTCTGAAGAATCTGCGTAGAAATCAGCAGCAAAAATAATCAACTCAAAATCTCTTACAGAAAAAAAATGAAAATTCTTTTCGTGAGAAGAAAGTTTTTGTCTTTTCCAGCATGACCAAACGATCATCCCCAAGACTAATCATAACGGTTTTGTTTGGCACAAACGCAAAAAGAAACACAAAAAACACAGTCATAACAGAATTATGGAAATGTGGAAAACACAAAACAGAAAGAAAAAGGATAGATAAGTTGGTTCGCCTCCCAACAAGCGCTATTGTTTAACGCCCTTAGCTAGGCATAAGGTGATGGAATCACGTATAGTCATCCTTGGTGCTCAAACCATAAGTAGCCCTCGTCATAGATTCATAAGGCAATCTTATTTTCTTTCTAGGAAAATGCTCCATGCCCTTCTTTAGGGGAAATTGAAATCTCATATTCCCTTCCTTCATATCGATAATAGCAATCAATAGTCCTTAGGAAAGGTCTACCAAGAATAATGGGACATGAAGGATTGCAATCTATGTCAAGTACAATGAAATCCACGGGTACATAGTTCTTATTTGCAACAATAAAAACAGCATCGATCCTTCCCATGGGTTTCTTGACAGTAGAATCCGCAAGATGCAAATTAAGAGAACACTCTTCAATCTCATGAAAACCAAGAATATCACATAAAGACTTTGGAATCGCGGAAACACTAGCACCCAAATCACACAAAGCATTGCACTCATAGTTTTTTATCTTGACTTTGATAGTAGGTTCCCACTCATCATGAAGTTTTCTAGGTATAGAGACTTCTAGTTCGAGCTTCTCTTCAAGAGATTTCATCATAGCATCTACGATATGCGCGGTAAAGGCTTTGCTTTGGCTATAAGCATGTGGAGAGTTTGCAATGGATTGCATCAAAGAAATGCATTCAAACAAGGAGCAACTATCATAATTGAATTCCTTGAAATCCAAAGTGGGAGTTTCATTACTACCCAAAATTTTGATTTCTTCTACTCAACTCTCCACACCTTTATCATCAAGATAGGTGGACTCCGAATCATTGGGGCGTTTTTCAACCAAAGTGGATTCATATCCAGCCCCTTCATCAATAGGTTTGACACGCGAAAACAAAGATTCAAGAGGATTCACACCAAGCACTTTAAGATCTTCGTGATTTGCATCACTAGAACGCACCCTTTTAAACCATTCATGCCTAGCGCGAATTTGGGCGGTTCTTTCTTTGCTCTCATTCATGGAGACACGCGTAGCTTTCAAAGTTTCATCCAAGTTGACCTTGGGAGGAGCACATCTAACTTTCAAATCATCAATATCACAAGACATCCTATCAACGCTCTTAGCCAAATCGTCAATTTTGAGTAGCTTTTCCTCTATGGACGCATTGAAAATCTTTTGAGAGTTGATGAACTCTTTGATATTACTCTCTAAATCAGAGGGTAATTTGTTGTGATTTCCATAAGTGTTGTTGTAGGAATTGCCATAATTGTTAGAGGAGTTACTAGGAAAAGGCCTAGGAACATAGTTTCCTCTAAAAGCATTGTTGTTGCCAAAATTGTTCCTACCAACAAAATTAACGTCCAAACTAGCGTTGCTACTCTCAATCAAGGAAGATAGTGGCATGTCATTAGGATATAAAGGAGCATTTCTACTAGCAACAAAATTCATCAACTCGTCCATCTTAGCACTAAGCGAGTTAATTTCTTCTATAGCGTGTACCTTTTTGCTAGCAGGTGACCTTTCAGTGTGCCACTGAGAGTAGTTGGGCATGATATTGTCTAGGAGTTTTGTAGCGTCTCCTAACGTGATTTCCATGAACGTTCCACCTGAGTCGGAGTCCAAGATATTGCGAGAGGCAAAATTCAAGCCAATGTAAAAGATTTGTATAATCATCCACAAACTCAAGCCATGAGCGGGACAATTTCTAATCATTAACTTCATCCTCTCCCAAGATTGTGCAACGTGTTCATGATCAAGTTGCTTGAAATTCATGATATCGTTACGTAAGGAGATAATCTTAGCCGGCGGAAAAATACTTGGATATGTAAGCATCTTTGCACTTATCCCAAGAATCGATACTATTTTCAGGCAAAGAAGAAAACCAAGTTTTTGCACGATCTCGCAACGAGAAAGGAAAAAGCTTCAACTTAATCACGTCATTATCCACATCTCTTTTCTTTTGCATACCGAAAATCTCAATGAAGGTATTGAGATGGGATGCGGCATCTTCACTAAGAAGGCCAGAGAATTGCTCTTTCATAACAAGATTCAGCAAAGCTGCGTTGATTTCATACGATTCCGCACTAGTGGCGGGAGCAATCGGAGTACTAATAAAATCATTATTATTGGTACTCGAGAAGTCGCAAAGTTTGGTGTTTTCAGCCATGATGACTTCAACAAACAAACAAGCACACAAGCAAGCAAGAAAACCGGCAAAGGAAAACGGCAAAAAGGCAAAAGAAAAGGGCAAAGGAGAAAGGCAAATGAAAACGGCAAATGTGAAGTGGGGGAGAGGAAAACGAGAGGCAACTGGCAAAAAAAGTAAATGCAAGAGATGAGTTTGTGAGACCTACTTGGTTAGATCTCTCCTTCCCCGGCAATGGCGCCAGAAATACTTCTGCTACTGCAACAAAAGACCTTCCAACGGCGCCAGAAACAAGCGTGCTGACGGGAGACTATTCTTGTCTTGATACTCCTAAGCAACGGCACCAGGAATCCTTCTGCTACGGCTACGCCTTTAGGGACTTCCTTGGAAAATATGCAAAGGATTCCCCCGTGGCCTTGGAGCCTTGCCTTGGTGTTCCCTCGGAGCAGAAAGGGTGATGTAGCACAGCGACGGTAAGTATTTCCCTCAGTTTTGAGAACCAAGGTATCGATCCAGTGAAGGATTATCACAAGTACCTGCACAAACACAAAGAGCTTGCACCCAACGCTATGAAGGGGTTGTCAATCCCTTATAGAATGTTTGCCAAGTGAGAACTGAAAGCAACGAAGAAAAAAAGCAAAGTAAAAGCAAAAGTGGAAACGATAGGTGTGAATAGACCCGGGGGTCGTAGTGTTCACTAGTGGCTTCTCTCATGAAAGCAAGTAGACGGTGGGTGAACGAATTACTGTCGAGCAATTGATAGAACCGCGCAAAGTCGTAACGTTATCTATGGCAATGATTATATCTATAGGCATCACGTCCAAAACAAGTAGACCGATACTTTATGCATCTACTACTATTACTCCACACGTCGACCGCTATCCAGCATGCATCTAGTGTATTAAGTTCATGAGAACAGAGTAACGCCTTAAGCAAGATGACATGATGTAGATGGACAATCTCATATCTACGATAAAATCCCATCTTGTTATCGTTGATGGCAACAACACGATGTGTACCTTGCTGCCCCTTCTATCACTGGGAAAGGTCACCACACGGTATGTACCCAAAACCAAGCACTTCTCCCATTGCAAGAATCATAGATCTAGTTGGCCAAACAAAACCCAAGACTCGGAGAGACTTACAAGGATATCAAATCATGCATATAAGAAATCAGCAAAGACTCAAATATATATCATAGATAATCTGATCACAAATCCACAATTCATTGGATCTCGACAAATACACCGCCAAACAGGATTACATCGGATAGATCTCCATGAAGATCATGGAGGACTTTGTATTGAAGATCCAAGAGAGAGAAGAAGCCATCTAGCTACTAACTACGGACCCGTAGGTCTGAAGTGAACTACTCACGAGTCATTGGAGGGGCGATGATGTTCATGAAGAAGCCCTCCAACTCCAAAGTCCCCTCCAACAGGGCACTGGGAAGGGTCTCCAGATGAGATCTCGCCGAAACGGAAGCTTGCGGCGGCGGAAAAGTGTTTTCGTGGATGCCCTCATTTTTTCTAGATTTTTAGGGAATTTATAGGCCAAAGACCTAGGGCAGGGGAGCGCCAGGGGGCCACAAGCTTGGTTGTCGCGACCTCCCCCTGGTTGCGGCAACAGGGCTTGTGGGCCCCCTGTGAGCCCACTTGCTTGGCCCTCAAGCCTCCTGATCTTCTTCCGTTATGGAAAAATTTATTTCGGAGATTTTATTCCATTTGGACTCCGTTCCAAAATCAGATCTGAAAAGAGTCAGAAACACAGAAAAAACAGGAAGTGGCACTTGGCACTGAGTTAATAAGTTAGTCCCAAAAAAGATATAAAAGGTAAACAAAACATCCAAAGTTGACAAGATAACAGCGTGAAACCATCAAAAATTATAGATACGTTTGAGACGTATCAGACAACACCTATGAAAAGATAAAGAACACACAAAAAAGATAAGCATGAAAACCAATGTTGTGTTCTTGGGTGGAGTGGAGTGTGTTTCTCTCCCAAACAAAGAAGGCTAGGGTCCAACTTGTTATGAACAGCAAGCAATACTAAAACAAACTAAAAGGTAAAGAGCGGGACGCTCCAAGCATAGCACATAACATATGAAGTGATAAAAATATAGCATGGAGAAGGACGAACTGATGATTGTTGATGGAGAAGGGGGTGCACGGGGGCATCCCCAAGCTTATATCCCGGAGTCTCCTTGAATATTTCTTGGGGTGCATGGGGGCATCCCCAAGCTTGAGCGTTTGACACTCCTGGATCTTCTTTCATCATCTTCCATCGCATACTTGAAAACTCCCTTCATACGAAACTCATCATAAGCTGATTAGAGTGGTTAGTACACATAATAAAATAATTTTTCTCCACTGGAAATAAAGATTTTCATGAATAGCTACTGTTTCTCAAGATTTCCAAAAAGTTTTTGCAAAGAAAAAGCAAGCTTAAGATTTGCAAAACGATGAAAACGCAAAACGTGGCAGAATCTATGAAAAACAAACCAGCACGTAGTAAATAATTTTTCAGGGCACTTCTGCAACTCAAATCAAAAAACTCAGAACAGACGCCAGAAAGACAATTGTACAGAGCATATTGTCAAAACAATTCAGGTCAAAAAGATAATCTGGTGATTTTTGGTGAATGTTTCCGTCAAGCAGACATAATCTGTTTCTAGACAGCATGTCACAACTTTTGAACTTTCTTGCAATCGGAGGCTAAAATTTGGCATAAAGCTCAAAAATAAAGATATAATGATGTTGCTACAGTAGTAACACACATCAAGACCACTAAAACTGAAAGTAAAAATTCAAAGTAAAGATAACAAGGGTTGTCTCCCTAGAGCTCTTTCTTTATAGCCATAAAGATAGGCTTAAGATTTTAATGATGCTCTCGTAGGAATAAGAGTTGTAGAAAAAAAGATAGCATCAAGAAGCAAATACCAAATATATTTAAGTATAACATGCTTCCTATGCATAGGAATATTGCAATAGAATAATTCATTGAAGCACAAAGCAATAAGCATAGGAAGGCAAAACAAGTGCAGCTTCAAAATCTTCGACATAAAGAGGGGAAACTTCTTATTTTTTAGATATTTAGAACCATGTCTCCCCCTCTCATTATAAATTTCAATTGCATCATGGATGAATTCAACAATATAACTATCACATAAGGCATTATTTCCATGATCCAAAAGCATAAAAGTATCATTAGTCTTCTTATAAGCAAAATCTTTCTTATTAGGAATAGAGAGAGTAAAGCAATCATTATCATCATGGTAATCATCATATTTAGGAAGCATGGTATCATCAAAGCAAATTTTCTTCTCCGAAGTCGGGGGACTAAAACTATCATGTTCATCAAACCCGTCATTCCCAATCTTAGAGCTTTCCATGTCATTAGCAATATTGATATTAAAAGAAAGCATACTAATAACATTGCCATCATCATAATTGTTATACAAATAATAAAGTTCCATAGGTTTTTTAATTTTCTCCTCAAACACTTCATGTCCTAGTTCAAGATAAAGTTCATAAAGCTCTCCCATATTTTTGTTGTTTACCATTAAACATAACTAGTGAAATAAAAACAAGAAACAAAAAGATTTAATTGCAAGATCTAAAGATATACCTTCAAGCACTCACTTCCCCGGCAACGGCGCCAGAAATAGCTTGATGTCTACGCACGCTTCTATTCTTGTAGACTATGTTGGGCCTCCAAGCGCAGAGGTTTGTAGGAGAGCAGCAATTTCCCTCAAGTGGATGACCAAAGGTTTATCGAACTCAGGGAAGTAGAGGTTGAAGATGGTCTCTCTCAAGCAACCCTGCAATTAAGAAACAAGAAGTATCTTGTGTCCCCAACACACCTAATACAATGGTAAATTGTATAGGTGCACTAGTTCAACGAAGAGATGGTAAAATATGGATGATAGGTGTGGCAAAGAAAGGTAATATAAATCTGTAATAAAAATAACAGCAAGGTAGCAAGTGACAAAAGTGAGCATAAACGGTGTAACAATGGTGAGAAATCAGGCCTAGGCTTCATACTTTCACTAGTGGCAACTCCCAACAACATTAACATAGTCTAATCACATGATATTTCCACTAAAACATGCAATGGAGACGTACTCGGAGGTCACTCCTTTGTGATCAAGAGAGGACGAGAATTATGTAGGACTACAAAAGCACACCTCAGAGTTCGTAGTTCTCATCTATGGATTTCCCAATGTCACCGCGGCCATCCAAAGAGAGTACCACAATCACCACAACATATCTCAAGGATAGTCAAAGACAACCACCAAGAGACTCTCAATCTTCAATCAACTCACAAAACAGGAAATCACTCATGAAAATATTCTTCTAATCCATGTCCAATAGACCGCTATCACCATGGTCTCGGGTATTATACTAGATAAGATCAAGTGAGTACATCAATCCAATACATAGAAGAAGGGGAAACATCATGGGATCACCCTAGATTAACATAGCCTATGATCACAATCAAGATCACATAATGGGAGAGAGAGTTAACCACATAGCTAGTGTAGAAGACCTCAGCCCCGAGGAGGAACTACTCCCACTTCATGGAGGGAGGAAGCAACATCGATGGATATGAATCCGGGGGCACTTCCCCATCCCGGCACGGGAATTCTGGTCCCCCGAAACTTGTTGGCGATGGCGGCGGAGATCGGAATTGCTTCTGGAGAAAAGGGTTCCGGAATCAAGGTTTCCTCCACGGGGGTAAAAATAGGGGCCAAGGTAGGGCACCAGAGGGGGTGGGCCCCACCCCGGCGGCCTCCTCGCGTGGCCAGGGGGCAGGTCGTGCCACCAAGGCGCCTGGAGGCCTGGTGGCCCCCCTGTGGCCCTCCTTCGGCCATCTGGAGTCTTCTGGAACGTTGATATTTTATATATTTTTTGTGGAATTTTTCGGGCACCGTAAATATGGGTATAAACCTGTAATTCACAGACATCAGCAGACAGAAACTGGCACTGGGTGCACTGAGTTAGTAGGTTAGTCCAAATATGTTGAAAAAGGTATGAAAGTGTACAAAACACATAGCAATATCACCCAAAAACTTGCATGGAGCAAGCATAAATTACAGATTCGTTTGGGACGTATCACGCGCCAACCCCCCTAGGCGTGCCCTCATGGCTTGGGACCACCTCATGGCTCCGCGGACCCTAATTCCAGTCCCACAGATTCCTATTTATGGAGAAAAATGTATTAGATAAGTTTTCATCGCATTCTATGAGACAAAGCCGTCTCCACCTCATGTTCTTCCTCAGGAGGGCTGATCCGGAGTCTGTTTGGGGCTCCAGAGAGGGGGATTCGTCACCATCATCATCACTAACCCTTCTCCATCAACACCATCATGATGGTCACCACCGAGAGTGAGTAATTCCTTTGTTGGCTTGATGTACGATGACGTGATTGGATGAGATTTGGCATGTAATCGAGTTATTTTGATAGGGCTTGATCCCTAATATCCACTATGTTCTGAGACTGGTGTTGTTATGACTTTGCTATGCTTGATGCTTGTCACTAGGGCCTGAATCCCGTGATTTCAAATCTGAACCTATTATGTTTTCATGAATATAAGAGTGTTTTGGATCTATTCTTTCAAGTTGTATGCACCTATTGCCTGCCATTATCTGCATACCCCAAGGTGACAATAATTCTGATTATTTTCAATCATTGTCATAGTTTGAGGTGTTCATGTATTCACTATATGTTAATACTTTGGTCTAGTTCTCTACTAAAAGGAGGCCTTATTATCCCTTACTTTTCTTATGGACCCCACTACCACGGGTGGGTAGGACAAAAAATGTCATCCAAGTTCTCATCATAAGCATGTATGACTATATACGAAAGACATGCCTACATTACATTGATGAATTGGAGCTAGTTCTGTGTCGCTCTAGTATGTAACTGTTACATGATGAATATCATCCAATCAATATGCTTATCATCACCGATCCAAATGCCTACGCTTTTCATACATTGATCTTGCTAAGTCACTATTGCTGCTGCTACTACTCTTACATCACTACAAAGTTGTTGCTGTTACCATTACCGTTACTACTACTATTTTGTTGTGCTACTAAAGGTTATGCTATACAGAGATATAACAGGTGTGGTTGAATTGACAAGTCAATTGCTAATACCAACAAATATTATTTGGCTCCCCTTGTGTTGAATCAATAAACTAGTGTGAAATACTATCTGTGAAGACTATTGTGATCTCCTGCACTTGTGTGTTATCAATGAGGAGTAGGGGATTACACCTCTGCGGTGGCGTGAATCTGGGTAATATGTGTTTCTTTGGTTTGGGGTTACTTTGGAACTGTTGTAGCCTCTGGTTGAAAAAAATAGGATGTTAGCTTCCTCGATATTGTAGCCTCATCGCCGACATATGGCACACTAGGTAGGGAGCTCAGGCTTCAAGGTTCTTCATCCTTTCTTCATCGGTCATAGCTGGCTCGTAGTTCTCCTAGTCGCTGCAAAGATCACACAATTCGCCACCAAAGGTGGTGCCCTCTTGGACTATTCCCACGAAGAGGAGCAGTGTGATGCATCTCGCGATGCCCTGTTGACGAGTGTCGTGCCGTCTGAGGGAGTCCGGGGCTAAGGGGTCCTCGGGTCGTCTGTCTATTCTCGTGGACCGAACTCCCGGTCCTGTTCGACCATCATTAGAAGTATCAGAATCAAGATGGACTCTTCCGAAGACTTGGCGTGCTATCCAAGGAGACGTAGTGATTGACATATTCCTTCCCTATTGTAACCGACTTTGTGTAACCATGGCAGCCCTGGTATCTATATAAACTAGGGGCCATAGTTCGTAGGACACATTTTGCTTGTTACAATTAGGGTTTAGACCACAACATCCGATCTCGAAGTAGATCAACTCTATACTCTGTACTACTCCATTAATACCAACAAGAGCAGGACGTAGGGTTTTACCTCCATTAAGAGGGCCCAAACCTGGGTAAGACACCGCCTCCTTCGTCTCTTGTTACCCATCGACCCAAGATCTATAGTTCAGACCCCCTACTCAGGGTCGGTCAGTTTTGACACCGACATCGTCCTAACAACCATGCTTCGGTCGGTACTAACCGGTCGACACATCATCGCCTTGTTGGGGAACGTTGCATGGGCAACAAAAAAATCCTACGCACACGCAATGCCTATCCATGGTGATGATCATCTACGAGAGGAGAGATTGAATCTACATGCCCTTGTAGATCGCTAAGAGGAAGCGTATATAATGTGGTTGATGTAGTGGAACATCTTCGCGATCCAAATCGCAGCCCGTCCCGTGATCTCATTGCGATCCTATCACGATCCATCCCGATCTAGTGTCAAACGGACGACACCTCCGCGTTCAGCACACGTACAGCTCGATGACGATCCCCGCCTTCTTCATCCAGCAAGAGTGGCGGAGAGGAAGATGAGTTCTTCAGCACGGCGGTGTGGTGGTGGTGAACTAATCCAACAGGGCTTCGCCTAAGCACTGCCGAATTAGACTAGAGGAGAAACAGATCTAGATGAAGTAGAGGAAGCACGTGGCAATTAGGTTTATCCCTCACCTCTAAAACCTCTAGTATATATAGGAGAAAGGGGAGGGGAGTCTGCCTTGGCCCGTCCTCCAAGGAGAGGTTCGACCGAGCCAACAAGGGAGGAGAGTCCTCCTCCAATTTGGTTTGGTGGAGGACTCCCTTCCTAGTTGGTTTCCTCCTCCCCTATTTCTTCTCCTTTTCCTTTTCTTTTACACTTGGCCGGAATAGGCTTATTGGTATGGCCGCACCAGCCCACTAAGGGCTAGTGCACCACCTTTGGGCCTATTAGGTCCTCTCCCGTGTGGGTGGCCCCTCCAGGTAAAACCCCGGAACCCATTCGTCACTCCCGGTACTTTACTGGTAATGCCCGAAAACTTTCCGGAAGCCAAATGCAACTTTCATATATATCAATCTTTACCTCCTTACCATTTTGGAGCTCCTAAGTGAAGTCCAGGACCTCATCCGGGACTCTGAATGCCTTTTGGTCACCAACATACTAACTCAATAATATCAAAATGTCACTGAACCTTAAGTGTGCACACCATGCGGGTTCGAGAACTATGCATACATGATCTGAGACACTCTCCGCTCAATAACCAATAGCGAGACCTGGATGCCCATATTGCCTCCTACATATTCTACGAAGATCTTTATCGGTTGAACCACTATTTCAAGGATTCAGTAAATCCCGTATGATGTTCCCTTTGTCATTCGGTATATTACTTGCCCGAGATTCGATCGTTGGTATCTCTATACCTAGTTCAATCTCATTACCGGCAAGTCTCTTTACTCGTACCGTAATACAAGATCCCGTGACTAACTCTTTAGTCACATTGCTTGCAAGGCTTATTGTGATGTTGTATTACCGAGTGGGCCTCGAGATACCTCTCCGTCACACGGAGTGACAAATCCCAGTCTTGATTCACGCCAACCCAACAGACACCTTCGGAGATACCTGTAGAGCACCTTTATAGTCACCCAGTTACGTTGCGACATTTGATACACACAAGGTATTCCTCTGGTGTCCGGGAGTTGCATGATCTCATGGTCATAGGAACAGATACATTAACATGCAGAAAACAGTAGCAATAAACTGACACGATCATATGCTACGTTAATAATTTGGGTCTTGTCCATAACATCATTCTCCTAATGATGTGATCCCATTATCAAGTGAGAACACTTGTCTATGGCCAGGAAATCTTGACCATCTTTGATCAATGAGCTAGTCAACTAGAGGCTCACTAGGGACAGTGTGTTGTCTATATATCCACACATGTATTTGAGTTTCCAATCAATACAATTCTAGCATGGATAATAAACAATTATCATGAACAAGGAAATATAATAATAACCAATTTATTATTGCCTCTAGGGCATATTTCCAACAGTCTCCCACTTGCACTAGAGTCAATAATCTAGTTCACATCACTATGTGATTGCAATGAATCTAACACCCATACAGTTCTGGGGTTCGATCATGTCTTGCTTGTGAGAGAGATTTTAGTAAACAAGTCTGAACCTTTCAGATCCGTGTGTGCTTTGCAAATCTCTATGTCATCCTATAGATGCTGCTACCACATGCCATTTGGAACTATTCCAAATGACTGCTCCACTATATGAATCCGGTTTTCTACTCAGAGTCATCCGGATTAGTGTCAAAGCTTGCATCGACGTAACCCTTTACAACAAACTCTTTTATCACCTCCATAATCGAGAAAAATTGCTTAGTCCACTAGTTACTAAGGATAACTTTGACCATTGTCCAGTGATCCATTCTTGGATCACTCTTGTACCCCTTGACAGATTCATGGCAAGGCACACATGAGGTGCGGTACACAACATAGCATACTATAGATCCTACGGCTAATGCGTAGGGGATGACCTTCGTCCTTTCTCTTTCTTCTAACGTGGTCGGGATTTTGAGTCTTACTCAAAATTACACCTTACATTACAGTCAAGAACTCCTTCTTTAACTGATCCATTTTGAACTCCTTCAAAAACTTGTCAAGGCATGCATTTGAAAGTTTTATCAAGCGTCTTGATCTATCTCCATAGATCTTTGATGTTCAAGGTTCAAGTAGCTCATCCAGGTCTTCCTTTGAAAAACACTTTTCAAACAACCCTATATGCTTTCCAAAAATTCTACATCATTTCCGATCAAAAATATGTCAATCACATATACTAATAATAAATTATGTAGTGCTCCCACTCACTTCTTTGGAAATACAAGTTTCTCATAAACTTTGTATAAAACCAAAAACTTTGATCATCTCATCAAAGCGTATATTCCAACTCGGAGATGCTTGCTCGAGTCAATAGAAGGATCGATGGAGCTTGTATACTTGTTAACATCCTTCAGAATCGAAAAAATCCTTCTGGTTGTATCACATACAACCTTTACTCAAGGAAACCGTCGAGGAAACAATGTTTTGACATCCTATCTGCAAGATTTCATAAATAATGCAGCAACTGCTAACATAATTCCAACAAACTCTTAGCATCGCTACGAGTGATAAAGTCTCATCATAGTCAACTCTTTGAACTTGTTAGAAACATCTTTGCAACAAGTCGAGCTTTCTTAATGGTGACACTTACCACCATCGTCTGTCTTCCTTTTAAAAATCAATCTGTACCCAACAGCCTTACGACCATCAAATAGTTCTTTCAAAGTCTACACTTTGTTTTCACACATGGATCCTCTCTCGAATTTTATGACCTTTGGCCATTCGTCGGAATCCAGGCCCACCATCGCTTCTACATAGCTCGTAGGTTCATTATTGTCCAGCAACATGACATCCAAGACAGGATTACCGTACTACTCTAGAGCAGTACGTTTCCTTGTCAGACTACGAGGTTTGGTAGTAACTTGATCCGAAGCTTCATGATCACCATCATCAGTTTTCCACTTCAATTGGTGTAGGCGCCACAGGAACAACTTCCTGTGCCCTGCTACACACTAGTTGAAGTGATGGTTCAATAACCTCACCAAGTTCCACCATCCTCCCACTCAATTCTTTCGAGAGAAACCTTTTCTCGAGAAAGGACCCGTTTCTAGAAACAAACACTTTGCTTCCGGATCTAAGATAGGAGGTATACCCAACTGTTTTGGGTGTCCAATGAAGATGCATTTATCCGCTTTGGGTTCGAGCTTATTAGGCTGAAACTTTTTCACATAAGCGTCGCAGCCCCAAACTTTTAAGAAACGACAACTTAGGTTACTCTAAACCATAGTTCATACGGTGTCAACTCAATGGAATTACGTGGTGCCCTATTTAAAGTGAATGTGGTTGTCTCTAATGCCTAACCCAAAAACGATAGTGATAATTCGATAAGAGACATTATAGTATGCACCATATCCAATAGGGCGCGGCTACGACGTTCGGACACACTATCACACTATGGTGTTCCAGGTGGCATTAGTTGTGAAACATTTTCCACACTGTCTTAATTGTGTACCAAACTCGCAACTCAGATATTCATCTCTACGATCATATAGTAGACATTGTATCCTCTTGTCACAACAATCTTCAACTTCACTCTGAAATTACTTAAACCTTTCAATAATGCATATGTGTGTTTTATCAAGCAAATATACTAGTATCTACTCAAATCATCTGTGAAGTAAGAACATAACGATATTCACTGCGTGCCTCAACACTCATTGGACTGCATACATAAAAAAATGTATTACTTCCAATAAGTTACTTTCTTGTTCCATCTTACTGGAAAACGAGGCCTTCAGTCATCTTGCCCAAGATTTTCATGTCTCAAGTGATTCAAAATCAAGTGAGTCCAAATGATCCATCTGCATGGAGTTTCTTCATGCGTTTACACCAACAAGCATGGTTCACATGTCTCAAACGAGTCAAAAACGAGTGAGTCCAAAGATCCATCAGCATGGAGCTTCTTCATGTGTTCTACACCAATATGACTCAAGCGGCAGTGCCACAAGTAAGTGGTACTATCAATACTACTTTGTATATTTTGGCATCAATATCATGAACATGTGTATCACTACGATCGAGATTCAATAAACCATTGAAGATATTTATTCAAGCAAATAGAATAACCATTATTATCTTTAAATGAATAATTGTATTGCAATAAACATGATCCAATCATATTCATGCTCAACGCAAACACTAATCAATATTTATGTTTAACACTAATCCCGAAGGTAGAGGAAGCGTGCGATGTTGATCATATCAACCTTGGAATTACTTCCAACACACATCGTCACCTCACCCTTGCTACCATCCATTTAATTCGTAGCTATAATTTCGAGTTTACTAACACTTAGCAACTGAACCGGTATCTAATATCCCAGTGCTACTAGGAGTACCAGTAGGGCACACATCAATATCATGTATATCCAATATACTTTTGTCTACTTTACCAGCCTTCTCATCTACCAAGTATCTAGGGTAGTTCTGCTTCAGTGACCGTTCCCCTCATAACAGAAGCACTTAGTCTCGGGGTTGGGTTTAACCTTGGGTTTCTTCACTAGAGCAACAACTGGTTTGCCATTTCATGAAGTATCCGTTCTTGCCCTTGCCCTTCTTGAAACTAGTGGTTTTACTAACCATCAACAATTGATGCTCCTACTTGATTTCTACTTTCGCATTGTCAAACATCGCGAATAACACATGGATCATCATCTCTATCCCTGACACGTTATAGTTCATCACGAAGCTCAGTAGCTTGGTGGCAGTGAGTTTGGAGAACTATGGCAATCACTATCTTATCTAGAATATCAACTCCCACTCGATTCAGGCGATTGTAGTACTCACACAATCTGAGCACATGCTCAACGATTGAGCTTTTCTCCCTTACTTCGTAGGCTAAGAATCTTGTCGGAGGTCTCATACCTATCAACGCGGGCACGTGCCTGAAATCCCAATTTCAGGTCTTGAACCATCTCATATGTTTCGTGACGTTCAAAATGTCTTCGGCGCCTCAATTCTAAGTCGTGAAGCATTACACACTGAACTATCACGTAGTCATCAAAAACGTGTATGTCAGATGTTCGCAACATCCACAGACGACGCTTGGGGTTCAGCACACCGAGCAGTGCATTAAGGACATAAGCCTTTTGTGCAACAATGAGGACAATCCTCAGTTTACGAACCCAGTCCGCATAATTGCTACTATCATCTTTCAACTAAGTTTTCTCTAGGAACATATCAAAAACAGTAGAGCTACAACGCAAGCTACAACATAATCTGCAAAGACATTTTGACTATTTTCATGATAATTGAGTTTACCTAATCATACTACTAATAAATTCACACTCAAATTAACATCCCTCTAGTCATTTGAGTGTCGCATGATCTGAATTCACTAACTCAAGTCCGATCATCACGTGAGTTGATATAGTTTCAATGGTGAACATCTCCATGTTGATCATACCAACTATATAATTCATGCTCGACCTTTCGGTCTCTTGTGTTCCGAGGCCATGTCTATACATGCTAGGCTCGTCAAGTTTAAACTGAGTGTTTCGCGTGTGCAGCTGTTTTGCACCCGTTGTATGTGAACGTTGAGTCTATCACACCCGATAATCATGTGGTGTCTCGAAATGACGAACTGTCGCAATGGTGCACAGTCGGGGAGAACACAATTTTATATTGAAATTTTAGTGAGGGGTCACCTTATAATGCTACCGTCGTCCTAAGCAAAACAAGGTGCATAACAAGATTAACATCACATGCAAATCATAAGTGACATGGTATGGCCATGTACTTGTGCTTCTTGATCTCCATCACCAAAGCATCGACATGATCTCCATCGTCACCGACGCCACACCATGATCTCCATCATTGTGTTGCCATCGAGGTTGTCGCGCTAACTATGCTGTTACTACTAAAGCTACTATTAGCGATAAAGCAAAGCATCTCCAAGAGCAAAATAACTAAAGACAACCCTATGGCTCCTGACGGTTGCCGTAGCATCGACGTGCAAGTCGATATCTAACTATTACAACATGATCATCTCATACATCTAATATATCATATCATGTCTTTGGCCATATCACATCACATGCATACCCTCCAAAAACAAGTTAGACATCCTCTAATTTGTTGTTGCAAATTTTACGTGGCTGCTGCGGGTATCTAGTATGATCGTATCTTACTTACGCAAAGCCACAAGGTGATATGCAAGTTGCTATTTACCTTCTCCAAGGACCGCCTCGGTCAAATCCGATTCAACTAAAGTTGAAGAAACATGCATCCGCCAGTCATTTTATGCAACAAGTTGCATGTTAGTCGATGAAACCGGTCTCTCGTAAGCGTACGAGTAATGTTGGTCCGGGCCCCTTCGATCCAACAATACCGCCGAATCAAGAAAATACTAAGGAGGGTAGCAAATTGAACATCAACACCCACAAACTATTTTGTGTTCTACTCGAGATATCATCTACGCATGAACCTAGCTCATGATGCCATTGTTGGGGAACGTTGCATGGGAAACAAAAAAAATCCTACGCACACGCAATACCTATCCATGGTGATGATCATCTACGAGAGGAGAGATTGAATCTACATACCCTTGTAGATCGCTAAGTGGAAGCGTATATAATGTGGTTGATGTAGTGGAACATCTTCGCGATCCAAATCGCAGCCCGTCTCGCGATATCATCGCGATCCGTCCCGCGATCCCATCACGATCCATCCCAACCTAGTGCCGAACGGACGACACCTCCGCGTTCAGCACATGTACAGCTTGATGACGATCCCCGCCTTCTTGATCCAGCAAGATGGGCGGAGAGGTAGATGAGTTCTCCGGCACGACGGTGTGGTGGTGGTGGTGAACTAATGCAGCAAGGCTTCGCCTAATCACTGTCGAATTAGACTAGAGGAGAAATAGATCTAGATGAAGTAGAGGGAGTATGTGGCAATTAGAGTTAGCCCTCACCTCTAAAACCTCTAGTATATATATAGGAGGAAGGGCAGCGGAGTTTGCCTTGGCCCCTCCTCCAAGGAGAGGTCCGTCCGAGCCAACAAGGGAGGAGAGTCCTCCTCCAATTCAGTTTGGTGGAGGACTCCCTTCCTAGTTGGTTTCCTCCTTCCCCATTTCTTCTCTTTTTCCTTTTCTTTTACACTTGGCCGAAATACGCTTATTGGGCTGGCCGCACCAGCCCTGGGCTGGTGCACCACCTTTCGGCTTATTAGGTCCTCTCTCGGGTGGATGGCCCCTCCCGGTAAAACTCTAAAACCCATTTGTAACTCCCGGTACTTTACCGGTAATGCCAGAAAACTTTCCGGAAGCCAAATGCAACTTTCCTATATATCAATCTTTACCTCCTGACCATTCCGGAGCTCCACGTGACATCCGGGATCTCATCCGGACTCCTAAGAACTTTCGATCACCAACATACTAACTCAATAATACCGAAACGTCACTGAACCTTAAGTGTGCGGACCCTGCGGGTTCGAGAACTATGCAGACATGACCTGAGAAACTCTCTGGTCAATAACCAATAGCGGGACCTGGATGCCCATATTGGCTCCTACATATTCTACGAAGATTTTTATCGTTTAAACTCTATGTCAAGGATTCAGTTAATCCATATGTTGTTCGCTTTGTCCTTTGGTATGTTACTTGCCCGAGATTCGATCGTCGGTATCTCTATACCTAGTTCAATCTCATTACTGGCAAGTCTCTTTAATCGTTTCGTAGTACAAGATCCCGTGACTAACTCTTTATTCACATTACTTGCAAGGCTTATTGTGATGTTGTATTACTGAGTGGGCCGCGAGATACCTCTCCGTCACACGGAGTGATAAATCCCAGTCTTGATTCATGCCAACCCAACAGACACCTTCGGAGATACCTGTAGAGCACCTTTATAGTCACCCAGTTACGTTATGACGTTTGATACACATAAGGTATTCCTCCGGTGTCCGGGAGTTGCATGATCTCATGGTCATAGGAACAGATACATTGACATGTAGAAAACAGTAGCAATAAACTGACACGGTCATACGCTACGTTCATAGTTTGGGTCTTGTCCTATGGAGCAAGCTGACAAGCTTTTACTCCTCAGCTCCATCGTGTGAGCCGATCGAAGAAATTTCGAGCGGACTTGACATAGAAGTAAGATGGGTCCTTTGACCTCGTGAAGTTCATCCAACTCTAATCCTTACCTAATAATAAAGAGGCTACCGGTTCTGTCGGAAAACCCGCCGCAGCTGATTTGCATAAAGGCCCCTGGGGTTTTAGGTATTCAACTCGCACTCCCTTTTGAAGTGAAAAAACGATTCAGTCATTTTTTTGCAGAAAGGCCCCTGTTAGCTTCACGAGGCCTTGGCCCGCACTTCAGTTGTTGCTATTGGGCCTGCTCGTCAGCCCGTCAAATCTAAAAAATCAGACGTGTTCATATGGAATCAAACTACCGACATTCTACGTCAAGCTTGCAGGCTGCGACCAACCGGGCTAGCTCATCCTCGTGTAAGATTTAAGCTTTTCTGCACATTAAATAGCACCACCTCGCTTCTTTACATGGTACTTTACCAATTTATATAGGTCTATGACTTTCAGTCAACAAGCAGCATTGAGAATCAATAAATAATATTAAAGGGTCCCGTTTTGTGAGATTGATTCAGACATGAAGGTCGTGTGTAAAACGAGGGAGAGAGAACAGAAAAAAATTGCTCCTCCGGTCTTATACCTTGATATAAGAGGTATTTATGTGGTTAAAAATAATTAGATTAATTGCAAAACATGTGCAAAAAACATGGATTAATTATGATAAAATATATAGTGCCAAACTTTTGCTTTGTTTATTAAATATGAATTTTGTAGGGCAGCACCATTTGCATATAATTTGTGCAGAGTTACGTTTGTTTGATTCACATAATGGTCGAGGCAACCTTATACATAAAAAATGACTATAACGTGAATGCTCTCAGGAGATCAGGCCATGACAACGGCATCCCATCTTTAGTTTTCTAAATGGAATTTTAAAAATCCCTATCTTATTTCTTGCACATGCATGTCCAAAAGTTCCTTTTATATATACCATATCTCTATAGCTTGATTAAAGTGTTACAACATGTATACTTTTTGTATAAAAGGGAGGGTGATATGGGGAGAAAAAAACAACCTTATACATCAAAAATGACTATAACATGAATGCTTTTAGGAAATCAGGCCGTGACAACAACACCACATTTTAAGCTTCCTGAATGGCCTTTTAAAAATCTGTATCTTATTCTTGCATATGTCCAAAAATTATTTTTATATCTAATTCTCAAGTGTTGCACCATCTATTCTTTTACTATAAGAAGGTGCAGCAATAGAGAAATAGTTTTTTTCCCGTTGCAACGCACGGGCATTTGTGCTAGTCCACCTAACGGGGTTATAGCCCAGGGGCGCCTCATCATACAGGAAACTGCCCTGAGTAGGTCACCTTGAAGCCCCCTTGATAGATTTATGCCTTGGGTTGTAATCCACGTCTATGGGCCGAACAGGAGAGGACCCAAAGGACTTGGAGTACACATCAAGGAAATCATCATCAAGTAGGTCTCCTCCATAATCGGCTAGGATCATGTAACCCTAGACCCTGGAATAAGTCGGGGCTAGCCAATATAATAAGTAAACATAGAGTTGATACCGATCCCTCTGCCATCTTTTAATCCCTATACACAATCAATACAACTGAGTAGGAACAGGGTATCACCTCCACCATGAGGTCCTGAACCTCGCTAAACCTCCACTTGTTTCCCAAACGATCTACTCTTCTATACATAGTAACCTATTGAAGAATGTGTGTGTGGGGGGGCTATCCTCCTCACTTATGGTAGCTCTCGAGAGTCGCCAAGGGGATCGTCGTCACTGCCATCTCTCCATCGCCTCCATGAATTTCACCACCATCTTCGCCCTCTCTACAATGGTCCATACATCCAAAAACTTTTGTAATCCACTACTTGAACATGATTTTAATGTGATTAATTGTATCCAATGATTTGTTCCATTGTTATCATGTATGAGTATATCGTTTTGTCTTATGATGACCGGTGATCTATTTTGATTGATATGGGTTGTATGTTACGATATTGGTGTTGTCCTGTGGTGTCAAACATATGAGCGCACATGTATGTGGATCACACTTCAGAGTTAGCAATATGTGATAAATTTGCTCAGGATGGATGTTGGAGTGACGGATGCCATGTCACGAGTTTATGACGTTATTGCATGTGGTATAAACTCAATAGTTGTGGATGCTTGCTAATGTTTCAACCATAAATAAAATACAGATAATGAATTTTACATCATGTTAGCATATGCCTCTCCAACATATAAACTACAATGCACAATCATAGCGTTAGATTTTCATGGGATACAGTGTGCTCGTCGACTACGAGATGCATGTAGCTCCTTCGTCAATCTTAAGATCTATCGAATTAGTCTCTTAAATGTGATCATAGTCATTAGGACAGAGAGTGTGTACACATTCAAATGGTAAGTGTACACACGTGTACGTGAGTCTAAATACTTTGATGACCCCTTGCAAAAAAATTATATACTTTGATGACCAGTAGCATGCCTCAAACTCAAAGGATCTCGTGTTCAAAAAAAAAAAAAACTCAAAGGATCTTCGGGGTGGACCAAAGGGATACACGCCGTTGCGGCTGCCGCGGCACCCACCCGCAGCGACAGGGTCGTACGTACGCCTCCCAGCACCAACCAGCCGCCGCACTCCCACTGACAAAACGGGCCAGAGCTCAACCCGGCGCCACACAAAAAAAATTCCCTCCGTCGGCGTCGTTTACCAGTCGCCTCCCCCCGCCCGGGTCGTCGGTCTCGTCTCGGCGGCCTCTCCCTCCGGTCCTCGCACACGGTTTCCATCCCACCCCACCAAAGATCCGATCAAACCAAAGGCGCCATCCTTGTCCCGGTCGGCGCCTTCCTCGCCATTTCCGCGTAGACGTCCCAGCGTGGATCTTGCGGCTTCCGCGGCGGCGGAGCATTCGGCGCGCGGCGGCTCAGCCTATATCCCATAGCCATATCCTCCGGTGAGTCCCTGCTTCCTCGGACCTCTCCGAGTCCGATTGCGACGATGCTTCTTCCGCGCGTGGTTAGGTCGCCTCCCTGCTTGATTGCTAGCTCGCCTCTGTCACACCGCCGGTCGCAATGGTTGCTAGCCTAGTGCCGTGTTCATCGTTCTTGGGGTTACTTCTCTGCTGTGGGATTTCGCTGTCGGGGTAGGGCTGCGCTTCTCGATGCTTTCTTTACTTGTTGCAGCCGCTAGCTCGCATGCTTATCAATCTGGAAGCTAGGATTGGGCTTCTCGCGGTGTTGTTTCTGAAACTGACAGGGCTGCGGATAAGGCTCCCTGAAGCTGCAATTTTGCTGTGGTTGTGCTAGGGGACGCCAGGTTTGGTAATTGTACGGGGCGCCGTCTCAAGCCCTTTTGTTTGCTACCCCTTACTGCTTTCAGCTGACACATGGGTAAATTTGTCTCTCGTGGCTAGTTCGATCTGTCTATAAGTACAATTTTGTCTAGAGTGGTGGTCTTGTTTTGTCATCTATGTTTGTTAGTTGCGTGCATTGTCAAGTAAACGTGCTTACTATAAATATGCAGAGGCCCCAGTGCTGTAGTACTGCATGTAAAAACATCAGCTGTAGATGTTTTGTGGCAAATGACAAGAATGGAAAGGGGGGCAGTTTCGTTATTGGCTAGGAGGATAATTCATTTACATTTTTGAGCCTTTGATTTGTTTGACTGATAGGGCCAGATAACAGAGCATTTACAGGTGAACGTTTTATAGACTAGTCGAACAACATATTACCAGGAATAGTTGTAAGGATGTGTTCCACTCATTTTACTGTATGCCTTGGCTACACCTAGATCAAGTAGGTACTTTTACCTACAAAGTTGCCTACTCATGGTGCACTATCTCAGCAGTTATTGTCATATCATCCCTCGACCTGTAGCTATCATTTATTCATTCATCACAAATGACTAAATTAAATGTTCTACACATTTGCTATTTGCATTGTAGTACTGTACCACTACAAGGGACAAGAGGAAAAGTATTGCTCTGAAGTGAGATACGCTTGGAGGCGGATTTTGGAGAACTCTTGGTCTAAGTGTGAGAGATTTGGACGTATATTTTGGACAACTTGTGGACTAAAGTGAGATATGCCTGGAGGCAAACTATTGTGTCCATCAGTGTGCTAATTAGTGTGGGACATCGGATACAAATGAGGCACATCACACTTCTTTACTGGAGAACCGGAGACAGATAACGTTATGGTAGCCACTACAGCTACAGAAATGTTTCTTGTGTGCTTTGAGTCCGTGTGCCCCTGTTTTGGCTCGAAAAAGAAGGATGGAAGTGAAGATCCTGTTCTTGCAAAGGACGGAAATTCCTGTAAGCAAAAATAACGAATTCTCATATACGGGTGATGAAACCTGTTTACACACTGAATCAATGCATAACTTATTTTTTGTGATGAAAGTAGCAAATTATGTGGTTAGCGACACTTTGCCACCGTTTGACATATTGTTTCCTTCTTTTTTTCAGTGAGTTCTTCTGAAATGAGATCAATTTCTGACAGAATTCCCTCAAGCCCTCTTCGGGTTCCTGCAAGTCCATCTAGATTTTCATTATCTTCACCGCCAAGTAGAAATGATCCATTGAACCTCAGTCTTGAAACGGTTATTAAACTGACACGTAACTTTTCGCCGGCCTTGATGATTGGCGAAAGTTATTTTGGGAAGGCCTACAGAATGGACTTGCAAAATGGTCTTGTTGTGGCTATTAAAAGGGCAAGAAAGGTAGTTTTTTTCCTGCCAACTACACTAGAGATTTGTACAAGTACAATGATTGAACTATCATTGTATATTCTGGGTGCTTTAATTCCACACTATTAGGTTTAACTAAAAGCCTAATTAGACACGACACTTCATGAGGTTTAGAAGTTCTATTGTACCCCAGCCTAGCTTTCCCTGTCTAGCTTTGTTCAGGCTTTCTGTAGAATTTTCTAGGTTTGTTCAGGTTTTGCATAGTTAGGTTTTGCATAGTTAGGTTTTTCTCCCTTTCTGCTAGCCCTTTTTGGTCGTTTGGGTCAAAGCCACTGTGGATGGTTTGGTACAATGACACGCCTTCTGACACATGTTTCAGAGAGAAGAAGTCCTATTTGAGCTGCAAAAATTTTAGATTGTTTACTGAGCTTATCACCCGCTGTTCTCTCTTGGGTGGAATCAAGCAAGAACAAGAAATTGGCTAATGCATGTTTAGGTAGACCCAGTGATTGATTGATCTATATGTGTGTAGACCAGCATAAGAATAACAGGCTTATGCATCAATAAAACATGCCGCATTGCATTCTTCATTCCAGTAGCTGTTCATAGTTGTTGTATCTTTTGTGTGTTGTGTAAGCCTGTTCACTAGTAGGATTTGTTTTTCCTCTCCGCAATCTGGATAGCTGTTGATATTTGGGTACCTTCACTTCTTTTACCCCAGTTTGACTTGCAATTCTGATATGGTTTATTTTCCCAGGAACATTTTGCTTCTTTACATGCAGAATTCAAAAATGAAATTGCACTACTAAAAAAAATCGAACACAGGAATTTGGTCCAGCTACTTGGATATATTGACAAAGGGAATGAAAGAATTGTCATAACCGAGTTTGTGTCAAATGGCACTCTTAGGGATCATTTGGATGGTATGCTGCAAACCAGATTGCTGCTTTATTTGATTCCTTCCCAGGATAAACAAACTTCTTTAAAATATTTAACAGTAACATTTTTAAATTGTGTTTCAGGGCAACATGGGCTAATATTGGGTTTCGGTCAGCGGCTTGAAATAGCCATAGATATCGCCCATGGATTAACTTATCTGCATCTATATGCAGGTAAACCTTTGCCTACATGTTTTCTTTTGCTGAGTATAGAATAGTTAAGTGAAACACTAATTGAATGGTTTGACTTTTTATTCTGATTTAGTCACATGTTCAGGAATTTACCTCAGCAGTAACGAAACACATGAACAAAGTATTTTCTTGCTGCGCTGAAAGTTAATAATTTGGATCATAATTTGTAGCACTTGTCAGTTATCATGATGTCATACATTTTTCGAAATTATTTTGGTTGTCTGTTGTCTCGAGAAAATGTCATGTACATGCGCTCCAGCTTTTTATTAAGTGGGCCTAACGTTTTTTAAGAGCGCGTGCAAATAAGCATTTGCCTTGCAAGTTTAATGGTTACAAGAATTTGAGGCTATGCTCAACAAGGATACACAATCCTAATTTGCATGTGCGGCCTAAATTATGAGTTTAGTGAACACAAGGATAACCCACGTGACTAGATTTCTTTTGTGTGTCCTCCATGTAAATGCAAGATTTAGCTAACTGCATGAACATACAACTATCTTTTCAATAGAAGTAAACTTGTATAACACACTTTTCCTCTTTAGTATTCTAATTTGATCATTCCTGCCGGTGATTTGCCTGTATCTTTTCTTAAACTATAATGCAATCTTATGCTTTTAGAGAAGCCCATTATACACCGGGATGTGAAGTCATCAAACATTCTACTAACTGAAGGCTTCAGGGCAAAAGTAGCCGACTTCGGATTTGCAAGAATTGGTTCAACAGATCCAGGCCAGTCAGAGATACAAACTGATGTGAAAGGAACAGCTGGCTATGTGGATCCAGAGTATCTGCGGACAAACTATCTGACAGTCAAGAGTGATGTGTTCTCTTACGGCATCTTGCTCCTGGAAATTCTATCAGGTCGTCGTCCTATTGAGGTGAACAGAGGAGGGAGAGAAAAGATTACCGTGCGATGGGTATGTCTTTGCTTTCCTTTCTTATTTTTATATTATTTCAGTCATTGATATCCTGTTTATTTATTTTTATAACCTACTATTTACTAGTTAGCTCTGTTATGAATCGAGTATGTTGCTCAAGATTTCTCTTTAGTGGTACCCCGTAACAGGTAGATCAAACCAGTTTGGAAACAATTTGTAAACACAGGCATAACTAGAAACAAAACAAAACTCGACCAACAGGCACTAGCACTAGTGACATCTTAGTTTAGAAGAACCATGAGCACCCATGGAAGACAGGCTTCACATGGGGTGGGCTGGGCAAGCACCGGTGCCTCTAATCTAGTTGAGTGGCGCTCAGGTCTTACAAGCACAACAGAAATGTAGTACTCAATGCCAGCACAGTTTCAAAGAATGAGCTTTAGAAGATAAATTGCCAACTAGTTTTTCAATCATTTATTTGGTTCAATTCATTGCATCCTTTGTGCTCTTGTACGCGCTTCTGTGTGTTCGTTTGTTTGGGCAGGTGATATGTGTGCCTTTCTTCGATGATTAATAATGTGATGTTTGTTACAAGTTAAACCATACACCATGCAGCCCCCTCTCATTTCAACCGGAGAAACACACACCAGTTATCGTTAGGCTGTTTATCCCATCTATTGCCACTTAGATTCTACAAGTCATCTAAGGTTGGTATAATGCCTTTGATGCAGGCCTTCGAGAGATATAACAAAGGCAATGTCCAGGAGATACTGGATCCGATGTTGACAGAATCAGTAAATGAGGATATACTGAATAAGATTTTCGATGTAATGTTCCAATGTGTCGCCCCTACTCGTGCGGACAGGCCACATATGAAAGAGGTTGTGGAGAAGCTCTGGAAGATACGGAGGGACTATGCTAAAACCCAAAACAGATCAGAAGGGTCTCTTTAAACCATCTTGCACTGGGTTGTTGACTGCTGTTTTTTCTTCGCTTCAGAGAACATGGGTGGACTCAGTTCTTGTTAAGGCTGAACATTGCCGTGCATTTTTGTCGAACACGAACAGCTGAAATCTGTACAGGGTTGTAACACTATTGTTGCACATTGTGTATATAGCTGTGTTCATGTTTAATAGATCGATTTGATGCACGCTGGCCTGGAACGGATGAATTCCGCGTGGAGGCACTGTTCAGTGATATGTGCCCTGGAGAAAAAGCGCAGTGGTGCAGATTGTAATGCAGCTTCTGTGTGTGTAGTTTTAGAAACTGTACAAGCATTGTCAAGTTGTATAAGATTCAGGAAAAGACTGAAACTGCTTTTCCTTTTTCTTTTCTGTAGTATATATTCTGCCTGAACTTCACAGAATACGAACACGCACCATTCCATAGAAAGTAATAAAACTGCAATATCAAATCATTTCCTCAGTTTTGCAACCTTGTACAGTTTAAATTTTTGCAGCTTCTTCTGTTTTGTTTGGGTTCAATTTTGTATTGGCTAGCCTAGGTTTGATTTATTTTTTCCTTTGTGCTCTGAGCCTCATCTTGGCGTCGTCTTCTAATACTCCCTCTGTTCCTAAATACTACTCCCTCCGTCCGAAATTACTTGTCACACAAATAGATAAAAATAAATGTATCTAGAACTAAAATACATCTAGATACATACATGCATATGACAAGTATTTTTGAACGGATGGAGTATAAGTCTTTAAAGAGATTTCACTATGGACTACATACGAAGCAAAATGGATGAATCTACACTCTAAAGTATGTCTATATTCATCCGTATGTAGTACCTAGTGGAATGTCTAAAAAGCATGTATGACAAGTATTTTTGGACGGATAGTATAAGTCTTTAAAGAGATTCCACTATGGACTAAATACGAAGCAAAATGGATGAATCTACACTCTAAAGTATGTCTATATTCATCCGTATGTAGTACCTAGTGGAATGTCTAAAAAGACTTATAGTACTTAGGAACAGAGGGAGCACGAAACAACACACATTTGGGTGCATGTTCAAGAAAAAAAATTCTCTTCCAACATCGAAGCAGGCATGTTTGACTTCCTTTAAACTCAAAGAACACTCTAGTATACACGAAAACTGACCAAAAAAATTAGGATCACACATCATTGTAGTTCTAATTTTCCAAGGGGGGCGCCGATAAGCCAGAGCGGATGGACTGAACACTGGAGTTGGTCACTCGTCAGTTTCGTTAATCCAAGCTACCACATGAACCTTTGTGTTCCCGTCTCATGGCCCCAATGGAATGGTCTGAACAGAAACATCGCCAGAGTGAACAAATCAACAGCAACATATGCAGACCCCAAAACAAGCAATTTGCCATGACCAATGACTGGGGAATTGAGAACCAGTATGACCAATGGGATTGTGTAGTATCTAAATTCGACCAACGGGGCAGGAACAAGAACCAGAGCAACCGAAAAAACAAAGGACACCACCCAAACTCTCGGCTGCGATTTCCCTGTAAAGGTCAGAGGTTTTAGTTCATTATACTTCTCAAAATAGACAACCTTTTCGAAACTTAAAAGAAAAAATTCACCTAAGATGTTGATTACTGAAAACCATGAGTACACATAGAGTGGAATCAAAATGTATTTCATCATCCAGTGAGCTTGGATGACCTTCCTCCAGATATAGAAGGTGTAATGTCTATTGTCAGCCAGAAGATATGGATGAGCAATGCTGCACCAGAAGATGAGGCTATTAGGATTTCACAAACAGAAAAAAGAAGACAAAGGAAAGTATTGGTTATGCAGAAGTAAAAAGCAGAGTCGTCAACAATCTTCTGACATGTTTGACTGCAACTGGAGTTCTGCTCATAGATTGCAATAGCTAAATTAAATATGTATATAGTTATACTTGCCAATTAACTTCAGTTTGAATTTAGTGAAATACTGTCGGCATTAACAAGCCTCTAAAGGTTTTGATTTTTGAAAATATACTCAAAGCGAACAAGGCACATACGAGGTGTTCAAGTAACAAACCTGAATAAATGTACAGCCACAAAGCTTAAACCAAGAGCTGTCAGCATTGCCAGAGAACTGAAGGTTTTGTTCTTTCTACACCAGTAGAATAAGTCTGATACTCGTCCAGGAGTAAAATGCCACGGCAGGAGGGCAGTAGCTGACACTAGACCAAAGTACAATAACTGTGCAAAATGTGGTGAAACAACATGAGCTTCCTTGGCACCTGCATCACTCCAAGCAATGGCGCATGTTAGCAATTATCTACTGTATCACTTAATCAACTGCTAATCCCTATGAAATATGTAAAAAGAGCAATTCATCATAAGAATTTACCTAGTACTATGCCACCATTCCAGATTATAAATGCTACAAATACCACCAGAACTATTGCGAATGGCGCAAAAGTGATTAAAACTTTACACTTTGAATTCCATAACTTGAAGGCAAAGTCGAATAGTTCTTCCGTAAAACCTGCACATCAATCATACATACTTAATATGTTGTGGAAAGGACTGCACACACAAAATCACATGATCTTGTAGAATTCACATCCTTCTCAACAAAAAAACACTTTGCATTCAGAATTAAAATGTATAGTTGATAAAATATTGCATCTGGTGTTCTCATAACAAGAAGAAAGATATCAATAATATCCTAAATATTTTCAATTTTAAAGTACATTAGCTAGCCGCCTAGTGAATCTAAAAATGGAAGCTACAAGCTTACAGTAAAAGTTCAAAAATACTACATAATTTTCTCAATTAAAACAGCTGGAGTACTCACTGGTGTGCAATTTAGTAGATCCAGAAACAACTCCCCTCTTACTTATGGGGTGATTAGCTCGTCGTCTTCTCAAACCTAAAGCACTGACTTTGTTATCCCTGTCAGACTCTTTTGTCCTTGACTTATCTGTTAGTTCACTGTTCTCATCAGAAAGGCAGTCACCAAGAGGAAGATCTTGTACATATTCAATGGCTCCATTGGCAGCAAAAAATATCATCCATATTACATTAGTCTGCCGGAAAAGTATTGAGAGAGCACCGAACTGCAGGCAAAAGGAACGAAAATAATTAACAAAGGCAGGAAGTATATCAAAAACTTCAATGTGAAATGAGTGTTTTTTTTTAATTCGTGAAATGAGTGGTTTGGTTGTTAAAAAATGATGTGGGGTACTGAACTTTTTTTTTATGAACAACCTTCGCCATCAAGTATGTTACAAACAAATTTTACGAACGTATAACTTCCTGTAACTCAAGCAAGCTAAAAAAGCTACTGTTGTGAGCACAATAAATCAACAAATAATGTATACGCTATTGTCTCCGCAAAATGCAACCTTATCTCACTGAAAGGTATAAAGAGCCGCGTTCAAACACTCACCAGTGCACTGACCCAAAAGCGTTTCTTCAAGCAGGACAGGTACATCGCAAGAACTGCAGCTAATGATGCGACATCAGTATAATACAGAAAGGTAAAGAACCAGTGAACAGGATACAACGCTACAAGAATAGCATAAGCAGTTGCCTTCGTCTTGCCAATTCCTGGCTTGATACGCAGAAGCAGATCATGGACAAGAACACCGCAAACCATTGCCATTATAACATTAGTTGACCGGAGAAGTGCCGTGGTGCAAAGGGGGTCAAATGCCTCTGCTGCCTTAATAGCCCATGCACCAGGGAACAGAGAAGCAAGATATGCTAAAGAAATGTAGTACCTGCGAAATTGCAGACAACAGTTCGTCACAAGAAAAAAATTGAGTTTGAAACAATAAGGAGTAGTCAAAGCTCACAGGCCAGGAGGGGTGGTGATCATGGGATCCCATGTTAAGAAATCTCCACGGCAATAGTGCTGCGCCTGTGGAACATGGAATATCTCATCCTAAAAACAAACAATAAAGTGGTAGTGGACATGTTATCATGTTATATTTGGAAGCATATTGTGCTATACACATTTTCAGAATGAGAATACAGCGAGATTAGACAATCATGGATCCTAAAGATCTTGCTACAGCTCTACCTATGCCCCACATCTGCTTGCCAAATCTATTTTTTTTTTCAGTAGAACTCAACTTTCTATATAACCATGAAACTATAACTCAGGAAATTCCTTCGTGCGAACGATGACATTTTCCCACATGAGAACCAATGCTACCATATTGATGCAAATGTTTGTGCCTAATATCTTACTTGTATAAGCAGCATTACAATTTCAGACCCTAAAGGTTGAGGATGTTGTGAAACAAAAGGGATCGCTGTTTCCCAATTAGCAGTTCTTCAGATAACTAGATTGCCTTAGTACCACTGTACTTCATCATCAAACTATAATCAAGTGACATCAGACATGCATATCCTGGCAAGAGGACTCACCATGTAGGGGTCAGGCACGATGGAGTCAACCAAGGCGGCGATCGGGATAGCCCATGCGGCCACCGCGGCGGCGACGGCCAGCCTCCCCATCCCGCAAGGCGGGGCTCTCAACTCCGGGAACCCTACTTGAGAGAGCTACCCTGCTTCAGATCCAGTTCAGCGCTCGGGACTCGGAAGCACAGAGCTCATCACACGAGTCCTCACCAGGTTATCGGAGGCTATGCAGGCCCGCGCCGTCGGAGCGAGCTCGCCGGCGATACGACGGCGGCCGGACGGCTCTACGCTGCTGCTGCTGCTGCCGGCGTCTCGCCGGAGGTCTCAGGCTAGACGACCGGTGGAGATTTCAGAGCCGCGACACCTCGGCCCAGTCGTTTGTAACATACCGGCTCGAGCAGGAAGGCCCACGACTCTGCCTGCCCAATGCACCGGCCCGGCCCGGCCCGGCCCAACCAGCGGCGGCAGGTACCTAGCGAACGGGAAAGAGGGCGAAGTCTCATTCGTTGCGCTTAGATCTCTCGCCCCCTGATCTCTCCCGAGGCGCGAGCAGGACGACGCCGGCGGGCGGCTCCGGCGACCGGAGACTCTGCGGTCTTCCCTCCGCCCTTTCCATGTGAGCAGCTCCTACTCTTCTTCTCCCCCATCTCGGGTTTTCTTAGGTTTGGATGGATCAGCTTAGTCTTTGCTTAATCGGCAGCGGATAGCCTGTGAAAAGAATCGACAGGGAGCAGCAGTGTTGTTGCAAGACTTGCTGAGTCTAATCGGCTGAAGGGAAATGTATTGTGTAGGGCATATCACGCCCAGTTGAATACTGGCTTCGCTAGTTTTAGCTAGACCTAGGATCTTGACAAAGCCACTTGGCCAAGAAGGAATTGATATAGAAGTGAGGACCAGTGGGAGTAGAATTATATTGAGATCTGATGAATGGTTGGGATATGCAAAAGTCTCGCGTTGGTCTTAAATACAATTGCGATCAGAGTATCTTCAAATCCCTCTGATTCTTAGTGCTTGATACATTCTTAGATCACTTGGGGCCTCAACGAAAGAGCCCTCTGATTTTGAAGTATATCTCCAGTCCAATATAAGCTGGTGTTTCTTGCCACCGATTGCTGTAAACATCTGTAGTGAGATGCCTAGAACTTCTTGAACCAGACTTGGTTTGGCCATAGTATTGACTTCAGTCACAAACTCACCCATACTTGAGAAGAATATGTTGTGGCTGTTATAGTTTTATTATGCTGTTATTCTACTCTGAGCATGAGCAGTGAGCAATTGTTGAAATTTTGCTATACAACTCATGGTTTCATGTTAATCAAACTGGGAGATGCCCTCTATTTCTAAAAAAATGTTGAAATCTTAGTAATTAAACTAGATAAAACCTTTGATTATGCAACTAAGCGTTATTCCACTGAACTACGATTTTAACACACAAAAAAAACCTATGTCTAGGAAAAGCACAAGTTTATAGATTTTTGGTACAAACACAGCTTGCATCTTAACAGCAACAGGGCCATAACTAAAATGTGTTAGCGCACAGAAGTGAGATGATATTTGGTTGCAGTTAAAGTCTCTTAGTACAAAGCAACAGAAGGCATGCACACAAGCTGGCATTTCTTGCCACAGATTGCTATAAACATCTAGTGAGATGCCTAGAATTTCTTCAACAAGACTTGGTTTAACCATAGTATCAACTTAAGTCACAAATTCACCCATACTTGCGGAGGATAAGTTGTAGCTGTTAAGATTTTTATGAGCAATTGTTGAAATTTTGCTATATGAGTCATGGTTTCATGTTACTGGAACTGGGAGATGCCCTCTGTTTCTAAAACAAATGTTGAAATTTTGCTAATAAAACTAGATAAAACCTATGAATGTGCACCTTTTCATGTCAGTTTTTCACACATGCTCCAATCTCTACAATCTGAGCAATCGGGAGTTATTCCATTGAACCATGATTTTAACACACAAAAAAACCTATTTCTAGTAGAAGCACAAGTTTACAGAGTTTTCGGTACAGACACAGCTTGAGTCTTAACAGCAACAGAGCCATAACTAAAATGTGTTAGCCTACAGAAGTGAGATGATATCCAGTTGCAGTTAAAGTCTCTTAGTAAAAGCAACAGAAGGCATGCACATCAGTAATCAGTTACAGCCTTAAAGATAGATTAACAACAAATTTGCACTTGGATAGAGCCATAGAGGGGGAAAATGTAATCCTATCTGGCTTGGCTAGATGCTGATAACATGTTCATTATTAGTTTTGGGTGTATAAATGCTCCTTGAGCTAGGATAATGGTGCGTTGGATTTTTGCCGATGATTAGTTTCTATGCTCAACTGTATTTCTGCCTAACCATCAAACTTACTTACTAATATTTTGTAAAACTAATATTTTGTTTACAACATCTGAAGATTGCTGTCAGAGTGGAACAAATCTGTTGCTGGAAATGGCAAGTACAGCATGTTTCGTGATTGTAAGTAAGAACGACATCCCAATATATGAAGCAGAAGTTGGATCCGCACCAAAGGTATGTGTCCCGCACTCCATCTTCTTTCCATCTATTGCATTTAGCTATTTGTTTGGTAAAAATATTCGGATGTAAAAAAATGAAAATATTTAGTAGATAAACATAAGTTATGTTGGATGATGCTCTTAAATATTATATCAAATATAGCGAAAATATGTACTCCCTCTGATCCGAAATAAGTGTCGTGGATTGGAGGGAGTAGGAAATAACAATTAACAGGGTGCTGTTAGATTCTTCTCTCTGAGTTAAAAAAAGTGTTGCATGTTGTATCTTTGCCCCTGTACACATGATTTCCTGTATTTATTTATGCTTGATGCCTCCTGGTTAGGTTTCATAATTTCATTTGTTCCCAGGAAATTTAAGAACTTCTATGTAATAGTAGTGTTCATTGATATGCAAGTATACGTTAGAACCTTCTTGACATGGGGGTGACTGGGATCTGTCTTTTGTGGTGTAGTCATATTGAATTACTACTAAATTGCATGTCTAATCTTCTGGAATTTATTTTCCCTTTCAGAAAGAAGATCTGGCTTATCACCATCAGTTCATCCTACATGCTGCGTTAGATGTTGTTCAGGACCTAGCATGGACCACAAATGCAATGTGAGATTCTATTGGTTGGTTAATTTTGTTGTGTAGGATACACCCAAAAAAAACTGTGTGTTTTTTCTCTATGACACTATCCAATAATACCACAGCCCAAGAATAGTCTTCTTATATAACTATTATATTGTTTCCCTCATCTGACCCTTTCTCTGCATTGTACTGTATGTTATTTTGCCAGGTTCCTGAGGTCGGTTGATAGATTTAATGATCTTGTGGTGTCTGTTTATGTAACCGCCGGTCATACTAGATTCATGCTGCTCCACGATTCACGCAGCGAGGATGGAATAAAAAGCTTTTTTCAAGAGGTCCATGAACTTTACATCAAGGTAAGACGATTGTCTATCGGTCCATTACGATCTGGAGAATCCTCTTGGCGCATTTTAGTTTGCTTTAAATGCTCGATTAAGTGTACACAGACGTCAATTGTCAAATCATGCGCACCGAACAGTAAGGCCACTGAGTATCCATTTTTGTGGTGAAGACAATTTCTGGCGGCATCGGTCTATTGTCTTTTGCTATGCTTTTATCAAGATGCTCCGTCTGTGTCAAGGTGATGGCGCTTGTCTACCCTGTAAATAGGAAACCGATGGGTGGACGATATGGGTCAAAACCGCATGGCTTGCTTATGAATCCCATACATTGCAAAGCTACTTTCCCTAAAAAAAAAGGCATGCAAGGTTACTCGCTGATGCGGAATTGTGCCCCGTTTCCATAATAAATCGTGACAAGTGCCTGCAGCCTCGTTCTAGAAGATCTTACATGTAATATCAGTCAGGGTCTTGATATGATAAATGATAAAGTTTTCATACAAATTTCGTGTGTGTTTTGCTGCAGATATTCCTCAACCCGCTGTATCTGCCTGGCTCTCGCATCGCATCGTCTCATTTCGACACCAAGGTGAGGGCTCTCGCAAGGAAGTATCTGTAGCGCGCGGCCGCGGAGCAGCTTGGCGTCGTACAGCAGAAGCAGGGCCGGCAAAAGATAATCCACCGCGGTTGTTCTCTTGTCATCTACGTATGTTGCTGAATCATGTATGCACACTGCATTTTTCTCCTCGTTGGATCCTTGCGTGCGCGCGCCGGTGAATCCCCACCTTTTGGAATTGAATCCGGTTTGAAAATGGATCGTGCTGTATGTACATGGCAAATATGTAAAAACCGTGCAATCTCCGTGTAGCATACTAGCAGCATTGATTTGATTTCCTGTCTTTGTCCTGCATCTATCTCTGCCTTTTTCCTGTGCGTGCGTGCATAATCATGCTTATCTTACCTTCCTCCACCTGTGCCTTGTGGCTCGTATGCATTAGGCAGAAAGGTGACGGTGCAGGATACGCGCGTGAATGCCAAGATTGCTGCTGGTACTATGTTGAACGAATGCAGGCGTGAGATCTGATAAGTACAGCGCCACTAGAGAAGAAGTGTCGGGTTAGCAGTGTGTGTTAACACTTAAACACTGTGGGTTGTTTTCACTCCAGCCCAGTCCCAGTCCAGCCCCATGGTGCACGCCTCTGTGTGTGTGTGTAAAAAAAAAGGGGCATCTTGAAACGAACATGTCACACCGGCAGCTGGGTGCCCCCAGCGGCAGCGAAGGCCCTCTATGCGTGCGTACAACACACGAGAACAGTGAGGCGATAGCGTGAGGATCCAGACGTGTGGTTCGTGCACACTGGCACGCCTGAATCTTTGCTTGATCCGGAGCAGGCTGAAGAGGAGATCCCGTGGGCGATTTGGTCGGGGCAGGCACCAGGCAGTATCAGCATGTGATGTGAAGGAGCCGGCCAAGTGAGACCAACTCCAACTCCTCCCCTTCCACTTGGCCTGAGCTTATCGGAAGCCAAGCCGGCCGGGGCCTCACATATCACATAGTACTCCTATTACTAACTAACATGACTTGCGCGCTCTTGGTTGGTCGATTGATTGGTTTTTCTAAAGTAGGCTAGACAAGGTGAAAGATTCATGAGAGGATAAGAGGAGGCTGGGTTATCACCTGATGTCATCTCAGCGAATTAATTAGGCCTGATCCCATCCGGCTAAACTCCAGCCAGCCGGAAGTGATCCCAGACCCCCAAAGCGCCAATCTGTTTCCATGCCAGGAATAACAAGCTAGCTAGCTAGTGGAGGGAGAGGCTCGGTGGGCGACGGCCGGCACAGTGCCGCCTTTCCCTTTCGCGAGATCGCGCGCCCGCCCGATGAGCGCACAGGCAATATCTATCGGCACAGCACCCGTTGATCGGTTGGCTACATCTGCACGGCATCCGCTCCATCTTTTCTGGAGGGTTTTTTTTTTCCTCTCTAGACACGGCTGGCGAGGTGTGTGGCTGGGCTCCTTCTGCTCTGCGCTGCAGCTCCGGGTCATCGGCCGACGCTGACAGTCGCTGGCTAATTACTGCTGGAACCCGTGGGCTTTCGTGCGGCGAATCATGACGGCTTTTGACGGGTGCGCGTGGTGGTGGAGTATTACTGGCTACTGGCTAGGCTAGGCTATTGTGGTGGCTTATTAGGGATGGATCGCTTTCGTCGTGGTATGGGAGACGAGATCTCGCCGGGGACGTGCACAGTGGAGGGATCGCCGGAGAAAAGGACGGGGGCTGCTGCTGGTCGATGGCAGTTGGCTAGAGGACCACCCTAACGCTGTGCGAATAGGACTAGTACTACGTAGGACCCGTGTGTGTGCGGAGTTAATTGCAAAAGAGTGCCACAATTCGGGCCGTATTCACAAGTTGATGCCATCTTTCAAATTTTTTGCAAATACATACCAAGATACAGGCCGTATTTTGCAGATCGCGTATTTATACGTATAGATGCTTTTTCTAACATACATGGCCCACCTGTCAGCCTCTTAAAGAAAAAACCGCCCGGACCGCTGCGGCGGGGGGAAAACCGGCTCTCTGCTTCCTCTCGTATCGGATCGGCTGCGGGGAAAACCGGCTCTATCCATCTCTCCTTCCTCTCGCATCTGTTCCCAACCCTACTCCCTCTCCTCTATCCCAGCCATGGCGGCGGCGGCCCCTGGAAGCATAGTTCGTGCTGGCGGCGGCGGCCCCTGGAAGCATAGTTCGTGCTGGCGGCGACGGCTACGTTGATGGCGACGACGACAACGACTCTTATTCGTCCGATGACGAGAGCTCCTGCGATTTCTCCGAGCCTGCTGTGTCCAAGGTGGGGATGTTGAGGCTAGCACAGATTTGGGTGGCCAATCCAAGCACAAGCCATCATTGGACGTCTGGGATCGACGGCGTTGAGTAAGTTTTCTTCATCAATTTATAGTATTGGGGATTGAATGAAATGGAGATTTAGGATTAGGTTCCCAGTCCAGTTTCTGAATATGCCCAAAATCTCTTGTTGCTGTGTCCTGCTGCTGTCTCCTGCTGCTCAGTAAAAATTATGTCCTGCTGCTATTAGATTTATTTAGTTCCAGTTCTCTAGTTTGTGAAATTTAGTGTTACATTGTCCTGCTGTGTGTCCTGCTGCTGTTAAAATTATGTCATGCTGCTGTTAAAATTATGTCCTGCTGCTATTAAAATTATGTCCTGCTGCTGTTAGATTTAATTAGTTTCAGTTCTCTAGTTTGTGAAATTTAGTGTTACATTGTTATGTGATGTGAATTTATCACTGGCAATTGACATTTTTTCTGAAATTGCAGTTTATATCTAGAAATTTGGGACGTTGCCATTCATTTTCAAGATATGGATAGTTTAGAGTTGAAATTGTGCAGTGATGATGTTGTCCTTCCTAGTGTGGTAGCACTGATGGAGACACGAGGCTATGGAAGCACTGACTCAGTGTATTTTGATAAAGGCATAGGAGTTGATGGTTTGGAGAAAATAGATAGCAATACTAAGTTGCAACAACTAAAGAGGCAGCACAAGGAAGCCAAGTTGCTGAATTTGTCTGTGTATAGGGGGAGTGCACCTGTCTTTGAAGATGTGCTTGTGACACAAGAGAGCCAAATTGTGGTTGGAAGACAAGAGAGCAGAAATGAGGAGAGAGAGTAGAAGGGCAAGCTGAAGCTTAAACAAGTAGTGGAAGAAGATAGTACTGATGCATCTTCATTTGATTCAGAGGGTCCAATAGATATTGAACATGATCCTTACTTCATGGGGGAGTATAGGCCAAAAGCAAATGAGGGAAGAGGGCTTACATTAGAAGAATTTGAACAGGAAGAAACAAATGATGATGAAACAGACAGCAGTGGACTTGATGATGAAGTGCTACCAGAGGTCTTACATCATTATGATGGTGAAACAGATGTGGAAGATTTATTTGAGCTGGATGAGGAGGATCAAGTTGTTCAAGAAGGAGAACACATTACTGAACCTGCAATAAAGAGGAGGAAACTGCCATTGGGTAGAGGACCCACAAGCAGGTCACATTCCAGTGCCATACAAATATATGAACCAGATTTTAAACCCTCATCAGATGAAGAGGAGAAAGGTTTCCTTAAGGAAAGTGATGATGATGGGTTTGAGCCAGCTAGTTTTGTACCACCTAAAGGAAGAAAGACCAGGGCAAAGAAACAGCCACCTAGGAAATGGTATGATGAAAATAGGGAAGAGCCACATAATCAACTATGTCTGAAAATGTGTTTCAGAGATCAACACCAAGTTAGGGATGCTTTGTTGAGCTTGCACATCAGTCAGAGTAGGTCTTTTCAGTATCACAGGAATTCAGATAAAAGAATAATTGTGGAATGCATAACAAAGAAGATTTGAAGTGCCCAAGCCTAAGGATACATCAAGATTGGGTACAATAACATGTAGCAATTGTGGACTCCAAGGTCACAGATACACAAGCTGCAACAAAAACATGAAACCGGAATTGCTTTTGAGGAAAAAAAACATGTGGTAACACTTTTTTTTACTTTGTTTCCCTCTTTCTTTCTTTCTTTCTTTCTTTCTTTAATATTTTGCACTTGACATATATATTCAATGATTTGTTTCCCTCTTTCTTTCTTTATTTAATAGGCACCTGCAACAACTGCTCCTGCTGAAAAGGATCGAGATGGACCTAGAGGGGGGTGAGTAGGTACAAATCCAAATTTTAATAATTACTTAGCAATTTTAGGCAAAAGTGCGGAATATGAGTGTAGGCCTAATAATTGCTACGACAAGGAGTGAGCTATTTAGAGTGAAGTAAGACAAGCGGTAAACAATAATCAAATACAAGTATGTAATAAGGATTAACACAAGTAGAGAGTTAGGGTTAGGAATAACCGAAACTCCAAGAGAGACAAGGATGTATCCCGATGTTCACTTCCTTGGAGGGAAGCTACGTCACCGTTAGAGGGGCGGATGTTACCACGAAGGCACACCAACGCCACGAAGGCTCACCCTATTCTCCCTTTGAGATAACTCCACGAAGGCGTTTCTCAACCACTAGTGGTAAGCCTTGAGGTGGCTTCCAAACCTTCACAAACTTTCCGGGGGAAATCACAATGGTTTGATTCCTCTCCGAAGACTCCTACCGCCTAGGAGTCTCCAACCTCCAAGAGTAACAAGATCACGGGGATTGCTCAAAACTTGCTCAAATCACAATCACTTTGGTGGGAAGGAGGAGAGGGAGGCGATCTATCTTTTGATTGGAACAACACTCAAAAGGACTCACAAATGCTCTTGGGATCTAGGATTTGGTGGAGACAAGAGTGAGTGAGAGGAAAGGTGTTCTTGGATGTATTCTAGCTGTGTTGAACACTATTTCACAAGGTAGGAGAAGAGTATATATAGTGGGGAGTGAAATACAGCCGTTGGGGACACTTTAAGTCACACAGGGTCCGGACGTCCGACAGTTGTCGGAAGTCCGGGGGTCCGTGAGGGGTCGGACGTCCGACAGGGGTCGATCGTCCGAGGCCTGTAGATATGACTGAAAATACTGTGAATTGAACAGCCACCGGACGTCCGGAGAGGACCGAAAATCCGAGTTATTCGACTCAACTTCTACTGGTGGGAGGTTCCGGATTTCCGAAGGGGAACGGACGTCCGGCCCTCGGACGTCCGGAGAGAGCCGGAAATCCGAGTTATAGAGCTCATGTTCTTCTGGTGCAGGTCTCCGGATTTTTGGGGCTTGTCGGACGTCCGGCCCTCGGATGTCCGGAGAGAGCCGGATTTCCGAGTTATATGACTCACAAACTTCTGGTGAAGGGCTACGGATTTCCGAAGCCTGCCGGTCGTCCAGCCCTCGGACGTCCGGAGGGAGCCGGATGTCCGAGGCAATAGACCTGTTTTGAGATAAGAACAGAGTGGAGAATATGTGATATTGGGTATGACAGTGAAGATGTGGTACGAGCAAGTTCATCGCAAAACCTGTGATCCCCTCTTAATAGTGCGGGATCCCTATACTTAATATCAGTAAACTCAAAAGAATAGTCTACATCATCTTTTCTTAATCCCGAGCCTTCTCGAAATATAAATCCCAATCTTCTCAGACAACCTTTGGCACATAATTCTCAATCTACTAAAGTACTTGCCATCCTGAGATACACTCAACAAATAGGATTAGTTTCCTATGTATGTGTTGTCATTAACACCAAAAGTCGATTAGGGGCATAGCATGCACTTTCAATCTCCCCCTTTTTGGTAGTTGATGACAACATATACATAGGTCTCAAAAAGATTTAACATACATTATAGCCTAGGAGATATTTAGTACGGAGCTCCCCCTTAGTATATGCATGATAAAATATCGAAGCTCCAATGGATGAACATGTAAAGATAATAGATCATCATAGAAGTAGTGGAGCAAAACATAATAGTCTATGATGATATCATAGCAATCCATAGTAATCCATAGCAAATCACAATCATTCATAAGTAGCCATACATGAGTTTATCCATTACATTAAATCTCCAAAGACTAAAAACTACGATACATTACTCCCCCTTTGGCACCAAGTACCAAAAAGGGAGACACCAACAGCACCAACCACGCTCAGAGCTCATCAGCATCATCAGGCAAGCCACTGCCACCACCTCGTCAAAGAAATCAGCCCACTCAGGACCAGATGGGAAACCAAAATCAGTAGGAGGAGCAGCAGGAGGGGCCTCATCATCACTCACATCAAGAGCGCCCGAGGCTCTCAGACGAGCCTTGAGGGCATTCTGGGAGGAGACTAAGCGAGAAACCACATCATGGGTTTGAACACACTGGAAAGAGACGGCCTTCATCAAAGCAGACTGTGCCTTGCCAAGGAATTTGGCAATGCGACCGAGAGGAGCGGAGCTAGATGAGGGGGTGGTTGACCGGGCAGCGGTGCGGCGAGTGGATGTGGAGGATGAGGGGGTTTTCTTGGGAGCATAGTTATCCGCCTTGTGAGCGGGAATGACCCACTTGCGATGTGTGTGAGTGACAGCCACAGAGAAATCAGCAACATGATTAATAAGAGCCTGGATGAAGGGGGCATGAGGAAAGGCTCGCTTGTACTGAAAGCTAGCAAGCCGAATCTCATGCCACAGAAAATGAGGCACATTAATTTTGCCCTTGGGGTGCTCGAACAAGTGAGACATGATGTCAATACAATAGCCACTGCAAGAGCCCTTATCACCCATCTTGGGATAGATGGTGCGGATGAGACACTGAAAAATGATGAAGTAAGGTGATCGCCAGATGGATACCTGGTTAAGGTCCTTCAGGCGCTCATCCGCATCAAGCTCACTTAGTGGTTTGAGAAGGTACCCACACGCGTCAATGGACTTATGCGCATGGTTAGGATCATCCCTATGTATTTTGAAACCAGAGTTGGGGAAACCAAGTGTGGCAACAAATGTATCATAAGTAGCGGTGAAGCGAACGTCAGAGGTGATCCAGCTGACAGTGTGGTTTGGACCAAAGTAGCATGTGGCATAGAACTGGTGAATGGCAGCAGCATTAAAGTCGCGATGAAAGGCAAACGGGGCGGCAAGCCCCGATGCCTCAATAAGCTCAATGGCACCCGGATATTTCGCCGGGTGCGTGCGAATATGCTCAACATCAATATAGAGATGAACAGATAAACCCTTAGGAACTATGACTGTGGTAAAAATGTCCGCCTGGACGTGTGTGCGGAAACGTGAGTCCGTAGAGTCACGTACGACAGCGTATGGATCAAGGTCGCGGTGGAAAGTGAGGTATGAAGCCGCGCCAAGTGTGGTGAAGTTCGTGATTGCACGACCTAAAGTAGCAGGAGGTTCTAGTGGTATGCGACGAGCTTCACCTGCGGGCTGGGCAGGAGGAGGTGGTGGCATGTAGGACGCCCTGCGAGTCCCGGGCTTTGGCTTGGACCTCCGTTCGGCGGGCTGGTCAGCAAAGTCCTCGGCGGCAAGCTCCTCCTCGAAGTCAGGGTGATCACCATCAGACGACGAGGGGAGTTGTGGAGACGGAGAACGCCGGGCCAGAGAACGCCGGGAAGTCCGTTTGAAGGGACGACGTGGCCCATCCGAGTCCGACCCCATGCTAGGAGGGGCGCGAGATGATGAGCCAGCCACGGTCTTCCGAGCGGCGTGCTTGGTCTTGTTCGTGGAGCACAATATCCTACGCGGATGAAAATCCCAAATAAGGAACGAACATGGAGATTCATGGGAGAGAGAGAGAACCAAAACAAACGCGAAAGGAACGGAGGAGCAACCTGTAGACGGATCCCGCGAAGGAAGAGGAGGAAGGAGAGGAGGATCCACGGAGGAGATCGGCCCGATCTCCGGTCTGGCGGCGCAGGCGAGGGCTCCTCGAGCTGCTGGCGGAGGCGGTAGGGAGGAAAAGGGGCGCTGAGGGTTAGGGCAAGAGCCGAGCCCCGCGCCCAGCTATTTATAAGCCCGAGGCATCGGACGTCCGGAGGTGATTGTGGCGTCGGACAACCGACACTGGTCGGACGACCGGAAGGAGATTTCCCGCCGGACGTCCGAGACATGTCGGACGTCCGAGAAAGAGGAGGAGGCAGAGGCTGATGCTGGATTTTGTTTGATGATTAGATGATGACTTGCATGGTTTCTCACAAAAAGTACGAACATAGTTGCCTACAAGCATAACGTATACTACTTGGAGACAGAAATTGATTGATGCGTACCTTTTAAGCTTAAAAAAACAGAAAATTAAGACTCACTCCCCCTAAATGCATGCCCACATCAAGACACAAACATAATGTGAGTGTGTGTATGTGTGCAAGGTTTCAAGATATGTTGTCAAGCTCCAAGATACCAAGTTCACGCCTAAGTTGGCAGAACCTAGCTACGCTAAGTGGCTTGGTGAAAATGTCGGCTAACTGCATGTCGGTACCCACATGGGTAATATCAATGTCACCCTTTTGCACATGGTCTCTCAAGAAATGATACCTAATATCAATATGTTTTGTGCGAGGGTGATCAATGGGGTTCTCGGAGATCTTTATGGCACTTTCATTATCACAGAGAAGAGGAACGTGTCGATACGTGATACCATAATCCTTTAGTGTTTGCCTCATCCATAGCAGTTGGGTTGCACAGCTTGCGGCTGCAATATATTCGGCCTCGGCCGTGGAGAGAGAAACACAGTTCTGCTTTTTCGAGGACCAACTTACCAAGGAGCGTCCAAGAAACTGACATGCACCGGAAGTGGATTTCCGTCCCACTTTATCACCGGCCCAATCTGCATCGGAATACCCAATAAGATCAAACTTAGCATCCTTAGGATACCACAAGCCTAACTTTGGGGTGTGAACAAGGTATCTAAGAATATGCTTAACCGCCGTGTGATGGATTTCCCTAGGGGAAGCTTGAAATCTAGCACATATGCCTACACTTAACATGATGTCCGGTCTAGATGCGCAAAGATAAAGTAGCGAACCAATCATGGAGCGGTAAGTAGATGGGTCAAAAGGAATACCGTTTGTGTCTTCATTTAGAACTACATCGGTGGCCATGGGGGTCTTCATTGGTTTAGCATTTGTCATATCAAAATTTTCAAGAATGTCCTTGAGGTACTTAGTTTGAGACAAGAAAATCCCTTCTTGAAATTGTTGTATTTGAAAACCAAGAAAGAACTTCAAGTCCGTGTTGAGTGACATCTCAAAGGTCTTGGTCATGGAGGCCGCAAACTTCTTACATAAATGGATGTTAGGAGAACCAAAAATGATGTCATCTACATAGATTTGGCATAAGATCAAATCACCATTTTCCCTCTTAGTAAAAAGAGCGGGATCGATCACCCTCACCACAAAGCCATCATCGAGTAGGAACTTCTTAAGATGATCGTACCAAGCACGGGGTGCTTGTTTGAGGCCATACAGAGCCTTGTGAAGTTTATATACATGGTCTTTGTGGTGAGGGTCAACAAACCCAGGTGGTTGTGATACATATACCTCTTCTTGTAGAGGACCATTAAGAAAAGCACTTTTCACATCCATTTGATGCAAAGTAAAACCATTGAAAGCAGCATAGGCCAATAAAATGCGAATGGACTCAAGACGAGCAACAGGGGCGAAAGTTTCACCAAAGTCCAAACCTTCAACTTGGGAGTACCCCTGTGCTACTAACCTTGCCTTGTTGCGTAGGACAGTCCCATTCTCATCTTCCTTGTTCTTGAAAATCCATTTAGTTCCAATGACATTATGTTCCTCATTTGGTCGTTCTACCAATGACCATACTTCGTTGCGTGTAAAGCTGTTTAGCTCCTCTTGCATAGCAAGGAGCCAGTCATTGTCGCACAATGCATCCTGAACCCTGTGTGGCACAGTACTAGAGACAAACGAAAAGTGAGCACAAAAGTTTGTTAATTTTTTATGAGTCACTCTACCTTCCGACACGCCGGTGAGGATTTGATCAATATCAACACGATCGGCCACACGTGGCATGATGGAGGTCAAGGTTTCACGAGGTTCGACTTCTTTTCCATCATCAACGTCCTCAACATATGGATCATTTATGTGCGGAGGAAGATATTCCTCTTCGCGTTGCACTTGTTGAGGCTCATCATCAAACATACCCATACTTTGGTCTACCTCTTGAAGATCAACTTGTTCTTGAGTGTGATCAGGGTGGGAGACATGTTCTCCCACTGGATCCTCAACAACTGGCATGATGTGTGTGCTAGTATCTTGTGGAGGTACGGGCAGTGAACTATCTTGAGGATGAGAAATACTCTCATCATCTTCATCATCATCATGAGGTCTTTGTTCCATGGGAAGAAGTGCACCTACATTCATGTTTAAGATATCTTGTGGGGAGTCTTCTTCACCTGCATCATTTAGATCAACTTGCTCCCCATGGGAGCGGTTAAATTCATCAAACGTCACGTCACAGGTTTCTATAACACATCCAGTGGATTTGTTGTAGACTCTATAGGCGTGAGAGTTTGACCCATAGCCAACAAAAATCCCTTCAGTTGTTTTGGATTGAAATTTTCCTGACCGTTCCCGTTGGTTGAGGATGAAACACTTGCATCCAAACACACGAAAGTACTTAACATTGGGCTTGTTCCCAGTTAGGAGCTCATATGGAGTCTTCTCCAATATTGATCGAAGGAAGAGCCGGTTTGATGCATGACATGCTGTGTTGATGGCCTCAGCCCAAAAACTATGTGGTGACTTGTATTCGTGTAACATGGACCTTGCCATTTCCACAAGTGTCCGGTTCTTCCTCTCTGCCACACCATTTTGTTGAGGGGTGTAAGGTGCGGAGTACTGATGTTCAATTCCCTCATCACTAAGGAATTCTTCTAGGGTGTAGTTCTTGAACTCAGAGCCATTATCACTTCTTACTGCCTTGATGTCCTTGTCAAACTTCCGCTGGGCTTGTTTGGCAAAATCAATGAAGGTGATCTTCGTCTCGTCCTTGGACTTGAGAAAGAACACCCATGTATATCTTGAGTAATCATCAACAATGACTAGGCCGTACTTTTTCCCTCCAAGACTTGCCCATGAAGGGGGCCTAAACAGATCCACATGAAGGAGCTCTAATGGCCTCGAAGTGGATACAATGTTCTTGGGTGGATGTTTTGATTGATGTTGTTTCCCAGCTATGCATGCACTGCACACACGATCTTTCTTAAAAGATACATTTGTTAGTCCAAGGATGTGATTGCCGTTTAAGAGATTTTGAAGATTTTTCATGCCAACATGGGCGAGCCGGCGATGCCACAGCCATCCCATGTCGGCCTTGGCCATTAGACAAGTTGTATGGAAGGTGCTCTCTTTCGAGAAATCAACCGTGTAAAGGTTGCCATCCAACTCTCCAACAAAGGCCACTTCGAGAGTGTCTCTCTTAAATACTTTCACATCCGTTAGTCCAAATAATGTGTCATAACCGACGGAAGCCAATTGGCGAACTGAAAGTAAATGATATTGAAGAGATTGGACAAGCATGACATTTGCAATAGACATGTCATTAGTGATTGCTACCTTGCCCAACCCAATTACCTGCCCTTTCGACCCTCCACCAAATACAATGCTCATGTATGGTCGAATGGCTTGCATGAAGTCATAGAGCAAGTTACTATCTCCGATCATATGATTGGTGCATCCACTGTCGATCACCCATTTGGCTCCTCCGGAGAAAACAGCCTCTAACAAATTAAGACTTGGTTTGAGGTACCCATTTTGTCATGGGGCCTTTCACATTAGTCACAAGAGTCTTAGGGACCCAAATAGCATAGAATCGGAATGCATTACGGGGACCAACGAATTTAGCATAGACCTCTCCTTCCTTTGATTTGCATAGTACATAGGATGGAGGCATGAATTCGGTTGTCTTGTTGTGCGTAGGCGAACCCCTAGTGGCCGATCCACTCACAACCTTACCTTTCTCCTTGTGTCCCTCTCGTACAAATATTTCTTTAAGCGGAGTGGTACACTTGAGAGGAGATGCACTTTTCTGGGCAGTGCTTGGGTTGAACCCAAGCCCTTCCTTGGCGAAGCCTCCATTGTGTCGACTTAAGATCTCATTGAGAGTCTTTTGTCCTTGTGCACATGTCATGAGACATCTGTCGAGCTGTGCCTTTAGCGAACAGTTTTCCTCAAGGATAGATGTCAGTTCACTACTAGAGTTAGTAGTGCAGGTATCAACATTAATGATAGGTGAGGAGTAGGCCTTAGCTAGAGTGTCAAGATAAGTAACCTTAAGTGCCTCAAAGCTCTTTGTAAGAACAGTGAGTTTCTCTTCCTTGTCTTTGAGAGACAGGGATAGACGCTCACAGTCCTTAGAAAGGGAAGCATGAGAGTTCACAAGTCGGTCTTTATCATTTAGTAATTCTTTGCACACAGATTCAACTTTTTTCAAGGAGGCAAGATCATTAGCATGTTTATCAAGGTTTTCACCTACTTTTGAGCATAGTGCATCATTTTGTGCTTCCTCATACAGGACTTTCTGCTCAAGGACTTCATTTCTTTCCTTCTCCTCAGTGACGACGGTTTTGAGTTCCTTGATGGTATTGGTGTGCTTACTCACCATTTCCATAAGTATGCGAAACATAGTGAGCTTCTTTCCTTTAAGAGAGCACATAAATTTGTTTATTTTAGCAAACATGGGATGATCTAAGTCATTATCCTCATAGTGATCTTCCGCATCAAGATACTGATCAGATGGAGTAGAAACTAGACTGAAAGAGTTTAACCGTGGAGTTACCTTAACCTTATCATGGGAGCTTTGGTCTTCCTCATCTCCCATGGCAGTCTTTGCCATCAAACACTTGTGAGCGTTGCCCTTGTAGTCCTTCATATAGTTGTAGTGAACAACATCACCACTTTTGTTGACTAGCCTCAAAGTGTTTTGTGTATCCTGAGCTACTCTGGCAACTCCACCAACATCTTCTGGATCTGATTCTTCTTGTGCAACCATTGCTCTTCCATCTGTCCTCTTGAACTTGGAGTTCATAGGGTTTGGCAACTTCTTATTTACAAAGGTCTTTGGAAACCTTGGTTTGTCTTCTCTCTTATCATAAGGGCAGTCATTGGAGAAGTGGTTGGTTTCCTCGCAGTTATAGCATTTCCTTACCTTCTTCTTTGGGAATCTTCCCTTGAACTTTCCTGCACTGAACTTCTTTACAAAGAGAGCAATGTCCTCATAAGATGGGCTTTCATCAGAGTCAACATCATCACCATCTTCGCAGTCATCATCACCCTCTTCTTCTTCACTTTCTTCTTCGTCACATTCATGCTTGGCTTTCAAAGCAAGATTGATCTTTGATGTTGAAGTGCCATGCATGGCAAGGTGCTTTGTTGCATTTGCCTTTGACTCTTCAAATAATTGGAAAGTGGATATGATGTCATCTGGAGTCATTTCTTTGAACGCATGGTGCTGCCTCATGTCCCATACCATTTGATGGTGGTACGGAGCAAGAGCATGAAGTAACTTGTCCACAAGAAATCTCTTGGTCAGATTGAAACCATCCTGTGTCTTGTCACAGTCACATGACTCAATGTCTGCGGCGAGAGTCATGAGCCGTTCTAGTAGTTGCTTGGGAGATTCACCCTTTTCCATACAGAAATTATGTAATTGCCCCTTGGCAATTTCATATTGAGCAAGCCGAAGAGTGGAGGTACCGGTCTTGGTCCTTATAATGCTATCCCACAGTTCCTTGGCACTTGTGATGTGAATGTAAGGTCTTCGTTGCTTGTCATTCATTCCTTTTCTTATGCACATGATCGCAGTGTCATTGAGATGCTTGTCATAAGTTTCTCTGGGAGTGAGGTGTTGGAAATATGCCCTAGAGGCAATAATAATTAGTTATTATTATATTTCTTTGTTCATGATAATCGTTTATTATCCATGCTATAATTGTATTGATTGGAAACACAATACTTGTGTGGATACATAGACAAAACACTGTCCCTAGTAAGCCTCTAGTTGACTAGCTTGTTGATCAAAGATGGTCAAGGTTTCCTGGCCATAGGCAAGTGTTGTCACTTGATAACGGGATCACATCATTAGGAGTATCATGTGATGGACTAGACCCACACTAATAGACGTAGCATGTTGATCGTGTCATTTTGTTGCTACTGTTTTCTGCGTGTCAAGTATTTATTCCTATGACCATGAGATCATATAACTTACTAACACCGGAGGAATACTTTGTGTGTATCAAACGTCGCAACGTAACTGGGTGACTATAAAGATGCTCTACAGGTATCTCCGAAGGTGTTCGTTAAGTTAGTATGGATCAAGACTGGGATTTGTCACTCCGTGTGACGGAGAGGTATCTCGGGGTCCACTCGGTAATACAACATCACACACAAGCCTTGCAAGCAATGTAACTTAATGTAAGTTGCGGGATCTTGTATTACGGAACGAGTAAAGAGACTTGCCGGTAAACGAGATTGAAATAGGTATGCGGATACTAACGATCGAATCTCGGGCAAGTAACATACCGAAGGACAAAGGGAATGACATACGGGATTATATGAATCCTTGGCACTGAGGTTCAAACGATAAGATCTTCGTAGAATATGTAGGATCCAATATGGGCATCCAGGTCCCGCTATTGGATATTGACCGAGGAGTCTCTCGGGTCATGTCTACATAGTTCTCGAACCCGCAGGGTCTGCACACTTAAGGTTCGACGTTGTTTTATGCGTATTTGAGTTATATGGTTGGTTACCGAATGTTGTTCGGAGTCCCGGATGAGATCACGGACGTCACGAGGGTTTCCGGAATGGTCCGGAAACGAAGATTGATATATAGGATGACCTCATTTGGTTACCGGAAGGTTTTCGTGCATTACCGGAAAAGTTTCGGGCTCATCGGTAGTGTACCGGGAGTGCCGGGAGGGGTGCCGGGGACCATCGGGAGGGGTGTCACGCCCCAAGGGGTCTCATGGGCTATGGGAAGAGATAAACCAGCCCCTAGTGGGCTGGAATAAGTTCCCACTAAGGCCCATAAGGTTTGAGAAGGAAAAAACACAAGGTGGAAAGAGTTTCCAAGTGGGAAGGTGGAATCCTACTCCAAGTAGGATTGGAGTAGGACTCCTCCACCTCCAATTTCGTCCAAACCTTGAGGGTTTGAGGCTGCCTCTTCCCTCCCCCTCCCTCCTATATATACTAAGGTATTAGGGCTGATTTAAGACAACTTTTGCCACGGCAGCCCGACCACATACCTCCACGGTTTTACCTCTAGATCGCGTTTCTGCGGAGCTCGGGCGGAGCCCTGCTGAGATTAGATCACCACCAACCTCCGGAGCGCCGTCACGCTGCCGGAGAACTCATCTACCTCTCCGTCTCTCTTGCTGGATCAAGAAGGCCGAGATCATCGTCGAGCTGTACGTGTGCGGAACGCGGAGGTGCCGTCCGTTCGGTACTAGATCGTGGGACTGTTCGCGGGATAGTTCGCGGGGCGGATCGAGGGACGTGAGGACGTTCCACTACATCAACCGCGTTCACTAACGCTTCTGCTGTACGATCTACAAGGGTACGTAGATCACTCATCCCCTCTCGTAGATGGACATCACCATGATAGGTCTTCGTGCGCGTAGGAAATTTTTTGTTTCCCATGCGACGTTCCCCAACAGTGGCATCATGAGCTAGGTTCATGTGTAGATGTCTTCTCGAGTAGAACACAAAAGTTTTTGTGGGCGGTGATGTGCGTTTTGCTGCCCTCCTTAGTCTTTTCTTGATTCCGCGGTATTGTTGGATTGAGGCGGCTTGGACCGACATTACTCGTACGCTTACGAGAGACTGGTTTCATCGCTACGAGTAACCCCGTTGCTCAAAGATGACTGGCAAGTGTCGGTTTCTCCAACTTTAGTTGAATCGGATTTGACCGAGGAGGTCCTTGCATGAGGTTAAATAGCAACTCATATATCTCCGTTGTGGTGTTTGCGTAAGTAAGATGCGATCCTACTAGATACCCATGGTCACCACGTAAAACATGCAACAACAAAATTAGAGGACGTCTAACTTGTTTTTGCAGGGTATGCTTGTGATGTGATATGGCCAACGATGTGATGTGATATATTGGATGTATGAGATGATCATGTTGTAATAGATAATATCGACTTGCACGTCGATGGTACGGCAACCGACAGGAGCCATAGGGTTGTCTTTAAACTAACGTTTGTGCTTGCAGATGCGTTTACTATTTTGCTAGGATGTAGCTTTAGTAGTAATAGCATGAGTAGCACGACAACCCCGATGGCGACACGTTGATGGAGATCATGATGATGGAGATCATGATGATGGAGATCATGGTGTGACGCCGGTGACAAGAAGATCGTGCCGGTGCTTTGGTGATGGAGATCAAGAAGCGCGTGATGATGGCCATATCATGTCCCTTATGAATTGCATGTGATGTTAATCCTTTTATGCACCTTATTTTGCTTAGAACGACGGTAGCATTATGAGGTGATCTCTCACTAAAATTTCAAGACGAAATTGTGTTCTCCCCGACTGTGCACCGTTGCTACAGTTCGTCGTTTCGAGACACCACGTGATGATCGGGTGTGATAGACTCAACGTTCACATACAACGGGTGCAAAACAGTTGCGCACGCGGAACACTCGGGTTAAGCTTGACGAGCCTAGCATGTGCAGACATGGCCTCGGAACACATGAGATCGAAAGGTCGAACATGAATTGTATAGTTGATATGATTAGCATAGAGATGCTTACCACTGAAACTATTCTCGACTCACGTGATGATCGGACTTGAGATAGTGGATTTGGATCATGTACCACTCAAATGACTAGAGAGATGTACTTTTTGAGTGGGAGTTCTTAAGTAATATGATTAATTGAACTAATTGTCATGAACATAGTCTAATGGTATTTGCGAATTACGATGTAGCTTGCGCTATAGCTCTACTGTTTTATATGTTCCTAGAGAAAATTTAGTTGAAAATTGATAGTAGCAAACTTTGCAGACTAAGTCTATAAAACCGAGGATTGTCCTCGTTGCTGCGCAGAAGGCTTATGTCCTTAATGCACCACTCAGTGTGCTGCACCTCGAGCGTCGTCTGTGGATGCTATGAACATCCGACATACACGTTTCTGATGACTACACGATAGTTCAGTGCAAAATACTTAATGGCTTAGAAGCAAGGCGCCGAAAACGTTGTAAAACGTCACGGAACATAAGTGATGTTCTAAAGAGATGAAATTGTGATTTCATACCTGTGCCCTTGTTAAGAGGTACGAGACCTCCAACAAGATCCTTTGTCCACAAAGTAAAGGAGAAAAGCTCAATCGTTGAGCGTGTGCTCAGATTGTCTGAGTACGACAATCACTTGAATCAAGTGGGAGTTAATCTTCCAGATGAGATAGTGATGGTTCTCCAAAAGTCACTGCCACCAAGCTTTGAGATCTTCGTGATGAACTATAACATATCAAGGATAGATACAATGATCCTTGAGCGATTCGCGATGTTTGACACTGCGAAAGTAGAAATCAAGAAGGAGCACCAATAGTTGATGGTTTGTAAAACCACTAAGTTTCAAGAAAGGCAAGGGCTAGAAGGGATACTTCGTGAAACGGCAAAGCAGTTGCTGCACTAATGAAGAGACCCAAGATTAAACCCAAACCCGAGACTAAGTGCTTCTGTAATGAGGGGAACAGTCACTGAGGCGGAACAACTCTAGATACTTGGTAGATAAGAAGGCTGGCAAAAGTCGAAAGAAGTGTATTTGATATACATGATGTTGATGTGTACTTTACTAGTACTCCTAGTAGCATGAGGGTATTAGATACCGGTTCGGTTGCTAAGTGATTAGTAACACGAAATGAAAGCTACGGCATAAACGAAGACTAGCTAAAGGCGAGGTGACGATACGTGTTGGAAGTGTTTCCAAGGTTGATATGATCAAACGTCGCACGCTCCCTCTACCATCGGGATTGGTGTTAAACCTAAATAATTGTTATTTGGTGCTTGCATTAAGCATGAACATGATTGGATCGTGTTTATTGCAATACGATTATTCATTTAAGGAGAATAATGGTTACTCTATTTTCTTGAATATTCACCTTCAATGGTTTATTGAATCTTGATCGTAGTGTCACACATGTTCATGATATTGGTGCCAAAAGATACGAGTTAATGATGATAGTACCACTTACTTGTGGCACTGCCGCTTGAGTCATGTTAGTATAAATTGCATGAAGAGGCTCCATGCTGATGGATCTTTGTACTCACCTGATTTCGAATCACTAATGACATGCAAATCATACCACATGAGCAAGGCCTTGTTTTCATTGAGATGAAATAAGATAGTAACTTGTTGGAAGTAATACATTTTGATGTATGCAGTCCAATGGGTGCTGAGGCACGTAGTGGATATCATTATGTTCTTACTTCACTGACGATTTGAGTAGATACAGGAGTATTTACTTAATGAATCACAAGTGTGAAATGTTGAAAAGTTCAATTCCGTTTCAGAGTGAAGTTCGTCGTAACAAGAGGATAAAATGTCTACGATATGATCATGGAAATGAATATCTGAGTTACGAGTTTTGGTACGCAGTTAAGACAATGTGGAAATTGTTTCTCAGTTCATGCCACCTGGAACATCATAGTCTGATGATGTATCTGAACGTCATAGCCACGCACTATTTGGTATGGTGCATACTATGATGTCTCTTATCGAATTACCACTATCGTTTATGGGTTATGCATTAGAGACAACCGCACTCACTTTAAATAGGGCACCGCGTATTTCCGTTGAGATGACACAGTATAGACTGAGGTTTAGAGAAATCTAAACTGTCGTTTCTTGAAAGTTTGGGGCTTCGACACTTATGTGAAAAAGTTTCAGTCTGATAAGCTCGAACCCAAAGTGGATAAATGCATCTTCATAGGATATCCAAAACAGTTGGGTACATCTCCTATCTCAGATCCGAAAGCAAAGTGTTTGTTTCTTTAAACGAATCCTTTCTTGAGGAAAGGTTTCTCTCGAAAGAATTGAGTGGGAGGGTAGTAGAACTTGATGAGATTATTGAACCATCACTTCAACCAGTGTGTAGCAGGGCGCAGGAAGTTGTTCCTGTGGCACCTGCACCAATTGAAGTGGAAGCTGATGATGGTGATCATCAAGCATCGGATCAAGTTACTACAAGCCTCGTAGGTTGACAAGGTCGCATACTACTACAGAGTGGTACGGTAACCCTGTCTTGGAGGTCATGTTGTTGAGCAACAGTGAACCTACGAGTTATGGAGAAAGCGATGGTGGGCCCAGATTCCGACAAATGGCTGGAAGCCATGAAATCCGAGAGAGGATCCATGTGTGAAAACAAAGTGTAGACTTTGGTAGAACTACTTGATGGTCATAGGACTATTGAGTAAAAATGGATCTTTAAAAGAAGACAGACGATGATGGTGATAAGTCACTATTAAGAAAAGCTCGACTTGTCGCAAAGATGTTTTCGATAAGATCAAACAGTTGACTATGATGAGACTTTCTCACTCGTAGCGATGCTAAAAGTCTGTTAGAATTATGTTAGTTGTTGATGCATTATTTAGGAAATATTGCACGTAGGATGTCAAAACATTGTTTTCTCGACGGTTTCCTTGAGCAAACGTTGTATGTGATACAACCAGAAGGTTTTGTCGATCCTAAAGATACTAGCAAGTATGCAAGCTCCAGTGATCCTTCAATGGACTGGTGCAAGCATCTCGGAGTTGGAATATACACTTTGATGAGATGATCAAAGATTTTGGGTTTGTACAAGGTTTATGAGAAACTTGTATTTCCAAAGAAGTGAGTGGGAGCACTGTAGAATTTCTGATAAGTGTATGTGGTAGACATATTGTTGATCAGAAGTAATGTAGAATTTCTGTAAAGCATATAAGGTTGTTTGGAAGGAGTTTTCAAAGGAATACCTGGATTGAGCTACTTGAACATTGAGCATCAAAGATCTATGGAGATAGATCGAAAGTGCTTAATGGAAGTTTCGACAAGATACATGCCTTGACAAGTTTTTGAAGGAGTTCAAAATAGATCAGAAAAGAAGGAGTTCTTGGTTGCGTTGTGAGGTATGAATTTGAGTCAGACTCAAAACCCGACCCCGGCAGAATAAAGAGAATAGACGAAGGTCGTCTTCTATGCCTTAGCCGTAGAATCTAAAGTATGCCATGCTGTGTACCGCATCTGATGTGTGCCTTGACTCAAAGTATGTTGAGAGGTACAGAGAGTGATCCATGATTGAATCACTAGCAGCGGTCAAAATTTATCCTTAGTAACTAATGGACTAAGGAATTTTTCTCGATTATGGAGGTGGTTAAAGAGTTCGTCATAAAGGGTTACGTCGATGCAAGCTTTGACACTAATCCGGATAACTATGAGTAGTGAAACGGATTCGTATAGTAGAGTAGATATTTGGAGCATTTCCGAATAGCACGTAGTAGCAGCATCTATAAGATGACATAAAGATTTGTAAAGAACGCACGAATCTGAAAGTTTCAGAACCGTTGACTAAAACCTCTCTCACGAGCAAGACGTGATCAGACCCCATAACTATATGGGTGTTGGATTCGTTGGAATCACATGGTGATGTGAACTAGATTATTGACTCTAGTGCAAGTGGGAGACTGTTGGAAATATGCCCTAGAGGCAATAATAATTAGTTATTATTATATTTCTTTGTTCATGA